>NC_088316.1:1250000-1875000 GCF_910592395.1 Lineus longissimus
AATTTTGGGACTTATGTAAGATTTGTTTTCTCCATCAAACCCTAGACTGAAGAATTAACACCTTGTGTTTAACCTGCTTTCATTTCGCAGTCAATTCATTAGTTACCAACATATGCCTTAGAGGGGGCAGAATGGCACTGTTTAGACAAGAAGCCTCTCCAACAGCCCCAGAAATATTGGACAGAACGGCACTGTACTGGGTCACAGTAATAAATATTGCCATAAAGACATATGATATTGTTCTGGGACTTATGTAAGATTAGTTCTCTCCGCCAAACCCAAGACTGAAGGATTAAAATCTTGTGTTTATAGGCTAACAAATGCAAACACTTCCAAGTGAACCCCCTACAAGAGAAGAGTGGCTCTTCTTCTCTCCGACTTTGACACCCTACTGCGAACATATCAATAGATCGCACAGTAACACCACATATATGACTTTACTCTGGACAGAGACTGCCTGTGGCATTAGAATGGTATTTCTTCAATATGAATACATAACAGTAAAGCAGCATCAACAGTTGAGAAGAGAGGACAAACTAGCACATGAGAAAGTTTTTTCTCCAGTATGAATATATTACAGTGAAACATCATCCCCAGTTGATCATAGGGCACTAACCAGCTGGCAGCATTAGATTGGCAAGCGATTCTACAAAAAGTGTAACTTTTATATGTCCCCTCATTACATTGGTGATAATTCATCAAAAATCATTCTCCCTTGTGTGTGTAGATCTGACTTGACTTGATTCTGTCTCCATAGCTTGATTGTGGCACTTTATCTTGGGTCACATCCAGGGACTTCACCGTCAGGGTTGTGGCTGTCTTTAAGAGCACAATGTGTTAGTAGCCCCATTCCTGCTCAAGAGACGTCCCAAAAACACAGTTGTGACTAGAAGCAGGCGACGAATATGAGGACAGACATAGAAAGACATCGAGGAGACGGGTCAAAACATACCACAGCAAGGAGCATCTCGTTCCAAAGTTCCCTGCCACACTGGCTGGCTCCTTGAGAGATTGGTCATGTGGACAAGCAGGCGACGAAACTGTGGACAGACTCGAGGAGAAAAGTCCCAAGATACCGCCACGAGATCAAGGAGCAACTCGGTTCTTAGTTCCCTGGCACACTGGCTGGCAGATTGAGAGATTGGTCACGGGGATAACAAGCAGGCGACAATTACGGGGACAGACATAGGTGGACATTGAGGAGACAAGTCCCAACATACCACCGCAAGATCAAGAAATAGCTGGGATCTTAGCTTCCCGACACACTGGCTGGCTTCTTAGAGATTGGTAATGTGGACAAGCAGGCGACGAATATGGGGACAGAAAAAGATGGACCAGGACTGTATATAGCAAGGAATATTGAAACGTCTACAACTGGTGCGAGAGAGCTTGGTTGTGATGATTTCTCCATGTCAGGTCCTTGGTTTTGAAAGCCTTGTCGATCCTTTCTGAGATGTCCTGTACATAGCAAAGCGGACTGCATGTCTCAATGATGCGAGAGGCATCGATTGTGAGGATGTCCACATGTTGAGCCCTTGTTGAACAAGGCACTATGGATATATTTTCTGGACCATACGGCAAAAGATGATGGCAGCTCATGAGCCTGACGAGATGGGGCTTATTCGGGACTAGACAGTCTAAGACTGCAAGTAGAGAGAAACATCAAACGATTCCAACGGTATGCCAACCAGCAGATCCTTTTCAGAGACATTCTGTATAGGAAGGCAACAGTATACACTGGAAAACTCGGTTGTGACAATGTATTTTTGTTTCTGGCCATGATCATTTGTAGTCTATACAAACCTTATTCTGTTATTGCAAGGCGAAGGCGCAGATTTCAATCGCATGTCTTACAATTCTGAAAGAGGTAGGTTGTGAAAATGTCTCCATGTCAGTCATTTGAGGCAATACTCCTTCTTTTCTGAGACAGTAAGGTTGCGACAGTACCGAACAATTGTGGCCGAGTAAGATTGTTACAATGTCTTCCTCTCTTGTCCTTCGTTCAATAGGGCTGCGTATTTATATATTTATATATCTTTTCGCCTGGTTTTGATGTAATGACTTTAAAAGATATCATGAAACAATCCCTGAGTAGGCCTATGCACCGCACTACCCCGACCCCGCTTGACAACCCCTAGATGCAGATGTTCTTTCTTTGGATGTGCTATAAACAATGGCGCCGTGACGGCTCCTATCCCATTTTATGGCTTTTCCCTCCGCTGCCGAAGGAAAGCCGATACGGCTCCTATCCCATTTTATAGCTTTCGTATCTGCAACAACGGAAAGGGAAAATGGACCCGCCCAATGAGGTTTGGGGGTAGGGGGGTAGGGGTGAATGAACTCTCACAAAACAAAAAAAAACAGGGTCATTGCAGCGTTCTTTGCCAGAGATATTATCATCTTTAATTCATAGTCAGTTTCAGGACCCATACGTGGTTTGTAAAGCCAAAAAACGCCATTTTGAGGGTTGGTTTGTGGTCCCAATACCCCGCCAAATTTGAGGACCATATTTGGTTGTTTCCAACCAACGACATCGCGTCATTGCTATCACGTGACGCCCGCACTCCTGCACGCCGTGGACGCAGACGATATACATTTCGGAAACTTTTGACATTTCGTGGTTATTTTTGGTCCTCAAAGACAGTTTTTGTCGGGTAAATAACAGAAGTTTTATGTCCGAATTCTTGTTTATGATCTCGTGTCCATAACAGGCCCATTCATTTTCATTTTAGTCAACTTGTTCCCTATTTTTTCCGTCGGAGAAATTAGCGTGATGTTTTTTTCTCGAAATGCGCAATGCGCCAATTCGCGTCACATGCTCAGAGCAAAAATCGGCCGCGAAACACCGATCAAATCCTTCATCATCCTTGTGAATTAGCACCAATAATACTTATTTTGAGGTTCTTTGTGAATTTATACATCTATAGGAACAAATACTGTGAAAAAGTATTCGTACGATATCATATACAAGGGATTTTTGAAAACGGTAACTTCGAACGACGGCAAGTTCTTGATATAGATGAATACATTGTTTCGCGCAACAGTGATGATGATTTCATGGTCGTTTTCGGTCATAAATCAGCCTTGTTTGACAGCTCCAAACTTGATAACTAGTTAATATAACTTGTTGTTCGTCATTGTAAGTCGTTCCTTTTGATTTTCAGGTTGAAATCTGCCGTTTACAACGGTTTTTCGCGAGCTTATCCCGTGACACGTTTCGTTTTTCTCGTGGCCGTCTTGTGGCTGAAATGGCATCTCGCCTCCTGGAAATCGTAGATCGAATTGGATAAGTAAACTGTTCAGGAATTAACACACAGAATAACCATTGGTAAGCAGTTAACATTCGTATTTCTATTCTGTTTTTCGTCGATTTTGAGGCGAGAATGTAGGTGTGGCATTTGAAATTCGCAGCTGAAAACTCTTAAAAAACTTGAATGTCTGTGCATCATATGTGCATCATGTGTGCATCATGTGTGCATCATTCAGTGCATTCACTATTCAGTTCAGTGCATTGTGATGCTCTGTAGCTTATCCCTCCATCCACATTAAAATACTGCCCATCCATGTGGAAATAGACTTGGAAGCCTATATTTCTTATTATTTAGAGGAAGACAATTATTTCGAGGTCGCACTTTTAAAAGCTATTTAGAAGAATTACCCTTCCGACAAGGGTGATGTCAATTGTCGTTGTAAAACTTGCGCTTCCTCAAGTTCCTGTGAAAAAAATGGCTGATATTTAATATTTTTCGCGAACCATCTATATTCCAGCAGCAGCATAGGCAAAGGTTTTACAGCCTAGTGTATTATTGGAATCCAGATGTCAGGAAAAAATATGTGGCCCATATGTTTCTGGGGGACCCCATGCTCAGACCCCCCTTGCCAGATTTTTACTTTCACAAGATTTAGGGCTAAGTCCCCAATGTCCACCTACCCAAGATCAAGATGAAGATGTTGAGTATTGTGCTATTCTTAAAAATGTCTGACACTCTAGTCTTCAGCAATGAGCTTGGTCGAAGGAAAAGTTGAAAAGGTCTTGGATGTATTAAACAAGACTACCCATTGTAAATATTCTTCCATCTTCTTGATTATAGCAATGAAACGATCAAGTTTATTGGTGATGCCCATTGTTGCCTGAAAGCACAGTTGCGGAGGAAGCTTTGCTTAGAGGAAGGTGGTTCCCAGCCTGGAGAGCAACAAAGCCAAGAAGGGATCACTCAACTGAAAAATACAGTATTTCCAGATGAGTACCTGACTGACAATTTACAATAAATACCAAATTTGGCCCACCTGATATTTCATATAGTGATTCATAATAAAACTGGGATTGAACAAGGCCCTTTTTGTGCTTCCATAGTTAAAAATTTCCCAGATGTGCTGATCAGTGGAAGCCTAGGGTCTCCTCATCAAAATATCAGGATGAGTTGACATAGGTTTACATTGACAGAGATTTTTGAGTGTCCTCAATCTTTGGGCGACACAATGAAGTATTAGGTGCCTTGCTCAAGGACAACGAGATGAGGTGGCGCAGATTATGTGAGAGTTGAACCCACAATATCCTTGTCATTGTGATCATAAACAACCAGAAACTCTGGTATGTGGACTGGAGGGATGACTGCTTCTTAATTTTGTCTTAATTCACAGAGTTCGATATGTGTCCTTTGAAACATAAAACTTGGCCTTGGACCTCAATCTTGAAATTCTTTACTTCAAAGCTGTTGGTGTTAAATGACTCTTCTGATTTTATAAAGCTTAATCTTTGTCAGAAGAACTTGATGTGGAAAGCCAATGTTTCTACTCACTGTTAGTTTTCGGGCCTCAAAATTCAGGATTTTGCCTCCAAAGCATTTCTTGAAAAAAGTGCTGTGAAGGTAGAGGCCTCTCAACAGCAATTTGTCCCTTGCCCAAGACAAATTTGCCTCAGCTCATTTTAGGCATAGCAACCCTGCCAGAGTGATTGCGGAGCTCCTGGCAATGCACACCTGGATCCGGAGCCTAAGAACTGGGGCTGTATAATTAGAATAAGGCAGCCAGGCCCATAACTTTGGGGTTACCATTTGCCGCGAGTGCCGTGGAGAATTTACCATTCAGAATCAAAAGTTAAGTGAGAACCATTATCTTTTTCAGCCCCTCCACCTGATGACCCACATTAACAGGGAAGGAGATGAAGGCATTCAGATTTGGTATGGCATCGTCATTCTACTGACAAGCCATGGCCCGTTAACAAAATTTACCAAGGACCACAGTTCTTTGCTGCGACATTGGCTGGGTTTTGCTGACCACAATACCATTTGAACTGGAAATGTTGTTGCGAGAAGAATCCGTCTTGGGATACAAGGTTGGTGTGGAATCTGCATGATATTTGATTATGTAATAAACAACTTTAGAAAAAGTTAATTGTGTTACCCATAAAGACTGGGCCAGCCTGAGCCAGACTTGCTATATGAGATGCTCCTTACTTGCTATATTCCTTTCTTACATGCCAAGTGCGTGGCGAGGAGGCAATCTGTACCCACATAATTTATCAAGCTAGTGGCTAACCACTGGCCGTATCAGAAAAGGATACCAACAGGGCTCAAACCCTCTCCCATGGCAAGACAATGAGGATGATGTTCAAACAGAGGAGATTGGAAAGCGGTCAATCAAAGGATGTACGCTTAGCGAGATATCAAAGACTCTTGCATGCGGTAATAGCCTGCATTAATTATGATAAATCTTGATGTTTCTTTTCAGCCTAATACAAGATCAGAGGGCATGGTTCCCACGAAGGCTGTCCAAGGGAGATTCAGCAACCCACTTGATCAGGTAGATGGAGCACTTTGGTTTGGCGTGGCTCAAGTATGCAGGCAAACTATCCCATCAAAGGAGGTGGAGGCCTGTGTGCCGTGAAGTTACCTGTCTCTTTGTTTAGTGACATTCATTCTGCTGTAATTCTGCAGTTTAAAAAGTGCTTGCTTGTGATCTTTGGTGAAGTGAAAACTGCTCATATAGTGATAATTGGACTTGTGATAGTGAAAGATTATCAACAGGGACAGAAATTAGGGTTGTGCCGCCTGGGAACATATCTACGAGGTAACCACCACAGCTAGGCAATTACCTAGCAATTGCTAGGATGAGATATCAGTAGCCAGTCGATGATAGGATGGATGCTTCCAGATGTCAAAGTGTCCGAATTTTTATGTAAAATTGTCAACAAATTTATGATTATTTAAATGGTTCGGTTGTTTTTCAGCATGGTTTCAAGATCATTGGGCTTGGGTGTCACGGGGGCCTGGAGAAACCATCACGTTGCATGGATGCTCGGAGACACTTGTCACCCCTGGAATGCCTGCTGTGAACAAGAGCTGGGGCTGAACCAAGCTAAGATTATTGACAATCCCTATCATGTTGCCAACGTCACCAATGGCAGGACTGAAGATGGATCCATTGGAAACTAAAGGCTTTTCCTGTAAGTTTTTAAATGTATTAAGAGTTTTCAGTTTGAATAAATATGAACTTTGTCCCTGAGGTTGTCCAAGAGAGACTGCACCACACAGTAAAAGGACAGGTGGTTTAGTGACAAGTACAGGTACCCTCTGCTGTAAGCATGCATTTTGAAATTATTCCATTTGCCTGTGATGTGTGCTAGTTAGGTCTTCAAATCATTGCACTTTGTGAGACAGTGACAGCAGGTTGGGAAGACGACTCATCAACATATGTACCAGAGCTTCTGTGGATTAGTTGCTTGAACTCCAGAGGCCCATCGTTTGAACCTTAAAGTTGGCATGAGACCTGTCGCAGGTCACTCTCTATCTTGTTTAACTCCACCCAGCTTTATGAATAGAAACGCTGAGGTTGCTTTTTTGGAAAGACTGGCGTTGAAAGTTATGACACCAGACCATAAGACCATAATTTTGGATGCAGTCAAGAAGTCCTTGTGGTAAAATGTAGGTTGTGCCAAGTTACACAATGTTTGTAGAAGATTAAAAGGAATTTGGCTATGACCAAGACTCCCTTGCGGTATTAAATTGGAATTTGAATTGTCCCAAATTTACAAGGTGGCTGAGTTTTGATTTTATCTTCAGAAATCAAAAAACCAAGGGAGGAGAGGATGACCTTTCAAAATTTCAGAGAAACGGAAATCGAGGATTGGTCATTCAAAACTCTAAATTAAATGAATACTATTGGTCTTTCCAGCAGCCAACACCTCATGAACTAGACTGGAAAATAGCACAGGTGATCAAGACTGATACCGCACAATCGTCCTCCTGGTTAACAAGCTAAGACCAATCCAGATGGGGAGGGTTGGCCCTCCAACACCACTACCAATGCTCTCAGCTGGGATCAGTGGACTGCAGCAATATCTTACTGAAGACAAAGATGAGGGAATCTACAATGTTGATGCAAGATTGCCCCGTGATGTCCAGGCGTCTTTGACTACAACGGTTTGTTGATTGTTTATAGCAAAACTTGTGTTTTGCGGTATAGGTCTAAATATTGCTGATCTGGCTGAGGCCTAGGCAAGCTCAGGATACCCTTCTGTGACTGCAACTATCATCCTAATGATGACATTGTTGCATGGAAGGATAGTCTGTGGTACATGATTCTAATTTCCTGCCATGAAAAATTCAAGGACAAAGTCACAACCAGTCTCCCGTGATAATGCTACAAAAGTAATTTGAGTATTCGATATGACTGATATCTTTCGGTACAACATCTTGTAAACATCATGATTGACGGACACCTTTCAATTGAATGGGTAACCCTCATTTTCTTCCACTCTTAATCAGTTGTTATCATTATTTCAGCTTTGGTTCACCAGTAGGTCCTCGGATGGTAAAGTTTGGACACAACATCCTGAGCATGAAGAATATTCTGAAAGACAGCACAAACAATATTTGGACATTCAATTTTTCAGCTGAGAAGGACCTTTTTTCAAGTTAGGACTAAAGCCCCTGGGCCTGCTTTAGGCCTATAACTGTAGTTTGTGCTCTGTAGTATGTGATTTGAAAAGATTGGAGTAAGGATTGTACAATGGAACAAGTGTCACTTTGTTTGCCACAGTAACATAAGGCAGTGCTAGTGACCCATTTGTTTTCAGTTTACAAAGCCATCATGATCAACTGCATTGATCCCTCAAAAGATTGTTGGAGTGACTCCATTAAATGTAACAAAAATATCCAACACTTGGTATTCTAGTTACTGTAGGTTAGCTACTGAAGTGACCTTTTTGTTTTCACTTTTAAAAACATATGCGATTTGCCGCACTGAAGGTCCCTCCTGAGATTGTTGGACTGGTCCATTAAATGTGACAAAAATATCCAACACCTATTTACAAATGAAGTGAGGGGTCAGCCTTTTGGTGTAACTCCATATAACTGTCTGGTGATTTCGCTCTGGGCTTGTGACATTCTGATCGGTCTGAAATAATCATTGTCGCCCATCCCTCAATTTGAGGCCTGTGTCCCGATGGTGGCGTTGAATGGCAAAATCAAAGGGGCATGACGGCGGTTAAACCTATTGCGAATGGGCAGCATCACAACCAGTTCTGAGATCTGGGGGTGGTGTAGGATATCTGGTTACCACGCACACATCTCTTGAATCTGCGGTGGGTTGGTACCCCACGCTACGTAAGGGGAGGTTCTGGGTAAGACTTGGTCCACGTGAATAGGTTGTACCTGAAAGATGAGAAGATGCGAATAGACGCCTTAGAATATGTCCTTCGACCAGCTAGTGCTAACCCGGTCACTGTCTCCAGGTCACCACACCTTGGTCAATGAGCGGGCGAAGAACCCAATGGCTCCATCAGGAGTACATCGTCAACTTCAGCCCGTAGTCAAACCGGTACACGTACAAATATCTTAGCTGAGAGTGGGGGACGTACTTGCTTCTCATCGGGGTAATACAGTACCACTGTATACAATGACCCCATTTTAGTTGGATTTTACTGAGGAGTGGACGATAATGAGAATTTCAGGCCAGTCCGATTGTCACCAGTTCAGAGGGCGATTACCTGATAGTTATGTGGCATTCCGTCAAACGGTGAACTCTTTCACATCCTTTGTAAATTAGTGTTGCTTGTTACATGTCACATTCAATGGCTCATTTGAGGATAGTTTCTGTGATTCTACTTTACCATGAGCAGGCCCATTAAAACCTAAACTGTGTAGTTTGTGCTCTGTAGTATGTGATCTAAAAAGTTGTAAATCTGGTTATTGGAGTAAAGATTGTAGAATGGAATATCCGCGGGATGCCCTAATCTGAGGGCCAAGAGCCAAGACGCTGTTAAAGAGCCAATTAAGTGCTGCCAGGAAAGCCCCGAGCCAAAGAAAAAGTTAAGGCTAATGAAACTTTGGGAATCCTAAGCCTACAGGTACCCTACTTGATAAAAAATCAATTTATTATGTAATCATTTATGACATTGTAAGAAATCACCACCTTGATAGCTATATGGTTCACAGTCTACCATGCCAGGATTTTTTATTGTACTCTTGTTATGCCGTCAATACAATAGGGCAAGTACAGTGTACATGAGTCTGCACTTCATACACTGTGTACAATCGCACTTGTTTGTCATTCCTGCCGTATCATGTAGCCTTGCGCACATAGTTCAATCAAAATTGTTTTAAAAAGGCATGATATTGCTCAAATTTGTAAATTCTTGATTGAAATCTGCCAATTCAAGTAATGAGATAGCGGTACTCTGCCTATCTGTACTATAAAAAAACCGACGGTTATCGCGGCTCTTGGCTCTTGGATTAGGGTGTCCCAATATCCACACCTGGTATTCTTTAGTTACTGTGTAGTGACCTTTTTGTTTTCACTTTTAAAAACCTATTCAATTTGCCGCACTGAAGGTCCCTCCAGAGATTGTTGGAGCTGGGTCCATTAAATGTGACAAAAATATCCAACACCTATTTACAAATGAAGTGAGGGGTCAGCCTTTTGGTGTAACTCCATATAACTGTCTGGTGATTTCGCTCTGGGCTTGTGACATTCTGATCGGTCTGAAATAATCATTGTCGCCCATCCCTCAATTTGAGGCCTGTGTCCCGATGGTGGCGTTGAATGGCAAAATCAAAGGGGCATGACGGCGGTTAAACCTATTGCGAATGGGCAGCATCACAACCAGTTCTGAGATCTGGGGGTGGTGTAGGATATCTGGTTACCACGCACACATCTCTTGAATCTGCGGTGGGTTGGTACCCCACGCTACGTAAGGGGAGGTTCTGGGTAAGACTTGGTCCACGTGAATAGGTTGTACCTGAAAGATGAGAAGATGCGAATAGACGCCTTAGAATATGTCCTTCGACCAGCTAGTGCTAACCCGGTCACTGTCTCCAGGTCACCACACCTTGGTCAATGAGCGGGCGAAGAACCCAATGGCTCCATCAGGAGTACATCGTCAACTTCAGCCCGTAGTCAAACCGGTACACGTACAAATATCTTGGCTGAGAGTGGGGGACGTACTTGCTTCTTATCGGGGTAATACAGTACCACTGTATACAATGACCCCATTTTAGTTGGATTTTACTGAGGAGTGGATGATAATGAGAATTTTAGGCCAGTCCGATTGTCACCAGTTCAGAGGGTGATTACCTGATAGTTGTGTGACATTCCATCGAACGGTGAACTCTTTCACATCCTTTGTAAATTAGTGTTGCTTGTTACATGTCACATTCAATGGCTCATTTGAGGATAGTTTCTGTGATTCTACTTTACCATGAGCAGGCCCATTAAAACCTAAACTGTGTAGTTTGTGCTCTGTAGTATGTGATCTAAAAAGTTGTAAATCTGGTTATTGGAGTAAAGATTGTAGAATGGAATATCCGCGGGATGCCCTAATCTGAGAGCCAAGAGCCAAGACGCTGTTAAAGAGCCAATTAAGTGCTGCCAGGAAAGCCCCGAGCCAAAGAAAAAGTTAAGGCGAATGAAACTTTGGGAATCCTAAGCCTACAGGTACCCTACTTGATGAAAAATAAATATATTATGTAACCATTTATGACGTTGTAAGACATCGCCAGTCTGATTGTCACCAGTACCTGATAGTGATGTGGCGTTCCTGTCAAACTTTTAACTCTTTCACGTCCATTGTAAAGTAGTGTTGCTTGTTACATGTCACATTCAATGGCTCATTTGAGGATAGTTTCTGTGATTCTAATCCACCATGAGCACCATGTGCTGCATTTCTACAAGTTCTAGCATTGTCGGGGGCATAGCTAGCGGAAGAGGGCAAATGCCTGCCCCCCCCCCCTCCAGACGTCACCAAAAAGTTTGTTTTTGACCACGATTTCGGGAGAAAAATTTGAAGAAGTGTTATTTTGCCCCCTAAAGATCTAAAAGCTAGCCATGCCGCTGATTGAAAAAGATATGCATTGTAAATTAAGTTATTATCGGAATTAAAAACTGCAATAAGTACCATCTTGTTTGCTTAATTGTACAGCATGACTGACGCTGCAGAAGTAATATGATGAAAATGGGCAGAAGTAATAAGATAAAAATGTTGTTACTGCATCTTAGGTGTTAGAATACCTGCAAAATATGCTCCGCGCCTGTAAATGGTTTGTACAAGAGTGTCTTTAAACTAGTTGGTAATAGTTGCTGTATAAATGGTCTTGCCATCACTATAGGATTGGAGCTGCAGAAGTTATAAATAAGATAAAAATGGGCAGAAATTGTCATCACTGCATGTAAGGTGTAGTATACCTGCAAAATATGCTCCGCGCCTGTACATGGTTTGTGCAAGAGTGCCTTTAAACTAGTTAGTAATAGTTGCTGCCAGTTCTCTGGAAAAACTAATTAATAGCATTTCCAGAAATCTACCTTGAGAGCCGCTCCTGCCTTGCATTCTTGTATTGTTTGTGCAAGATGAAGCCCAGAATTGTCCTTTCAACAGTGGCATGGCTGGGACCAGGCCTCGCCTGTAGAACACCAGTTGCATGTTATCAATGTGATCCATACAAAGTAGTTATCACAACCTCCAAGGCCATTGCAAATTGAAGGCTGTTTTTGCCCCCTGGCTACGCCATGGGGGTATTGTCATGGAAGACAACAAACTGAGACGGCTCAAATTGTCCCAGATCTGCACAGTCTAGATTTCGGGGAATGGGGACAACTTACTAGCTGTGCATTGTATGTCCACCAACCCAAATCCAGCGCCTGTTGATAAAAATCTTTTGAGGAACCAGCTCCAAGTAGACTCTGGACGCAATGAACTGGCTTGGCCTTGGTACCTGATACATCAAGGAAGGACAATCGGGATGACAATGGACTGCACATGAGTCTTGTCCTCAGATGTGACACTAATGTGTAAAGAGGTCTTGCCATCATTGCTTAATGCTTGGTGGTCTTTTCTGATAGGCAGACTTAGCTTCTATTAACAAGCCTAGTATATGCAAGTACAGAAAGGGCCCGTAAAACCCCCAAGTTGTGTCTTATTCAGTGAGTGTAATGGTTACGTATGTATAAAGTGTAAACAAAATTCATATATCCATCATATATCCATCATGTCCATCGACTCTGAAAAAAATTGTGCAGACCCATGACAATTCTGGTTCCGGTACAGTTTGTCGCATTCCATACGGGCGGCGCGTTGGCCGATCCTGCATTCCCGACGCACCGCAACCACAGTTACCACGTCGGACGTGATTCCCATTGTTTCCTTCCTCGTGACGCAATTATTTCATGAAGTCGTGAGCCATTGACCATTCATACAAGTAGATTTATTCACACCGGCGCCGGTGACAGGCACAGCGCTTACGACCATAATGACTTCATACATGTACATTACATCGATCATAGTCACTGTGCCACTCCAATGCCCATTAAAGGACGAGACATGGAGATAATTGTTCTATCACACATTATCTCCTCCTTTAGAATGTCCAAAAAAGACACTGAAAAGAGATAGATAGCATACTCGAAGCAGATCTC
Source organism: Lineus longissimus (assembly GCF_910592395.1). NCBI lineage: Eukaryota > Metazoa > Nemertea > Pilidiophora > Heteronemertea > Lineidae > Lineus > Lineus longissimus. The sequence goes on from NC_088316.1 coordinate 1,262,910, forward strand.
TAGTTGTAGGGGGGGTGAATAGTCCCTCTGGCAAACTGCTACTTCTGCAAATAATACGCTTGCTATTCTGCTGTTTGAAACACTTCATCTCCTGCGACTGAGCCGAGAGGATCGTCGTCGCTTGGCGCTATCAGAACTCGAACTTTCAGAATGTTTCCGTTTATTTCTGGTTCTGTCACCAGCTGCACTACCGTCGCTGAATTGTGACTGCGAAGACTCTGTAGTGCTCACAATATCAGCCTCACCAACAGGTGCACCAAGGTTGCCGATACTGTCCTGAGAACCAGAATCAGTCACCTTTGAATCAGGCAAGGACATCATATCTCTATTTGAAGGATTTTGATCAGCACCAAGACCTAAATCCTTATTCTTTTCAGTTAACATTTCAAAACAGTCCCCAGACCCGACACTTTTTAGCAAAGTCTTATTTTGACTATCCTTGGATGAGTTGGTAGAAACTGTGTCCCCAGACACTGTTTTTGTGTGATCAGAATCAGCACCTGCATTGGGATCAGCAGATTTTGCACCAGACTTTCGATCAGGGTCATCCACAACATTCGTTGCAACAGAGGTCTTACAAATGTTTGAATCTGAGCTATCAGTTTTTACAACAGAATCAGTTGTAGAAGAATCATTCTTTCCAGTGCATTCAGTCTCATGTCTCACTTTTACATCACTAGGAGGAAGCACTAAGCTTCTCCTTCGCGACACCAGACCGATTCTCCTCGCCCTTGTCATCAAACCAGTCCTCACTAATGGTGTCACTGTCACACTGAGAAGAGAATCTGGTGTCTCCCTTTTCCCTTCATCGCAATCTACATCATTTGAAACATCCTCAAAATCACTCCCTAAGTTTTTCGCAACCAAGTCTACTTTCCGTTCCGAAACGGCAGTCTGGATTTTCGAGTCAACAGGAGTCATATTGGGTGCCTTAAAATCACGTCTCAGTTTGCTAGAAACTGGCGTAGGCATCTGCAGCACTTGTGGTAATGGGCTACTTGAGCCAGCACCTTCGTACATCTCCAGTTTCTTTGCCTTTGACCGTTGTAGTGACCTCTGTTGGGAGAGTCGAACATCTTCAAAGTCGTCTCCCATCGGTGACAGACAATCCTCGAGAGCTGAATGCATTTTTGACTTTGTCTTTGCACCACAAGTTTCGTTCTTTGGTGAAGAATTCATCAACAACACATCAGTTCCCATAGCAATATTGCTAACCTTTAGGCTAGGACACCTGTTCGAACTCCCGGTGACATTCGAATTAACACATTTTAATGCAGACGATTTCACACTGGAGAGTTCGGAGAGCACTTTTGAATTTTGCGGAGTGTTCAAATTTGACGCTTTCAGTTGCCTATTCGATGTGGGTGTTGTTCGTGAAAAGTCTGCATATGACATCATGACATCGTCTACCTTCTTCTTCATTTCCTCAATCATGGTCTTCGGGTTCTGGAAAGAGAGGCAAGATTGTAAATAAGCAAGCATTGGGCACATGAGATTCTACAGGGCACAAACAAGGGAGATTTTGAGGCTGAAATAGACTTGTTTCTCATTTGCCATGTGTTTAGAGGTTGAGTAGCCTGGTGCTCCTTGGACCAGCTTGGCACCTCAACAGACTGCTTACAGTAGTTGATATTTGAAAAGCCCTGACAAAGGCCTCTGCAACCATTAATCTTTTCATCACTGCCTACAGAACCTACCTCAATATCCCGTCGCAACTTGTCCAAAGCAGTTCTCAAGTGTTCTTCGTGAGGTTTCGTCGTGAAGTGAGTTGACTCCGAGACATACACACATCTTATTGGCCCACTCATGCTATCCCGCCTCCAAGATAAGTTGCAGATTCCGACAAATACCCCTGGCTTGAGTATCTCCTCGACACCGTAATTCTGCAGGCCGCCCCAGAACTTGATAGTCGCAAGATTTCCAGCGTGGTCGCACGCCAGGACGGTCTCAAAACCACTAAAAAGAGAGCAATGGTGTAAGAAGTTGAAGAAAAAAACTGTTGAAATAAAACAAGTCTACTCTTATCTAAGGAATGTTTCAAGGGATCAGTCAAAGGGGGTCGATTCATACCGGAGAAACTCCCTGGACATTGAAAGCAAAACAGGAAGGTTCCAAATTTTCCAGGGATGGTTACAGCCGGGCCAGGATCTGCCAAGAAACTGATGATTCTCCAGCTTGCTCCGTCTTGGTTTCACAGATGGAGCCATGAGGCCAACACTCATCCAGATGAGTAGCTCCTCCAGTCTACTTACTTGAGCCGTTGCGTGTCTGGAGGCACGCTCACAACCAAACCAGCAAGGTCCAACTCTCCATACAGCGGGGCGTGTTGCATACTCCCCAGACAGGACACCTATATAAACAGGGAATGAAGGCTGATCATTATATGGGAAGTATACTGAAAGAATGTATGACTTGTGACCAGAGATCGTGGGTTCAAGGCTCGGCAACTGCCTGTCGGTAATTTCAAACTGGCCTGTGTTTTGTCCCAAAATTCGCCAGCGAAGAACCACACCACATCAGTATGAAGGAAATACCACTACAAAACCATTCACTAAGCCATGACAAGGACTGATTCTCATTACTTTGAAAAACCTCCAAATCTTGTACTAACCTCTCTCGGTTCATAAATGAGGTCAATGAAGTTCTCCTCAGCATTGATGGGTTGGTACTGTGTCGCCCTGGTAGCTGTCAGACTGGTATCCTTGTTTTGCCAACCTCTGAAAAATAAACGTCATGAGATGGTCGGTAGCTTCTCAGGATGACCTGTACCCTGGGCAAAGATCATCAGGAGCTTACTCAGGACGACCCTTACTTACTTACTTAGGCTCTTCGTCCCAAGTGGGCCATAAGACCACAACACATGCCCTTCATTGCTTTTCATCCTTGGCTGCCCACTGCGCCTCATCCCAATTCAGCCCCAACAAATTAAGCTCGTCGGACGTCATCATCAAATAATTTCAAAGCCGTAATGGGATGTATTGAATTTAGACATATCAAGTCTTCAACATACCTGCCAGGGGCTGCAGACAGGTTGAATATTTTCAGCCGTTTCCCCTCGGATAGCATCTGTGTGGTACATTCAGACGGCCTCCAAACAGTCAGGAACGTGGCTGGAAGTAAGAGAAAACATTCAGAAAAAGGCTCGAGAAAGTCACTTTCAAACAAGCCATATTAGATTAGATTATTGGATTTGTTGATTAGGTTTAAAAGTTAATGACCAGCGAGGATGGTCAAAAGATTAGAAGCTCAGTCGAAATGTCTGACACAGGAGACGCTAACTTAGTAAGGTTATGTTTACTTACAAATGGTCCTATCCATATCGTTTGTGGCAGTCCCAGCTACCCGGACCTTGTACAGTGGCACAACCTGTCGTGTTAAAGAGGCCTGAAAGGGCACAGAATAGAAAATAAAATTTTCGGTGTTTCAGTGTTTGGGACACTATGATTCTAGTATCTTCCTGCGCTTGTTATTGGCGTAGAACTTCAATAATGGTGGCTGGCAACGCGAATATTCCCGGGTTTTCGGCATACGAAAACTTTGACCCACCTTTTCCTCGCTGTCAACCACAGCTTTCTGGAACTCTGCCCTCAATTTTGCCTGCCGTTCCTCCATCAGTTCCTGCCTGTATTCAGCTAGGAGAGACATCTGGTGGTCACTAAGGTACTCTTGGACGACGCCAGGGTCAGACGCTTGCTCCATTGCTTCATAGATGTCGTAACCAGTTAGGAGGGATTCAACTTCAGGTTTTTTCCATCTTTTCATGCCCCTGGAGGTTGTCTTGGTTCTCTCTAAATGAAGAATGAAAGAAGTTATCTTGCTTAACAAAACAACTGTGTGCTTCCCCATGTATGATATGCACCGGTCACCAATCTGATTGATGACCGCGCTCAATGTTGCTCAACTTCAAGCTCTGGAGACAATACGCCACCCATTAGACCATAGAGGAATTCCTCTATGGCCGGCAGCACGTATGGATTAAAGATTCTCTAATCAAGACTTGCCGGCAGGTTAAGCTGTTCCACTGGGGGAAATCTACCAAAAATTGGAAATGTCACACCCTTGAAAATTCAACACAGCATCTCCAAGAAACTCACCAGAGCTTCAAGGCAAACTTACCACTTTTCTCTTCATCGTCAAACTGTCTCTGTAGCTTCGCCTGTAACGTCTCCATGGCTACCTCCTTCCTCCTCTCGTGTAGCTTGGCGATCTTCTCCTCCATGCGGACGCTACGGAACACATTACTGCCATCTGGGAGCTTCTCCATATACTATAACGAAAGAAATACAGCAATTTAATATAAATATTCCTTGTTACTAAGTATGGATTAATCTAATCTAATCTAATCTAATCAATTTTGATCTACCTAGATCTTTTTGTTCAGTCAAGAGGAAGGCTTGGCTGGTTATCATCTACCTCAAAGCACTTACCAGGAACAGTTCTTGATATAAAGGGGTAACGGAGTTGCCCATTTGAGCACGAAATGATTATTGGAAACATCTCAGTAGAGAATGTTCTTTTTAATGCTGTACACAGGGAAGTTGTCGTGATTCCTACCTGGGTTGGGTAAACTCTGGTCACCACCACATCCACACAGCCTATGAGCCCACCCTCTGGGAAAAGTGAGTTGAGTGGTACGGGGAAAGGCTGGGGGCAGTCACAGAAGCCTAGGCGACTATCCCAGCGGGCGCGACGGGTAGAATTGGCAAATATCTTCAGCAGCAAATCTGCAGGAGCCTGGTCAATACAAATAGCACAGATTAGAGGAAGAGAAGAAATACAGCGGACACCTCTGTAACCAGGATACCCTCACAAGGACACTAGTTTTGGTCCCAAATTGGTCATTTCTGTTAAATTTGACCTTCTTATTCAGGATACCTCCCTACTAAGGACAACTTTTGTCAGTCCCAAGGGGGTATTTGAAGGTCTAAATGGGAACTGCGTATACAGCTAATCATTTGAGTGAACTGGGAAGCCTAGTAAAGTGGCTTGCTCAAGACAACAAGCAACCAAAGAAGAAAAGACATCCTTTCTTAACAACTCAAGTCGACATGTTGCCATGCAGCTATCAATAAGTTAATATAACTATGTCGGATATCGAGAACGCCATTCAATATTAATAGCCTGTAAAGTAATAATTAAGCCTCGGTCATTTAGTTGGGATGCATCAGCGCATATTGACGGAGATTTGAAAACTTCTCACACAAACCAGAGATATTGAGGGCGAGGTGATTTGGAAAGATATCCGTAAAGAGAACGGGGAGATGAATACATAAAGTTTTAAGGTAAGTCATTATCTCTTTGATTTGACGCGATGTACAATCCAAGATAAAAGAAATACCTCGATTCCACCCGTCATAAAATCTTAAAATCGAATACTGACCTGCGATCAAAAGTGATAAAATCAACCATAAAATTCCGCCCAAACGGAACAAAGGTTACAAAAAGTTCATGCAGGATTAAACACGAAATAGATAAACTTATCAACTAATTCTAAAGATCAGAGAGTTTTTTCTATGTCACCTAGTTTCTTTGAAAAAGACTTTTCGTACAGCATTGATTTTGAAACTCACACAATCATTTCATGGTCAAATCCTTAAAATTGGTTTGTTCACCAGATATGACATTGGCTGGGGGGCACATCTAACCTGTCACTAAATTCCATTTACAACAATTCAAGGAAAGGATACTTTCAGTTGAAGAGTTTTGAAATGTGTGTTATTCATCTTGATAACCTTGCTGACAAATAAGAATACATTTGGTCATGAAGCAACAGTGACCTGCCAAATCGAAAGCAGTGCAAAGAAATTTAACATGGTTGACTATCACGAAAATTGGTTCGTAGTTTTATAGCAAATATCCATTTTTGAAGCAATTAAAATAACTGTTGAAAAAAGTCAAAGCGACCAAAATGGGCACTAACTTTGATCACTTTTCGATTCTGTCAACTGTCTCAATAAACATGAAGACATTTGCTCATTTACAAAGTTGCCCAAAAGACTTGACAACAAGCCCATTGTAGTGATTGTTTACAGATTAGCGTTGATCATAGCACCACCATTTTGGCTACAACTGGCAACTATGGAACTCATTCAAAATGAGGTGAATGCTCATTTTAAAAACCCAGGAGGGTGTTCTCTTGAAAACAAAGAACTGACTCCCAACCTCAGAATTGACACTCACTTCATTTTGAAAGAGTTCCACCTACTTTAGAATTTCAAGTTCTTGCCAACATGGTTGCGCCTTTGATCAAACCTTAAACCATTTTCTGACTTACAATGTACAACAAGTCAATGATTCTTTCTTTGTCAACAAGGCCTTGCTACATTAAGCTGTCTAGTGCTTTGATCATTGATAACAGTATTGTATCTATTGACTAAAACATGTAAATATCAGGCCAATTACAAGTTAGTTAAAAGAGATTTGACAATTAGAGCATGGTGTTTATTCAGGGGTGATTTCGTGCATCGATGGATCAGTGACATTTCATGTTTACCAATAGAGTACCATTTGGTTGAATGGTAATAGTTCTGCTTCACAACAAGAAAACTTAAAGGCTCCTCTAATCATTTAAATTGTATTTATGTGTGCCACAAGTAAATAGAAAGAAACATAACTCTATTCAATGTGTGTATTTGTATAACACCACTAGTAACACCAGTGATAAGTTTGCTAACAGTTATCATACAAACCTCCAATGGGGAGCAAGCATCCTGAGACCCTGTCAACTCGGAGCCAGAGATGCACAACTTTTGCCCAACCCCGATCTTGCCAGCTCGAAATAGGCCTGTCAGCGGCTTGTCTAGTAAGGTCTTGATGCTATACCAGCCATCTGTCAGTTCAATCACAGCCTAGAAAGAGATGTTTTGACTCAGGGTTACAGTGATTAACATGGGTCGGCTGCTATAGGATGCCAGCAGTGATTTTAAGAACGGCAAAACGTGTAAACCACCAAAATTTCATTGGCATTTAAATTTTTGTGGATTTTGCTCATAACCTCAAATCACAAAAAAGTCATGAAAAAATATTTTTTCATTTTAAGAAATGGGGAGAAAATTTCAAATCCATCAAAAAAAATTTAATTTTTTTGAGTTGAAAAAAACTCTTGGGCTAGGTAGCAGCCTCTTTTAAAAACAGAGGATTTTACCTGTCCTCCCAGTGGGTTATTCTCCGGAAGGAATATGATCCCCACCACGCACAGGACCATCCTCTTGGTGGGAGTATCATCTCGCTCATAGACCTTCTTCAGAGCAGACCTGTAACGACAGCACTTTCGATAAGAGACAAAAATAAATCATAATTTGGTTAAAATGTCCTTAGTTAAAGCCTGCTTGAAGAATGTAGCGGAACTGCACTCAAAGTTTGACAAATTTAGTCAATGGATCAGTGTGGAAATTCTGATACAATAACTATTGACGTGAGCCAGAACGGCAAATAGCCAACCATGCAAACATCTAACTGCCAGTTTTTTGGAAACACATCAAAAGAATACACTTTCCGCAGACAGCCCGTCAGTAGTAAATGTTTGATGTATAGAATCGGAAAAGGGACCAATATTTGCCTGAAGGGAAACACAAACTGTTATGTGCGTTGGAAAGCTTACAGTAGACTTGCAAATAACAAATATGACATTGAGGGGCCTAATAAAAAACACAAACACTAATTAAGTATCAAGAAATAGCTAAGTTTTAAGGCCAAGCTAGATTAGAGTGGAGTGTCAAGGTAATTTGTGGAGTGTCAACTGTCGACTGTCAACATATCAATTTCATTCCGGCCAGATAAATTTTCAATTTGCAAATCGACAAAGACAAGATTTTACTCATAATTGGCTCAATTGAGATGAACCCTACCATCATATGATCAATATTGTCTTGAAGTTTTGGGCATGAATGAGAACAGAGTAACCATGCATGACCATGGTAAAAAACTAAACATTACTTCATTACTACATGAAAGATATCGTTACGCCCTGTTTGCCTAGATCAGAGACATTGTCACAACCAAGTTTGCCAGGTCAAATAAACAATTCATTATTCGTTCAGTGAGGATTCCATTTCATTCAGTCCAGAAAAACACATTCTCCTTATAATTGGCTCTATTGAGATGAACCCCGACATGAAATTATCAAAATTACCTTGATGTTCTGAGCATGAAAAGACTTCAGCCGCGGTAGAAAATCAAACATTTAATATATCGTTATTTAGGCACAGGAGTGCTTGTCAACATGGAAAGGCCACTTGTCAAATATTTAATCACTTAATATAATCATAATACCATATCTGTAGGACTTTGTTATTTTATAGCATGGAGACAACTCTGACACAATGTGTTTTAGTATAGTCCGTAACGAAATCATGGAAAGAGGCTAATTGCAATTTTGGAAGTTGAAGGCCGTAACAAACCAATTGCAAGCAAATGACCACATCATGTCGCATACCACATGTTCTTTTGTTCAAGTCGGGAAGCCTGCTTAAATGATTCTCAACAAGTTGAGAAGCCTTCTCTAATACATATTACTCTCAACAAGTTGAGAAGCCTAATCTAATACCATGATTCTCATCAAGTTGGAAAGCGGACTCCAATATTCACTAGAGTGATTATAGCACGTAAGCTGGGCAATCTCAAACACGAAAATTTGAAAAAGAGTGTAGGGGTGTTATCGTAGCCATGCCGTAATCAAGTCATAATGATTTCACCAGCCCTGCTCAGACAGCAGTGTTTGTGTCAAGTGTCCAACAAAATGATCCTAATATAAACTGTTCCTCAATCAATGCCACTTTAGGATTACTGAATAATTAATCAATTGTTATAAGGATGTCAAAGGGGGAGGATTTATTCGAAATGGTGAGTTAACCCTTTGTTCCAGAATACAAGATGAAGTTACCAGAGTGGGTCTTAGGCACCAGGCAATTGAGCGTGACCTCAACCTTGCTATTTCCATACTACCAAACTTATTCTGTCCCGTGCCATGCGTTTAGGAGTCGCTGGTCTAGTGGCTCGTACTCCCAGCTAGTGGTCAAGAGGCCCTTGGTTCCAACCCCACCATAGACATGAGTCTCTAGGCCAGTCTCTTGTCTCACTCGCCTCTCTCCACCCAGGTGTATAAATGGGTACCGGTGAGAAATACTCGAGTTGTAGCACTGGATGAGCAGCTCATTCAAGTTCTACTGAAAACGTTCAGGATAGACATGGGTTAAAGTGTATAGTCGGATATTAACCTCTCCGAATACTTGGTATGAGACTATAAACACAAACGTTATGTTGCTGAGATGAAGTTTTTTTTATCTCCCATAATAGCAAAATCAAGACCCAGAAATACCATCCATTCATAAATTAGGAAAGATATATCTTTTAACTACCCTTTCTTGCTCCATAGTTACCAAACAAATCACTAAAAAGCAAATCACACAACCGCTATCTTTATTTTTATCAAGTCCACACACAATTGTTTATTGATGTACAAAGATAACATTCACAGTCCTTTCACTTTTCATGTTTGAAAACACTGATAAAAGACTTCACTATCATTTTTATTGCCATACATCTTGGACAGCCAATCTTTCACCTTTGGTGATTGTCAAGTTGTCAAATTGGTGATGTGTCAAGTGGTAGAGATTATGGTCAATCATTGAGAGATAACATTCCCATGAAAAAATGATTTCATTTTTTCTTGCTATTCAGACTTCCCTGTTTAAAAATTAAGCAAGGAATATTATTAACCTGCTGGAGGTCATATTCCTTTAAGCATTTGGTCATATTGGGTAAAAATTGTTAAAACTGCCTATTTCCACAAATCGTTCATTCAACAAGATTTTCACTCCATTTCAGTCTGGGGAGATGGCAGAGAAAAAGGTAACGTTCCCATTATCACTATCAGCGCGGGCGACCAGATGGTACGGGAAACTCTGCAGCCTGATGGTTGAGGGAAGCCTCATCGGAATGCGCGAGACTTTCAACAAGTTCTACCCACCCCTGACCCTCGCCGACAAACTCGCGTCGCCGAATTTAAGACAACGTATGGAGACGCTCCACGCGAGAGGAATATTTGAGGAATACCAATGGAAGAAGCTGTACCCTAAGAATAAGAAACGGATTGCATCGGAGCATTATGATCTGATGTTACTGTCAATACTGCTGCGACAGATATGTCACCTAAGTCCCCCGTATCCCAACGGCTGGTTACTGATGCCTGAGGAACACGACTGCAGCATTTCTGCAAACATTGCTCGGGTCCACGCGTTGAGGAAAGAACTGTTGTCGAAGACTGAAATGTCTGATGATGAAGCCCTCCGTTACTGGTCCGTGATTCTTGGGGCGTTGTTAGAACTCGGCGGGGAGAAGTGTCTGCCGAGAGCGGATAAGATTTACCGGGAGGTGATGACGGAAGAGATGCAAGAGATGTGGATCAGCCGGCTCCAGACGTGGCAGGAGAAGGAATACAATCAGTGGCATCGGAATCCGTACGTCCGCAAACGTCTGGATAGTGCAGCAAGTGACGTGTCTACGTCAGGAGATGCTGTGTCGACTGGAAGGAGGCCGCGATTGACGAGTGTCGGGTCGGCTCATAGAGGGGGTAGCAGTCGGTTGAGGAGGCCACGGCTTCATTCTGTTGAAGGGGGTAAGTTAAGAACTGGTGGAGTAACCCAAATAGAGACACAGAAATATTGCAAATGTTAGATTTGCCAAAAGCTATTGAGGGTGTATCATATGATGGTTCAAATGACTCGGGGAAATCATGATTTTTATTGAGAAAAAATTTAATTTTTTCAATAGTTGAGAAAAAACATTAGCCCGATACATTCAAAACAGTCAGGGATGACACTGGGACTGATCGTGATAAACCAAACTATTTCAGGACTACCAAAGGAAGAGTGCGAAACCCTCCAGAAATTCTACCAACCTCTCGTCACCAACGTCAAGGTCCCAGACATCATCGAGCAACTCGTCAAATACGAGATTCTCACCCACGAAGAGCAGAACGCCATCTACTGTAATGAGAAGAACCGACAACGGATGGATGCCCTGATCACGATCTTGTACAAGAAACCCGCCAATGCCTACCAGTATTTTGTCAGAGCCATCAAGTTCAAACACTCGCATCTTTACGAGATGATGAACAGGACGTACATGGCACTCAAGAAAGAATCAATGAACAACAAACCAGGTAAGCAGACGTCAACACTCCATTTGATAACATGATATTTACACAGGAGTATTCGCTGGTGGTGTTTCGGAATAACAGACCAGTTTTGTGAGCTGAAATATGACATATGACATTCACCTCTACAGATAACCTACGCCTCATGTCAGAGTTGCTCCGATCCCATCAACGGGCGATGTGTTCACGATGGAAAGCCGTTCCCTGGGTCGAGAACATCAAGTGTTCGATCAGAGACTTCTACATTCAGCAGCAGATAATCAGCTCACAAGGGTAAGAACTTTGGTCAGACTGGATTTGACCAGAAATTTATAAGCCGGCATTTATCCTTTTTTATGTGACCCAGAGTGGATAAGACAGGCTGATGTGTTTAAGTTTTGTCACATTCTGGGCAAGAACAGTAATTTATGATACCTCCTTTTATTCCAGCCAAGCTGTTGACTTACAAGACTTGTTCAGCCCAGATGACCCGCAGTCCGTCCTCATCGTTGGCCAAAGTGGCACAGGAAAGACCACACTATGCAAACGACTCATCCACGATTGGCTCAGCGACAACCACTTCTTACACAACCTGTTCCACCTCGTGTTCTACATGGACTTGTCCGTGATGAAGGGAACCGTGAAGGATCACATCTTCGAGCAGTTCACAAACGAGCTACAATTAGGGAAGGAGGAACTCTGGCAAGTGATTGAGACAAACCAACAGGACGTTCTATTCATTTTCGACGATTATGACATGAGTAATGATAACTACGAAGTTGATCAGATCGCCATGAAAAAGATGTTGCCAAATTGTTCCGTCCTTATGACGTCGATATCTACCCCCGCGATCTGTAAGCATTTTCAACAGCGTCATATATTGTTAGGGTTAGTGAGGCGAAATATTACCGATTTGGTGCGTATATACATGGAGCAGAGCAACGCGCTGCTCGACCAGGTATCCAACTTGTTTCAAGCGTTGCAAGACGAGACACTGCGTGAACTCGCCGTCAAGCCGTTCTTCTGTTTGTGTCTGTGCACAGTGGCGACCACAAATGGTGTCGACTTGTCAAAGATTACGAGAGAGATGATACTCCTCGAGCAGTTTGTGGATTGCATCAAGTTGAAACACAGCGGAAACACCCGCGAGAAAAAGAACCTGGGTACTAGGACGCTTCACGAGCTGCAACAGACGGCACTGCAAGCATCTTTGGAGCACAGCAAGGTCCTGTCCTGCGATCAACTGAAGAATGAATACGACAACAATTTCGTGTATCAGTTTGGCTTACTCAATCGCATTGACGGAGATGTTAGATGTGCGTTCGTTTGTAAGGTGCTGCAAGATTTCCTGGCCGCCCAGCATCTAAAGGACATGGGGGCAACGGAATTTAAGCAATACTGTGATCGTCTTGTTACCGATGTCTGGTTCTATGACACTTGTCGTTACGTCTGCGGGTTACGGAGGATGAACAAGGTATTACAGCCCCTGAAGATCCTGGTGACATGTCTAGCAGACGAGAATGTGAAACACAGCAAAAAGATATGCTTCATGCGTAATGAGAAGGGGGTCATATTGGGGATCTCTGAGGGCAGAATGATGGACTTTAGCTTGAGTTTAGAGTGCCTGCATGAGATGATTGACAGAGACGACATGTGCGAGATCATCTCGAAGTCCTTGCCAAAGAAGTTGATTGTACGAACCCGGGGGATCTCCTGCATGAACATGATACTGGGCCTATCTAGGATCATCCAAATAAACACACAAGGCCCACGAGAACTAGAGATTCTGTTTGATTCGCAAACTGACTTCGGCGAGAATGCAATGCTGCAACTTGCAAAAGCAATGCATTCAAACTACCAAGTGAAATTCCTCAAAGTCGAATGGAAAACGGACAACTTGTTTGCACAGTTTCTATCAATTTTGTTCCAAGAGAATATTGCGATAGATTGCGTGAAACTCGTCGACTTGTATAGCTCAGCCGAGTCCTGTTCCGTCCCAGCAACAGTCCGAGCTGATTTGCAGAAGGCTTGCAAGAGCATGAGGTACGTCAAGAAAGTGAGTCTATTCGACTGCCAAGCGCCCATGTTAGTCAACAGCGTGATCCACGGCGTGCCTCTCACGATGGAACACCTCGACCTAACCAGCTGCACGTTCAACCCTGTCACCTCACAAGAACTCAGCTATCACTTAGAGCACAGCAAAGCGCTCACTTCCCTCAACCTTACGAATATCCACCTCGAGGGCATGTGCTTTAGATACATCATGAAAGGCCTACGCATGAACCAGTCTCTCACGGAGCTAAACCTCCGGGATGCCCACATTGACAAACCAGGCCAAGTAGCTTTAGCCGAGGCCTTGAAGTTCAACCACCGATTGCGCTTGCTTGACTTGAGTCGAAACGAGTTCACCCCAGACGGGTGCATCCAGCTGAGTCAGGCGTTGTCTTTTAATAAGACTTTAAGGGAACTGGTGCTATTGGGGTCTTACTTTGACAGCAGTTACCTGGGGCTGATGATGGCTTATAAACACCCTTGGTTAAACATTGTTGAGGACAGCAGTAGGCCACCGACTGCCCGAGCAGTCATCATTGCTGATTAAATCAGTTGTGTTGCAATAGAGGCCAACAATGGCATAAGGCCAGAATAGTCATGGCCACGCATTGTTGCTTAAGACCTGTGCATATGCCATTTATGTAACCCTTTAGCTTTTAGCTTTCTGCTGTTGACTTTCCAACTTCTCCTCAACTCAGCCCATTGCTGAACATCTGATGGAGAGACAATGGTGCAATAAACACAGAGTTATGGAGAGATTGTGAGCAATCTTTAGAACTCATGAGGGAAATTTTGAGAAGAAATGACAATAACATCACTTTGGGACACCCCGTACAGCTATTTTATGTGATTTGTGCCAATTAATTGCAATATCAGGATTGAATCAATCAGTATAAATACTGAATTAGATTTACTCAATTTGTCTGTGATAACAGCAAACATGTGATTAATACCTGGAAATATTAGCTGCGATTTTATTTTGCGATTTAGTCATTAGTGAATTATAAGTTTGGCTTTTTAGCTTACTTTAGTTTGGCAGTAATACCTGTAGTTATTATTGATGAAAATTTCAGGTCCTCCATCTACTAATAGAGAATAAACAAACTAAGGAATAAAGGTCTCATCTCCTTACTTTGACTTTCAAGCAAAAACAAAAAGTATAAAAGTTCATGTACTACTCTGCCAGTCAGTGGTGCTGTTCGGGTGTCCATTTATGTACTGCATGGCAGGTCAAGGGTAGCAAAAGGTTTATATTACAACGATGAGAAGCTCCCTACCTTTGACAGTGATCAACTTCTCTATCATATCTGTACTTCAACCGTAGCATGACCTGCTCTGGAGTCAGACATCTGCAAAGAAGTAATATTACAGATTTGGTTTACAGAGTTCCTGTGTAGATGGCACCATAGATACAAAAAGTCTGTACATTTTCTAATGCAACAAGAGCTGATCACTTTACAAGAACACTGCAGCTCTCATGATCAACAGTGCTTGCCCAACATTGTTAAGAGCGAGACAACGACTTGGTCCATGGAGAGAATGCTAGAGTAGGAAGTCAACAGAGGAGAAAGTGTAAAGGTACTTCTACAGGGGGAGAGCAGATGGATATCAACTCAAATGGATTGGGAGGATCACTTGTAGTGGGCTCAGATTGCTTTAGGATATGCTCGGGGAAGAGGGCCAGCGTGGATGCCAGAGCCACTTCTCATCTGAGTCAGAACAAGACAAGTAGTATCTTGGTAGACTCCTCCTTTGATACTCACCTGCCTCCAAAGTGATAGGGAAAGGCGACTTCCATCGCAGCAAGCTTCCAGATGACCCAGCGGTATTGGTTATGGAGCCAAGCGTCACTGATCAGGCGAGGGTCGATGCCAGGCATGGCCAGGAAAGCTCTGAAAGGGTATAAAGAAACATCAATTACTGAGAAGTTCCTGATCTTGGAAGGGATTTCATTTTATGTTATACAGCAGAACCATCCCAGTGGACACATCTCTATTTTGGACACCGTATGTGGTGTTGTATGAGAGAGAATGAGATGAAGCAGGTTGGTCTGACCTTGGGAACTTCTACAGACAGGCTGCCAACCGAACTGATGATTGAAGCCTTATGTGCCCTCCGGGGAAGAAGAGGACTAAGTAAGTCAGTTAGTAACTCACCTGGTAAACTCATCCTTTCCTGCCCTTCCATTATCATTTGGTACCAGCCGCGCTCCATCCCCCAGGAGTAGATGAGAATGCCTTGTCAGGATGGCTTCACTGTACAACTCCAAGATGTTGAAAGAGAAGTCTTCGGCAGTCTTTGCTGTGATGGCGAGGGTGTCGTCACATACACCATGTTGGTGGAGCTGGAATTAAAGAAGTATTCATAATCTAACTGACACGACCATTTGTTGAAGAGCTTTCAATTGGTACTTTCTGATCAGTTCTCAAACAATCTCTCATTCTCAATCTATTGAAGTAGCCACAGATCCGAACAAAAATCTGAATGATACATTTATTTTGGGATACCCTGTGGTCTGAGAGATAGAACTGACCTGGTGTTTTGAGAATGTTCCCGGCGTTCCACCCTGAACAGCATCTCTAAATTTCATCCGTGTTTTTGCAGACGTCTTCTTCTCAAACAAACTACCGGATATCGCTCCGATTTTCTGCCTCTTCTTCTTCTGTATGACAAAGTCCTGGCCCATCCTCTCCTCCTGCCAAGCAGACGTTAGGCTCTCAACAGTCTCAGGGCAAAATGCAGAGTTCGAATGATTTTCTCTGAAAATTGCACAAACAAAATGAATGAAAAAGAATAAAAATTACATGAACCACGTCTGCCAACCAGGAGACTATTTTAATCCTCAACAATCAGGGTCCATACATCATTTCATAGGACATGGGTTAACATTGACCACCTTAATAAAACATGCAGTATTTCATCTTTCTCCAATCTTCAAATCTTCAAAATATTGAAACCAACCTGTCTGGGGCAGAAGTTCCCACCATAGTTGTATCAGAAATATCTTGAGTGGCCTCATCAACTTCTTTAGAGTTTTGACTTTCGGAGAAATCTAACGACTTTCGCTTCACTTGACAAGTTGGTGCTGGTCTTGGAGACGATTCACTGCCAGTATTTTCCTCTGGCTTTCCCTTTGGCATGGCTTTGAATGGAGTCGTAAAACTACCATCCGGGGTGGCTTTAACTGGTGTTGAGAAGTTCCCATCCTGAGGTTTCTTGTAAGGGGTATTGAAGGAGCTGGGCGGGCCAGGGGATGGTGAGGCCTTGGAAGCAGACGCTGCGGCATTCTTTGTAGGAGTGATGAACGATGACGGACGTTTAGAAGTCGGCAGATTGTGGGGTTTGAAGCTGGTTTGATGCCATCTGTGAAAGGATAACAATCAGATTGAAGTTTTCAAAGCATCAAGGGCCTACTATTTTACAATCATTTTATTTTCTCATTTGAAGTGAAAACAAACTAGGCAATCTTTTCGGCACTTTAATAATTCCAAGGTTTAGGAATAGGATGAGGTATAGGATGCAATGATTACTCCTTCTTGAACCATTCTAGGCAAAAGTGACAGAGCCACATCTCAATTTACCTGCCAGACTTGTTATCACCATGAGGAGCTGACAAGACAGAAGACCTTGGACGTCCTGCCACATGACTGCTGTCATGGAGTGTTTCTGCAACACAGAAGATATCAATAAACATAGACTTAAGTAAATCTAGTCAACAAGGTCAAAGGCAGTTTACAGCAAACTCAAAATTACTCAATCTGTACTCACGCAGCATAAGTGCTTGTTATCAGAGTAGTTCTAGATGTAGATTGGATTCAGGTCAAGAATCCTTCCTAGATATTCCAACAATAATCTCTGCAGATGACAGACTTGCGACTGAAGTTGCAAATTGAAAGGAAGTCCAAGAAAGAATGATAAGGTGCCCAAGTTGAAATTGATCATCATTTCAGCTCTTCAATGAAGGGGCGAGGAATCACAAAGGACTTTCACCAGCTTCAGCAAATGTTGATTAAAGAATGTCTTACTTTCAGGGGTAGACTTTACTGCATCTCTTGCTCCAGTCAAGTCGCTAGCAGTTAGAGTAGCGCCAAGGAATCCAGTGGCCTCGCCGATGACAGACGGATGATGACTCAGCAGTTTGGGAACTTGCATCAGAAGTCTTGAAGGCTTTTTGTCCATAGTTCCATCAGCAGACGACAATTTTGAACCCGTCTGCTCACTCCGAGTAGCTCTGACAAACACTGGTTTACGAGGCATAATCTCAGAAGTAACAAGGTGCGATCTCATTCCAGATATACCGGTACCACTTTTTGCCTGATTTGTTTCTATCAAACTGCACAAATCCCTCGTCTCTGGCTTATCTTCTGTCATCCTTAATCCCTCAATGATACAAAAGTCATCTCCATCTGTTTTGCCATCTGCCAGTTTATCCCGAGCTTTTTGTAATGATGCTTCCGATATGTCAACTTTTGACCCTTTGGCAGTCATGAAACCACTAAATCCTGCTCTGCTATTGTCCATGACGGAACCTACATTATCAACGACGTCTGGGACTAATGAATGATCAGTGTCACAATCAGCAAGTTTATCCCGGGCAGATAGAAGTGCTTTCTCAGACACTTTCACCTTTGATCCTCTGGCCGTCATGAAACCACCGAACCCAGTACCACCACTATCAATGCCTGAAGTTACATTACTGGTTTCTGGGACCAATGAATTGTCAGTGTCACAGTCTGCAAGTTTATCCCGGGCTGAGAGAAGTGCTTTCTCAGAAACCTTCACCTTTGATCCTCCTGCAGTCATGAAACCACCCAACCCAGTACCACCACTATCAATGCCTGAAGTTACATTACTGGTTTCTGGGACCAATGAATTGTCAGTGTCACAGTCAGCAAGTTTATCCCTGGCACATAGAAGTGCTTTCTCCGAAACCTTCACCTTTGATCCTCTGGCCGTCATGAAACCACCGAACCCAGTACCACCACTATCAATGCCTGAAGTTACATTGCTGGTTTCTGGGACCAATGAATTGTCAGTGTCACAGTCTGCAAGTTTATCCCGGGCAGAAAGTAACGCTTTCTCAGACACTTTCACCTTTGATCCTCCTGCAGTCATGAAACCACCGAACCCAGTACCACTGCTATCAATGCCCGGGGTCAAGTTGCTGGTTTCTGGGACCAATGAATTGTCAGTGTCACAGTCTGCAAGTTTATCCCGGGCAGATAGAAGAGCTTTCTCAGACACCGTCACCTTAGATCCTCCTGCAGTCATGAAACCTCCAAACTCAGCCTTATGACTTTCATTACCACATATCAAATCACTGCCTACTCGGAGTGGAGACATTTCCGTGTTGCAGTCCCCAAGTTTATCCTTGGCCAACTGAAGAGCTTTCTCAGACACGTTGACCTTTGATCCTCCTGCAGTCATGAGACCTCCGAATTCGGCTTTATGACTTTCTTTGCCTCTAGAAGGTCTCATTGCACACACCCCAACAATATTTGTATCGTCTGCTTCAATCTTGCCATCTTGGTTAATCACAGGGTAATCAAAGTCATCAAATTCCTCATCTTTCCGCGACTGACCCGACTTCTGTATGGAGGAATCACTGTCGAAGCTTTCCTGGAAAGCCTGCACGGTCATCTTGGAGATGCTCACTGCATACCCAGATGCTGTTTGGAAATCTGACTGGAAGTCATCTATCACAATGGGTGCTGCCCTTTCGCTCAAAATGTCTGCCGCTTTTACTCTTGAAACGTCTGCTTTCAGAACCTTTGAAGATGTTACACATGGATACATATTGGACTCAGGGGAGACATCAGATCGAGGATTCTGCAAATGATTGTCACTGGGCGGAGGATCAGATTCCAGTACTTCCTTTGAATGAGATGCAGGGCTAGGATGATTCTGGGAGGTACGCAGCAGGGCTGCAGAAGGTGTCCCAGGCCCGTCTCCACCCTCCCGTTCTTCTTCTTCAAGTTTGACCACAGGCACCAGTGGCAAATTTACAATGTTGCTATAATAATCATCCATGGTTTCAGTAATAGCACAAAACTGTGTATCTGTAAAATCTTCCATCGCATGGTTCACGTGTTGTATGAACTGTGTGTCTGTGTCCTCCATCGTTTGGTCAATGTCCACAGTATTGTCAAGGTGTCGTACGAACTGGGTGTCCGTGAATTCATCCAGGGCCATGTCCACGCCATCATTTCCTTCGAACTCTTCGGCAACTAGCTTGTCATCACCTTCAATGTCCTTAGCTCCATGCAACTGTTGATCGAAATCCTTCAATCCTATTTTGTTGTTACCTAAAACATCATCCATGTCCAGCTCGTCATCTCGAACATCCCCTAAGATCATCTCTGCCAAGTTCATCTGTTTGTCACTTACATTTACTCTTTTACCACTTGCAAAGGAAAATCCTCTTGACAATTCATGTGTCTGTCGCTTTTTGTCCGTCTGCTGTTTTTCATCCGTCTGCTGTTTGTCATGGATCTGCTGTTTTACATCCGTCTGCTGTTTAACATCTGTCTGCTGCTCAGTGGTCTGCTGTTTTTCAGACTTCACTGAAACACCTCGAACACTCCCAGAATCTTCAACAGGAATGTCATCAAACAAACTCTTCACTTTGTTCATCAGTTTATCTGATATCTCCACATCTTTACCACTTGCAAATGAAAAACCTGAGAATCTCCCCACCTCAAGTTTTGCATCACTTCCTTCAGTATTTTCAGTTCTTGGACACTTTCTTGCAGGCTCTAATTCAGATTTCAGATACTCCATATCAACTTCTCCAATATCATCAAACATACTTTTGACCTTACTCAACTGCTTGTCAGAAATGCTGACATTTTTTCCACTTGCAAGTGAGAAGCCCCCAATTTTGTTCTCCAGTTTCGGTTTGTCATGTTCCACATGAATTCTTTGATTCTGATCCGCAGTCCCATCAAGCATGAGCATTTCATCATCCTTCAGATCCATATCTAAATCATCAAAGATAGTCTTTGCTTTTTCCCATGCACAAGGTGATATCGTTAACTTAGCATCAGTTCCTAGCGAAAGGCCTGCACGACCAAGGCCTAGCACTGGTTTACCAAAACTGCACTTGGGATCAGCAGCTCCCAGCACTTCAACCTCATCCAAAAGTTTCGCAGCCTTTTTCAACGATTTGCCTGAAACGTTAACCGGTTTGCCATGACAAGTAGAAAAACCTTGGAAATTGTCATCATTAGCACTTGTTCCTCTCAGATTGTAGACAACACTTTCATCAATGGGTACTTGTCCCTCAACTTCGGCGAGAACCTTTGAAGCCAACTTCAGCGCACTCTCTGAAGCTTTGAGTTTCTTTCCACCAGCAGTGGAGAATCCCCCAAACTCTGCAAGCCCATGTTTTCCAGATGAATCAACTCTTACTCCAGGAGAACAGAGATCATCCTTTGACTTTGTATCTGCCCCTTTGCCTTGATTACGATCATCTTCCTTGTGATTTTGTTGATCTGAATCACGCAAGATTTCTGCAAGTTTATCAGGAACTTTTAGCTTCCCACAAGCAGTTAAAAAGCCATCAAACCCTTCCGTTTTTACCAGATCAATGTTAGTACTCGTAAAATGGCTAGCTCTATCTTGAAACTCTGACTTCACATTCCCCTGAAGTCCCTGTTTATCATCCCTCCCCCCGAGCTCCATAGGTTTAGACTCTCCTTCCAATCGTTCAAGCTTCACAGCCCCATACTCTAGCCTACCTCCTCTGCTCTCACCAGCAGCCTCACAACAGAGAGAAGGAGAATACAGTCCTAGTTTCTTTTCATTTGTCATCATTTTTGAGCTACTGGAAACTGCTTTCTCAAAATTATTCTCCAAATTTTGACCAACGGGAGATGGATTACTATCTACTGACTTTGCACCTGCACGATAGTAACTCGGGGAATTGTAACACACATTCTGATTTTCATCGAACTTCTTTGGCACTGTTTTGCAAGGACTTCGATTGTCCGGACAAGTCTTCTGATATGATGAGAAAGTTGTGAAGCCAGACCTTTTTTGAGACACTTTCCTTGAAACGAAAGATGGGCCACTAAAACTTTTATCCAAGTTGTGACTTTTATCCAAATTGCGACCTACATCCGCACTGTGACTTTTATCTAAGTTATCTTGTCTACTGGACATATTCAAGTCCACAGTATTTGGCAACACAGCATCTTTTATCAACGTAGTACCCAAGTCATCCACAACATCTGAGTTCACCCCAGCTTCAGGAGGTGTCTCAAGCTTAGCAGTGTCTTCAGTTTTTCCTTCATTGCCAAAGCAGAAACGTTTGCTTGGACAAGTCTCTGTGATTTGACTAGACGTGGGGTAGGAGAAGCGTTTCCGCTTTCTACCAAGAAGACTCCTATCATTAGACTTGTTCCCAAGAGACACAGAAACAGGAGCTGGTGGATGAACACTAATTTCTGAATGTTTCCTTTGGTCAAACGTTGTATACAACTCAGAAACCTTTTCATCAAACACTTTTGCTTTGCTGTCATTCCCCTTGTGTTCTTTGCCTTCTGCTTCCCCCCTAACCACAGGAGTCTCTACATTTCTCCATCTGACAGGTGTGACACAAAGACTATCCTTTGCCTTAGTATCTCGTACTCTAACAAGACTTGTGTTAGGTATAATCCTCACACCATCCTTTTCTTTCACTCGACACTCTGAAAGCTGTGGCTTCCTTGGGCCCACACTGTCACACATTCTACCAGCAACCAAATCTTCAACAGAACGTTCACCAAAATTCAACCCTGAGTTCAGAGTCGGATCACAAAGTTTCTTGGAATGCTGCTCGGATACTGCATCAGTCTCATTCATGATAGCTTCAAGAGTCGAGGGAGAAATCTGAGAGAACATTCCGCCATCTGGGCTAAAAATATTGCTGGGCTTTACTGATGACACGTTCGAGGCCCCTAAATTAGGCGTTTTGAATCCATCCTTCTCAGATACTGTCTTCAGAGAATTGTTACAATTGTCCGATGTTATAGCAGACATCACAACCACAGAACTCGCCTCATACTCTTTTTCAAGCGCGCAGACGGCTTGGAGAGTGGACGGTGAGATTTGAGAAAAGTCATCACAGGGACTGACTACACTAGAGTCCAAGATACGCATTGAACTTGAACACGATTTTGGTGTCTTGTACAGAGAGACTGGCTTGGACTTGCAGATATCTTCTGACAATTCAGTTGTGCCATCTGTAAGGTATCCGGTCCGCGTTTCCATACCCGAAACACAGGGACTAGGATTCGAATAAGAAGCAGCAGACTCCGAGGAGACTAACGTTTGTGTAGCAGATTTCCCCTGACTGGACTTTGTCGATACAGAGTTGGCTGTTTCCTCTTCCAGAACAGACAAGGTTTGCAGAGTTGCGAAATCAGTAGATTCTGCATCAATTGCAACTGGTACTTCTGAAATTGAAGAGTATCTTTCAGAAAATGGAAGAGATGCACTTGGTTTTGGCAAAGAGAGTGAATCTTTTGGCGTAGAGAGAGAATTGTTCAGAGTTGAAGTGTGTCCTAAATCAGCACCATCTCCAAGATGTGTCATGATTATCCCTGCCTCAATTTCTGCAGTCGACAGCCTCTTTTTCTTTTTCGGAGGCAGACGCCTTGCACTGCCCCCTGGTGGAGACTTAAACAACAATGACAACACATCTTCACTGCTTGGAGTATCTGGCACTGGTTGTACAGAGGCACTTCCAGAAACCACTCTGTCCACAGACTCCGACCCATCACAGCTTCCCACTCCCTCTATCTCCTTCTTTTCCTGCTCATGAGTACGACTTCTCGATACAGCATCAAAAACCTGTACCATATTTTCACAAAATTTAACACCTCTATCCCTTTTAAAGTCAGTATCCAAAACTCCTTCAGAAAGTTGAACTGTTTCTAACTTGGCACTATTGTCAGTTATCACTCCAGTTTCAGAAATGACATCAGCATCAAAAAGTTCCGACTCGCAATCGATATGACCAGTAATAACGCAACCAGATTTCAAACCAGTTTCAGAAATGACTTTTGCATCAAAAATGTCTGGTTCTTCCTGATCAAAAGTACCGGAATTATCATCTCCAACATGTTTACTTGAAGAGGATACATTGGACTCAAACATTTCCACATTGCTGGGATCAGGTCTCCGGCAGCTGAACTCTATACCACCAGAGCTATTCATGGACAGCTCATCCCTTCCTAATGATTCCTGCGACGGTGGACAACAAACACTAAAAGGCTCTGTTCCTTGTGACTCTTCCTTGGCTAGTTTCTGCGGGCCACTCGAGCTTTCGTTGCTCACAGCTTCCATTGTGAAATTCAGCGACTCCATGTCTGTGTCGGTTTCATCCGAGTGGGTCGTTTGTGGACTGAACAAGGCTCTGGCAGGACCCTGCAAGAAAGAGTGCTACAAGTTAATACAATTTACACAAACGGCATTAACTGTTTAGGTGATTAAGTCTATCACTATAATCATCAATATGGTAGAACCTCTCTAATAAGGACACCCTCGAGACTGACAAGTAATGTCCTTAATAGAGAGGCGTTCTGATTTCAGAGATCAAATTGAATGGGAACAGCACATCTGGGTTCGAAACAAGTGTCCTTAATAAAGAGGGTGTCCTTGATGGAGTGGTGTTTGCTAAGGAAGGTTCCACAATAATGCTCACCATGCCAAATTTGAACTTTTCATCATCAGATGTCGCCTCGTCCTCTGATGATGCTGGAAGATACAGGAGATGGACTAACAAAGAAGGTTAGTGAGATATCCACTTATCCAGCCAAGGGAATATTGTGAGTCAACAAGCAATCCAACAGCCTTAACTCAAACAACCCAAGCCAGATGACAGTCAAACTTCCCGCCACAATTTTCACAAAACTAAGCTGTGGATTGGAAAATCTTCATATTAGCCATCTGAACAATGTTTCTGCAGTTTGTTTCAAGATATTTAAAGCACCACTGCCTGGGTAAGATCCAAACTGGTTTGATCAACAAACCCCAGAAACTTACTAAACTTGGCTGTGCTCCTAGGTGGTGTGGCTAACGAGCTTGTCCAGGAGAGCTGTGATGTATTGGGATCCATTCCAAGGCTCTTGGCAAGCCGAGCAAATGATGTTGGTGTACTGTGCCTTCCCTGGGCAGCGGTGTCAAGTATTAACGAGGGGCTGAAAAATAGATATGTGACCATGACACTACTTATATATGGTGTTTATGAGGTTTATCATTTCAAATTTTGAAAGTGGATTAAAACTGATATTCTTTTATATTGTCACGATTGCCCAACTTTTTCTGCATGACAGAGAAATAACTGACGATGTATCAATTTTAAGAATTTACCTTTCAGTCCCGAGCGGTGTATCTGAAGTGAAGTTGCCTGGCCTGTTTTTGTGTGATTTAGACAGCCTTCTCGCCTGACAAGGAGTAGTGAAAATCCCTGGGGAGGCGGGGTCGAAATCTAGATCAGATAAATTTGACAATTTACCAAAAGAAAACGAACTGCCTTATATTACTGACTTCGCAGAAAAACAATCCCACAAGTTCTTGAGGCCTACCCTCCAAGTCTAAATCAGCTAGTGGTCAAGAGTTCCTTGGTTCGACCTCCACAGTCAGTGTCGGACTTGAGGCAAGTCTCTTTGTCTGACTTGCCTTCAGCAAGCTTGCCTTGAGCAGCTCATCTGAGGTCTACTGAATGGTTTCAGGACAGACCAAAGTTTGAAGTGTGAAGTCGGATGGTAACATCCACAATAACAGTAACTGGTATCTTATCAGACTACAAACCCAAAACTCTAACTATTTCAAAACATTTTAACACCTACCATCTAATAATATTGGTGTCTGTAGCAGCCCAGCTCGCTTGACCTTCTGGTCCGATTCACTTGAGCTGTACAATGGAGGAGAGGTTTCAAAGGAATCACAAGTTTCCTTTGACTGCTGCAAAGAAAATCCAATTTCTTAGGCTACACCAATTTCATACCTTGGACAGCAGGAGAGGAGGCATATTTTTGTTGTTACCACCTGAGAGTTTGTCGCCAATCAAAGACATAACAAATTTGTTTTGTTGGCTATCCAAGGTATAAAATGGTGTGGCCTACTTCTGCTTTTATCGCATTTGAGGTAGCCTTCAGGGCCCCTAAAGATTTTTGGCAATGAATGATTTGCGCTATTTCAGACGAAGAAGACTACACATGTATACTTGAACCAATTTTGACTTACCTGAATAGGAGTGATGTAGCCCTTGTTGGGGTTCGTAGTGTTGAGAGCTTCCTCAAACCAGTTTGGAGAGGCTGGGCCCAGTTCTGAAAACACATCACAAAATGAGGTTGGAAGGAATTCACCCTTTTTCCATTTGACCTACTTTTGAGGTGAGGTGACCGAGTATTTCTCAACACAGAGCTATAAACCCCCTATGCCAACCTGACATGAGCAGCCCTTCAAGAGGACCCTTAAAAAACGACAATTTACCTCAAATCCATTTTAATTTAAGTGAAAGATACTGTGTTATATATTACGGTCCGTAGTGCAAATAATGCCAATAAAATACAAACCATTTATTGTCTCCCGAGTATGTTGATTTATAAAGTTCCGTCCAGGTGGGGACCCTTCTTCCCAAATGTCTTTACGATAGGTGAAAACTGTGTTGTTTCCAAGACAACACTGCTTAGGGCTCATATCATCAGTTATAAACAATTCATCCATCATGTCAATTGCTGATGGTCCTGAAATAAGAAGAGAAAAGAGTCATAAAAATCTAACTCCTTGTTCCTTTGAAAAGTATGCAGGCCCAAACAAACACCAAGTGCGTTCCTTAATATACGACACTTAAGAACTTCGGCCCCAGATATGATGATGCAGAAGGTTTGCGTGTATTGTTATGTTGGTCTGGAGGAAGCTTTTGGATTATACTATAGAGCAATAACAAAGCAACTGCAAACAAAAGACCTCAGAGGAAAAAAGGGTCCATAGCCTGAGTGGCCGGGGATCCCAATGGGAGTGACTCACAAATAAGGGGTAGCCTAGGCCGACACTGCTGACTGCACATCCAAGTGTACACAAAAATATTTCAAAGGCCATTCGGCAGGCAGGAGCCGGCTATGACCAGCTACAATCTACACCCCTTTCAGCGCGGTGCGACGTATAATTTGCCCCAGTCTTTTTGAGGGAAAGGTCCATGAATGTTCACACTTGTCAACATTTTGACAGGCATCCAACAAACAGATGGTAGAAATTGTGTAGAATAGAAGAATATTCTAGTGTGTAGGCCTACCTATTATCGGACACAGTACGATTTCTTCAAAATTTCAGCTTCTCTTTGACTTCACCCCGTTGTAAAACAACGCTTTATGTTATATGTATTGTTTTAGCTTATATGTTTTGGACAGAATCACCAGATCAGGTCTTAGAAACGCAAAATAAGAACTTTATCATTTTTGTATCTCGCGCTGTCAAAATAAGGGAAAGTGCGCATGCGCGATCCTTAAATGTTCTTTCTCATTTTGCTAACGTTTATCACGCATTAACGGTTTATTGAAGACATTCACTCATCTTTGAATATTATTCCCTATTTTTTCCGCTTATTTCATTATATTTCTTGCTCGATTTGCTGAGAAAGAAGTAGTCGTTTCTCCTCATCCCTGGAATTCCAAAACATGGCAGCCACCACGAAATGCAAAGTTTGTGAATTTTTGCTTCAAAAATCGTCGTTTTCCTCTATTCAGACCATGATATGATACCATGAATCTTATAATGCAAAATAATTTCATATGTAGCTTTAAGCTTACCTAAATATGTGGCATGAAACTGCTTAGGTCTTTAAAAAATTAAGATTGAGTGTTGATGACCTTGACCTTTATTTCGACATGTCCCTAATTCGTCTCTGTCTTCACCAAATGACTGTTCCTGACATTGAATAGGCATGGCATGTTACCTGTAGGCCAAAAGGTACCTTAATGCTTAATTAATGATGCAAGGTTCCTATGTATCTCCAGTGCGGGTCAAGATAAGTCGAGTGGTGTGCACACAATCAACAAACTTCAGCTGTCTGCAACATTACTCACAAGTGTTAAGTGACATCTTAAGACTTAAGTCTTGTCTTTATCTATCATGATGTAATTTCTTTTTTAGTGCCTCTTGCAAAATTTACCAAGATTGATACGGTGTCAGGAGAGACATCTTGGAGACTGGCGTGCCAAACCGTGGCTTCCTCGTCAGAAAAGACCTCTGGAATTTGCAACTGGTAGATTGGAATGGGCAAGGCCTCTGTTGGAACAACAGAAAGAACAACTTGAAAAGGTCTGTAGCCTCATCCCTCACCCTTGAGAATCAGTTCCTCAACTGAGCAAGAATGTTCTCTTAATCTCAGAAGACTTTTTAAACTCAATCAATCACAAGACCATCATGTAAATTATGGGAAACTATTAAGTGTCCATCAGTCATGTTGCAACCATTCAATTCATGGTAACCACATCTCTCTAAACCTTTTATTTTAGGAAGGACAGGAAGAAATACCAAGTGAACCTCCAAAACTCTTCGCAGTTAGCCGACTCAAGAAAAGTTTAAAGGGTGTTCCAAAAAGGGAGCGATATATTTTGAAGACATATTTTCTAGAAGAAAAACATCGGAAGGCGAGTATTGTTTTCAAAGAATTGTGCATTTTGAGTCTTGCTGTCAAAAATCAACAAATAATATTTATTTTCAATTGTTTTGCAGACTTTTCCCGGCAAGTTGCCACTTCAAGCATTAACTCTTTAAGCAGGACGACCTTTCCGAATATAAGAGTAAAAATGATTGAAACTACATCACTGAATAAAATAGCAATCCTATTATTATTGTCATTTCAGGGCCCAAGTGAATATGTCATCGTAAAAAACTCGGAATTTAATGCCCAGAATTTGAAGAAGGTCAAACATTTGATAAAAATAGTCCCAATAACATTTCCAAATGGACTTCCAAAAGATGAAAGTGACTATCCTCATACACTCTTGAAGGAAACTGGTGAATTTATCGTCAAACCGAGAGTTGAAGGGCAAATTGTTGAGGATGATCCAAAGGGACTTGTTGATCTCGACACGAAGAAGAAGCATTTGCAGCGGGTTTTGGATGGATCGCGTTTCCTTGCCGAGTACCACCCAGCGCAGTATCGATACAAATTTAATCAGGATGGAAAGGAGTATCGTTACAATGACGAACTGAGGAAAAAATGATCTTGAGACTTTTGTCAAGTTTGTGATTTCAGCTAGTTTACTATGATTGTAAGGCCAGCCTTATAAATGTCTATTTGCAGTTACCTTACCGAAGCTATTGCAAAAAATCTTGTTGAGCTCTCTTCGATAGATTTTTTCCTGAGGGTCTGAAGAGTGTTTGGGGACAAAACTTGGGCGCTGAAAGTGTCTAATGAATAAATGGGAAAACTTGACCAAAAATGTTTTGATGATGTCCTTGCTATCATTTTTGTTTCAAATAAACACGGTTTTGAAATTTTTTGTTCATTATTTATTTGCTAGTGATACAGAGGAACCTATCTTGGCGACCATATCTCTATTAGGACACACTGCATTTGGTCCAATATTGGTCATTGATGTGATATTCCTGATTTTGGTGCTTTAGACCTGACCTGGCTGTGACCGTCTCATCTGTCTCGTCATGCTGTCAACACAGTGGAGCAGCCAGGACTGATGCGGCCTGGCTGTGACTGTCTCATCTCTCTCATCATGTTGTCAACACGGTGGAGCAGCCAGGACTGATTCGGCCTGGCGCGCTGTAACCGTCCCATCTCTTTAAGCATGCTGTGAACACGGTGGAGCAGCCAGGACTGATTCGCCCTGGCCTCTTTGAGCTGGTTATCGGAGTCTCATGGCCTTCATGAAAGAACTACGCCATTGCCATCTTCAGGGCAAGGTAAGAACTGAAAAGACCAAGAAAAGGTCCTTTCAGTTCCTTCCTTGCCCTGAAGATGGCGACGGCGTAGTTCTTTCATGAAGTCATTTAAAGTTCTGAACTACGCCGTCGCCATCTTCAGGGCACGGGAAGAACTGAAAGGACCTTTTCTTGGTCTTTTCAGTTCCTACCTTGCCCTGAAGATGGCGACGGCGTAGTTCTTTCATGAAGTCCATGAGACTCCGATAACCAGCTCAAAGGGGAGGGGGATTTGGGCCACGTAGATCTACGTGGTTCGGCGCTGAAGGTGTTAAGTACAACTTGAGTACCACTTTGGACCACAGTCATCTTAGAAGACTGGTGAATCCTCCCAAAGTCCTTTCTCTTATGCAGAACGTGCAACCAGAAAGACATCAATATAGCCAGGTCAGGACCAGGCTTGGCCCAGGGTGGCTCACTGACCTTGGGCAGCCAGGTGTGGGCCAGGTCACATTTTATCCTAAGGGTGAAACATGGTGCACTACGTTGGGAGAGTACACATCTAGGTCAGACAGAGTACGCATAGTGAAGGGGCATGGCACATCCAGCAAAGACGTGGTACACTCTCTGGCAACATGGCGAGCTTTGAAGGGGAGGGCACATCCAGAAGAGATATGGTGCACTACAGTCATAACTGTCTCATTGCATTTGCAAGAACGTCTTTAAAAAATGCATTGGTAATTCACCAGTTTGTTTGTATAAGAAATACATATACATGCCATACAGCGAGTCAAGAAAGAAAAATGCGTCCTATTTTGTATAACCGACGTGTTTAAGATGCAGGCAGATTGTCTTATTTTAATTTTCGGCACCACACCATTGTTTGTTTCACTCAAGTACAAATATCGGGTATTTTTCATTTGTGGTAAATTAGAATTATCAGGGTTGTTTCACTGGATATGACTACCATTGCACCTGGTGGAAGTCTCCGGAGAAACTTGACCCCAGTCAGAGTACTGGTGTCAGAAAAAGATCTGGCGTACCATGAAAAATTCTGATTGGCCTTATGGGAACCCTCACCTCTTGGCTAGCCATGTGTGTGACCAGGCATGCCATCCGTGTTCCAGATTGACTGGCACATGGCCCAACCCTGGTCCTGGGAATACAACCTGGCCGTGATGGCATACTTTCACTGGCAAGCCTCGGTCCTCATCTGGCATATCACTCCTCGCCAATGTCTTGCCGCACCTGGGCCAACCATGGCCCGTATGAGCACGAACGAGCTTGGTCCAACCCTGGCTAGGCTGGAATCATACTCCCACTCAACTTACAATATGCTCGAGGTCGTCGTTCGCCGTTGTGGTGCTGAACCCTTGGGGCGTTGTCCAGGTCTACCGCGTCCTCAGCCATACCCAAGTTAAAAGAGCGTCAGATGACTGATGTACCGATGCCAGCCGGGGTATCCTTTACACAACCTGAAAAGGCCAAGTTTTTCTGACAATTTAACACTATTAGGCTAATGGGACTACCGGACTGACGATGGAACAACCACCCTCTGCCAGCGGGTTACCTTGTCACGCTATGCATGACAAAAACGCAAGAGGATGAAAAATATCGACGAAAAATGGTAGATCTAATTCTGTTGATGACACCCAATCGGATATGATCATCAAAAGTAGATGTATGTCAAAGGCTTCTAAGGTTAAATCTGGGCATTTATAATGGACTTGAGGTATAATAACCTGGGGTCTCCATTGTTGTGTTGATAATGTCTAATGATCTCATGCAAGGTATCATGCATAAAATTGTTTGAGAAAACACAGCGAGGTGCTAAGTATATGAGAATGAGAATTTTCTTTTCAGACGCTCTTCATATTTTAGAGATCACATCTGCGAGACTGGATATAATCAAGACGAGCGGATATAAGTAATATGTCCCCGGCGAGAAATAAATACACAGTGACAATTTCCGATATTCGGGATACTTCGCTCAGTGAAATAATAATTCACGTCCAGTTTTAGACTTTTCCCAACTTTTGAAAGAAGGTAGGCTTCTTTTAATCTTTATCAGCAACGAAACCCTTTTCATTTGATAAAGTGTTGTCTGATTTGAATGGTTTTAAGCTAGTGTACACAATGTACTCAAGGAGATCCGCTGATGTTTGGAGCTATAGGTCAGTGTGACCTGTTTTTCAGTTGTAAGTCAGCTCATGTCGCCGAACATCTCAACAGCTGGCTTTTATATCCGTGTCCAATGTTCCCCTCGTTGTTCAGTAAGAATTTACAAAAGTGAATGAGAAATACCATGCTAGGAATTCTCGGTTATATAGGCTCAAAAAGGCCTTTTTCATTTTTAGCCGAGAATCTTGGTAATTATTAAAAAACCTATTCCAGCATGATCGGAATTACCTCCAGACTGGTTAGATAGGGTAAAAAGGCAGGTTTGCCAAAAATACTTTTCATGAAAAATACCTGTATTTGTTCGGAATTCGCTACAGACTCGACTTGATAGATAATTGTTAGTTTTTGCCTATAAGAAAACCAGAGCGTTCGGAAGTTACGCTAGACTGGTTGCCAGCCCAACCACGACCACACGAACCTAATTATCACATATTTTGGATTTTCGAGCATGTCCGCCTTTAGATCTCATCTTGATGATTACCGGATCATGAAATCACGCTAGCATAAAGTCAAAGACACGCCTGATTAAAAAAGAAGAACACCTGCTCACCAAGATCGCAAAGTCTATCAGATAGGCCTATAGGTGATTGATGAATTAGGAATATAATGCTCATATACGTAGATAATATCGTCGCAATACAATATGAAAAACAACCCCAAATTGTCAAAATCTTCCTCGACCATAGGCCTAAGTAATCACAAAGCCGCAGTAGAACTTGAAATTAGCATATTATTTTGGGAATACATGTACAGTGCTTTTATAATGAGCAGATAAATAAACCATTTCTCAGTGCACATTTCTACAGAAGACCAAATTTTATTTCATTGATGTTTAACTTCAATTTTTTAACATCTGTTAAATCAGAGTCATCAATCCTACTTTGTGTATCTACTGCAATTACAGCCATGTTTGACTTCCTGCGGGCCACATGTTAATAAAGTTCACGAACAGCCGCGGCCTTTAAAATCCCGATCAATGAGACAAGCATCATGAGTCATTTGACATGCAACAAGTGGAGGCAGTTGGAATTAGAAGAAAGGAAAGCAAGAGCCAGACGGGCATTTAACAGTAAGTATGATATTCAGACGTAGACTTACCGAGCACCAACAACCGCGGTAACTGCTGGGGCCGAGCGTGATTTTTCCTCGGCGGCACAGCGGGTAAAAGATCTAGTGGAACCGGGCCTTTGTGGTCAAAAAAGCACCATAACATCAGCAATTTGTTTGAAGCGCCCCTGGTGGAGTTTTATTGTAAATAATATAATCCGTGCAAGGACCACAGTCATGTCGACAGCCGAGTAACTACACATCAACAAGACAATTGATGATAACAGAATATGTAAAAAAAAGCGTGCCATAATTAATATTAGGCCAGGATTTGGATTATCTCTTGACGTAGTCCATTTAAGCTTAAACTGTCAATGTTTTCGTTAATCCTGATTATTAATGTATGCACAACGTAGTTTGGTCATCTAAGGGTTATAGCTTATCATTACGGGAGGTTTTATAAAGGGGTATAAGGTCGCACCGGGGGCTCCCGATAGTCAAGGTACCAGCAAATTTAACGGACCCAGTGGCCCTACATGCAGTGGGTAGGCCATTCCTCAAAACATTCGTGGGAGTCCATTCCTCCCTAATTGATAACACAAGAGGGATGGTGTTTTCTTTGCGGTTTGGAACTGTCGCAGTGACTGCATCGCGATTCTCAATTACTCTTCCGAATTTGACGGACCCGATCTGCTCGAAAAGGATTTGATTTTAATTGAAAAGGAACACGAATGGATATTGTTATATTTGTTTAGTGCTTCCGCGAATTCGGATCTCTCCACAATACTTCGAGCTGAGTTGTGAACCTTCGGTTCCTAACCACTGAATGGATGGAAGCGTTTTGAACACCAAACAAGTCTTTTACAAGGAATAACTATTCAATTTAATTTTCTTGTTGGAATTGATTTTAATTTGACGTAAATGTAATCAATACAATAACAAAACGTGTCAATACAAAAACATTTGTAACAAAACATGGGAAAATATATCTGAACGCGAACTTATGGGCACGGGGAGATTGGTTTTTAACTTTATTTATCTTGCAAATTGAACTTTTTCAAAATAACTTCATTCAACCGACCAATATTTTTCAAGTTTAGGTGAAATTACAATCAAAATGGCCTCTTTATTTGATAAACAATTTCGTATGATGGCAGAGGAGTCCCGGCCAATTGGCCATAGCCGAGCCCGCCCGCAGGTCACTCGCCAGCCCTCCAGAAAGATTTCGCGGGAAAGGAAGATCTCGCGATTTGATGAGGCCGGCCGGGAAAAGCTCCTGGAAAAATTAGTGTCAAACCATTTGGACCGAACTTTCCCAGTCCAACCCGAAGTCGAGGTGGTGGTCAATGATGACCCAGGCGTCGGGCCTTTAGCGACAGCGAGAGAACGTAAAATCAGTACCCAAAATAGGAAGCATGGTTTGTCCCGTGATGTTCAGCGGTTGATGGCGTTCTCGCAGAGTGTCCCCACACTGGCTGAGCAGAAGAAGCGAAGACGGTCGTCACTCACTCAGGCTGTTTCAGAGGATAACCTGGCGCTGAGATCCCGGCGTCTACGCAGGACGAAGACAGAACCAGAGATTGCTTGTAGTCGTCTGCCAAATATTTATCTCAAAGATGGAGAAATAATGGCGAATAGAAACGAGGCGGAGAAACAGTTGGGCGATTCCGTTCGGCGGAGAAAGACTGGCTTTGGCGCGCTTACAAAGTTCGCAATTCCCGAAGAAAGTGAATCTGGGTCCAAATCGCCAAGCAAAAGCCGTGCAACCCTTAACCGGAAGTTCAGCTCGAAATCAACGCGGACAATAGATTCTGTGTTTTCGTTGGGTGATAATTGGATCCTACGGAAGGAAAATGAGGAACGGGTGAAGAGGATGGAGCGAACCTTTGCTAAATTAATGATATCTGTTCCAGAGGATGATTTACCTGATTTGGTTGAGCGCAGGTTTAAGGAGTTAACAGAGATGACCAAGCCGGTCATCCGGCCACATTCCATCTTTGACCAACTGGACGATGAGATCAAGGAGCGAGTATTGGTAAGTATATAGCCTATAGGCAAACTGTGATAAAAAAATCTTAAGTCGAATAGTGGATTTCTGGCGCCAATTTTGGAAAAGCTGTCGAAAGTTTCCATTTGGGAAAGACTGGTTAACCATAATCAGAGAAGTTAGGAGTGCATCCTTTATTCAATTGATAGTAAAGCATTCAATTTGCCGCCTCATCAGCTTTCGTTGTGTCTTCAGAAATATTGCCCGCTTTTGAACCAGGGATAAGTTAGTCACTTTACGTATAGCGTTATCTTTCTTAATAGTTGCGCCGGTTTTTTGCTGAACTGAAGAAGATAACGCCAAGATAAAGTTAACGCTCAATGCAAGTGACTAAACTTGTTTTGAACTACGAGGCCAAGATTGAATTACAAAATACGTTTCGTGGGGAATACATCAGCGAGTTTCGTCTGACAGATACGAATTTCGTGCTGGTGTGACGTATCCGTGTCGATTTTTACGCGTATCGCCTACATTGATTACTTAATATTTTAATTTTCCGAAACTATTAAGTGAGAGTTCTTCCCATTAACAGGTCATCTTCCCTTCTGTTTTAGCGAATGATCGACGTTGGACCAGTAGAGTTTACGAAGATGCGGCGGAAGGGATGGAAGGTAAGAATTGACTGTTCTTAGGCCATATGCCAAACCCCAAAAGAGCATAATTTGATTCGCAACAACATTTTGGGGGCAGAGTATATGTCATACTGTTATCGTGATAAAGTAAGGTGCTTAATTCACATAGTCCAAAATTTCGCGCAAAATAGTTGCTCCCAAACCAGAGATATTGATAGTAACCAGAAAACTCATTTCAACTGCAAGGATGATTTAGTTCCTAAGTTGACCCCTAGGTGGCAGGGCTGAATGAAGCATTTTTGCCCCATTAGAGTGAAGTGTGGAACGAAAACAACTGCTTTCAGACTGTTCTCGTGAATAAAGTCAGTTTATCGACGAATTTGCATGCATATATATACTGCACTATGGCAATCTATTTTCCTGAACCACCAGTAAATAAAGTGAACTCGAATGGCGTACCCCTTTAAACTGGTTGTGAAAGATAACACCATGTAGGCCTATACCACTTCAGAGCAGCATTTTTTTACCAAATACTCTATGACACCTCACAGCATATACGTTGCAAATCTCTATTTATTCCCATGTAATTAATCCACTTAAATCCACTTAAATTACGCTCATGACAAGTTCGTGTTTATAGTTTGTATAAAACCGTTATAAACCCAGACGGATATTTTAAAGGTATTCAGCACGAAACCTAGACGGGGAACTAGCAGAAACGTCACCAGTACTGAATTCAATTCCTGTGTCGACATCCCACTTCTGATTTCAGAATAAAACTACAGATGCATTTATCAGTACAAAATACATATATTTAGCCATGAAATTCGTCAAACCATTCATTTTCCTATTCAAAAACAAGAATTTCCACAGGCTGGACTTTCTTTAACAGGCCAGCTTATAGGGCCCGTCGCTCCTAACATGCCTCAACCTTTATTATTTAGGC
Source organism: Lineus longissimus (assembly GCF_910592395.1). Classification (NCBI taxonomy): domain Eukaryota; kingdom Metazoa; phylum Nemertea; class Pilidiophora; order Heteronemertea; family Lineidae; genus Lineus; species Lineus longissimus. The sequence goes on from NC_088316.1 coordinate 1,298,759, forward strand.
ATATTCTTTACGCTGGCAGAAGGTCAAATCAAATCAAACGTCCGATTAATTTTCGGCTTTGATTTCCATCAAATGTAAAGTTGCCACTAATACGACTTTTCAATCCGTTGCAATTCTCATGGCGAACCTCCTAAGGCGCCCCGCGAACGAGCGATTCAAAATGACTTCTCGGGTAAAATCGGAAATAGCTAAGTTTGATATTGACAGAAAGTAACTCAGCATTTGTGTTTGCATTTTATGAAATAAAAGAGGTTTCTGTTTTTTTTCTGTCAGACACCCAATATGTTCCAATATGCTGGACGCATGGCGCTCATCATTGCAAAGGCTTGTAATTCCCGAAAACGATACCTGCGGGAGTCGGTTGATGGCGGTCCTGTCGGGAAGGGGAAGGTGAAGCGAATAAGTGAACTTACCAATAAAGGAGGAACGAAAAGTAGTGTAAGTACACTTACCACTTACGTCAAGCAGCATTTTGGGACTTCCTATCAGTTATTGACCAATCAGGAGCGAGCTATTAAATTTGTTCGCAGACAACACGGCCATGATTGAGTATTATGCCTGCGAGAATAGAGAGTTGCTTCTTTTTCGGTTTATTCATTTATGCTATGATTTTGTGGGGTTTTTTCAGCTCGGTTGGGACATGTCTCTGAGTCTGTACACCAGGCCAGAATTCAGGACGGACAAACATCTGAAGATGATCACCTGGATTCTTCGGGCGACCCGGGCGTTCACCCATCTCTTCCCTGCCGAGATGGAACTTGAATGTGCAAGACATGTGTGCTATGGAAGGTAAAGCTACAGGGTGTATCAATAAAAATGCAACATTTTGGTACCAGATATAACAGCAAAAGTGTTTCGGGTTTTTTTATACACCCTGTAGTCAAATGAATATTAAATGGAACTTTAATATGGTCGACAAGAGTGCTGCAGTGCGCTACATGTTGTATCAATAAAATCCCTTTTTGATTCCAGATATGACGATGGCCGGCTTATTGCCCACCAGGGAAGAGCCCCAGATTGGTTCTATTACGTCATTTCCGGTAAAATACAGATGTTACGTCAGTACGATTTGAATTCTGGTATGGTGACCAAATCGATAGGGACGCTGTCCAAGGATATGACAACTAAAGTAAGAAGTTTTAAAAATCACCGTATACTCTCAAAAACAGTGCGTATACTACATAAAAGTAGTTCCGGTTCGGATCTATTGGTACGATATATTTTTACAGTGTTCGCAATATATGCCATGCAAGCGGTTTCAGAAACATATCAAGCAATTTATATTTGCATTTTCGACAAATATATATGACTTTGACGAGACTATCCTTTAAATTTTCAGCCGGAAGAACTCGAGCAGGGTATACCCCGTGAGTACAATCTTGTCGCCAAAGGAGCAGTAGAGGTGTTAATATTACATAAGTCGGTAAGAAAACCTTGACCACTCTGAGTGTTCGGTGAACGTGAATACTGAAGAAGCATAAAATGTATTGGGAAGACGACTAAACCGTTAGAGGTTCTTCACAATCTAAGAAATCATTTGAGGTTTTTCATTTACCAAAAAACCTCTATGGTGTGCATATTTGGGGTTGAACGGTTTTTCAGGAGCTCAAAAACCTTTCTTTCTAAGAGTATGGGAATGAAATATTTTCTCCTCTTACCCTGCAGGCTCAAAAAGTTGAATAATGTTGTGTCGTGATGTTGATTTTGATTTCGCTTTAGGCTTTCGAAGAACTACTTCAGACGAACGAGGGTCCACCGATAGATTTCCTGAGAAACATAGAACTGTTTGAGGAATTTCCCATCGATGAATTCATGACACACCAAGAATCCATTGAATACAAATACTACGGGTAAGTGAAGCTGAGCAAAATTTCTCTCTTGAAGGGCCCTCCAAGAGACAACTCATTTAACACCTTCAGCGCCGAACCACGTAGATCTACGTTGCCCAAATCCCCCCTCGTTGAGCTGATTATCGGAGTCTCATGGACTTCATGAAAGAACTATGCCATCGCCATCTACAGGGCAAGAGAGGAAATGGAAAGACCTCTTCTTGCCTTTTCAGTTCCTACCTTGCCCTGAAGATGGCGATAGCGTAGTTCCTTCATGAAGTCCATGAGACTCCGATAACCATCTCAAAGGTGGAGGGGGATTTGGGCCATGTAGATCTACGTGGTTCGGCGCTGAAGGTGTTAACGGTGTCTCCTTCGTTTGTTTGGTATAGTTTTAGCATCTTGACCCAACAAGTGTTTGACCCAGGGGACCTCAATCGAATGAGACCACCAATGTCATTTCTACTTTTTTCAGCGAAAATAAAGTTGTAGTGAAAGATACAAACCGGACGCCGTGGTTACACATAGTTAAATCGGTAAGTTTATAAAGTTCTTGTTTAATACACCGATTCCGATGGCTTAGTGGTTAAGGGGTGTCCGCCACGTCAACGGAAGGTCGAAGGTTCGAGGTCCATTGGTAGGCCTTTCCGATGGGGCCAGTTGGTTAGCTGCCAGCTAGTTATATGTTCGGTTCAAACTGCCTTCACGCCAGGCACCTAGTATTCAGAAGTAGGAGTTTGGAAGTGATGAATGTGCCTAATCTGGCTTTTCATACCGAAGTCATTGCACATCCATAGGAAATTGATTTCTTCTTTTCTTGATACAATATCCATCGTTCAACCTGTTCCGAACCCACGAATCCGTCATTTCAGGGTCAAATAAAAGTTGTGAGGCGCCAAGACGTGGTAGACACCCAGAGTGACCAGGAAACATTCGAAAGACAAGAGACGGATTCTTTGGGGTGCATCAAATTCCCGAGCCATGCGAACGGTAAGTTTGTACTTTTATGATAAACTTGGTGAAAATTAGTTTATACGCATTTGAAGGCAACTACAACGGGTACTTACCTGAACTTCAGTCGCCGCCAGGCTTGTCTTATCATAACTGTCGATTAATTTTCTAATCTTTTCTACAGCGATGTTAGGTTACTCCTACAAACAGAAGAAAAACAGGGAAAACTTGGCAAAGAGCACCCTCAGCTTACCAGAGGTGGGTGTTTGGTAAACAAAACGGCTTGCGAACGAGCAATTTGAATCGCTGCGACTTGCGATTATAATCACTCTTATGTGTGACAAAAAGCTCTCTCGTCTGCAGGTAAAACCGGTATTTGCTGGATTTGATGTTGATCGCAGCCGATTCCTGTCGAATTAGGTACCTGCGTTGACCACCGCAAACGAGTGATAATCGTAGCATGCGATATAACTCGCATGTAGCAGCGATTTAAATAGTTAGTTTGCGGGGCGCTTATAAGAACATCACAATCCATCAAGTTTGAAACAGCTATTTCTCGGTCCAATCTTGGTCCAGTCTTCCCCACTTCCCGGCCACTTCATCATCACCATTTCTCATTTAAAGCACCCGAAGTGCCCGCCTGTAGGCCGATTTTATGAAGTACAATGCATTCAAAAAACAGAACCTTCAATTTGAGAGGTTTTATTCATGCCAACTTACTGGCGGTAAACGTCAATCCTTAAGTCTCCCCTTTTAAGAATGGCTAAACGCACAACGCCGGTAGGTCGGCATGGGTTTCATTTGAAATACCCTATAGTCGTAGAATCTTCCGTCACATTCAGCTTGTCCGCACCGTCCACCTGCGTCTGCTCGCACCAAGTTTGCACCCAGCTCCGTTGCCTTTCAGATCAGTAACCAGTCGGACCTGGTGACTAACCCCCACGGGCAGACCCTCGATGGCGACGAACCCCTCGCAGTGCTACAAACTATCGGCGAAGAAGACTATGAAAATCTGTCAGAGAATGCAGAGGACGACCAGGTACAGCATTACAACAATTTTCCTGTGTCGGAACGGCATACGGCCTTGGACGCATCGACCTGCCCCACACATGTTCCCCTCCTCTTCCCAACCTTCACGTCTCATAGCCTGACCTTCTCAATGTGCATAGTGTCGTTTGCTTCAGCTTTTTTCAGCCTTTTTGATACGTACGATTTCAAACTGATGCGAAAACGTCACCTTCTCCACACACGTTCCCCTCCGTTTACTTGCTGTACTATACATAAAGGTATCCATTGTTCATCCATTTATACAGTAGTAATGATAATTTACAAGAATGATGTAATCTTCTGACATTGTCTAGCTCTCCCATACGAACAGCCTCGTCACCCAGTCACTGGAGCCAAGAGAGGAGCCACACATAGTCGGTAAGTATATCTTGATAACATTGACCCTCATGAAAGCGCTTTCATGGGTATCGATATGCCAATCTTGTATCCTGCGCATCTCTACTCGGTACTCGTTCGTGCGCACGCGCAACCGGATATAAAATCAGGAATTTATCTTCCAAATTCAGCCAATCGAGGCGCTGATTCCCTTCAAAGGAGTATAGCCCTTGAAGTTCATTGCGCTTACGTCAGTTCAGATGTACATGTAGAATGAGTGCACAGACTAGGTGTGAATATGACTATCTATTTCCCCGATAGATAACGAGAGTGGCGCCGCCAGTGCCTCTGAGGAGACCAAGTCCGAGGACGAGTTTGTCGGCATGTCCGTGAAGGGAGGCAATAGCAACGATACCAACAAGCTGCTGGCTCCATTTTCTGTCGGGATAAGAATGAAGGTTGGTTTATTTTTTCATGATAACTCCTAGTTCAACATTGAATCGATGAAATAAAGCAATGCGAGCGTTGTTACCAAATAAAGCCGAATGAGTACACCGTATGTCACTTCGCCAACGATGCCGACTTTTCTGGTGTATCTGAACAGAAGGAAAAGCAACCAAGACATTGTTAAACTTTGTTTAAATAAGTCAGTGTCCCTTAAGAGATACAAACCTTTATAGCATTGGTGGTAATACGTAGATTCTTGATGTCAATCCAGCAAGATTCGAATTACTCCAGAACATCTTCGGTAAGTTGATCATCTCAGTCTGTAATCAAAAGTGCTGAGCTGCACACTTCGGCCACTCTTTGTTTCTTTTGGAAATGGCACTGTTGAGGCATAGTCGGCAATAGTCACACTTTCTCAAAGCTACTACAATCCCTGTATGCCCAAGCTGTTGTCACTGTCGTGGGAAGGCGAGCTGGCTAAGTCTTATATCAAAATACAAAGCTTTTAACTGCTTTTAGCGCGTTCGTACACAGTGGCACCTTAGACAGGAGAGGAGCCATGCAACTATATCTTCTGATCAGAAGTCTTGTTCTGAAAATGTCAAGCTGGAACCTCTTAAAACATGAGATGCTCAGATTTTGCAAAGAACGGAAGCTTTGGTACTGGATCAATCTTTCAATGAGGAGATAGCTAGCATTTGCTGCGGAGAAAAAGTAGGCTACGCTATATGCACGGTGCAAGTATCACTCCGCAACCGTTACCAAGACCAGGCTTGAAGATTGGTGCTGAATATTCATGATTTCTAATATTTCAGCGAATCAGGAAAGAATCTTCGGCCCTCCCGCCAATCAACATCCCGATGGCCGAAATGGACCCATCAGATTTCCAGCCCCACCCGTTCTACCTGACCCGTGAGAAGACTTGTGCCTCGTCCGTGATCCTGCCCGCGGCGAGCAAGGAGAAGGAGAGGGCAGAGAGGAGGGCGTATCTGCAGCTCGGCGCTTTGAAGGCGGGGGATGTCTTTGTAAGTCGGAAGCCCGTCATGTTGACGTTTTCAAACCTTCTTAGTAACAATTGGAGTTTTGATATAAAGGTTACATTAAGATTTTCATGATACAAGGAAGTCATCATGAGTTCGGTAACTGGGGACGAAGAGAGGCATGTATGAATGCATGTACAGGTAGTTTGTACTAGGAATAAACAGATTATCTGACAATTTCATTTCAAAAGTGCTACGGACCCAGCTAGGTTATACAACCAAAATTGAAGTAATAAGTTTTTTGGTACAACGGAAATGATAATTTGAATACTATATTGACCAGTTGACAAGAATAAAAAATATTGTGTGTTCGAGTAATTTACTTTTCCGAATCAGTGTTGATAATAATTTTGGCATATTCAGGGCTTGGATACAATACATTTCGGTACGGATAAAGAGGTAATGTATATAACACTAGCTATACAATAGGAACTGTGCCTACAAATTTGCTTCTTCCCCTTAAAGATAGGTAGTTTTGCTATCCAAAAATTACACTGGAGGTTCCTTCAACAGTCAGGCAAGGAAGCCCGTTTTGCCAGTTGTCGCCTAATCGGACTACCATATCGAAATTCCTCGATCGACACAGGAGGTACCACGGCATATAGACCTACCTCGATCGGGGGTTTGACGGAGCGATGCTAGCACGTTGCTGAATATCCAAAATGGAAAACGTATCCAAATACATTTTAAAAAGTGAGCGAATTCTCGCTGAATCTTACCGCTGCCGGTTGTAACCACACCAATAGACAGACTGAGTGAATTGGTAAATCATTATTGAAACCAGAAAGGACGTAAGCAAGTATAAATGTGCCCTCTTTGCGCAAACTTATAGAAATGAGATGGGCGAGAGTGCGGTCAGGACCCCAGACTCGGCGCGGCTGGTCGAATTATCGTATGCGAAGGACGACATAGCTCGTTCGGGCGGCAACTCGCCTTCGGGCATCCTTGCCTAATTCTTCCAGCCTTTTCCAATGACATAAGCCGTTTTCCTTGGTGTTGATTTTGCTTTTTTAGTCATGTTATTTCAGCTAGTTGATTTGGACACGCTTGTGTTTAGTAGTTTCATCCATTTTGTGTTTGATTGCTATGATTCAACTGCTGGCGTCGCCCATGGTTGTCGGTTTTAGACAAAAAAGCTAATGGTAAAGAATATAGAACGTGTGCTAATCAAAGATCACTGCAGCAGAGGATGCCTATAAGTTAATTGAAGATTTAAAACGCCTCTGTCACAAGATGATGAAAAATAAGTCAAACCTCGTTGATCACAGCGGTCCTTAGTGTCGCTACCAAGGAAATAATTTGGTGGTAAAGGTTCACTTTGAGCCCCATTAAGAATAGAAATTCCTTTGTTGTCTAACCAAGAGTGCTAGATATCAATAAATATAACCATTGACATTTCTATTTCAGGGCCTAGAACATATAGAGGCTCCAGTTGCATCGGAAGGTCCAGGGTTCAGCTTGGTAGGTACATGTATATGTCTTTCACGCTCTTCGCGGAGAACATTTACACAGAGTTTAGTATGGCACTACTGTATATAGCTTCACTGCTCACTGTAGTCTACCTATAGCCATATTCTAACAGAAGCGAATATGAACGTGCCCAGAGTATGTCCTGTAAATGTAGCATAACTCAACTGTATTTTCAGGTAAGCGATGGGGCAGAGGTGATCAGGATAAGCAAGCGATTCTTCTTACAAAATGCCAAGAACAATACCATGCTCAAGGTGGACACGTTGGTAAGAATCTTCACGTAGTCGATGGACTCGTCTATCTTATATCAACTGTACAATCGGCCACCGTGCAATTCATAGAGACTGGGATCCGGCAAATCGTTGACATTTGCGAAGTCGTATGCCTGGAGATAGTGGCTCCTGGTCAGTGTTTAGCATTTGCTTGTGATCCCAAACCTATAGCTGCTCCAATTGGTTGATTTCAAAATTTCAGTCAGGAAACGATGGCCTGATTGATCAGATCGAGGAACCTTAAGAAGTGTTTATAAAATGTTGAATGAATGAACCCTCATTTCCTTTTTAGCATAAACATTACCTGAATAAGGAGGATGCCAAGACCGCCCTCTATCAGCAAGAGGTTTGGTCCAAATACAAGAGTGTGCTGATGCAACGAATAGTCAAGAAAGTTCTACAAAAACATTCACCGAAACATAAGAAGCCGAAAAGTCAATTAGATGCACCATTAGGACACACACCCCGGTCAATGGGGAGTGAGGTGCTTGTTTCAAGGTCCCCGCGAAAATAATTTATTCCCTCACTTGTGATTGGTCAGTTCAGAAAACAAACCCGATGAAGCAGGATTGCGACCTTCTGATTGGCTAATATAATACGATAGACTATTTTGGATGTGAGTGCCTGATTGCCTACCACAGGAAGCCTTTTTCTCGTTACAAAGTTACCTTCCGCGTGATCTTCAGCCTGCTCTGGGGAAGATAGGACCTCGGCTGTAGAATCTCGCATCCTCCGGTAGCAACCCTTTGTATCTTTCCCAAAATAGACTCAAAGTACATTGTATGTGAGTGTATTTTCGAAACAACCCAAAGGCCCGCTATGGGAGATGCAATCTCGATTCGGTTTCATTCAATGGACCATGAAGAGTCTATTACGTGATACATATAGAGCAGCAGCATTAACCACTAAGCGACGAGGCTTCTAGGAATGTGGAGAACACAAAGCTAAAAGTTCGAAAAAGTCAGTGTTGTAAAATGTGTAAAAGGTGTATTTCCAGGATGTATAGAACAAAATGAATACACCTTTCTTATCCGCCGTAACATTTCACTCCTGGAATTTTATTTTCGCAAATAATCGAGATTCTGGGAAGTAAAAATATTTTTTCACTGGAAAACGGAAAGAAATTACGTCGTTATCCGCCAAAACAAAAATCCTGATCGTGAAAAATTTTAATGATATTTTCGCGAATTGCATGTTCGCGTTTAAAGCCCCCGCAAACAAGTGATTTAAACCGCTACGACTTACGATTTAAATCGCACGCGCCGATAATCGCTCGTTTGCGGAGCGCTTTACAAAATCGTCGTCTGCTATTTCATTAGACGTGATAGTGCAACGTCAGGGTGCCGTCATTCATCGACGTCATTATACATGTACTTTATGACATTCGAAAATGGAGGCACACTACCCTGGTTTATCTTGATATTGTACGAATGACTTTAAAATAAATGATTGAAGTATTACAATTGTTTGTGACGTAATTTGCACAGTTCAGCATGGCCAAGCAAATTGGTTCTCCACGCCTCCGCAAGAAGCCAGGGTTTAACGCGGTGCATGTTGGGTGCCAATTTGCATGGCGAATGTAAAGCAGTACATGTCACATGACAGGAAGTCTCCAATCATCTCTTCCCAAGGAAAGTGACGAGCAATACTTTCGAGGCGAAAAGAAGGCGAAAAGAAGGTGAAAAGATCGAATCACATCATGAGTTACCAAAATCAAATAGATTTATGGTCTTACATAAACTCCTATATCACCCTGTCATTGTGTCTCGTCAGAAATATGTGGTCTTTTTTTGATGAAGCTGCAACGAAAAAGTTTGATAAAATCCTCTCTGAATCTTTTGACCCCAAGGATATAAAGATAAAAGTTGACAGCGTGGTTGACGAACATCATGGTATCCCCAACCTCATTCGTGATTTTACGGATGGCAGCTTCGATTGGCGTCCACGGAGCGGGCCGAAAGACAGTCCAGAAAAGGATATCAAAAGTGACCGGGAAGTAACACAAGATAAATACCCAGGATACTAATATCAACATGGCGTTCAATTGAGACTCTTTCTTCCTGCTTTTGGCATTTTCTTGTGACAGCTCAGCGCGTTGCTTGCGCCGCCGAAAGAGAGCGATGACGATTATGATGTTGCATAAAAGGACGACGATTGGAGCGGTCCAAAGTCTGACCACGACAGTAGTAACGTAGAAAGCGTCGTACATCCAGGCAGGAGTGAAAGGGCACTGGGCCCTAAAGATGGCGCCCTCCTGTATCCTGAAGTTTCGAGTGAAACACGGCGCGGCCAGAAATGCGAAACATACACTCAAGCCAAGGACGGTCTTCCTGGCGCGTGCGACTGTGCAGATTTGACTCGCCTGCAACGGTTTGCAGACGCTAATCGCCCGGTCGACCGTCATGCAGACGAGAGTCCAGGCAGACGCGTTGATCAACCAATGAGCGCCAAAGAAGTATCCCTTGCAGTAGGCGTCTCCCATTTCGATTGCAATGCTCGGATAGTGGGTTGCAATCCATCTTATGCCCACAACGACGCTGCAACCGATGATGTCGAAAATTGCGATGATTTTCATGAACCAGGTCGTGCTTGCGGTGGAGTAATGCCGACCGCACAGCACCAGGAGGCTGAGGGCGTTACCAACGACCCCAATGAATATGACAATTGGGGGACCAATCCGCACTAGCATTGTGACGGCATATTCCAGGCCCTCCAGATACGAGTCAACCTGGTGATGGTTCGAGATTTCTGTGGCGTTTTTAAAGCTGCCTGGCATCATAATGAGTGATAGCCGCTATATAATGCTAAAGACTTCCACCGATGAAATCAAGCGTCGTAGAAAAAAAGATTAGACGATTTGCGTGAAAATATTGCTCTGAAACGACCCTTAACCGTATAGTTCCTAACAAATATTGGATGAGGACATGTGATGCGGACTTTTTTAAACCGTGAGCAATGGTATAAAGAATGCACACCTTGTCCTGTTGGCCAGTATGCAGTTTAATCAATTCGCCCTTGTCCAAACCTGCATGTGCTCCAGTTCAGTTGAATCAACAAGATGCGCATTAGCTCCGCAAGATCGTACAATGTACACCGACAAAAACCGTCGCGCGCCTAGCATTCGGACACTTCGCGTCGTCGTTTGGTCGATAACCGAGTTGAATGTGGCGCAGCAACTGATCATCCTGAACCTCATGTAGCCGGGGTCAATCCAACTGATGAACCTCGGCCGTACGGATGGGGATATCGAAAGTCGCATTTCCTATGCTGCTGATAACGGCGATTCACATTATTCTACTACGCCACAGCCTGGGTTGATAGTTTTGTGACCGGCAAACACACTATCAGCGACCCGGTTCAGGGGCCAGCGACTTTTAGAGAGCGTCTGAATGTCCACTCTTCTGCACAATCGGAAAGCCAACCAACTTCTGGGCCTGTTCTAGGGTGATTTTCAGTCAACTTTCTCACAGATGGGCAAATGGAAAGAATCTCCGGTCGATATACAATCACTTTGCCTTGTAACATACCTAGTTAATTATGGTTTATGACTTGCTGTAGACATACTGGAAGTTAATATTAGGGTTTGTAAAATGAGTATCGCGATATTTGTGGCACGATTAAGTTTAGCAGCGTGTAAGATGAGATGCAAGTATTTCTGTTTTCAGGAGAATGTATTTTAGTCTAATTTATAATATACATGTACATATTATGACTTCAACGCTGTGAGCGGAAAAAGCGTACCAATGACAGTATGGGGACATTAGTAAATTGTCTCAAATAAATGACTTGTACATGTATATGCTAAGCTAGAGGCGGGGCTAGAGGTACCTTTCCAATTCTTCCTAACTTCTGACACTGGAGGTTTTGTTTGTTTGGTCCTGGCAATCTCAATGATCGTTATGAGTGTTGGTCGGTTCAGATTCTTCTGAAGTTGTTTAGGCCTAACGTTAGACCAAACGCAAGTAGGCCCAACGCTGGCAAATCCAGGAATCTGTGGTTTTCAATATACTCCTCCTCTCGATATTTTGTATATGACGTAAGGAGTGAAAAACCTGAATCTCAGGTTAAAACTGGCACGGTTATGAACAAACTCGCCCCAGTGCCGCAATTAAACAAATTCAGACACTGATATTGATCAATTGCCGCCATCTTGGATGTCGGCTTCCTGAGATTCAGGGTTTTGATAATCCTACGTCATCCACTGCATCACCAGTTCGGACTGTAAATCTTATTCAGGCCGAATTAGTGCCACTTTCTCTAATGAAACGTTTTATTCTATTCATAACTAAGAAAATATGATCTTTATAAATAATATCTGACACTTACTGCTGGGTTTTAAGATGATTGTATGGAGAACTATAAACGCAGCGTAGTGCAGCAATCATTTTTGCGGGCTTGAGTGGTGATGCGTAGCCTCATTATAATAAGAAAGATTCTTTACTTTTCTATATCCGCGGTACTGCTTTTCAAGATGGTGGCAATTTACTCGTTTCAGAGGCGTTGGAAGGAACGAAATCAGCGCCTCTAGTGTCAAGATTTGGTTGTGAACCCCGCTCGACTATTAACTAGAGGCACATCGACCAGGATAGCTCCGCTGTGGCAGAGTCGTGACAGCTAAGAATTTTCTAAAATACTGGTTGCTGTGCGTGTTTTATTCCACTCTCCACCCAGATCTAAAATGATACAAAGCCAGCCGAGCTGGCGATGGTGTTGTTTCGTATCTGAGAGGAAAATGGGAGAAAAAACTGCGACGCATTTTGAAATAGGCGATAAAACTGGCAAACGCTCATAAAACCGAATGATGGATGATGATGATGATTCCATCTTGCTGCATTATTCATTCATGAAAGTACATCATGTGCGCCTAGCAATCGAAAAATATACTGGTCTGGAAGTCTCATCAACCGAATTCGACTGGTTCCATTGCGAAGACTGTCCTGATGACGCCGTATTGGGGAATTCTAATTGGGCAATACATGTAGTCATTTATTCCGTGAAAACTTTGAGGCAAAGCAAGACGTTTTCGAAGCAGTAACGGCGCCGTTTGAATTGCGTCAAAGTCTTCTCGATGAGCTGTTACTCATCTTGACCCTCGAAGTATTGACGTTGCTCAGCTTCCAGACAACGCGCGTCAAGATGGCGGAGACTACGATCAAGGCAATACCGCTGGAAGTCCAGTATGCATTAAGCAGTTGAGCTGCACACAGTCTCCCTGATGGATGACTCCATTGTCATTGATAATGGCTCACTAGTTCAGAGGGTCAGCGTGCGCTCTGACATTTTTCGGATTCATACAAACACAGTACACTCCGGATGCAGTGGACCCTCCTCGTCCTGTCGCCGGACGATGCAGGATGACAAAAAGAACTGCAGGAGTCTTACTAACACTGACCAGATCAGATTATGGTGCTTTATCAGAATGTGCACTGGGGTGACCTTTTTGTGAAGAACTGCGTCGAAAAAGGTTAATAAAATCATTCCTGAACTTTTTGACCCCAAGAATATAAAGGTAAAAATTCAAGGCGTGGTTAATAAACATCATGCCATCACAAATCTCGTTCGTGATTTGACGGATAGCGGCCTCTCGCGGCGACCAGGGAGCGGGCTTTATGACAGTCCAAACGAGAATATCGATGGCGTTGGGGAAATAACACATGACGAATACCCAGGACACCAACATCAACATCGCGTTCAACTGAGCCTCCTTCCGACGGTTGTCAATCGCCTGCGACATTTCAGCGCGAATCTTGCGCCGGCGAAAGAGGGCGGACATAATTATGATGTTGCACAATAAGACGGCCACTGGGGCAGCCCAGAGCCTTACCACAACTGTAGTAACGTAAAAAACGTCGTACATCCAAGCGGGGGTGAAGGGGCATTGGGCCCGAAAGATTGCTCCCTCTTGTACCCGGAAGTTTCGAGTAAAGGACGGGGCGGACAACAGAGCGAAGAATATACTCAAGCCAATGACAGTTTTCCGGGCCCGAGAGACCGTGCAGATTTGACTCGCTTGGAGGGGCTTGCAGACGCTGATGGTCCGGTCGACTGTCATGCAGACGAGAGTCCAAGCAGACGCATTTATCAACCAGTTTGCCCCGAAAAAGAACCCCTGACAGTAGGCGTCCCCCATAGCTAGCGAAACGCTCGGATATTGCGTTGTTGTCCATCTTATCCCGACGATGACACTACAACCAATGATGTCGAAAGCTGCGATGATTTTCATGTACCATGTCGTGCTGGCGGTGGAGTAGTGCTGGCCGGTCAACACAAGAAGACTGAGAGCGTTACCAACGACTCCCATGACTATGATGATCGGAGGACCACAGCGTACAAGCATCAAGTGGGAATATTTCAGGATCACCAAGTAAGAGTCAACGACTTCTCGCGGCCCGGTGGCGTTTTTGGAATCGCCTTCCATTACAAAGATTTTTGTCTTGGTACATGTAGGTCTGTTTAAACAATCATGTCACCTTCGTCCAAATTAGTTGAAATGCTCCGCAAACCGCGCGATCGCACAATGAACACAGACGAGAACCGGCGGTCGTCGTACACGACGAAAATCGTAACTTGCGCGCTGGCTTCGTTGCGCCCAGGTGATGCGCGACAGGTGAGATATAACGACGTCCTTGGTTTGGCGGCACTGACTGTCACTTCATATCATCTATCAATGCCGATGTCTTCGCCCAGGGCTAGTTTTCATTTCCTCTTTGATTTTAACTTGGCTCAAATGATTGATTAAATTAGAAACATATCAGACAATAGCATCTCGCTTTATTTTTTTCCTGACAAATCCTGTTATAAACATAATTATATCCTGATACAATAATATAGCTTTTGTTTTATTCCATCATAAATATAGATTGGTTAACAAATTTTAGAAGCATGACATTTGATAGCTTGAGTTTTATACAGGGTTCGTGAGTAAGAGTTTTTCTCCTGTGTATAAACCGGTCACAGGTAGAGGTTGCATTGCTGGAATGAATTTAGCACGTCAAATAAACAACAGAAATGTTTTTATTCTAACTTGCATACAATAGTAGTAGGCCTAATATTGGGTACTCTCGTCAACACTGGTTTCTCCCATCAAGGTGTTTCTAAACCTCTCCAATGTAAGTAACTCCATTCAAGGCATTTTGAAACCTCGCTAATGCTGGTCACTCCAATCACAGTATTTCAAACCTCTCTGACATTGGCTAGTCCAATCAAATCACGGCATTTCAAACCTCTCTAATATTGGCTACTCCAGTCAAGATGTTTCTATCCTCTAATACTGGCAACTCAAAACAAAGTGTTTCTAACTCAACATTGGTTACCCGTTTTCTCCCATCATGGTGTTTCTAAACCTCTCTAATGTTGGTTACTCCAGTCAAGGCATTTTAAAACATCTCTTTGTTTGTGGTTACACCTATTAGGGCATTTTGTAACCTCTCTTTCATATTGGTTACTCCAATCAAATGTTTTCTAAACCTCTCTAATGGTGGTTTATACTACAAACATTGGTTACTCCAATCGAGTTGTTTTTAAACCTCTTTAATATTCCACAACAAATCAATGTCTTCACTGAACCTCTCATCTATCATGTCTATCTAGGGTCAGCCCACTACCAGACCATCATTTTCTCATGTTGTCTCTACAGCAATTTCATTCTCACTAACAGGAATATTCATCTCTGATAAAACAGGATCAACTTTCACATCGCCAGACCCGACTGGTGCGTTTACTTCTGTTGCCCCTTCTAAATGTTCCACTGGTTGTAAATTAAACGGTAGGTTTGCCGCTTCCTTAGCTTCTTTTTCACGTTTTTTAAGCTGTGCTTCAACGAATGTGCCCATAGCCCTCTGATTGTAGCGGACAAAGCGATTGACACAGGCATCGATGCATGAGTCCTGCAAGGGAACAAAAAGACCATCAATAAAGGCACATTATAATTTATTTTACAGTCTTTGGTTGGTTTTAAGCACTGCCTAAACAAGCGATTTACATGGAGATTGCTGCGACCTGCAATAATAATCGCAGTATTGTGCAATAAAACAATCTCTTATCTACAGACTCACAACTGTCATATAATAATCACACAAGTTCCAAAATCTCCCTTCACCTGTAGATTTCAATGTGTGACTCAGTTCCGAATCAAATATTTCTCAACACAATACAGTGGAACCTCCCTCAGCGGACACCTCTCTATTAAGGACAACACTTGTCAGTCCCGAGGGTGTCCTTAATAGAGAGGTTTTACTGTACTTACCTCTTCTTTTGTGGATTTCCTGCTGTTTAAATTACTGATGCAAACATTGAAACAATTCTCTGTCAACTTGTTATATTGCAACAGGAAGTCCCGAAACTGAAAAAACAAACACCGTAGCCAGGAGTTAATTCGACGAAATTCGTTTGAACTGGATCCTTCAAATGCAAATGAATATATACATACAATGATATTTATAAATGAGGTTGACAACATTTGTTTGGGCTCCGACCAGTCATAGGTTTCATGGTTGAAGGGCAAGTAGGCCTCCATCTTTCAATTAAGCCCTGCAATCAACCAAATCACTAAATAGTAAGATTGGAGTAGGACTATTCTGCAGGGGAATAAATTTACATTTACACCACCAGCATTGACTGTTGTTATTTTCAAGGTGAATTTACTTCAATAATACAGAACACAGCCTCACATTTCTAATATTTGACTGATCTACTGGTGCTCCTGCTTGCATTGTATAATTGTATTTGAAATTCTTTGGAACAAGTTAGCATGTAAAGAGGTTTTTGTTCAGCGAAAAACCCAAAACGAGAAATAGGATTTAGTTTTCTTCTTCACGATAGGCGGCGATTTCTTCCAATACACAGCCGCACGCTTGCCACGTGTTGTAGGAAATTTGCTGCTCATTCGAGCAATTTTGTTGCTTTTATATAGTTTTTGTCGATTGCCAAACAAAACAAAACGATGAATGACGGTGCAGGTGATGGTAGGTTTATCTTTCTTCCTACATTTCACGTTGCCATTACTGTTTTTGAAAGGAATCTTTGGAATATTTCTGACCCAGATTAGCACTTTTCGCTCATGACTCGGTCACAGGCAATTGAAGTTGACCATGTATCGCAATGATAACAGAAAAACTTATTCAAGCAATTTGCTTGATTTTGTCCCTTAACCATTCAATTTTCCATGATATTTTGATGATTAATTTATTCAAAAATGACCTTTCTGTCATGCCTCAATGCCTGAACAGAACATGTTCACAGGCAACTTGAGGTTACCGTGACAGAAGGGCTCTGTAGGGAACATGTCCCCACATTGTCGGCATGTCATGTCATGAATATCACTGTCCATGTTTTCTTTTAGGTCTCAGCCTTGGGAAGGTGGTCATCGAGGGCAAAACAAAAGTTGTCTACGAAGTTCCAGCACATCCAGGTCAAGTATTGCTCGTATCGAAAGACCGTATAACAGCTGGGGACGGAGCGAGGTCACATGACTTGGAGGGGAAGGCAGCAATCTCTACGGCAACATGCGCAAAGATCTTTGAATTTTTGAACAACGCTGGTGTTAAGACGCACTTCATCCGCCAACATGGGGAAAAGAGTTTTCTTGCAAGACATTGTGATATGGTTCCGATTGAGTGGGTAACAAGACGGGTCGCTACGGGATCGTTCTTGCGTCGCCATGTGGGCGTCAAAGAGGGCTTCAGATTCTGCCCTCCGAAACAGGAAACTTTCTTCAAGGTTTGTGTTAATAAGACAAGTCCAATGTTCACATTAGAAATAAAACGCTAAAAACGTGGCTCAAGGTCCTTTTCATACTACCAGTATATACCGTAGAACCTCCCCAGTCCTATGGGTGTCCGCATTAGAGAGGTTGTACTGTACTTCTAAATTTCTTGGTTCTTGAACCGATATGAAAGAGCAAAACTTTGATTTTTTTTACTTTGATTTCTTCTGTTTTGATTGTCTAGGATGATGAGAACCATGATCCCCAGTGGTCTTACGAGCAACTGATTGATGCCAAGTTGGACATCGGTGGGCATGTGATCGGTGCTGATGAGGTTGCGATCATGGAGAGGATGACACTGTGTGTGTTTGAGATCCTCGAACATGCCTGGCAGTCGTTGAATTGTAGTCTGATTGACATGAAGGTAGAGTTTGGAATCGATAAGGAAACTGGTAAGTGTGTCCGGGATAATTTTCGTCCATGGGGAGCATTTCTATTCTTATACAATGTGAATACCCTTTCATGATCAAGGACACTGCTTTCATGTCATTGTCAATTTTGTAGATTTCTATTTTGATGGAATACGAATTCCTTTCATATAAAAAAACATTTTTTTCATTTTTAATTTCGCCAATTGAGATTATTTGTAAAGTCTGCAAAAATTACACGCCCACTAAAATTTTGCGGTTACATTATTTCATTGCGTATTCCTGCAGGCGAGATTCTTTTGGCTGACATCATCGATAGTGATTCATGGCGTCTTTGGCCAGCCGGTGACAAGAGACTCATGAAGGACAAACAGGTTTACCGTGATTTGAAGACGGTCACGTCAGAGGCCTTGGATACGGTGAAGAGGAACTTTGCGTGGGTTGCTGAGCAGGTCAAGGTATGAATACGTGTCTACGCAGAGAATAAATAAGTTTTACACAAAGAGCTTAGTGAGAATTGCATCTCTTTTTTAGCACCAATCTAAAAACTTTGTTTCAAAACTCTCTTTGAGTAACACTGTACTTTTATGAATGACCCTGATTTGCTGACAGAAAGGCTGTGGAATCTCAGTAGGAATGCTAAGACCTAGAAAGTAAAGGTGGCATTTCAGAATTGGACAATTGAATTGAATTTGGAGTGTTTTGATATCATTGTTATTTCATTTCAGAGCTTGCACCCAAAACCCCATGCCAGGGCTGTGATTGTGATGGGCTCTCCCACTGACCTCTCATATGGAGAAAAGATCGGCAAAGTCCTGAAAAGTCTTGCTATTCCCTATGATATCCGGGTATCGTCTGCTCACAAGGGGACTGATGCAACACTCAGGATTCTGGCCGATTATGAAGGTGAGGACTACTTCCTGAAAGTGGACAATTTACCCTAAAATAATCAAGTTTCAATTATGGACAGCTGCTCAGCATGAGGTCACAATCCCGACTTGCCTTATATGATTTGCATATTTCTAATTTTGGTGGTTTCCTTTACTTTCTAGGTCTTGGTATTCCTACTGTGTTCATCGCCATCGCTGGTCGCAGTAACGGCCTTGGTCCCGTCCTCGCTGGCAACTCTACCTGGCCCGTCATCAACGCCCCTCCACTCACTCCAGAATGGGCTTCGGAAGATGTATGGTCATCTCTGAGACTTCCTTCAGGTAAACTCCATCTTCCTGATAAGAAATGTGGTACACACCATCAACAAGACTAATATCTATCATCATGTAACTAGTGGTGAATCAAAAGTGTCCTGTTGAATGGAAAGCTGAGCATTGGCTGGGACAATGTTAGATCTAGAAATTATATTGTCAACAAAGCTGTGTAAAGTCAAAGAAAACTGCAGCTTTGAGAGGACCCCTGTGGACCTTTGGAGGAAGTCCACCTCTCTTTCACACGGTCTTGATGAAAATCATATTATGCAAAACAAAATTGAATAAGGGTAGCAAATAAGGGAATTCCATTATTCAACAACTGCATATTTTTTCCAGGTATTGGCTGCGGGACCGTAATCACACCAGATGGAGCTGCAGTCGCTGCAGCGCAGATGCTTGCCTTGTCTGACCATGTCGTCTGGTCCAACCTCCGAGCTAAACAACTCAACACTTGGGTCGGATTGAAAATGGCTGACCAGGACCTCGTAAAGAAGCTGCAGGCTCAAAATGAAGGGGTGGCAAATGGAGTACATTAGGACTGTTCTCTATGAAGTTCAGCCAGTTATGCATTTATAGTTAAGAATCTGGACTGAATATTTTGCATGTGGCCATATAATTTTCTTCCATTCTATATTGTCAGCAGACTGCAGGCAGAAATGAGAAAATGTCTTTTAGTTGTGCATGTTTTGGATAAGGTTTATTGTGAATGTGAAGGTGTATTGAACAATTCCAAGGAAAGGTTTCAGGTTTCAGAATACATATTGTTTTGTGTGGGATTATGAATCTCCAAATATTTTTGCCAAAGATGCCTCAAAACCAGTGAACATGAGCGCTGAAGTTTGTTTTTTCTAAATAAAAATCATGCTAAAGCTTTAGGTCGTACAGTGGGATCTCATTGTAGTGAACACCTTTTACAGTGAATACATGGTTATGGTGAACTACCTTAATACAATGCATCCATCTTGACCCTAGATATATTGAACTTTCGTTGATTCGAGGAACCAATTTCAGTCCCGTTGTAATGATGTTCAACTGGACCAGACCAAAGCCATAAAACAATTTCAATGCAATTATATTGTTGTACCAAAGGGTCTTGAGTTTCTTATTAAAAAAACAAACGTTATAAATTTTCAAATAACTTCTTGGCGTGAATTTATCTTTCCTTTAATGGTGATGAGACTGCAATGTCCTCGAAAAGTTCATCATCATACGGTAGAATTCAAGCAGATTGTGATCGATCTAACTTTTATATTGGAGCTGCCAAATCCAAGACTCGTCCGAGTCGACCATCGGAGGATACCGGAATCTTATAATGCCGTTGGTCATTTTTCAACCAAAAAATAAAATACAAAATAAAGGAGTGTAGCTAACATAACTCTAGTGATTCAAGAAGACCTTGTCTTTGAGAAGTTACTGCAAAAGACCTTATGCAGCAATCTCTTATACTTTTTTTTCTGGGGGTCTGAAAAGGGGGGTGAAACAGGCACTGAAGGTGTTAAGACGATATGACAGAGTCACTCCCAGTCAAAATGTTTTTAACCTTGTTATCTGTTAACGTGGTCGGTGTATTGTGACAAACTCATAATGAAGGGCACCTTCCACGCCCGGCCCTGGAGTATGCCAGGCGGTTAGGCCGTGGGCTCAATAATGTTGTGGCCTCAGAACAGTTGCTCCTTAACCAGAACATTAGCAATCAACATTAAAATGAAGAACAAAGACAAGAATATCCTTGATGTATTCTATTTACAAAATGATGATGATGTTGTACATTCCGTCTCTGTTGAAATCCTGAAATTTTTTGCCACTGATCAATGGATCATCTCAAAAATGTCAAGTCCAACAAAGTTTTTACGACTCTTGGGAGCGTAGGCATTGACTATACCTGCAGGAGAAATGCTGGGTCTGGTTGTTCAAAAGAAGTTTTGTCACAAACACTGGCGTTAACTTTACTTGGCATTATAAAGACTAAGGGCTTAACTGAAGAAGTTAACACCAGGGTTAGTGACAAGTTTTGTCTTGAACAACCAGGCACTTGTTTATTCAATGGTTTCTTTTTTTCTGAGATGCCCTTTGAATAACAGAAAAGAACCACCAGACAGAGATTTGATGAGCCAGCATTAATTCAAATAGAAAACTACCTTTACATGAGACTAGTTCAATTAGTTTCCACGAAGTGTAGACCCTTTGCAATAACGTCACGATGTCGGCCATGTTGGGGGCCAGATATAACGTGATGATTTTGGCTTTCTTCTTTTCAGGACTTCGCGTCAGGACTTGTGCAAAGCGTCACAATATAGCGTCGCGCTCGTGACCGCACTGTTCGCGGCCATCTTGGGGGGCATTGTGATGCATATTGCAAAGCGTCTATTGACCGCACTGTTATTATCCCTATTTTTTTCTTTAACTGATGTTATCCATGACAGGATTGAGTCGTGGAACAATCTCTCCTCAGAATCAGTAAACAAAACAAAATTTTAACTGAACAACAAACACACAAACACCAATAATAAGTCTGTACAAGATTGCATATGTAATTGGTTTCAATTGAGGGAAACAACAACCCGCCCCTCACAAGAATATGACATGCATTACACCTTTTAATCTCAACTTAATCAAATATCACCAGCATAATACTCCCACATAAGCTGGAAATTCTGAAATTTTCATCAAAAACGTATTTCAGACATTTTTACAAGTAATTAACTAAGCCTCAAAGTCTTCTACGGCGTCATATCCCCACCCAGCATCAAAAAATGAAATGTTATACGACTTGGAGAGCTTCTCAAACATAAACAACTCCTAGGGCTGGTGACACAATGACATTTTTCACCAACGTTGGTGTTACAACTGATCCAAATGAACTAACCACCCAAAGATCACTTCAGAAAGATTGCTAATGTTTTCTAATGCACAGAGAGCATCACGTGCCTCAAACCACTATGCTATCACCAACTGGCCAAACGAACAAAACGAGTCCCTTATGAGGTTTGTTAGTCAATCAATCAAAATCCCCATCAAAAACGGGATCTCCAACACCGAGGTCTCCAGTTTTTTCCAATAACCTCTCTTTGCCTCTTGACAAATCTATTGCTCGATATGGCCAACAAACAAGAGACATAGGTCTTCTGCCATATGTTGTGACAGGCTTAGAGATCAAGTTATACCTGTCTAAAATCCCAGTGACGGTGTTAAGACCTAACACCACATCAGTAGACAATTTTTTTGTGTAACTGAGCCAGCGTTTTTATAACCGAGTCCTTCCTAACTGTGCTTGGCAATATAAACCGCAACGGAGGAACAAGCGACTTGGATAAAACTGTACTCATGCTGAATATCATCCTCGTTCGCTGCATCTTTTGGGCAAAACTAACACGAGGACACACAAGATGACACTTCCATACCCTTACACTCAAAATCTTATAAATATCTGCAAAAAGCCATACTGTACACAAGGAAATATTCGCAGCCATCTTATACCGCGGTTTTGGGAAATTGCAACTTTTGCACCACCAATGAACCCAATAAGGAAACACCTTGTGCATAAAAGGCCGTCAGATTTTCATTAACCCACTTTTTTCATAGCTTCTCGTGATCAGGGATCAAAACGCACTATAAGAAATCTTCCTTTTGAAGGCATTTTTGAGTAGTTTAGAGCCGTGAATTCAAGATAAAGGTTATCATATGTCCAACTGGTTCATAGGCGGCGTTACAATATATTTCCACATGTCTTCTGCCTGTGGTGAGTTGACCGACACCCTCATTTACATCAACGTTGCGTGTATGAACAGTCTAGGATTTATAAAAAGATGTTCGATGAAATCTCAGGCACTCACAGAAATTGTGCCAGGGATGTAAAGCTGCAATCATTGCGTGCAAGTCTCCCACGGTGACAGCACCAACCATGGTGGGGCGTCTCCTAGTGTTTGCGACTCAATCAAGCATAGGTTGTTGAAGTTGATGAAATGTCAAAATGTAGCTTCAAGCCACTAGTACACCTTATCAAATGTTGCCGCCAAATAACATTTCAATGGAACGTTCTACGTCCCAGCCGCACGTTGATAATGCAACTAAAACTTGATTCTGAAAGATATGAAGAAAAGAGTTCTGAAAAGTTAAGACAGTTTCATTATTGTACTGGTGACTCAACCCTGTCATGTCGGTCCTTCTCCTTCTTTTTAAGCATTCGCTCTGCACAACGGCAATGTTTATTTCCATTTCACCTGAGCCATGAGAAAGTACGATGAACCAGAGAGCGTCGGCCTTTAAGGCCAGCAGTTCTTGGAGTGTCCTTGAAGGCCTCGACACTATCTGTGCAGATTGTATTTACTTGTAGCACAAGTAAATAGAGATAAACATTGCCGCTGTACAGTAACCAGACATGTCAACATGATGATGGACAGTCAGCGCAGTGGAAACATCCGCGCCTATCACCTCTGACATCCTGGGTTCAATTCCCGGCCAGCCTATCACCAGCCTATCACCTCTGAGATCCTGGGTTCAATTCCCGGCCAGTCCCAGTACACTCATGTGATAGAGACTCTTCAACAGAAGTTTAACTCTGGGATCACCACTGAAAACTTCTGATACATATTCAATGTGTATCAACAAGATTGAAAATTTCAACTATTTCAAGTTTCAAGAGAGAGATTCTACTGTAATATGAAACTCCCTCGGTCAGGCCAGTCTCCAGTTACTTACCTCACTAAATCCCATGTCCATTAGTTGTGATTTTTTTCGTGTACACTCATCCTCTTCAGTTCGGGGTGGAGCTGAAACATCATCAAATCAACAAATTGTAACGGAAGAACAACGACTGCAAACAATTATGTAAGACAGGAAACATCAATAAGTTTTACAATCTTTACAATGTTAGGATTGGGTTTAACTCCCTCTCTCTCTTGCAAATCTAAATGAATGGTTGATAAACCATGTGCTCACCTCTTGAAAAGAAGTATTCAGGATAAAGTTGATTTGTCAAACTGGCCGCTAAGAATTGTCAGAACTAATTGATGTGAATACAGTTCTTTAAAAGTTTTGAAATCCATCATATCCTAATTTCACTTTGGAGTGTCAAACTGAAAATCATATTTCTCCAGCCTTTTTCAAAGAGTTCCAGTTCTCATTCTACTCACCACCAGCATATACACGTGCCCAATGCATGGCTGTTTTTCGGTAAGCGTTTATATCAGAGTTATACTGGTTTGCTACGACTGCATCTTGTGGGTCGTTCGGTTCTGGCGTCGCCATCAATGCTTGTAATGAAAGTAAAACAGTCCGTAACGTCATGGCAGCTGCCCTGGAGAAAGACAACACAATATCTTGGTGATTAAGGCAAGATGAAGATAAAATTACCTGGTCAGCATTGTCAGGGTAATCACAAATGACAGTTTACAGTGCACTGTGAGTCATGAACAAGCAGGCAAACAAGAATTTGCATCAGTCAAACTCATGCGAGTTCAGGCCTTTCAAAATATGTGAACGTTTATACCTTGTTATTTTCTAGCCTATTTTGGGGACATGTTTTTTTTCTATTCAGGCTTGTCATGGCGAGCTGATAAATTCAACAGATCATTTTACTTACCACTGGTCTTTGAGGATATCAAGGCAGATGGCTCCAGTGACTGAACTTATGTTGGGGTGCCAGATTTTTGTAACAAATTTTACCTGAAAGGATGAATGAGAATAAAGAACATACAAGGCATCCCCGGTCACAAGACATCCAAGTGATGATTCTGGCAGAAAAGATCTGGAACATATTAAATTTTCACAGATTCCAACTTCTCTTTAACTTGGCCCGTTACTGAACATCTCTGATGTGGCAATAATGCCACAAAAGATGCACGGCGACTCGAACTGGTTTTCGGGATAGATTGTAAGTAATACTTGAACTAATAAGGGAGGTTTTGAGGCAGAAAAAAGCTTTTTCATACCCATTTACCATGTGTTTGCACCAAGTTGTTGGGGGGGGGGGGAGCAAGTCTGGCACCTTGGGGAGCCAGGCTGTTGCTTCAGCAGTCATAATTTCACTGTGGTAACGATGTTAGGGGTCGTTTTCCAGGGGATTGAGTCTCATCTATGTTTCTGTTGCATATCACTATCAGTGTCATTACGGTATCCAGAACAAGGTCATATAGGCTCAGTAGTACCATATTGGCACTCCTCAGATGATCACTAGACATACCTTTGGAGGCGTGAAAGGATATGTATCCGGAATTTCAATGTCCAATTTATAGACGCCTCCTTCATATGGCGTGTCTGGGGGTCCGTCAATTTCACCCTTCAAACTCGTACATGTCTCATTGTTGAATTCTAATTTCACCTTGAACTCCTCCTGCAAAGAATGAAACGCTGTATGAAACATATTAAGACAGAATCATTTCGTAATTCATTATTCTGTCTGGTTGATGGAGAATGTGGTTGAAGAACAACTCCCTTTGTGATCACCTCTCTATCAGTATTAATGACAACCTCTCTCCCCTAAAGGACACTAGGTTTGGTCCCAAATTAGTTGTTTCCATTCAATTTGACCTCTCTAGACCTGACAGCTCTCTATTAAGTAGAGCACTTGTCAGTTACGAGGGTGCCCTTAATACTAATACACAGTAATAGAGAGGTTCTACTGTAAAGTGGATTTTTCATAAATTCCTTTAGTTACATTTGGCCCTCTTAGGAGGTGCAGTAAGTCAAGTAACATTACAGACCTCATCATCACAGGGAGGGAGGTTTTAAGACCAAGTGTTAGTGGGATAAGTTGGTGTTAGGTCGAGTTGGCCCTGCACCATTACACCAAAGTATCGGGGTCGGGCTAACGCGTCAGACAACTATCGCCACATCGCCTGAAAGGTAGTGCGTATTTTCGGAAATTAACGTCATGGCATAAAGTAGCGCTTATGCTACGTGTAACACACACATGACACAACGTGGCAATAGTGGGTGCCAAATACAATACATGCGTTATGATAAATAATGAATATACAGTATACTAATATGTCAGTTATGCTGTACATATTATAAGCCAATGCTGGATGTGGCAGTGCATTAACATCATGAGCAACATCCCAATGATGTTATGCATAATGCATGCATGAATAATACATCTATTAATCTGCATGAACATGGACTGCATGTGCAAATGTAATGAATACTCAAAATGTAAACTCAGCTGACCTCGTTTCCTTGACCTTTGGCGCCCATAACCTCCTTGAATTCTCTCTGGATTCGCGTTACAGCAAGATTAGCCATTGTTCTACACTGTCTTAAACAACTAGACTAATCAAACTTTATTTCTGATTTGACGATTTTGTTATTTATTGCTTTTTACATGCGAAAATTCCAGAAAGTGACAGAAATACTTCTGCCTTCGTCAACCAACTGTCAAGGTCACTGGCTTCCCGGAAATGGTGCAAAAATCACTTTCTTTTAGGTTTTGGTCAAATAGATGCAAAGAAAAATGTATTTAACACTTTGAATGAGTCAAAATTCTGCATAAAATACTTAAACAAAGCTAAATAAATTCTTTATTTGAAAATAATTCATTCTGATTCTGCGCAGTAGATTCCGCATGGCCGCTATCCGATTTCAGAATCTGGAAACTTTTCTGGAAACGGTTTGCGAAATAAAACCTAAAAAAATGCCCAATATCAAAATATTTGGTGGAACCTCCCATCCTGAATTGGCACATAATGTTGCAGCACGTCTGGGACTCGAGCTTGGGAAGGTTGTCTCCAAGAAATTCAGCAACCAGGAGACTTGGTAAGATTGTAACATTGATTTGCAGCTTTATCCATGATCATGCACTACAAAATGTACGCAGTGGGCAGTACTGTGCAATCTACATGAGGTAGTGTGTTGTGTGGATGTGTATGTCGACACAGTATGACCACGTGACAAATGATGCTCTTTCCAAAAATCTGAAAATGTGATGTTGGTCTTTTCTTTTTTTCATGAATAAAACATGCATGGCCCAAGCCCAAGGTCAAGGGCCAGGGGGCATTTTATCTGTTATCAATATCATATTCTTTTCGAAGAAGACAAATCGGCACTTTGCACACACTCACTGACTCAGTCTCTGAGTCTGACTCAGAATACGTCAGAAGGTCTAAGACTTCGGACTGTGCGTAGAGGGGAGTAGAGACACAGCGATCCTTTGTTCAAGGTGAAATGCATGACTAGTCAGCGCCTAAACAAACTTCTTCGAATTCGTCAGTCTATGAAGATGCCAACAACGAAGTTTGACATCAAAGAAAAAGTCGTGCTTTATTGCAATGCATAGATTACTGTAGATAGATGGATATCTGAGGACGTTGCAGCACATTTGTACTGTAATATAGTGTAAATATCATGTGCGTGCACTCCCGATTATTTATGCAAGTCCTATCAACCATTTTGAAGGAGTTTGTTTGGGCGCTGACCAGTCATGCGTTTCACCTGGAACAAAGGGTCATATTGGCAACAGGCTCACATGTTGTATGTTATGGCATTGTCCAAAGTCGGCTTAGGAAAGCATACTTGGTGTGTAGGGGTCTTTGACAATTTATGACCCTGCCCCATGCTAGGCCTGTTGCTGACAAAAGGATTGCTGTTCTTCTTTCCAGTGTCGAGATTGGTGAGTCTGTACGTGGAGAAGATGTCTACATCATCCAGAGTGGTTGTGGTGAGGTGAACGACATGTTGATGGAGCTCCTGATCATGATCAACGCTTGCAAGATTGCCTCATCCTGTCGTGTCACGGCCGTCATTCCGTGCTTTCCTTATGCTCGACAAGACAAGAAAGACAAGGTGAAAAAGTTTCGCAAATAACATGTCTGAACTGGTTTCAGTTTGACCAAAAGGTCTGGCAAACATGAATTCGGCAATATCAATCAGCATCACCCACAAGGTCGCCCTGAGGTGAAAGCTGTCCAAAATCTGCAATTTATCCATACATGAGTTCTTCTGTTCATCTCCCTGATGTTAATTTTGGTAAAACCTGCTTGTTCAGCTTTAAAGCTGATGTTAGTACCAAATATTTACTCATTTTCTTGCTCTTGTTCACACTTGTACTCACCTCCTTACAGAGCAGAGCTCCCATATCAGCCAAGCTTGTAGCCAACATGTTGTCGGTATCTGGAGCCGACCATATCATTACTATGGATCTCCACGCCTCACAGATTCAAGGATTCTTCGACATTCCTGTTGATAACCTTTACGCTGAGCCTGCCGTTCTGAAATGGATTCGTGAGAACATTCCAGAATGGAAGAACAGTTGTATTGTATCACCTGATGCTGGTGGTGCAAAACGGTAGGTTCGACATACTGCATAGAAGTCCAGGACAAGACTATCACTAGCAGAAGAACGTGCTTGTTGCATACGGATAAAGGGGAGGAATCGGGAAAAATTCCTCATGATAATGATTTTGCATGTTTTTGAAGTCATTTGAACAGTTGTGTTCAAGACGAGTTTAAGAAAAGAACGGGAAAGTGAACTCAACATTGGCTCCTGTCCAGCAGCAGTAGATATTGATAGTGGTGCCAGTGACTGCACCAATCATTCGAGTCACTTTTGGAAAGAAAATGCACTGAAGAGGAATTCGATGAAATATGCCAATCAGTAATAAGAAACTTTGTGACTCTTCTGCAATTTATTTCCAGTGTGACTTCAATTGCTGATCGCCTGAATGTAGACTTTGCCTTGATTCACAAAGAACGACGAAAAGCTAATGAAGTAGCGTCGATGACGTTGGTAGGAGACGTGCGAGATCGTGTGGCGATCCTAGTTGATGACATGGCAGACACTTGTGGCACAGTCTGCTTAGCTGCTCAGAAGTGAGTGCTGAGTTGAGTTTGAATTCAATTCGGCTTCAGCAACGCTTTTTTTTTTGTTTAAGTGAAAGAGAAATGATATATAGTATAGTAGACAGATTTGTGGATGGCTGAGACTATGCTTCTTGCATGTGTGAAGAGAGTGTCCCAAAAAATGCCATCATTAAGATTTGAGCCTTTTATTGTTTGGCTGCAGAAAAACGTGAGGGGAAATCAGTGTGGGAAACCATTGCGACTGCTGTCCTCAGCAGAATGGTGAGAATAACAAAGTTCGTCGGGACCAAAAACCCTTTCCTTAGATGAAATGTTATGACCTGGATTGGTGGCTTGGTGAGGTTTTCTATCTGGAAAGTTCCTCTGAGATACAAATGCCTGTTTTTTTCAGGTTGCATGAGGCTGGAGCAACAAAGATCTATGCTGTTTGTACCCATGGCATCCTGTCGGGACCCGCACTGTCTCGTATCAACAACTCGTTATTTGAAGCCGTCGTGGTGACCAACACTATTCCACAGGAGTCGAACATGAAACAGACAAGTAAACTGCAGGTAGGTGGGAGAGGGTTAATGTGAGGCAGATGCTTTGAGCAGTGCTTGGGATTGGTGTACTGTCATGTCTTGTTTATTGTTGCAGAGTTGCGTATTGATAACCAATGCATTGCACAGTGCAGTACATTGCCGTATGCTGCAATGGACTGTCCTGCACTGTGTTATGCATTGGCTCACGGTTGGGGCTGACTCGTACACAATGGCAAACTTTGACAGCATTTTTGGGCGAAAAGTATCAAATGAAAGGAATTTCTCATGGTAATTCAAGTTAGATTACAGCTTAAACACTTGGTTAAAGATTCTGCATGATATATTATGCCATTTTAGCCATGGTGCAGCGTTGTGCAAAGTGGAGTTATGGTTGTATTCTGATTTTTGACTGACTTGCCGAAGGTTCTTGACCTGCTGTAAATTCCCCTAAAAACTTATAACATTGTAACTGTACTAAGATTATAGACAAATCAGATTGGTCTGCAGATTTACTTTACAGTTGAAATTGTTCAGAATCACATGGCTGAGTCGTCATGTCACACTTTGGCATTCAGTTACTATTCATTTTATGAGCCTTTCAAAGTTCATGAATAGATGATAGGATGGTATAGATAATAGGTTTGGAAAAAAAGTTGAACAGCTGCTTCATGTCAACCTCTTCAGATGTGAATATTTAAGCAAAACTTGGATTGTCATCTACGATTTTGGTACAATCCCTTTCAATTTTTTCTATGTGTGGGTAGTTTTAGAATGCTATATGTGTAAATGTGTTTATCACTGTGCATTGCCTGTATAGTTTGAAAAGATAATGTGGGTATATTGTGTTATTGTATTACCTGGTTATAACAGTTAAAATGATTAGCCCTCAAGTTGTTGTTGTCCTCATGTGCGGGTTCATATAAGGTGTAACCACATCTGTTCATCATTAAGGCCATGCCAATAAGTTATTTGTGTCATCACCTCTAGTTTTCTGCATAGTACTAACTAATTGTGGCCCTGAGTCCTGATTCAATTCCCTGGAGATGACGAAATCCACTCAGTTACCTAAAAGTACATGCCGTATAATGGAGGCAAGAAATAAAACATGACAACTACCACTGCCCGATTCCCCATGGTAGTGTTTTCTGAACATGAAAATTGTCACCTCTTCTCCTATGTACAAAAACGTCACCAATCAATTAAGTTGTTTAAACAGGTTTGGGGGGCCGGGGAAAAATATTTTTTGTGCGTAGGCAGTGCAATAGTATAAAAAATGAGTGCAAATGACTGAGCGATGCAATTAGGATAGAAGGGCATTTACCAATTCATGTTATTAAGGCCAGGAAGAGAATTTAAGAATTATCTTTCTAATTTCAGCGCGTTGTTTTCTCATGTTGTCCATGATAACGTGTGTGATTTCCTTTCTTGTAGATGATAGACATTGGCTTGATTCTAGCTGAAGCAATACGACGAACCCACAACGGTGAATCTGTGTCCTACTTGTTTAGTAATGTTCCATTGTAGCGTCGGCGTCAGCAAGTTTTTAAGGTGTGGTAGTGGTTATTAGCGGCGTTCTCCGCGCATCTTTACGGGGGTGTTGTCTTCTTACACGTTTTTAGCTCGGCTGACGAAAGTTGAAACATTCCATGTTAAGTACATGTACATTGACCCATGTATTCCAGCTGAGTGCCAGGCCCTTGGGCCTCTTGTTGGAATTATTTCTAAGTGTGGTCATCTGTTTTGAGTAGTACTGTAGTGAGTATAAAAAGGGCTGCTATGAAAATTATTGCAACATGATGAAAGTAAAGGTTGAAACTGATATGTCCTTGGCGGGTTTTTGCATTTTCCAGCCAGATGATTATTATGGTCATGAATTCTGAATGAAATATTTGTTGTCAAATAAAATGTTGAAAGTCTTGTGCTAAAAACTTGTGAGAGGCAGGACTCTTCTTCAGTGTGGCGAACGCTGTATATCAATTCTCTTATTGCATGGGGCTCGCTTCCTATAGAATCACTAAAATCCTTTTTTTATTCTCTGTCTTACGCGTTTTTCTCCCTTTAGATTTCTCAAGTTTGTTGCAGGAAACCAGAAGTTCCGTTCTGTTGACGACAAAAATTGTTGTTAAAATTTGTTTAGCTGTCATGGTTTAAAAGTTGAAGACCATATAGGTGATTGGAAAATATTCCTTGTGTCAGAGGAGGTGCTTGCCTATTCCCATTCAACTAAGCTTCCTCTTTCACAGTTCAGAAAATGGTTGTAACGCATCTCACACAATCATTTTTTCCAAATGTGCACTTTGTAGTGTTAAAAAGTTCTTTTCAGGATGATTTAGGCACAGGGAATTATATTTTGTCCTTTCTGCACACCCAGTGCAGTGTACTAATACGAAATGCAAACAATTATTAGGCATTAGATGTTGTGCTTGTGAAAATAATCGTCTTTCTTCAGACTGATTACGCTCAACCTACTCATAATCGCAGGAAAGAGCAAGACATCACGCCTACCCCCCTACCCGTAATTTTCATCATATTTGTTTTCTTTGCTTCTAGGTCTTGTACCTTTCAGTGATGAGTGGTGTCGTTTCACTTTATCTCTCTCTGGATGGTACCAGATCCAAATGGCCGAGGAACAGGATGGCATTTTTCCTACCTACCCCACAAATTGCTCCGTGGTGGTTCGGGTCTCTTCTTAGGTCCCTGGCTTGATCCCCACTGTCAGCATCAAACTCTGGGCATGTCTCTGTGCTTAAAATGCCTTACTCCACCCATGTGTATTGATTGGTACCGGTTGGAAGTGAACGGATTGTAGTGCTGATTGAGCAGCTCATCTCTTTTGGAATAGACCAGGAAATAAAGCGCATTGGGAAAATTGTTCAATATAAAGTGCTATAAATGAATTTACATCATAGATTTTTATCTTACCCCTTTAAATTTCAAACTTTTTATAAATCATTCAACCCAAGACTTAGGCAGACGGCAACAGTTTGTCTGCAGTTTCTCAAAAACTAAGGCATGGGTGAAGAATTCTTCGAAGAGAAGCTGATCATGCTTTAAAAACCATCTTGACAATGTTTTGTCTGAGGTTGAAAAGCACATGACACTGACCAGAATTCAAAATGGCAACAATGGAGTTGAATGAGTTTCGTACTTTGTAAATCTTTTTTTTTCAGAAAACCTTGGTATTCCTGCAACAATCTTCAGATCTCTGATTCTCGCTAACTTCTATGCTCCTCGTTAATTGAACGTGACTGGCGCGGTGCTTGCTGCCTGGTTGCAACACAAACTGGTGAAAGGCCTGTATTTCTATGTGCAAACCCCAATTCAATATGATGCATTCGCCTAAAATCTGTATAAATATGCCGGCTTTTTTGCAAATTATTTGTTAAGCAAATGTCCTAACAACTGGCAAATTGTGTTCATTTTCATCATCATCATCATGTCAGGCTTCATGGCCTCCTAGACTTGGACCTTGGTCAGGATGTTGCCTCGTGCACATACTAATACTGGCGTCAGTGACCTGTGTGACGTGAACTCGTGTCAAAATAGCCTGCAAAATATGGTTTATGCGGCTACAGTCCCAGAGAAATAGTGACAGTGTTAAAATCAATCTAACTTTGCTTGGATCGTTTGATTGGGGATGGAATGATTATTTCATGATCATGCACCTTTTATTTTTTCCTTCCAGGTTTCTCATTGCATTTGCAGTGTAGAGTTTTCATCCAATTATTTAAAGTGCTTGTTCCATATTAAAAAAAAATCTCATAGTCTACATATCTCACAATTCTTACTAACAACAGATGTACAGTTTTATTCCTGTGTCCAAGTTTTAGACCTTATTTTTGTGGAAATTACCATTCATTTAAAAAGGATCATTTTCAAAGCATTTTAAGATTTGATTTATTATTGTGTCTGAGAATGGATAGATTTTCAAAGAGTATTAACCATTTGGTTTTGCATGCTTACCACATGACTATTGATATAAATCAGCTCTTGAAAAAGATGCAGCATACAGTGGGAATCAATTTCCTCGGTTTACATGTAGAAAACAAGACCAACATTGAGCAGAGATTCCCATGCAGATCCAGGACTTTCCAACTTCTTCCAGCAGCTTCCTGGGGCGCTAAGCTGAACCGGGGGTGCCAGGCTGCTGACCCCAGCAGCTTGGTGCAAAAACGTTTTTTTCCCCCAAATTGTTCTCTTTTGTTTTTTCCCTCCAAATCACATTTTAGCCACCAAACATGGCGAATGAGTATAAACAAGTCTAGTCCATAGTCCAGTGAGTTGGCCGTTTCTGCATTCTTTGCGGGATTATCTTGACGTGTGAGACCTTGAACAAGCTGAGGAGAAGGTTGATTGGAGGGGAAATTGGAAAGCCCTGAAACCTGGCATGCATATTTATCCAGAGACCTGGAAACTTGTCTAAAGTAACAACTTATTCACGGTAGTTGCTATAGTTACTAACTAAAACAAGGTGGTAGCCATAGTAGCAAAATAACTGAAGGTGGAAGCCATGGTAACCAACTTTTCACAGCAGAAGGTGACTCGGCATTGCAGTCTTCTGCAGCCGGTGCATTCACTTCTCTCTCTGTCTGTAGCCCAGTCAGTCATAAGGTAAGAAATGGAAAGAATTGAAACAAAAATGGTTGATTTGTCAAAAAAATTTAAGTATTGAAATCTTTAACGTCCAACCCACATCCCTTGGTTAACTTCTTTGTCTAACTTTAAACTTCTGACTTCAAATCTTTTTCAACTTAGGTATAAAATTCTTTTTCCACAGTTCAAAATTTCATCTTGATGTTTTTTAATCCATTCATTTTCAAAATTTGCACCGCATTCATATTCTGTTTGGTCTCTCGTTCCAGGCTATCGACATTTCCATGATGTTGGCAGAGGCTATTCGCCGAACGCACAATGGCGAGTCAGTCTCGTATCTCTTCAGCAATGTTCCTTTATAACCCAACATCAAATCATCATCTCAATGCAATCTAATGCCGTAAGAGGGCATCACAGAGGGAAGAAGTCAGTGATATTTCATGGAGATTTACGGGAGAACTTGATTATAATGGTCCCTACTGACCTGGAAAGACCTCATGAACTTTTTATTCGTTTAAATTGTCCAGTAAAACTGTTCAAGTCTATAATTTTGTTAATATTCCTTATTAGAAACTTCTGTGACAGGGTATGTCGTATGTCTGATTCTAATAGCCTGCTGTGGCAAAAGAAGACACTTTTGTCGCATGAAGAGAGAAAAGTGAGAAAGTGTTCTGTGTGCTCAGTTGAGAACATTTGTTGAGGTAAAACTCAGCTCATGAAAGCACACTAAAACTTTAGATTTATTGCTTTTTTGCCATGATCTATTTTGCATTGAGAGTTGAGAGAATTGTGTGACAGTTTCTAAATAGCTTTCGTATGTCTGACCCTTTCTCTTTAAATCCGACAAATGTTGATGGTTTTGAATCATGTCGAGTTTGATGAACCAGGTTTTGGTTCAAAATATTTGTTTCTAGATGAAATCATGTTGTTCCGTCAAAGAATGTTATTGTTGAGTTTTATTTTTTTGTCTGGCTTTGATTCCCCCACTGACAACACACGTGTGTTTTCAATGTGTGTGTGTTTGTCAGTCGAGTGCGGGGTTATTGAGCTCTTATTTCCATGTGCCTGTGGTACAGGCAGTTGGAAGCCCTTCTCGCCAGTACCATGACAGTGCACTTCGAAATAACTTCGCGATATAAACAAAATGTATAAAGATTATGTCATCAAAATCGACCTAGTGGCATGTTTCTGACGTTATGTTCGGGAAACCAATCCGTTATTTGTTCAGTAAAACTGTCTTTGTTCCTAATTCTTCAAGTATATATACTAAAAATCTCAGTTGCTATGGAGTGTCGTTTTGTAAAGAAGAAACATCATTCAGCTGCTGCGTTTCACGTTTTGTAACCAAAACCACCTGGTTCAAAATATGGAAGAGTCGTAAAGCAGTTAAACTCAATTAGGTGTTTCAGAATGGAAATTGTTACTGTCGGTAATGGTTGTCTCACCAAACACTACAAGTTTGAAGCAGTCGCTTTGTCCAAACGCTTGGCCAAGTCCAAGTTGTTCAGGTTCGGCTTAGCATTTAGCATGTTTTACTTTGAATCTCTTGGTTTTTCGTTAGACAACCCATCCCGAGAGATTGTATCGTTACTTGTAGCGAAATGAATACCAAACTTGTTTGGAACCTTTCCTGTCATGTGTTCAATTTGTCTCCTGTTTTAATTCAAGTTTGTATTACATAACAATAACATGAACATGAATATGTTGTTTATAAGAAATCAGGTTGATTTTTAAACAGTTGTTTCTTTCTCTTTGTTCTGATCAGGCGCTCTACGCTCCAAGGGGGCACACCAGAGGCACGCCTCCCTAATTCATGAAAAATCTTTGAAATTGGCTATGAAATTTAAGAAAACGCCAGGCATTATGATGAGCACGTCTCCTCTTTTTCCGGCTTCTGGATCTGCCCCTGCTGATCTTTGAGCTCAGATGGGATATTATGTCAAACATTTCCAGGTCTTGGGAGCTGGTACCCAACATGCAAAGCAACTTGCACTTTACGTCGGTATCTTATTACGAGATAACCCACGTTTTTTGGTGCCCTCCTGAAACGCCAAGTTATTTTTGCATGGAACGCCCTCTCGTATGGCCTCATGCAGGTCATATGATGTGATGAAAGTTAATAATACCTATTGCCATGGTATTAAAACATTGTAATAACCAAAGTGTATCTACCAGCATGTGGGGTGCACGGCAGGACCAACATGCACGACTTTTAGTAGCCTGGTTCCATTTCATAGTGGCAGATGGCACCACCTCTTGGATGAGTCCAATCAGCTGACACGAGAGGTTCAACCCATCTGTTTCCATCTGTATGGGGTTTTCGTATGGGCGGTTATTACCGCAAATAAAGACAAACCAAAGCAAAGACACTTGTGTAGCATATCAAGGACACGTAGATTGATACTCCTATGTGTGCCACATCAAAGACATCTGGAATGCATGTTTTGTTTTTGTTTGATACAGCATACAGCGCCACCACGCGGGGCCTAATGGTATTAAGATCAAGAGGTGAAGGCTTGAATAGCTCCTGGGTGAGTTCACAGTGGGGGCCTGCAAGTAGGTCCCACTGGTGCTGCCACATTAAAGGTTCAGACAGCTCCTAGATGAGTTTTCAGTAAGGGCCTGTAATCCATTTTTAACCTTTAAATAACATAGATAACGCCAACTTAAATTAGGTACTTTCTTGGTCTCCTCTTGGCTCCCCCAAGGAGGCCAATCAACAACAACAACGTCAATATATATACAACAGGATGCCGCAGCCTTTATTAACTACTGCATCGTTACTATGTACTCTGCAGCCACAGGTTACAGGATATACAGCACCTTTGGCTGAAAACATGGATCATAGTACAAGAACCAAATTGAACCGGACAAATGCAACCGAAAAACACACCTTCCGCCTAAAAAGCCCTTAACCTAATGAAAAAGAAGCCGTCTTCCAGACAAACAGCCAAGCCAAGATGAACAGCCTGCCACCCAACCCTAACTTCCGTTTTATTTTTTACTTATTTTAAGGGAGGGGGAGGTGGAGCAATACAAATGCACGTCCATAGGCGATTGCCACACCTCTCAGCTGCTCTGCAAAGACAACCAAATACAAATTTGAACATTTGTCCGGAGCAACATAAACCATAGCAAACACTTACTTACACTAATATAGTACTATGGCTATAACCACAAACAATGCAAATTGCCCAAATGCTATAAACATATTACTGAAGAAACTTGGTTGTGACTACGACGGCTGCTCCGAAAAAACTAGTGGCGCCACTGCACCGCCCACCAGCACTGATCACGTGCCGCACGCGCCTCCAAGGCAACTGCCCCGCGGAGACAACTATTTCCCGCTCCATGCTGTGCCGCGGGAAACATCAAAATTATACATTTTGTACTTCATTATTTACATCATACATTTTACATTTTATAAACAATATTTGATTGAGAAAAAATGGGTGAGAAAAAGTAATTGCCTTTGCTTACCCTTTTTATCACATTTGAATGTTTCAAACCTTTCAAGCCCAGTGCCGATTTAGAGCTGCTATTACCATTAAACTGTGCATTATGCTCACTGAGCCTCTGAGTTTTGAAATCTGATAACAAACTTTTCCCAAATAAAGCAAACAACTGGGTTCAAGCAAGTTTAAAACCAGTGATAAGATTGTATTTCAGCTTGGCCACAGTTACCCTGAGTGTGTCATCTTCCTGGAGTTTAGATAAAGACCAGTGAGTGCCTAACCTTAGCTACGTTGCGCCTACACCTACTACACTCACTAGTCTCAATCATATCGCTAACAGCTACACTACAAGTGGCTACGGATGACGGCACTAACTGCCAGTCATGAAATAAACTAATGTTGTACTACTGCTATCAAAACCCTGTAGGCCTAACCCACCTCTAATCTAGCTATAATGACCAACATTTACCACTAAAGGAAAAAATTGTAATGCAAAAAAAATTCTCTGCAAAAATTTTAAAAAATTAAAAATGATAAAAGATGTGGGACAAAGGAAGATGACACAGTATTAAATGATAAAGTTATCAACATACTTTAGTGGCTTATTTGATTCACAGACTATCTGAGAACAGGAAGGCGCTCCCAAGAGCATTCAGGCTTGAAAGGTCTAAATTACATTAGTTTCAAGGGTGCAAAACACACTGGGCCACAGTGCAAGATTATGTGCAGTTACATACAGGTGATCTTCAAGCATGTAGGTAAATCACATTTTGGAACAAATCGTGGAAGTTGCAATTTGAAACAAATATGTGACCAGCCACGCAAAAAGGCCGGTAGGGACCAAATTCATGAAATTGAATTATTAGTAGATTGTAATACCTTATAACATGTAATTTCAGGATAACTTAGAATGTTTTGAAAATTTTCATTAATTAGCATGTTATGACATCATATCCAAGATTTCCCCGCTCGCCATTGTTCAAAAACTCTGTCAAATTTCACACTTTTCATGAAATAAAAGAAAATTTTGTGGACAATTCATATGCTACCACTCGAGTCAATAGGGGATTCCCTGTGATGTCAGCGCTCGAATTGGCACTTGCCTCAAACAAGAGCATCAAGGGGATTGTCCTGCTCTGTATCAACGTGCATGGATAGTTGTTTTATCAGGTTCGTTCCAAACAGTATTCCTTGTGTTGTAGCTGCAAAGAGAAACACTTGACACTTTCAAAACCAGTTTAGACAATCTCTGGAAAGATAAACGTTCATATTTTTACCACAAGTGAGACCACTTTCCCACCGTACTTTGTTTTTTTTCGTGTTTTTATAAAGCGCCTGGTCTATTTGTGGTTTTCTGTGTAGGCACCATATTTTGATATACAAACAATAACAGAGAATGACCAGTTTGATAATGACTCTCAGTATAAAAGACAAGGAATGAGGATACCTCATTAAAGAATTGAGATGGAAAATAGACGTATTGCACTGATCTTTCACAAACCTTATAAATTGAAGACCCAAAAGGGCTATAAAACTTCCACAATGATGGTGATGAAGTGATTTTCCTCGTCAGTGGTTTTGCAGCGTATCCTCATCAAGGCAAGTCTTTCGAGACGATCTTTGATGGGTTCTCCTTTGAAGTCCTATGGAATGGGGATCTCAGTAATTCAGATGTGATCCTAGGCATTAAAATATTAGAATAAGAATGATGCGTTCAATTTGGAATAAAATCTCAAGCAAGACTTTTCAAAACTCCTTGGAAATCTCTCTCCTCTAGATCTTTACAGTGTTGTTGGAATCCTTTTTTGATGTTCTTGAATATATTGGATGGTTCAGCAGAAATGTATCATACACATATCACATAATATCTCAGTCATTGCTGTAAACTTCAATCTATGCTGGTCATCCATCCTTCGATTGAAGAAGCTGCCTGAAATGATACAAGCATACAACCACATACCACCTAGTGGTAGCCAGATTTATGTTAAAAACCTGTCAAAAGTGACCTGTGCAATGCTATTTTAAAGCGATGCTTGAAACCTACTGGTAGCCAGATTTATGTTAAAAATCTGAAAACAAGTGAACAGTGCATGCTATTTTAAAGCCAGCATCTTTCGTCACTTTACAAACTAACATCTAAATTTTACCTACCCTCGAAACTCGACTGCCTGAGCCATTTCCTGACCTCAGGCATTGTCGGGGATCGAGACTCCTACCTTCTCTTTCTTGATTCTTGCCTGGCAATGCTGGTCATCCATCCTTCGATTGAAGAAGCTGCCTGAAATGATACAAGCATACAACCACATACCACCTAGTGGTAGCCAGATTTATGTCTGTCAAAAGTGACCTGTGCAATGCTATCTTAAAGCGATGCTTGAAACCTACTGGTAGCCAGATTTCTGTTAAAAATCTGAAAACAAGTGAACAGTGCATGCTATTTTAAAGCCAGCATCTTTCGTCACTTGACAAACTAACATCTAAATTTTACCTACCCTCGAAACTCGACTGCCTGAGACATTTCCTGACCTCAGGCATTGTCTGGGATCGAGACTCCTACCTTCTCTTTCTTGATTCTTGCCTGGCAATGCTGGTCATCCATCCTTCGATTGAAGAAGCTGCCTGAAATGATACAAGCATACAACCACATACCACCTAGTGGTAGCCAGATTTATGTTAAAAATCTGTCAAAAGTGACCTGTGCAATGCTATTTTAAAGCGATGCTTGAAACCTACTGGTAGCCAGATTTATGTTAAAAATCTGCAAACAAGTGAACAGTGCATGCTATTTTAAAGCCAGCATCTTTCGTCACTTGACAAACTAACATCTAAATCTTACCTACCCTCGAAACTCGACTGCCTGAGCCATTTCCTGACCTCAGGCATTATCTGGGATCGAGACTCCTACCTTCTCTTTCTTGATTCTTGCCTGGCAATGCTGGTCATCCATCCTTCGATTGAAGAAGCTGCCTGAAATGATACAAGCATACAACCACATACCACCTAGTGGTAGCCAGATTTATGTCTGTCAAAAGTGACCTGTGCAATGCTATTTTAAAGCGATGCTTGAAACCTACTGGTAGCCAGATTTCTGTTAAAAATCTGAAAACAAGTGAACAGTGCATGCTATTTTAAAGCCAGCATCTTTCGTCCCTTTACAAACTAACATCTAAATCTTACCTACCCTCGAAACTCGACTGCCTGAGCCATTTCCTGACCTCAGGCATTGTCTGGGATCGAGACTCCTACCTTCTCTTTCTTGATTCTTGCCTGGCAATGCTGGTCATCCATCCTTCGATTGAAGAAGCTGCCTGAAATGATACAAGCATACAACCACATACCACCTAGTGGTAGCCAGATTTATGTTAAAAATCTGTCAAAAGTGACCTGTGCAATGCTATTTTAAAGCGATGCTTGAAACCTACTGGTAGCCAGATTTATGTTAAAAATCTGCAAACAAGTGAACAGTGCATGCTATTTTAAAGCCAGCATCTTTCGTCACTTGACAAACTAACATCTAAATTTTACCTACCCTCGAAACTCGACTGCCTGAGCCATTTCCTGACCTCAGGCATTATCTGGGATCGAGACTCCTACCTTCTCTTTCTTGATTCTTGCCTGGCAATGCTGGTCATCCATCCTTCGATTGAAGAAGCTGCCTGAAATGATACAAGCATACAACCACATACCACCTAGTGGTAGCCAGATTTATGTTAAAAATCTGTCAAAAGTGACCTGTGCAATGCTATTTTAAAGCGATGCTTGAAACCTACTCAGGTTAGCCAGATTTATGTTAAAAATCTGCAAACAAGTGAACAGTGCATGCTATTTTAAAGCCAGCATCTTTCGTCACTTGACAAACTAACATCTAAATTTTACCTACCCTCGAAACTCGACTGCCTGAGCCATTTCCTGACCTCAGGCATTATCTGGGATCGAGACTCCTACCTTCTCTTTCTTGATTCTTGCCTGGCAATGCTGGTCATCCATCCTTCGATTGAAGAAGCTGCCTGAAATGATACAAGCATACAACCACATACCACCTAGTGGTAGCCAGATTTATGTTAAAAATCTGTCAAAAGTGACCTGTGCAATGCTATTTTAAAGCGATGCTTGAAACCTACTGGTAGCCAGATTTATGTTAAAAATCTGCAAACAAGTGAACAGTGCATGCTATTTTAAAGCCAGCATCTTTCGTCACTTGACAAACTAACATCTAAATCTTACCTACCCTCGAAACTCGACTGCCTGAGCCATTTCCTGACCTCAGGCATTGGCGGGGATCGAGACTCCTACCTTCTCTTTCTTGATTCTTGCCTGGCAATGCTGGTCATCCATCCTTCGATTGAAGAAGCTGCCTGAAATGATACAAGCATACAACCACATACCACCTAGTGGTAGCCAGATTTATGTTAAAAATCTGTCAAAAGTGACCTGTGCAATGCTATTTTAAAGCGATGGTTGAAACCTACTGGTAGCCAGATTTATGTTAAAAATCTGCAAACAAGTGAACAGTGCATGCTATTTTAAAGCCAGCATCTTTCGTCACTTGACAAACTAACATCTAAATTTTACCTACCCTCGAAACTCGACTGCCTGAGACATTTCCTGACCTCAGGCATTGTCGGGGATCGAGACTCCTACCTTCTCTTTCTTGATTCTTGCCTGGCAATGCTGGTCATCCATCCTTCGATTGAAGAAGCTGCCTGAAATGATACAAGCATACAACCACATACCACCTAGTGGTAGCCAGATTTATGTTAAAAATCTGTCAAAAGTGACCTGTGCAATGCTATTTTAAAGCGATGCTTGAAACCTACTGGTAGCCAGATTTATGTTAAAAATCTGCAAACAAGTGAACAGTGCATGCTATTTTAAAGCCAGCATCTTTCGTCACTTGACAAACTAACATCTAAATCTTACCTACCCTCGAAACTCGACTGCCTGAGCCATTTCCTGACCTCAGGCATTATCTGGGATCGAGACTCCTACCTTCTCTTTCTTGATTCTTGCCTGGCAATGCTGGTCATCCATCCTTCGATTGAAGAAGCTGCCTGAAATGATACAAGCATACAACCACATACCACCTAGTGGTAGCCAGATTTATGTCTGTCAAAAGTGACCTGTGCAATGCTATTTTAAAGCGATGCTTGAAACCTACTGGTAGCCAGATTTCTGTTAAAAATCTGAAAACAAGTGAACAGTGCATGCTATTTTAAAGCCAGCATCTTTCGTCCCTTTACAAACTAACATCTAAATCTTACCTACCCTCGAAACTCGACTGCCTGAGCCATTTCCTGACCTCAGGCATTGTCTGGGATCGAGACTCCTACCTTCTCTTTCTTGATTCTTGCCTGGCAATGCTGGTCATCCATCCTTCGATTGAAGAAGCTGCCTGAAATGATACAAGCATACAACCACATACCACCTAGTGGTAGCCAGATTTATGTTAAAAATCTGTCAAAAGTGACCTGTGCAATGCTATTTTAAAGCGATGCTTGAAACCTACTGGTAGCCAGATTTATGTTAAAAATCTGCAAACAAGTGAACAGTGCATGCTATTTTAAAGCCAGCATCTTTCGTCACTTGACAAACTAACATCTAAATTTTACCTACCCTCGAAACTCGACTGCCTGAGCCATTTCCTGACCTCAGGCATTATCTGGGATCGAGACTCCTACCTTCTCTTTCTTGATTCTTGCCTGGCAATGCTGGTCATCCATCCTTCGATTGAAGAAGCTGCCTGAAATGATACAAGCATACAACCACATACCACCTAGTGGTAGCCAGATTTATGTTAAAAATTTGTCAAAAGTGACCTGTGCAATGCTATTTTAAAGCGATGCTTGAAACCTACTCAGGTTAGCCAGATTTATGTTAAAAATCTGCAAACAAGTGAACAGTGCATGCTATTTTAAAGCCAGCATCTTTCGTCACTTGACAAACTAACATCTAAATCTTACCTACCCTCGAAACTCGACTGCCTGAGCCATTTCCTGACCTCAGGCATTGTCGGGGATCGAGACTCCTACCTTCTCTTTCTTGATTCTTGCCTGGCAATGCTGGTCATCCATCCTTCGATTGAAGAAGCTGCCTGAAATGATACAAGCATACAACCACATACCACCTAGTGGTAGCCAGATTTATGTTAAAAATCTGTCAAAAGTGACCTGTGCAATGCTATTTTAAAGCGATGCTTGAAACCTACTGGTAGCCAGATTTATGTTAAAAATCTGCAAACAAGTGAACAGTGCATGCTATTTTAAAGCCAGCATCTTTCGTCACTTGACAAACTAACATCTAAATTTTACCTACCCTCGAAACTCGACTGCCTGAGGCATTTCCTGAC
This sequence comes from Lineus longissimus, assembly GCF_910592395.1. NCBI lineage: Eukaryota > Metazoa > Nemertea > Pilidiophora > Heteronemertea > Lineidae > Lineus > Lineus longissimus. The sequence goes on from NC_088316.1 coordinate 1,342,197, forward strand.
CTCAGGCATTGTCTAGGATCGAGACTCCTACCCTCTCTTTCTTCATTCTTGCCTGGCAATGCTGGTCATCCTTCCTTCGATTGAAGAAGCTGCCTTAAAAGATACAAGCATACAGTCGCACACAAATGCAAAAATAACCTACTGGTTAGCCAGATATATGATAAAAATCTGCAAAAAGTGATCTGTGCCTGCTATTTTAAAGCTACGCATCTTTTGTCACTTTACAAACTGACATCTACATCATAATCTTACCTATCCTCGAAACTCGACTGCCTGAGCCATTTCCTGACCTCAAGCATTGTCTGGGATCGAGACTCCTACCTTCTCTTTTTTCCTTCTTGCCTGGCAATGCTGGTCATCCATCCTTCAATTGAAGAAGCTGCCTTGAAAGATACAAGCATACAATCACATCTCATTCTCTTTACAAACTAACATCTAACCTTACATTACCTTACCTTGAAGCAGGATCGAGAATACTACCTTGCTGTTCTCCCTTCTGTCCTTGGTTAGGGTTGATTGTCATCATTGGGATGAAACATTAGAGGAGAGGGGAAATCTGGCTCTGCACTCGAACTTTGTTTTTGATAAACAACTCTTTCATCATACGATACAATCAGGATTATATTCTTTAATGTGCCAGGATGGGGGTGGGCTGGGGTTGATGCATGGTGAATGCAGTTTTAGTGCACGGGAGGGAAGGTGAGTAAAGTGATGGTTGGTGCAGTGATAGTGCTGAAGGATAAAGGATATATTCCTGACGATATCAACAATGAAACAGTTGAAAAGATAATAAGGGAGTATGAGTGTGTACGAGTCATAACCCGAGCAGACCTTAAAAGAAGGCGTGAGTGGGTCAATTAAGGTGCCTAATATGTAGAGTAAGGGCACTGGGACATGTTTGATTTGGCACTAAATATATTCATAAACATTCATGTACACAATAAACTTTCTGTAATTTTGAGCATAGCCATGTAAATACAGTATTGGAATGTGAATAGCAAGAGTTGGCAGAAAGTGAATGGGGTTATACCTTTCATCCTGATCTTAGGTTTTTGCTATACACCTACCTAGTTGACAAATATCAAGGAGTATATTTTTAAACCACATGGTTCCGTCAGGATGTGGCATGGGGTGCAGGCACCCAGGTGCAATGAAATGAAATGAAATTTATTGGCCAAAACACAATCTTTGCATATAAGGCACGAAACACAAATACAAATGTACATTACTATCAAAATATCAAAACAATAAAATTTACAACATAACCACAATCCCACGTTGCTATCGTTACAGCACAGCTAATCAGAGGTCCAAAAGCGCTCTAGTTTTCTGAAGAAAACAGAGACATATGCGTTATGAAGACACAGTGACAGTAAACACACAAATAATGCGGCAACTGCATGTACATGTAATTTCAAACAAACCAAAAAATTGTAGTAACTGCTATGATTATTTACAGGACTAGAAATAGGCCTAACTGCAGAAAAGCCGGGACAGTAGTAGCTCTGTACATTATGTACACTCTGTCCCTCTGTACATTATGTACACATTCCTATCATTTAGCACAGAGTGTCCCGGGTATTCTGCAGTTGCTCCTCGATATTCTGCCGCGGCATGATTCAAAAGCCAAAGGTAAGCCAAAAACCAAGATGGCGGCTCGATCGGTCATGTCGGTGTACACTTCGCTACATCATCAATATTGATTTCGAAGTTTGAATAAAATTGGACGCTTTAGAACATGATATTAGGGCCTCAACAATCAAGAGAGACTTAAAACGGCAGATAAACAGTGAACATGGAACTTACATCAGATGAGCTCCGTCAAATTCCACGAAATCCACCTGTCCCTCATGAGAAATCGGGAGTGAATGAGTTCTGTGCTCTTTCAAAATTCGCAGTGACGTTGTATAGACATGCGCAAACGGTTAATGGTGACAGAGACATGCGCAAATTGTCAAAGAAAGGGATTACCAAACTCCCGGATCAAACCTCCCAAAGTTGTCGGCCTCGACGCGCAAGAGCAACTTTAGCCCAGAGCATAGCGCGTCGGACTGACAGATATCGTTGCTAATTGTGCGTGGGTTCGAATCCTGTTGGGAGTGAGTTTTAAGATACTTACTTTTTGGCGTTTTTGGGCTCCGGCCGGTCAGTTAAGTTTTTCAGTATGTTGATTCATGGCTATGATGGAAAAAACCTTGGTGGTTATAGCCATCAATGAACTAGACAATATTGCCAAGAGGCTTAACCCGTTGACTGCCAGCTACGAGTTTACTCGTAGTTGAAGGTCACCCTTGGTGGCCGACTACGAGTAAATTCGTAGTAAGACGTAGTACAGTAACTCCTCTTCAAAATCGTTAATTTCACCCCATGGGACATTTTAACAGTATTTTTGCCCTTGTGTCAATAGTTTAGTGTATGGGCAATGAGAATAACAAATAATACACGTATCTCACGAAAACGATTTTTTATTAAAAAAATCATGTTACAATATCGTCACCAGGAAGTCATGTTACAAGTAGTGACCATGAAGCCTGTATGTCCCTGAAAGGCTGTTCATTTTCCTGAAAAAGTTCTATACTAAAGAAATGGATGGAGAACCCTTTGCATAACATCATATATTCAACAAAGTATGATTCAAAAATAGTGCACATTCCCGTGCAGTTTTTCGTCACCATGAAGGTTGGTGTCATCAAAGATTCCAAGTGTACGCGGTTCAAAAAATATTGTGAAGGAAATTACTGTAAAATAACAAAATATTTTGAAACACTTTTAACATCTCGTACATCATGTACATAGGTAACTACTTACTTTCTCCACTCTACCAACTTATGCCAGTCAAACAGTGTGAAAGTGCCTGAAACAAACATCCACACAGAGCCGGTTTGTCTTTACATTTTGGACATAAGTACCTGGTTTCTTTTCTGATACCCCGTCGTGTGCAGACGCGGCAAGGTTTCGTTGATCGTTGTTTCTTCTCCGATGGTGGAATCGAATTCAAGTAGTGAAAGGGGTCCGCATCTGCAACTGCTACTGGTGGTCTCTCTATGCGTTCCATAACTTCTGGCCCAAGTAAGTGCTTGATGATGGTGTCGCGAAACTTGAGTCGTTGGCGCATTGCGGTGCCAGTTTCAGCAGAATACAACATATGGGCATTCGACACCCAAATCTCAAGCAAGTAAAGCCCCATCTTCTTGTACTATCTAATGGTTTTGCGAAGAGCTGAGTAATATGACAGCATTTGATCAGATCTGTCCATACCAGACATGCCCTTATTGTAATGCGATGCCTTGTTATTCCGGTTGCGGACCTCCACCATCTCAACGCGGTGCATATTGCTTATGGTGAATACCTCTCGTTTATCCTTCCACTTGCAAACAACAACTGACTCAGACCGTGCCCAAGGCCCTCATTTCTGACGCATCTGTAGGTTTTATCGTTTGGTCCAGCTGCACGTTCGTTGCTTGCCGCATTATCAGGGGTACTAGTATCTTTATCAGAAGGATCAGCACCCATTACCGATTCGTCTGCATTATCCATGTCAGATTCCTCCAGCATAAGTTGGTCAGCTACTTGACTCGTAGTTTGCGCATGTTTGCCGAGAAAAAAAGGCCTGACCACGCCCAAGGTCAGTTGGAAAATGTACCACGTGGTGCAACGTGAGAGCAGACGACATATCATACAGAAAAGGCGGCAATGTCGAATGTACAACCCTCACATCTACTTTGACACTTGTACTTTCCCGCAAATGCAGTGAATACTAGAACTGAGATTTCACAGGAGCACCTGTGAATTCATGACTCCAGGGTTGTTTTGAGGGCGATATCGTAAGAGTTGGTCTTGAGTATGGGAACCTGAAGGTCCGTGAGGCACCTGGGGAGAGAAGACTAGTTGAACGATGGGATCTGTTCATGGAGAAGAAGTGTTGAGTGGCTTTGTATCGTGTACTCTTGCTGACCAGTGGTTGAAGGAACACTACTATTGATCTCATTATATGAATACCATTTAATTACAAACAAGTGAAAACAGATCACATCATATTCCTGGGCATAAATTAAAATAGGAGTGCGGGAACAAGGTTTTTTTAGCAGGAGGAAAGCGAGAACATTTTGCGCCGTCGTATTCCGATTTGACTGGTTAGTGGTGAAATCTGCTTTTACTTTTGCAAATTAACATAATATTCGTTTTCTGGTTCTAACGTTGTCTGAATTAAAGCTTGACTGGTCTGGCAAGAGGCATTGCCAGGAAAACGTGACGTCATTTGATGTCTTTGATGTGGCACACATTGGAGTATCAATCTACGTGTCCTTGATATGCTACACAAGTGTCTTTGCTTTGGTTTGTCTTTATTTGCGGTAATAACCGCCCATATTTTCATTACGGGATGACCAATTGGCAAGTAATAAGGCTACCTAGTTTCCATCGTTTTCCATAATCTTTTTCAAGTTTCGTAACCACGAGGACTATGGGCCACTATGGTTAGGCACTGTCTGGGTGAATTGGCCCTGTGACTCTTGTCTTCAGCCAGGTACCATTTACCGGATGTGGCAATGGAATTGAAGTGATTCACCCAAGGTTTCAAACAATGTATAAGCATGGGGTTATGGACGCATGATACTTGGATGATGAGTTTATCACCACAACCATAAGACCAAACTACCCCTCGAGTGAACTCAGTAATCAAGTGGAAGATATAATCACAATATTCAATTAATCAGCAACTTCAGCAGTTTATTCCATATAATAAAAGTACAAATTATGCTTTCCAGTGATCACCTGAAGGCGTCAAAAAACTTCTCTAAAAACTCTGAGGTAAAAGAGATTCCGTCTCAAAGGCCTCGTCGGCTTAAAAACTCTCCAAAGTACTGCAAACTCTTGTCTGTCTTGTCCATGTTGAACTGTAAACTGCCAATTTCAGCAGGCATTTTGACAGATTTCGTAAATGGCTATGTGAAGGACAAGACCGAGTTGACTTTGCAGTGTACACTAAATTGCATTTTAATACTGGCCAATGTCTACTGGCAGTGACAATGGAAGAATACTAAATTTTTGAGCATGTTATGGCGATAAAGGCCTAAAAAGATTATCAACTCACTTTGAACTTCATTGAACTACTTTTGAACTAATTATGGCAATTAAATCTGATTCTCAAACAAAGCTACCTGCAGTTACAAGTACATGTATGTCTCAAGTAATGTACAGCTAGTTTCATCAAAATACCTGTTAAAATGTTTATACACAAATTGAGTATTGTTCCAGGGAGCAAGGCGTATACCACTTATATTCAAATAAAATACTTGTACAGCCAATATCCTGAGAAAAGCATTAAAATATACATCTAATTAAGAAATTTATAAAACGTACAAAAATTTACATAATACTGTCAATGAGATTGTCTCTATTAGCTCACATAAGCAATCTTCCAAAATAGTGAATTTTTCGAGTCGTAAAAACTTCTTTCATAGAAGGGGTTAAATCAGCTGCTTTGATGTACTGTAAATGTTATTTTTCAAAGGGCAAGGGAAGATCAACAGATACTTCAATAATTGTGACCTCGTGATGTTCTTGTTGATTGAATAATGATGTTGCCTTGGCCTTAGATGGTCAAGCACTGCATTGGGTAGTTATCAGTCACTTCTTGGCCTTAGATAACCAAGCACTGCTTTGGGTAGTTATCAGTCACTTCTTGGCCTTAGATGGTCAAGCACTGCTCGGGGTAGTTATCAGTCACTTCTTGGCCTTAGATGGTCAAGCACTGCTCGGGGTAGTTATCCATCACTCCATTTTCTCCAATGTACGACTTCACCGGTGGACATTCTGAAATTAGGACAGTCTTTTCTTCACAAAAGCAATCATTACAGCCATCCAGCATCAAGGGCTGCAGGCTCTCCTGGGAGCAATTGACACTATCTGAAACTTTGTCCAAAATCATGGTCAAAACACATTTTTGGTGACTTGCGGGGGGAGGGGATTAGCCCCCTGCCCCAAGCTAATTGAGCCCCTGGACTAGCCACACGGTACAAGCCTGTCATACCTCTGCTTGTCTTTTGGCTCACAAGTTCCATGTTAACGGTAAAATCATGGACAGTCACTAAACACTCGCACCTCGGGAAAAAGATATTGCACAAGGTTTAGCAGAAAACATCAACAAATAAGGCACAAAGTGAATGCTAATGAAGAAATTTGGTGTCAACGGGTAAGCAAAATTTCTGCCTCTGAATCACTTCACTAATTTCTCTAGCATAGCCACCTGACAATAAATGTCGGGCCTTTCAATTTAATGCCGATATTTCCAGCACGTACCATATTCACATCGCTTCCCCCAGGATCCAGTTCCCCAACAATCGCAGATGGCCTTCCGCCTGCTGTATCTTTTGGACTGGAGGCACATTCCCTTTCCACAATCAACATGCTGGCACTTGTCAAGACCACCTAGAAATAAAAAAACAAAAATTTATGAAAATGTTAGAAAGCTGGTTTTGCCCTAGTATTAAAGTAAGTAACAATAAATTGGTATGATACTGTTTCCACTTGGTATATGAATGTTCAAGAGCACCCCCACTTGTCAGTGTCTCCTGAATAGGTAAGTTTTCAGGGCCTTTCGGAAAGCTCCGAGAGTCCATCTGGCATAAGCTTTTGCTCATATGGATTATGGGGTGATAGGTCAGATGGAAACGGCCTCAATTAACTGCTGATGACGTACCTGTTATATCAGCCTGACATTCATGTCGTGACTTGTAGGGGAAAGGGTTATGACAATCTACGGCCGTACCACATACACATTGGCGGGCAGCGACGGAACAACCTCGGAATCGTCTTTCGCAGCTCTTTCTCCCCGAATGATGATGTCTTGCAGTCGTCACCACGAACAGACCTGAAAGTAAATGATATTTCATGCAGATGAAAAATCTGATAGATTTGCGGGGGATCTGAATGTCCTGACTGCCCTGCACTGAGTGGGAGTGGGGAGGGTGCCAAGTTGTTTTCGCAACCAAGTTCCCCAAGGAGTCAACCGATGATGCCAGACACGAAAAGAGAATCACCTCGGCATGGGTTCTTATTTGGCTGGCAGGCAACCTCTGTACTGTCATAGTGTTGACATTACTTCTTGGACGAGACATAAAAAGTGACAACGTTTACTTTGCTTGTCAGCAGCATCAGATCCTGGATCAGAGGTGACATTCCACACCAATTTACCACATGACGTTCCCAAACACTTTATTGGCAGAGAGTTTGTGGAAGAGCGATGTTATTGTTAAAGACACATGCCACACAGGGGGATACAGAGAAAAAATATGCCTTTTGAGAAATAGACAACATCACGAATAACATACACTGGAACCTCCCTTAGTGGAAACCTCTCTAGCAGGACACTCTCTTTATTAGAGACAGTAGGTCTTGTCCCAAATGGGTCCTTTCGAAGGATTCGAATCATTGCCACGAGCAGCAAAACTTGGAAAAAAATTTCCAGCGATTTTTTAAAGCAAATTCCTGATGGCCAGGAAGGGAATACCAGCTTGCCCAGGAAGTGTGTACATTATGGAAGAATGGCACAGATAATTACTGCCAGTTGTAAATTCCACGCATTCTTGCAACCATCAGCTGAAGTTATACGCCTACTCTAATTTCCCGATTTAAGACTGCTTCATTTTATGATAAAACAGACACGAAGATCAAGCCAGAAAATGACAGTATGATAATGGGATAGCTTGGTTATCGCCATATTGAATGGCATAGACAGACCCTCACACTGATTCTGTTCTCTGTCTTCTGAGCATTGACTGACAGGTACAAACTATCTGTATACATAAGCAAAGTTCGTATGACATGAGATGTCATTGAATCTACTTGACCTCAGATGAACTGCTCTCACATTTAATAAGATAATAGGCCTGCTATATAAATGAGGCCATCATGATCAGAATATTCTCATTACTCATGTTACTGCCTAGGCGATGAAGTTAGCACAGCATTTTATTGCACTGCTTTACATCCCAATATCACTACTCCAAAGCCAAATGAATTGAAGTTTTTCCATCAAAATGTTATTCTTTCAATACTATGTCAGTGGAACACACTTTTGACTGGCAAATACTGTTCTTTATATTGACTGATAGGAAGTAGTTCAGATTATACAGAGGTCTAGTTGCTGCGAAAATATTGATTTGAGACCAAAACTACTGACTAACAGGGATCAGATGGTGCCCAGCTAGTTTTTATGTATGAGTCACTTCGAATTCTTAAGTCAAAGCAGTTGACAAACACAATAAGAGGAAATAATGAAGTGCATAGAATAAGTGGGCGGAAATATTTTGTTTGATTTCATACAGGACACTTAGAAACAGGCAAGTTTTTTATAGAGATATAGTCAGAACTCGGGTAACTTCCGAAAACAGAAATGCAGTAAACCTCTCTAAGTGGACACGTCTATTACAGAGACATATTTATGAAAGAACACTGGTTTTGTTGGCACTGACTTACAGTAGAACCTCTCCATTAAGGACACCCTCGGGACTGACAAGTGCTGTCCTCAATAGAGAGGTATCCTGAATAGGGCGGTCAAATTGAATGGAACCAAATGGGACCAAAACTAGTGTCCTTAATAGACAGGGTGCTTTTGATAGAGAGGTGTCTGTTAGTGTTAAGGGAGGCTCTACTGTACTTCCTTAGCTTTGAAACTGACTGTACTGCTAGGCTATATTTAACTCATCTGTTCACTCAGGTTGGTTAGCATCTAAGCAAGCAGGTATTAACATGCTGGATACATCCGGATGCATCATCAAGATAAATTTCAATAGATCACACTACAAAAGATGCACTCTGTTCTGAAAGAGTTCGTTTTGCTATTGGGGTGAGAAATACATGTATCTGTAATACTAAAACTCCACTCATCTCTTTCTTAGTCTAAAATCACCGTCATTTGTGCAATTGTGGCCAGAGGACTTTTCCAAAAGATTGACAGGAGATGTGCAAATGTTCTGTAGCCTTGGTATAAATAATAAAGGTTATGGTTACAAAGAACAAGGAAGTTTTATAGATTAGAACCTCCCTGCAAACACCAACTTGACTTTCTTCATCTTAAACCTTAGCCCAGCCTTGGTGTAATGATGGTTAATCAAATTTACAAAGACTTTCTCACACAAAGTCATGAATGTAGAATCTCCAGGGTAGTGCACAATGAATCACCAGTATAATGAGTAGTTATGATCTTATCTCTGTCTTATATGCTTGGTCATTGAATGAACAATTTCAGCTTGAGGACCATTCATGTTCAGAATGACTTTTGACCTGAATATGGTGATCATTACACTCAAGAATGTAGAACCCATGGGGCTAGGGATAGGCATCTCCTCTCTAGACATTTCTCTTCCTCAAGAGGGTCATTCTGGAACTAGCTGTACCAGTACAAAGGTGCCTTGCCTGCAGAATACTACAAGTGAGCTGGAGGGGGGGGGGGGGGCAAGGGGAGAGAGACAGGCAGTGCAGTATTCAACATCCCAGGGAGGTTTTATTGTTCCTTGCTTGTCCTTAACCCGGACCTAATTCAAGGTCCTAAGCTGGGATCAATTAGTGTAGCCACAATTGTCCCAGTGCCCTAACAGACAATAAACAATTTAGCACATTGTACATTCAAATACAGTTTGGGAAATGAACCATGGAGAGCTCATAATAGCTACATGGAGGGCTACGGGTATTAGTATAAGCAGTGTTTACGCCTGACATCCAGAGAGATTAAAGTTGAGTATAGCTTTTCTGGTGGCACAGGCTGAAACTAACAGATGAAATTGAGGGCACCAGTGCCACAAAACAGGGCTAACTTTGATCCCGCTTCCCTTCCCACAGCATGATAAGTTTGTTCGGTGTTATCAACAGCTAAACTTAAATCTTTGCAGGATTAGAAGAAACATTGTCTCAAGACAACAGCGTGGCACAACAGTGAACAAGCACACACAGCTCAGGGGCAGATTTGGGGGGTGGTACATGTGAGGCACCCTTAACTCTCCTGTGTTTCAAAGATCGTACACTGGTTTGGGCTGCACCTCCCTTCCAAAATTTCTGGATCTGCCACCCAAATGACTATCATCAAACTGATGTCACATCAATGAAGACAACAATCGATGATGATAAATGGGTGTGGTTTCACTCCAATAATAGATATATATTTGTCTAAGATGTGTAAAAGTAATTATCAACTTACCAAAAACAAGAAAGAGGCCAAACTTTATCCACATGTTGTCAAAATTGTGATTTAGATGAGAATGTACAACCCAGTCCAGCTGATTGAGGACAAAGTCACAACCAAAACGGCACCAAACTTCACAACCTTCAAAACCCCTGAAAAAAACAAATTAAACCTCTGAAAACTACTTTACCATGAACAACTATTATAAAATTCAATCTAGATGTGAAAGTAAAGAAATCGCACTTGGAATTCGAGAGAAAACAATGATTCTGTGGAGTTTACCTGAATCTGTGCAGTTCCTATCAGGACAAAAGTAAGTAGGCAATTTGTATCCCCCAACATCGGTATAATGACTAATTATACCATAGGCCGTTAGAGGCGCCACTAGCACCAATAAACGTCATCATGACAGCAATTTAAAGGGACATCTGGAGTATATATTATTGGAACGGCATTTGAGTTCCACTAACTGAAATAAACAGGCATATTATTTCAGAAACTTGCCCTCGTATCCTCATTAAGTTGACAGCTATATGATCAACCGCACCCATTCAAATCTCCCGCCACCAACCTCAAATATTTTTTTAACAAGCGACGTAAAAATGACGTGCGCAGTATGCAGTGGCGCCATCACAAGAATTTAATAGGTACCATGTGATTACCGATGTTGGAGGTCAAGAACTGCCTACCACGAAGTAGGTCAAAGTTGGGTGCTTGTGAACTCTTTTGACACTAGACGGCGCTTTCACTAATACTTGACTTGCCAAACTCAGCTCGACGCCGAACTGCAGCGCCACTCGCGGACAAAGATAAAACAACTCGACATTTTTTTCACCGGTTTTCTCGCTGCGCATGCGTGCCAGCGTCATCTTTTGTTGATTTCCGCTGGTACGCATGCGCAGCGAGAAAACCGGTGAAAAAAATGTCGAGTTGTTCTATCTTTGTCCGCGAGTGGCGCTGCAGTTCGGCGTCGAGCTGAGTTTGGCAAGTCAAGTATTGATGATGTACCGCATCTTATGTCAGCAAACATTTCGTTATCTTTATTTTTCTTTGCATTCTTCGTAAAATATTTGTCTAGGGTGATGATGATTTGATAAATTAAACAATTCAATTAGCTCTTATCCCAAAATATAAGTAATTTTGAGAACATAGAGAAATAAAAAAGCCACAAGTTGTAGAATGTTGGGCACGTCATGAAAACCAATCATGAATCAGTAAAGAGGTCAAGGCCACTATCTCACGTTTTCGCAGTTTTGATTAAAAAAAATCTTGCAAAATGATGCGAATGCAGCCCCGTGAGAAGGTTGATCCTGATTTAGAGAAAAGGATGGCAAGGGAAAATACTGTACAAAATGCAGCACTATTCTTTGGAACGATTATTCTCCTAAGAGCAGGTAAAAATGGATCTTGTTACGGCAAGAGACTGGCTTTCTCTCGATTATAGTATACTACCGTACATGTATGTATACTAAAAACACTGTCTGACTGTGCATTCATGTACATATTCTGTACATGTATACAGGTTGGGTCAGAAGAGGTCATCTTTAATTCTTGTTGCTGAGGGACCTATCAGGTTTCCTAGTCAAGTCAGTAGTGTGTTAAAATGGTTTGCCCAGCAGACCAGTTTGAGTTGAGACTTGAGAGATGAGTAAGAAGAAGATGGCCCAGGCGAGCAGGATGAGGATGGTTAGCCAAGTCTTTGAAAAAATAGACCAAATTTTTGTGCCAGCATGTCTTCTTATCAAAATTGTACAGAACAAGTCACTTTCATTTCCAGCTCCCATTATTTACTCCAAGATCTTCGACTAATAATCGGCATTTGAATCAACCTGCCAGGGACCAAGAATGGACTTGCAGAAAGAAAGATCTTGCTGCAGAGATAAGGATGGATAGAAAAGAAACTTAATTGAACAGGATTATTTTGTCTGCAGGATGCGAGGAATGGACAATTCACTGTCAGTACCAGTTGATAGTATCTAGAATGTTGGAGTGTACCGATGATCACAGGGGTTTTTGCTTTTTGGCTCACCGTTAGGGGAGTCTATACAATAGCCCCGTGTCCGTCATCGTCGTCGTATCCTGTGGCACGTTTCTTAACCACTAGTGCTAAGAACTTGAAACTTTGTACACATGACCCCCTAGGTCAGAGGTACTCTGACACTGAATTAACCGAGTTGTTGTACACTCCTTACATTGTCATTGTCTTGTCTATTTATGGTAATTTCAATAATTACATTAAAATCCTTGTATCATTTGACATGTCATCTTTCTTTGAGTTGTGTTGCGTGCAGAGGATTTGCTCATGTTGGAACGATACTTCTATTGCCAGTTGATATCTGTTGCATCCATTGCTAGACGAGTGTCTAGGTCTTCATAGATTGTGGGATTGCACCATTCTCCACTCTTGCTTTCCAGCAGTTGGGACCGGTATTTTCTGTTCTGTGGTTGAATATTACATTGGGCAACTCAAGTTTGTTGCCGCCCCCAAGTGTAAACTCCAGTCGTCTCACGGATCAATTGGCACATTCAATGAAGGAATTCTGTCAGGACTTCATTCTCATAATGAACAGAGTTGCCAATTGTGACTGGAGGTGTCCACAGAATTCATGGGGCAAACTCCGAGGCTTCCCCGCAGTGAATTCTCATGCAAATTAGTTACATAACTGAAAAAATGTAACATGCACAACTTCAACCGTGGCTCTATGTTGTATATCAACTGGGGAGGATCATGTTCTTCAGAAATGACTTCTGCCAATGAGGCAGTTGACTGGCATGGTCCTTCCCTCCAATGGATGTTCCATGTCGCTACCTGTTGCGCCTTGTGCCCAATGATGCCATTGCTTTGATCTGCAGGGTGTGTCAGTAACATGGGGCACCATGTCTTTCTAAATGCAGTGCCCTCTCCCTTCATAGCGCACCACGTTGGCATTGTTGCTATAGAGTGCACCAATATTCTTTGCTGGATGTGCCATGTCCCTTACTCTATCTGATCTGGATATGTAATCTCCCAACAAAATGCACCATTCTACAGGGTGCACCATTTGTCTACAGGGTGTGCCATGTTTCTACTGGATGTGCCTTGTCTATGCAGGGACCGGGTGTGAGACGTAGCTACAGGGTGTACCATGTGCCATCTGTACTGGGCGAGAGAATTACGCGGAAATGGGGGCGCGGCCAACTGAGTGGGGGGTCTGAGGTGAGGGTGAAACACCAGCCATGAAGGTGTTAAGGTAAAATTACTTATCTGCTTCAGTGTATTTTGGGACAATCAATTACCTCATGTCACCAGATGCTTCTTTTCACTCCAAGATCACAAACAAGGTCAAGACAATAAGTTCATTTCAAACCACATATTCCTTTTATTTACACTCTTAGAATTAGCATTTACAACATCGCATGTCCCATAAAGGAGCACTATCAACTCCTTACCCAAGGAATAATTACCATCAACAGCTATCAAATTTAGCATTTATAAGAGGAAGAAGTCAGTCTGAAATCCACCTAAAATCAAAAGTCCTCAAAGGGGCCTTGAATATAAACAACAATATATCACAGAATTTAACAAACTTAGTCCCCACGTAAACTACAATTTTACTTTAGGTTTTTGGGACTGTAACATACCCTCAAACAATATGTGGTTTACATCGATGTAAGGTAAGGTAGTACTACAATTAACTCCAGAGGTGTCAAAAATAGCTTGCAATTCGCGTAAATGTACACAGGGGCTATATAGTACCACCTGACCTAACACCAATTATGGTAACAAATTGCTTACATGTACATGTATTTTAACGCCAAGTGGTTATTCACAAAATGTCTTCATTTAACATAAATTAACTACCCTGAAGTGCACCTGAGGTACTCATTTGACCAGATCAACACTCTGTCATATTTTTCTCAAGAAAAGCATCAAAAAACCATTTCAAGTTTTAAAGGAGTTTAAGGGCTCGCAAACATGCAATTTAAATCCCTGTTACTACCTGCAATCATGATTGCACGTGACAAAAATCACTCATTCACGACAGTCATCACAGGTCAATTTGATATCCTGATTACCTCCAAAGGTCCAACAAAAACGATTATCCATTCATAATTGTGAAATTGAAAAATTATGCCCTCTCATACATGGAACCTCCCTCAGCCGACACCTCTGTAAGTAGAACATGCTCTCTATTCAGGACACTGAAATTGGTAATTTCCATTTAATTTAACCTGTGCAATCACGAGACTCCTCTATTTCAAGAAGACCAAATCCCAGTCCCAAGTTCCACAGTACCTTTCAGAACAGAACATTGTGAATTTTTTTTCCTTTTTGGTCAAAAATCCCTGAGGTCAATTTTTCCACCTTGCTTCCAAAGAAGAAAATGCTCGAGTCTGATCTATCAGAGGTATAGAATAAGTGTCCCATTAAAGGCCTTAACAGTAGTAATTACCTAAAACAAATCATATACAAAGTCATCTACAGTGTCTGTGTGAATATACTATAAGTTAATTTCCATTTCGTCTCTGGCTATTTTGACTAAGTTTGGCACACCTTTTACTCTGAAGTCCAAGAACATTTGAGCGACAGCTTTTCCTTGCGGGTCTGTGCGTAACGATGCGATCCCACCACCACCGAGGGCGTTCTTTAACACGAAGTTAAAGCCATCTATACCAGGTAACTCATATCTGAAATAGAAAAGGTTCAAAGGTATTGCCATTCTCCAAGCAGAGCTTAGGATATCCTCCACCAATACACACTACTACTACAGGTGTAACCACTCTCCAAGCAGATTGAAGGATATCCTGTCAACAAAGAGTTACCACTCTCCAAGCAGATCAAAGGATATCCTCTCTGCCAACACAGACTACCATAACAGCATGTCATCACAGGCGCGTGAAAATACCAGAGTTAATCAACCAATGAGCAATGGTTCAGACCACATCAACTGACACACTAAACATGCAGAGTCAGACAATAAAAGCCTCGCTCACCTCTCCACACATTCTTCTGGGTTTTCTCCATCCTCAAAGAGATGCTGGAAAAACCTGGCCACAGTTCGAGGCGTCAGGGCTTGTCTTAAGTATGGCACGTACGATGGATGGCGGGCAAGAATGCCTGCAGGGAGAAAATGAGTTGAATGTCAGGTTCTGCCATCAAAATCTTTACTGGAGGTTCCTTGTACCTGGTACCTACGCCAGGGCAACAAAAGAACTCATCCAAGTAGACACTAGTTTTCGATGGACTCCTTGTAGCTTGTATCTATGCAAGGGCAAACCAAAGGACCCTTAGCAAAGTAGAGAGTAGTTTGCAATAGACTACCCCTCGTCGAAACTGCAGTCACAAGGTCAGGACTTGAAATTGGTGTCTAACTGAAGCGGAATACATAATTTCACTGTTGACAGTGCAACTTTTACAAATTGAAACACAAGTATAAGATGGTTAACCCTCCAAGGGAGTGCCGTGGCACAGTGCAAGAACGTCCGACTTGTGATCGGGAGGCTGTGGGTTCAAGGCACGGCCAGCGCCACTTGGTCCATTTAACTGGCCTGGAACAGAAAGTGTGCGCCGCTGTTTGGTTTTCTACAGGCTGAGAATGACTGTCAAGCACTTGGAGACTGTTGTACTGTATAAAGCACTATATAAGAACTTACACCTAGATTTTTATTTCAACGTACCAATATTAACCGTATTCCCCTTGTCACCACTCCTGGCATAGATGAGCTCTTCTAGTCTGAATGTATAGTCACCTCGGGGAAGACGTTGGGCTGGTGCAGGCACTGGGGCAGCTCGGTCTTGAGACTCACTGACTGCCAGCTCCTCAAGGATCTCTAGGTGATCGTCATTTATACTCAACTCGACCTGTAACAACAGAACCATGCACTGTAAAAAGCCTACTACCTTTATTCAAAAATTTAAGTTGAATTTTTGAAATTTCCTATTGTGTAAGAGACTTGTATGCCCTGATTATAGAGTACAACAATGCCTTTCACATGGATTTACATAAAGACTGATAAATACAAATACACATACTCTAAATGGTAATTTGGCAAATTCGCAGGCATACTCATCAATAACTGCACTACGGCAGGTAGAAATGTTTAATTATCTGTGCCACAAGAAAATATATTGAACATGAGTGACGTAGGCCCAGGTTTTCAGCACACATTTAGGAATCTGAAAATTATAATGGCAAATATCTGATATTTACCTTCACCATGTCTCGTGGAATTAAATATGAGAACAATTTTAGAACTGGGGATCTGAAAGAAAAAAAATTAGTGCAAGAACTAACAACAGGCCCGTTTTTTCAAATCTCCAACAAAAGTGGAAACTGATTTGCTTTTCATTTAATGAATAGACACAGCTCATGGTCTACGGCCCTCAAACGACAATTTTGATGATCTTCGCCAAAAAACTTATTTGTATAATTACGTTGGAACCTCTTTTCACGACAGGAAAGAATAACTTAACTCACACTTTAGGCCTCCCTCCAACAATCGTTGTCAGACCTGGAGCTGTAACAGAATAACATATTCTAATGAATTTTCATGAAGCAAAACGTTCAGCAGGATTGTAGCCAAAACGCACCTTCGGGAAATTTCAGACCGAAGAAAATAGTAGTGAACTGACCACTCCTCGGTGAGGCACACGTTCTAGACAACACCACTCCACGCTATTTTATACCGGACATGAAGAGGAACATGAACTTACCCATGCCTGTGCCAGCAGGAGCAATCTCTCGGGCAAAAAACTCAAGTGCCTTTTTGTTTCTGTGGTGAACTGCTATCCAAACAGCTGATTCTCGTAAGTCCTACAAAAGAGACATTCTCAGTTATTACCTCATGCATAAACTTTAACAAATAGAACATATCTCTTCTGTCATCCTGAAAATAAGATCCTAGCACAACTCGATTCAAATTTCATTGCATTGCATTACAAAATTGTAACAGAACTTTTACTGAATTATAGGCTTTCTATCAAAGACCATAGAGGGCTGTGACATACTAAAGAGTTGTAGGGGACCTTGCATTGAAATTTTAACCAGATATTGCCACCGCCCCATATAACTTAGGTCAAGTAGAACTTGCCTGTTCCAGTCCAAGCTGAATTAGTTGTAAAGCCTGACTTCTAAAAGTCAAGGATTAAAACGCCTTTGACTCACATAGTTGATATGTGCTTGATTTCCATACGTTGACTCGGAACCAATTACTTGAACATTGACATTCATATAATCCTCCATTCCCAACTGTTTAAACATCACTCTGGTCCTGAAAAGAAGGAATGCCAGCGATAAATGAATGGGAACCACTGATATATCAATCCTCATGTGGTTTCTTGCTTTTATTGGTCCATTGAAAATCAATTTTATTGTTTTGAGAATGTTTACAGATTGGTGCCGCCCGACAGGGCAAACTGGCATGACTCTGTAACTGCCTAAGTAAGTGGACCATCTCTCATAGAACTCTGTGACTAACTTTGTAGATGGCAGAGATACCTCCTAGAACTAACTGCCTGAACAGGTAACATTTACAGTAGAACCTCTCTATTAAGGACGCCCTTGGGAGGGACTGACAAGTGCTGTCCTTACTAAAGACGTGTCCTAATTAGAGGGGTCAAATTAAGTGGAAAGAGCCAATTCAGGTCCAGAACCAGTGTCCTTGATGGAGAGGTTGTCCTTAGAGAGGTTTCTGCTGAGGGAGGTTCCTCTGTACCTGAACTTACCTTTTTAAGATAGCCTCCGCTGTCTTCTTACCCTTCATGACTGACTCCGGCCCGCCGACAAGGCAGACAGCTGTTGCCCTGTAACCGTCAGAGTATGTAGCGCATACTTTATAATCCTTGGGGGCAGGATAACCTTTGGCACCGGTCACTTTTACTGCTTGGCCAATACGCCCTGAAAAACCGCAAGGGCAAGGTGTTTAACATTATCTGAATTAGCTTACTAATATTTCCTCTCTTCCTCTTTTAACTACGATTCAGATACTTCTGCATAGAAAGCATGTCTGCTGACTGAAATCACTCAGCAGTTCAAACAATCAAATGTTAGATATAGTCTCCTAAATGCTTCAGGAACACCATTCTAATCCAACTTCGGAAATAAGGATAAAAATTTACCTGGAATCTCTTCAATTTTGACTTGAGTAAAATCACAGACAACATCAGGCAGTAAATAATTAGCAGGGTCTCCTATCTCATAGACGAGCTGCTCTCCGACGGTGGCCGGTGAGACAAGCCCGCCAGTTTTAGGTGGTTTCGTCAAGAGAAAACTGCCGTCCTTTGAGCATTCAACGATCGGGAAACCGATATTATCCCTGCAAACGAGAAGGTGAATCCGGTAAGTAAATGCAATATGCAAGATATGGAGGACCAGAGGTTGTCAGGGGAGAGGAAGAGCATTGGACTCCTGATCAAAAAATCGTGGGTTTGGTTCCCTGTGGACACACTGCTTTGTTCCCTTAATGGTTGAGTTCAAGTGAGAGAGAGCCAACCTCCTTGAATCTCCAGAAAGATGAGGCCAGGATAGTATTAATCACAAAAGCGCCTTGACCAGTGTTCGATACTATGAAAAAGTGCTATAAACGTGATAAATTATCATCATGTTACATCCAAGCGACTTACTACCCATGTTGGTGTGACGGGTCATATGTGCAGTATGCTTCACTTACCAATCTTTGATTTTGAACCAGTCTGTAAATACTCCCCCCGTACTTTGAGCACCACATTCAATAAGATGACCCGCCAAGCTGAAAAATATAATGCATAATCAATTTTTTTACAAAGTTCCTTGATTGTAAACCTAAGAGAACCAAACCTCTATACATGTATATTGGAACTGACAATGTTGTCTTTGATTAAGAGGTGTCCAGGTTACTGAGGTCAAAGTGAATGAAAACAACCAATTTTGACAGAAATTAACATCTTCCATAGCAAAGCCAATATGCCTGCTTTACAGAGGTAACCACTCAGCAAGTTTCTACAGTATTCTTTTTTTGAACTTACCTCCCCGCAGCCAATAAATCATAATTATCCTTCGCCCATTTGAACTGAAACAGAGAAAATAGCTGTCAGTCCTCCAGATCAAGCTGCAAACAGTGAAGCCAATCTCCAAAGCAGTCATAATGTTCAAGTATATTCTCTCCGCCAGTGTTAGCTTCCATGCTGTACTGGTCAGCGTACATTGCCATCGCGCAGTATAATCGGACTGAAAATGGCCACGGTCTCAGATTTAAACTCGCTTGAGGGATAAAATTACGATAAACATATGTTGTTGGTTGAAGACCTGTGAGGGTCAGAAACACTCTCAGATATGATGATGATGATGATGATGATGATGACGATGATGAGTGGTCTGATACAGTACTGGCCTCACCTCATGTATTAATGGTCCCAATGCGACGGCACTATCGGCACATCTTCCTGTGATGACAATGTCCGCACCGAGGTCGAGAGCTCGAGCTATTGGACCAGCACTGCAAGAAAGCGATCGACCCCTGACAACATTTTTTCACAAAGAAATGTTTCCCCAGTAAGTTAAGAACTGTCAAACTCATTGCTGTGATCTTTTGTGCTAATGCTCTCAATCACTACTTCCAGATGGCACCAGATGTTTACATCACAATCGATAGGTCATTGGTCCCAGTCCTTGGTGTTACTCCACACTTTTTCACTCACAGATAGCACTCACGTTAGGGGCTGTGGTGCTGTAGTGGCTCAGGTAGTCAATGGTTCAATCCCTACGGTTAAGACTCTAGGCAAGTCTCTTTGCATTACACGCCTAACTCCACCCAGAAGTCAGAAATGCTCAGGTAAGTCCCCTGATCAAGCAGCTCATCTGAGTTCCACACAAAAAGGTTTCAGAACAGACCAGGATTAAAGTGTGTGATTAAAGTGGCAATTATCATGTTTCGGATACCATCTGTTTTTAACTCACCCCAAGTATGCATTCATGCTATGAACTGTCCTGGGAAAAGCTTCTCCTGACACGAGATCTTTGAAACCCATCTGACTGATTTCCTTTCTCTGAAAATAGGAAGATGAAACCAATATCATTGAAAACCCAACCTCGCGAGTCCCCAGGGTATCCCCAGCAAATCTGGGGATGCATATCTGTGTCCTGGTTTTGGCCGGCAAAGGTTGCTAATTAGGGTTAACAAGTGGGGCATCTGGGCGGTCAAAAGCCCCCTTTCAGTGGAGCTTTCCCTGCAGAAGCCCAACCTACCGCTACATTCATCTTGACTGAAAACAAATCATTCACACCCACGATAAGTGTGACATGCTCCGAGTTTGAAACAAAAACTGCCCGACTTGCAACTTAACATGAACAGATCATACACCAAGCAAGAATTAAAGTCGTCTAATGACAACTTTGATTCAACTGAACTGACCAACATTTTCACATTGACAAACTGGGGTCCTGCACCATTATCTTTGAAATTCACGGTCAAAGGTTCATAAGGTGGAAATAGTGAAGTCATGTTCATTCCAAGTGGAGATCGCCTATAACTTCAAGAGAATTTAAAACATTATTGTAAAGATGGAGGTGGAATATTAATATCTCTATTGTCTACTGGGAACATGCATGTACATGAAGAAGAGAATGACAGGCTAATGAGAGGAAGCACTGGCTAATAGGAATCTAAGTTGAAAGCATGCATACAGAAATTACCAGTAGCTATAGAGCAAGATCTTGGTGAACAAGATAACTACTGAAGCAGTCATTGTCAGTGAGTCTTTTCTTATTTCTTATTACTACTGTAAACTTGCCATAGCATGGTTCGAAGTCTATTGGACAGGTATTTTAGTGTAGGGGCGCCAAGCACACCACTCCACTGAATTCGTGTCAGCTTTCTGACTACTATACAGTCATTTTCAAGATGTCTTTCCTTATTTCTTGTTAATGTAAGCTTGCCCTAGTATGGTTTGAAGGCTCTTGGTCAGTATGGGAGCTCCAAGCACACTACATTGTTATATTGTACCACAGGTACGAACAAATTAATAGAACCTTGCCCAAACACAAAAACAAAATTGCCCGAGATTCCCAAGTAAGTTAGTTAAGAAGAAAACTATGACTGTGTTATTAAGTGCGAGAGATAGATGATACTTTGAATAGGTTCCAACACCTTACTTGTCTTACCATCAAGGCTTCGACCCTTTCCTCATTAATCTAAAAATAAAACACCCAAAAAACTACTGCTGTAAAGCTAAAACAAGAGGCCCAAGGGACATGTGCTCAGCTGAGATATAAAGCTAAAAACGAACAAGAAGCTTACAAACTACCGTGATAGCAAAGAAAATAGAACATTCGTCACCGAACCAAAGATAAACCTAGAAGATAACATTTTAGCATAAACTTTTTAAGGACTGGCACACGTGGCCAAGTGCACAATGCAATATTTGTCAGATGGCATACTTTATTGTGGTTCGTTGTAATCAAGATTTTTTTGGTCAAGCAATACAATTTCTAAAATGTTATCAAGATGGATGGCCCCTACCCTTGCAATTAACATCTCACATAACAAAGGTTTAGATGTAAAGTGATTGGAAACAATATAACGTAAGGCTCACCAATGGCATGATATCATCGCCAGTTACAACTGCTATTTTCATCTCAATCCCCGCATCATTACAGATTTTCTTGATGGCTCGAGCACAGCTGTGAGGATTCACACCTCCGGCATTACTGATTACTCGAATCCCTGAAAGAGATGAGATTGTGATGCCCTTGAATGCGATGAGGAAGAATGGATGCAGGAGCTCAGAGCTATCATACTACTGTAGTGTAAGCCTCCTGTTCAGGCACCAAGCTGTTGAAGACGGACCAAAAAACTACCAGGCTCCCCCAGGGGACATCAGGATGCTGAAGCCAGCCTCCATCGGGATCATACTTCATGTCTGTCTGTACTACCTTTGCTTTTGATATCTTTGATGAAGGGAGCGATGACAACATGGATAAAATCTGGCGCGAAGCCCATCTCCGGCATACGACTTTTCACCGCAGTAAGAAGTGACATGGTAATTTCAGATAGGTAGTCGAAGACGAGATAGTCAACATTGCCTTTCTGTATGAGCTGCGGCGCTGTAAAAGTGAACATGAAATCATTATTCATTAATCAATAAGACGTTAAGAAAGACTAATGTGATATGGCACTGCCTTGACTGACGTATGCTTAGGCCTTTTCGATGTGTTAAGTTAAGTTCACGAGTTTGTCTTCTTCATTATGTTGAAACCACCAGGACTGTGTAGTATCCTAGTCTTGTCAAAGATGTTGAGAAATCTTGAAAATCACTCTCTAATTAACAATTGCGTATTCAATGAATTATCATGTTTTTGTCGGTTTGACAATGACAGTTGGGAGCTGCCTTGACGGTAGGTCATTATCGCTGTAAGAATGCCTGTCATTTCTTGCACTAAAGAGACATCATGTCTGACCGCTGAAAATGATGAAATTAATGACTGACCATGAAATTTCAAGAATTTGCAAAATGTAGGCCCAAACAACAAACACTAGGCCCTAATTACACTTAGGCCTAACAGAAGAATTTGCATACCAGCCACAGCAGTGTCTCCCCAAAAAGCGCTGGCACAACCGATTCGGACCTTCTTATCAGACGAAACATTATTGCTATAGCTTCTTCTCAACATAAAGTATGATGCTGCATGACATTTTTGGAAATCTGAATTTAGGAAACAGGTATATTTTGATGTTTTTAAGCCTCTTAAGGGCACTTTCGATCTCACAAAAGCAGCCGCCATAGTTGAGGGGTCAAGGCCGTTCGCACTATGGGTATTACTAAATTTCAGCTTGGCCAGGCAACCGGACAACTTTTAGTTCTATCAATTTTAGGATAGGTGGCAGCATTGCATGGGCCACTTTTGGTCTCATTGGGGATTTTTGTATTCATGCGCGGCCAACCCACAGTTCCTACAAAATCATTGATTTCTTGGTCCTCACAGTATACCAGTGTTGATTTAGCAGTTGTTTTGGCAAAGATATGTTTTCTGGAGTTTCTGAAATCCAGGGCGCTACTCAATAGGCGGCTAACAAGAAACTACGCATTTTACTGTTGTTGCCGACGTATGTGTACACTGAACTTGGAATGTGCGTCGGCCCCGTGCTGAAATGCCATCCAGTGCCAGTTGGTGCGTTTTTTGCTGATTTGTGCAAAATTCAACATCAATGGTTGACCCCTCAATTTTTTTTTGTGTAGCGTAAACAACTGTCTTTCATGGGAGAATGATCACTGTAAGAATTATTCAGGAAAAAATGTATAATATTTGGGGTTTTCCGTGATTGTCCGGCCCAATTGGCAATATTGCAATTTGGGGGATGGTGAACAGAGCTAGGAGCAAATGCGACGCTTATGATTTATTTGAAGAAATAAAAATGCCCGATTTAACATCCTGCAGAATCAGAGGAATCGGTCGTTTCCAGTGATATAGGGCACAAATGGGTTGTCCTCATGCAATCACTATGGAAACGCATTTTAACACCTTCAGCGCCGAACCACGTAGATCTACGTGGGCCAACCCCCCCCCCCCCCCTTTGAGCTGGTTATCGGAGTCTCGTCGAGTTCATGAAAGAACTACGCCATCGCCATCTTCAGGGCAAGGGAGGAACTGAAAATACCGTGAAAATACCGTTCGGTCTTTCCAGTTCCTACGTTGCCCTGAAGATGGCGATGGCGTAGTTCAAAACTTAAATGACTTCATGAAAGAACTACGCCATCGCCATCTTCAGGGCAAGGGAAGAACTGAAAATACCGTGAAAATACCGTTCGGTCTTTCCAGTTCCTACGTTGCCCTGAAGATGGCGATGGCGTAGTTCAAAACTTAAATGTTATCTTTTTGGAACAGACTCAGAATTGGAAAAACAGATAAATGGGCTTATATCTTTTATAACATAACTAGGGAGCATTTAGACAAGGGTTATTTAAACCAAGGCTGGTGTAAAAGTGTGAAAACTGTTCTAGACGGCTGTGGCCTCACTCAAATTTGGTATACTCCCGAGGTTTTGTCCCTACGAGAACTGAAAATTGTAGTTGAACAGATAATGAGAGACCAGTGTGAACAACTATGGAGAAACGAGGTAAATAACGATTTCAGATGTATAATTTATAGAATGTTTAAACAAAACCTGAATATGGAGCCCTATGTTAAAAAATTACCATTATATCAAACGGTCAGTATTTGTAAATTTCGTACTGGATCTATAAAATTCCCAGAAACAGTAACCAGAATGTATAGAAATGAAACTGCAGAAAATATTTGTGGTCTTTGTGACCAGGTTTGTGTAAGAGACGAACTTCATTATTTTATTACGTGTCCGTATTTCCGTCACATGCGAGTAAGGTTGTTTCCAAACTTAAAAGAATTACCTCAGGTTTTTTATCATGAATTTTTCCATCGCATTATGACTAAATGTTCCCGGGTAAACTTAGACAATATTCATAGTTTTTGTAAAGAATTCATCAGCTTGGTCCACCATATGTAAATGTTAAATCATGTAACCTCTTATACCCGAAAGGGTTTTTTGGAGAGAAATAAATGCCCGGAAGATGGCGATGGCGTATTTCTTTCATGAATAGTAGAAGTAAAACTGGATACCGTCACTGTAGTTTAGGTCTCATTAGGGAGTTTTTTTTGTTATTCATGCGCGGCCAACCCCTAACCGTAGTTCCTAAAGTCATTGATTTCTCGGTCCTTACAGTATGTCAGCGTTGATTCAGCAGTTGTTTTGGCAAAGACATGTTTTTTTGGAGTTTCTGAAACCTAGAGCGCTATTCAATAGGCGACTAACAAGAAACTACGCATTTATACTGTTGTTGCCGACGTATGTGTACACTGAACTTGGGATGTGCGTCGGCCCCGTGTTGAAATGCCGTCCAGTGCCAGTTGGTGCGTTTTTCGCTGATTTGTGCAAAATTCAACATATCTCAAAAGTTCAATGGTTGACCCTCGATTTTTTTTTGATTTTTGTATAGCGTAAGCAACTGTCTTTCATGGGAGAATGGTCTCTGTAAGAATTATTCAGGAAGAAATGTATAATATTTGGGGTTTTTCGTGATTGTCCGGCCCAATTGGCAATATTGCCATTTGGGATGGTGAACAGAGCTAGGAGCAAATGCGACGCTTATGATTTATTTAAAGAAATAAAATGCCCGATTTAACATCCTGCAGAATCAGGGGAATCGGGCGTTTCCAGTGATATACGACACAAATGGGTTGTCCTCATGCATTCACTTTGGAAACGCATTTTAAAATAGATGTTACGTCCTGTTAATGGGGCACGTCATCATCGCGTACATTTGGGAAAAACTCCCTAACGAGACCTTACAACAATGTCCATCGGTCCCTATTGTTGGGCTGTTGTGTTGCTCCACCGACGCGCGTTCTAGGCTTCATCAGGGTGGCTGGGGTTGACTTTCATCTGTCTTGTTCGAAGTTCACAGTTTGAATGACATCATGACTCGGGGGGGGGGGGGGGTGGTTTCTCAATGACGTTGTGACGTTATAGACTTTGTTGCGACTCTGTTGTTGAAACATTCTGTTGTAGTCAAGCAGGTGGGCTGTCCAAATGGCACATGTTGAGGAGTACAGGATCTTTCATGAAGTCATTTAAAGTTTTGAACTACGCCCTCGCCATCTTCAGGGCAACGTAGGAACTGGAAAGAACGAACGGTATTTTCACGGTATTTTCAGTTCCTACCTTGCCCTGAAGATGGCGATGGCGTAGTTCTTTCATGAAGTCCATGAGATTCCGATAACCAGCTCAAAGAGGGGGATTTGGGCCACGTAGATCCGTGGTTCGGCGCTGAAGGTGTTAAAATAGATGTTACGTCCTGTTAATGGGGCACGTCATCATCGCGTACATTCGGGAAAAACTCCCTAACGAGACCATAATGAACGGAATTCCACGCCGTGACGTCATTTGCGCTGACGAACGGCCATGTTTGATTTTCCCCATAAAATTGGTGGACATCGGAACTTCAGGGAAATTGCTGAAGATCGTGAAGACACAGGAGTAATTTTCCACCGTATTTCTCTCAATTTTAGGCGATCTAAGCCATCTTTTTGGCCCAAAACTGCACCAGAAGCTGTGTAGTAATGCCACCTTAGCCCAGGAATAACAGGATAAGCGATCATGGCGACGGAATTGGGTGAAACGGTGTACGGAACTCACGAGTCTGACACCCATGTCATGTCGGAAAGGGTTCAGAGTTTGGCAAGCAGTATTTACAAGGAGTTTGAACGGATGATTAAAAAATATGATGAGGACGTCGTAAAAGAATTGATGCCCCTGGTTGTGGGGATTTTAGAAAGTTTAGACACGTCCTTTTCGGACAAACAAGAAAACGATGTGGAATTAGAACTTTTAAGGGATGATAATGAACAATTATTGACGCAGTATGAACGAGAGAAACAGCTACGGAAAGGAGCAGAACAGGTTTGTTTCCATTCCATGATGACCTTTATCGGGATGGTCTGTAATTGTATGGATCAG
Organism: Lineus longissimus; assembly: GCF_910592395.1. Lineage (NCBI taxonomy): Eukaryota > Metazoa > Nemertea > Pilidiophora > Heteronemertea > Lineidae > Lineus > Lineus longissimus. The sequence continues at coordinate 1,368,862 of NC_088316.1, forward strand.
TTTCACCGATAGAACTTAACGTTAAATACTGAATTTGGTCACATTGCAGGAATAATGATACTTTTTACGGAGAACAGTTTGTAGCAATGGCCAACGATGACAAATAATTATGACGTAGTCGTAGAACAGATGGAAGCCATAGCGACGTGTTGATGGATCTGATGCTGAAATTCACATTTCCTGGGTTAAGAGGTGCGCCTCTTACTGTTGACAAATGATCTGACCAGCAGATCACAGATTACTGACATCGAAATGTTGCTAGTAAGAGTAGAGGTCCCCTTCATCGTAGAGTGAACTTCAGCAATACAACAGCTTCATCTATTCCATGTCATGATTTTCCATTCTCAATACACAAGGTCAGGCCATACCCCTATAACAAGCATAGGCTTGTTTTCAGGTGGAAATGTGTCTTGCTTGTCATAGCAGACAGAATTCCACGCCTCCTTCGACTTGAGGGTTGTTGACAAACAAAGACCCAGCGCCCAGACAGGAGAATGGTTGTCAACAGCTAAAGAGTATGGTCTAAACTTGGGTATTGAAGAAGTCTTCTTGACTGTTGCCTGTCTCCCTGAAAGCCATGCTGGTTCATCCAGAGACACAATCCTGTCTTCCATCGGGCCCTATTGCATGGCAGCCAGCAGTGTCTTAAACCCAAGCTATGATGCCCCTTTGACATTCTCTCAATTTGTTGTTAGGTTAACAATATTGTTCTCGTTAAGTTTTTTAAAGGGTTTAAAAATCACTAATAAACTAGGGATAAGATTACAGTGGCTTTGCGCTAATAATAGGATATAATTCTTCATTTTTTTCTTTCTTGTTCTAATCAGATATACATGTACATGTACATGTATAATGAAGGAGATAATCATAAATTCAGTCATAAAAAGGGGATTTTCTACATAATGTGTTGATTTATTTGTATTCATCATGTGTTGTTGGGATGCGTTTTGCTTAGTAGGCCACAGTAGAATGAGCTCTAGACTTTGTATGCATTGCAATTTAGGACCAATATGCCTACCATTCAAATACCAATTTGAATTAAAATCTTCTTCTTGACTGGCTTTCTAGCAATATAGGCCTACATCTTCTTTAGATATCTGCCCCTTGCATGCCTTGGCATTCTGAAAATACCAATTTCACAACATATCCTGACTTTGTCTAAGATGGGTGACTTATTTCATGACGAGCGAAAGACAAGATTTTATGATTTCAGTTTGAGGATGGACAGAATTATGACCTGTCACTTTTCTTTGTATTAATTGACCTTTTTGGGTGATTGACATTTCCTGCCATATTATAAGGTACATGTGTGTATGTATCGGCAGTAAATAACTGGTGATGTACTGCTTCATGTATGTATTGTACTCCTGTTGAATTTGGTGAACCCTCTGAACAATGAGAAGGTCACTGTCTCACACTCATTGAGTCATACTTCTAGCAAGACCTTTGGTAGCGCACTTCAAACATTCAATGTCCATAATATTGTTTGTATTGCCTCATTTCGATATTAGGAAGTGGCGACCCCCATTATCTTGTCCAGAAACTAGGGCAAGGTGCCAAATTTCATGTGACTTTGATTTTAACGTGATACTGAATGATTCATCATACATTTCATTTTATTGATCAACATATCCGTTGAAAAGTTTGAAATATTTACGTGATTTGATTACGTGACTGTTTTATGAATGTTTTTTTATCTTGTTTGTCGGTGTCGCAAAAAGTAATCACTGTGAAGAGCAGTGAGGTTGTGAAACCAACACTGAAAAATGTGCTTTGTCATTTATGTTAAATCCATGGTATGACTTACAACTAGCAATCTAATAAATCATGTTGAATGAATTGGGACACAGCTACTGCAGTCAATAATTGAATCAAATGATGTGGTGTAGTATAGAACACTGAGTGTATATTGCAGTCACATAAAAGTTCACACACTGTAAATCGAGTACAGCAATAGGTCATCAACATGCATTGCATTGAACAGAGTCCAATGGTTTCCTGTAATCATTTCTGACACAACAACCACAATTATAAGTCTTGAGAATGAGATGTATACATGTACATTAGAGGTAGATAGAATACCTGAATGTATGGGGAGATAGAATGGTGGTATGACACATACAAGTACTGTACACTGGCATTTAGTGGCGCTGTACTAATGTTCTGTACTTTTTTAAAACAAACTGGAAAACAACATTGACAAGAATAAAAGCTGAGGAAATGCTTGCTTGTCCATCATAATTTTGATTATCTGGTGCAACTGTCTGCCACTTTGCCACTCGAATCTCTTGACTCCAGCCCTAGTGATAATGACATCTCCGTTAGGTGTCTGTTCCTCAGCCAGACAGTTGTCTATAGTCTACATTAGTCCTTAGAGATATTTCAGATAAACATCGTGTACTTAGGAGGAAGCCATGGAAATTTAGAATATCAGTATTTGTTGGTCACATGACCTGGTACACTTCACAACTTCAGTACTGGTATCCCTTGACTTCAGCCCCCCATGATCATGTTGACTGGATGTACTACAAGTCAATAATGAGGTATTTCAGAAAAACCTTTTAAAATTGATCAGTCGCCAGCTGTTATTCAGACTATTGGTCGTCCAAGGATCGAATGTCGCCTTGTGCCACGTGTGTCTCGATTCCAAATGGTTTTTATCGGTCCATGATCGTCCATCTGTGGTCGAGATCACAACATTCAATCATATAGATGAAAGAATGCAACAGTACAAATACGTTGTACATTGCAGATGGGTTGTGGATGTTTTTTGGGTCAAGCTGTGATATTGAGCCCTCCACACCTCCTCGGTGTCCTTCATGGCTGTTGCGGGCATTTGCAATCTGCATTTAAAAATTAAATTCTAAGGGATGCAAATCTCTTGAAACTGCCGAGCTATCGGGGCTGCTACTACATGTAGGCCTCTAGTGCCTAAAAGCACCTTGAATGCATGAACTAAGATAATAATTTCAGAATCGCCTTGGGTATGCTGTCTTTATCAGATTGTTATTGAAATTGAACCCTGGCTGCTAAACAATAGGTTCGATCAATACTATGTTTCAGTTTGCTTGGTAGAATTTACTCAACTGTCATATGCAGGCCTGGAATATACATTGTGTTGTATACAAATATACAATGTACAATGTATGAATTATGAAACATTATGAAAAGCTTGATGACTTGCACATACTTTTGACCACTAAGGTTTTCGACATAGTGACTCTGTCTCCCCTACGATCCAAGGTTGATCTGTTTGAATCAGAATTTGAAGTAGATTAGGGTGTGATCTGCCCCTTTAGAGCTGGACCGGCTGAAAATCAAGTAATTTCTTGACATCAGCTATAACTGCATACATAAATTTTGTTTGTCTGTGCATCCGATAATCTGAGTCGGTACATTGTAATATACGTACATGTACAAATGCACACTGTATGTACATGCGTCTGCATTTATCTGCATCTCTTCAACAGTCTGCCTTCCTGCAGAAGGCTGCATTGATTAGCCGTTTGTTGGTTAGCAACTGTTTCTATTGGCATCGCCGTGGCGACGCTAAAATTAGTAAAACACTATGTAAACAAATTTCGATTGAAACGGGCGTTCTCTGAAGGAGTTGTTGCATCTTGAGGGTCCTTCGGAACAGGAAATTTGGCGATGATGCACCAGAGGAAGGACAGATTATTCATTTGCAAACTCAACCCTCTATCATAAGAATCACAGCAAAAAATAGGCTCCCCTCGCATTCAATGACCAAGCCACTCTGCTACCGTCGTGTACTCTATCATCCAATGAGACAAATGCTATGGCTATAGCGGATCAGTTATAATGCTGATGACTCATCGATGGTACGGGAATATTGATCATTGGCCTCCTTGCAGGCCAGCGTCGACTGTATTCCATGCTCTCAGACGATCTATTGCGTTTTGTGGACCGTGTCTCATTTGGTGATAGACATGATATGATTGAATGGTCCAGGAGAAGGCTGTTCCCCTCTTTCCTTATGCCACATGCTACTGGTTTGTGCATCTTGGATCCCTTTCAGGGTGTCCTAAAAAAGACCAATCCCATGAATTGCTAGAAGGGATGGACTATCAGTTCTGATGACTGACTCGTCAATGGTATTGTCTACTGTCGTCTTGGGAGGCTAGTGTCAACATTATAATCCCACTGAGATGATTTATCACATTTTTGGGGGGCGTTGTCTCATTCAGTGGATGGAATGAGGAAGTGGCTTATCAAATCCGCTAGGGAGAGCTGTCACTTGTGTACATTTCATGACTGCCTTATCTTATTAGCTTATTAGCGTACAGTACACATGGTGCAGCAACAATTGGATTACCTTATTGCCACAGTGAGTGGTTAGCTTTGGTTGATATGACATTTTGCCCCCGTCCTTTTGCTGGCTTACCAATCTCCTTACGAAGTGATGCTGGACAAGAGTATTTGTATCGAAGATGTAGCCATTAGTCATGTTAGTGTATCAGCGTACATGTACAGTACAGTAACAATTGGATTATCTTATTGCCACAGTAAGTGTTAGCGGTGACATGACATTTTGCTCCTCCCTCCTCCTGCTGCCGCTGAAGGCAACCCAATCTGTTTACGAAATGAGGCTAGTATTTGTATCGAGATGTATCAGTTAGAGCAGTCGTTGTATGTGGTCTGGTGCCGTTCCCATGTTTTGGATGAATCATGGTCTGAATCAACGGCAGTGGAGAATCGGTTGCCTGAAGTTGGGGGTCTGGATGTCACCAGCTGTGACTAATTTGATCTGTCTATTGGATTTCACCAGGTGAAGATAGGGGGTGCTATTGCCCCCCTCCCCTTGCATGTAAATTACTGTACTATTACTGGCAAGAAGAACAAGTATATTGCAGCATTCTGAATAGAAGGTGATTATTTTTACGTCAAGACTCACACTGGGGGAGGAAGGGGAAGGACTGTTACACAGGGATGGATTGATAAGTCCAGAAAGCAGGGGTACCTCTGTGAAGGCTTTACCAGTGACTAGTGGTCAGAGCAAAATATCAGAGACCAAAACTCGCAACGTGCCACATAATTCTGAACATCTTGGTACTTCTGATTCTCAAACTCGGCTAAAAAATCTGTGGAAAAGAAAATTCAGTGATGAATTGGTTGAAAAACCACGTTTGAAATTTGATGGCCAATAACTTAGATATAGTATTCATTGCAGGGAGTATCCTGTACATGATTCATTGCATCATCCAATCCAATCTCTCTGCTTACTGCAGCAGCCAAGAAACCGACACTAGTATCAAAGATGGGTTGCCATTAGCAACTGTCTCTCTGGGCGATTGCTTCATCAGTGATCTGTAAAGTGATTGATTTCTTTAATTATCTTAGTACGCCATGCAATAATATCCAATCATGCCACATTTCATAATAATATTACAGATGTTTATTAGAATGTACCGTGCTCGTAGCCTCGGTAAAAAACTGTTATCGACGTAGGTTCCTTGTTGCATGTACGTGGCACACAGTACATGTAGATCGATGTATAGTTCACATTCTGCTGCTATCATAAATGTACAATGTTCATTACATGTAGGCCTATATGCTAAATATAGGAATAGGCTGAATATTTTATTGAAAACACCTGGACGTGTAGGCCTATTTGATTTCATTTACTTACAAAATGTATTGATAAACAGTAAAGTATTGGTTTTAACCGTCCAATATCTCTGAGAATACAGTGGCTGAGGGCTGAGCCAGGGCACTTGTGGCCCTGACTGCTGTAATATAAGGCTGTTACCCTTAAAGAGAAATTCACCTCAGACATTTCTTGGGTCAAGATATTCTGTCTTGTTCATGTCAATGGAAGATATCAATACCCTCATCTGATTTCATCTTCATTTATAGTCCTGATTTCAAAATCTCTCTGTCTTGGCTTTTGAGTGATCTTCTCATTTCCGTGTCATCTTTCTCGTTTCAGAAATTATTAGAAATTGAAGATGCCATAGAGGAGGAGAAAAAAGATTTATTGGGCAAAACGGAGAGTTTAGAGTCGATAGTGCGCATGCTCGAACTGAAGGGGAAAAATGCTCAAGATCACGGTAAGGGTAGGAGGAGTTGAGCCCAGTGGGTATAGGACTGGCGGTCATTGTCTTCCAGGCAGTAGTGCCCCAGGAAAGGGTTTCTCAAAAATGTCAACTTTTGATTTAGCTTCCTGATTGCATTCCACTCTTTAGAAATCGAGAAAAGTATAACCAGATTAGACTAGAGCAATTGCGTGCAACCAATATAGAATTCATTCCTCCAGTCCAAGGCAGAAAAATCTGCCTAGTTTCAGGACTGGCTCAAACCAATTGAGAACTTTATTGAAGGATTTCACTCAGTTTATTCATTTGGAACGTGTCGTAACTGGTTTTTGGGAAACATCAATTTTGTGTCCTGACGAAAAACGTAGTCATGCTATTGCATATTAAGTTGATACTTTTCGTATCGATTCGATGTCGTTTTCACCAGGGGGATTTTTAGTGTGCCGAAGTAATCCAAACAAGCTTACATGAAATCAACCACTTTGCTTCAACACCTTCACTTCACATTATTTACGCTTCTACAGTCCAAAGTGTGTAGGGTTGTGTGGGAAATATTATTTCATTTCTACACAACTTTTAACTAACCTTTTACTTATACCTGTTCCTTCCCACAGTGAACCGTCTCGAAGAAAAAGAATCAGAAATGAAGAAAGAATATAACAAACTCCATGAACGATACACAGAGGTAAGCTGCACATGCTGAGAGTGAATTGGTTGTGAGGTTGGTAGAGAGGGGCGAGAGTTTCAACTCGAAAGAATTCCAAAATTCAGACACGTTGGCCTAATCAACTCAACCAGAACAGGAAAAAAGCATTTGATTAGTTTCTATTCCGCTGGTAGTGGTTGTCTAGTGAGCCAGATTGATTTGCAGTTGTAAAAACTGTGAACCTGGAAGCTATGAGCAATGAGCAATGCGTCTGCCTGGGTGTTGAAATAGAAATACTGCACAGAAACAGTGAAAAAATGCATTGATTTGCATCTGTTGGAAAAATAGAACCTTAAAGCTGACGGGTCAAATATACATTCCCGAGTAAGGCTAAAGCCAAGCTTTCTGTTTTGTTCATGATGTGCATTTGGATCTTCCACTGAATATACCCATTACCCCCAGTGCACGAATCGAAAGCGAGGCTTTCTCTGCAGACACCGTAGGGTACACATCAAGTGAGATTGTCCAAACATCGGTGAACATATCAAGATGAAAAAGTTGATCCTTCCAGATAGTAGTGGTGGACCAGTCCAGATTTGTGCAAGGATTTGCATATTCTGGAAATTTCGGAAAAAATCTCCATTCAACTAAGGGTTAAACTTCTCAGAATCTTCAAAGTCGAAAACTGGCCACCTGATGATTGAGACGAGGTTTATTCCCCGTTAATGTGGCCGGCAGGTGTCGGAAATTACTGCATCTCCCAATGCCCAGCGTGTTATCTCTACAACACAGACTCGCTGATTCAGTGTTCAAGAAAAAGTGTAACTTTTGCACCAATCTGGTAGTCACTTCTATCTGCAGAACTGACTCTCAGTGCAACATTTCCCTCAACCGGTGGTGGAGTCAGATTAATTGAACATTCATGCAGTCTCATTGCTCTCTGCTTCAAGGTTGAAAAAAGGCCCTCTGCATGCTTCCCGAAATTGGTGGCTTGCATTGGAACTAACTTTTTCCCCCTTGTCCGTCATTAAAGGCATTCAAGTGTGTTGGTCAACCATGACTATCTCCTTTGTCCCTCCACCAGAAGGCGTAGTTTCCCCTTATGACATCACTATTTTGGACACTCGGCGCCCCATTTCTGGAAAGGTGTAAACTTTAGCACCAATGAGGTTTAGTCTCTGGGCTCCTACTATAAATATGTGGTCGAGGGTACAGTTGATTAGTTACTCACAGGCCTAATTAACCTGGCTTAATCATGTTTGATTGCACAATCAATCAATGCCTATTGGCAGCTGTTTATTAGATGAAGGCTGCATTTGTATAGAGTGACAACAAACAATGGTTTCATGGTCATGAACCCTTTGTGATGTTATGGTTCGCCGGCCTGTCTGTCCACTGTGTAGCTCTATGTAAACCTACCCTCAGATCAAATAAGCGCCCGGAAATGAACGATCTGTCTGCTAGTTATAGTCGCTGCTGTATGAGACAAAAAATCTCTGGTGTACGCCTACGGGTAAAACCGATAATCACTGCAGCTGAGCTAAACTTGCAGATAATCTGAACTACACTAACTGCTTGCTTTGCTACAGAAGTTTGAAGCGTATCTTTGGTCTATAACACATCAATATGTTGGCGCTTCCGCCTCACTGCCTGTCTGATCTCTTGGCTAACGAGCTGTTGCTAATTCATGATATTGGAGATGATACAGACTTGAGGGGTGTATTGAGTGAACTTTCACATGATTAGCAATGAAGCATGGTTCCTTCTTCAGTGTTTGCTCTGCACTTGGAGGCATTATTCTCCATGGTGTGTTCCTCCTCCAAGCGTTTTTGCGTGCCACCACGGTTAGGTGCCAATTGGGTTTGTTGGCCCAGTGACCCTATCTTCAGCCAGAGTGGTCAATCGCAAGCTACCCATGTATAACTTAAGTGCAGGCCTTGAATTCGAAAACTACTAAGGCACCCATTGTTAGAGCCATTTTTGCCTTGGATACTAGAAAATGTGAAAGAAGATTGGGTGGACAAGAAGGCCATTTTGGAGGGCACTGACTGCCATGGCAGCGGTGGCAGAGGCTGAATTCAAGCCCTGTTAGTGCGGTCTAAAGCTTGCCCAGGCATGGCCACCGGGTAAAAAGAACCTCAGTTTGAGACAAAGCCACTGAGGGTTGAGTGACTTCCTGAGGACACAAGGAGGAAATAGATCTTGCTGAGAGTTGAACCCGCAACCTCTTGATATGAGCCCAGTGCTCTAGTCAACCGTCATGTCTTCATCTTCTTCCTTTGTGTTTCCTCTCATGTCATAGTGTTCAAAAGATCAGCAAGTCCCATATCAAAATGTGCCCACTTTCTTAATTCTTGCTCCTTTTCCTTCCAGTTATTCAAAACTCACATGGATTACATGGAACGAACAAAAATGCTGATGGGTTCAGATCGCATGGACATGATGGGCATGAGCCCTCGAGGAAGGTGAGTTGGGACTTAGAACTATCATAATATCCTATTTCGAGGAGAGGGATCCATCACCACATCCTTCAAGGGTGCTCAATGTTCCATCTCTCGTTGAAATGATCCACTACCACCATTTTTGCTTGAACTTGAAAACCTGAAGCATTTAGAACTTTGTCAAAATGAAGTGAATGCCAATTTCAAGGGTGGGTGTCGGTTCATAGTTTTCCAGAGAGCAGCCTACAAGGTTTTAAATGGGCATTCACCTCATTTTGAAGAAGTTCTTTAGGATTTCAAGTTCAGCCAAAATGGCGGTCCCTATGGTCAACCCTTAACTTGAAGGTGTGCAGCGTTGTAAAAACCCACATTTCTCACAAGTCTTATTTCTCGTCTACGGTCGAAGATTACAGTGTGTGTATAGAGTCTTTTCTTGAATATATGAAAAGGTGTTATGATTTTTTCGGCCATACATCGTCACAGTGTATTTTCAGTAATGAAAAATGGCCAAAATCTCGGTGAGTACTGTAATTCCACACTGTAGAGTGCACCGAATAATGATTGCGTTTTCAGCAATTTTTCACTGCAAAGTCTATAGATAGATGGCGCTTCTGATGGTACGGGACTAATATTTAGATAGATGAATCTGACTGACCTAAGGTGTATGCACGTGTTCGCTTTCGATTTTCAGCTTCCTTTTCAGCTAGCCAATTCCCAACTTGATTTGAAATGATGGCAGACGCATTAATCCGATGTGAACAAACTTCATATCGAAGTTCAAGTGAGGCTGAAAGTGTTTTCAAGGGGCAGAGGTGTACGAATTAAACTTAAATTAGTCACTTGCCTCTTGCCAGATGAGTGCCTCTTGTGGTGAAGTTCCCGAACTTCACTTGAGTATTGGCCTCGGCCTTCGTTGATTTCATTATCACGGCTGATTGATGTCCAAAATATAAAAGGCTGACCCCAAAAGTAGGCCATTTTGTTTCCCCACCACAAAGATCACCCAGGGAATGATCTAAGAAGAGGCCTACAGTATTTGGTATTTATTCCTTTTTGTAACTATTTCTTGAATTTTCCAATTTTAGGAGTGGTTTGATTCTTCCTAATCTACGTCCAACGTTCCCAGGGATGGGAATCATGGAGACGCCAACGCCCGTCAAGTCCGGTATGACACCAGGGTATTCCACCCCGACCCCAACACGGGGCCCAGACAATGCCACAAACCTCCAAAATGAACTCAAGGACTTCGATAATAATGTTGATCCTAATCGTAACGTGGCGGCTGATAATCGGCGGGAAATGACGGACAGGGGCCAGATGACTGACACGAAGTCCGTCAGTTCTGCTTCAAGTAAGTTAGCTAAGAATTGTGCTTCCATTCTGGATTTGTCGTAATTCGTAAGAAGTAGTTGTAGATTTACCTTCGTCTTGTGGTCGATGTATGACCATGTCTTTCTTTTGGTTGTTTCCTTGGATGAAGAACATTTTTGTGAAATCACCCACGGTATGTTTTGTTTATTTTTCCTCGAATCTGCATATTTACTCCTCACTACTCCTCCTGTTAGCATCAACAACCCCTTATTCATTGCTAGAAGTAATCGGTTTTTGTAATCATCTATATCTTCACTTAATGTCAGTTTCGTTCAAAATACACAATCACGTCTGCTTAAAACACCAATCTGAGTTAAGTTTCACTATGCATGTCCGTGTGTTTATTTTGTTGTTTTCTCCATGAATTCCTTTGTGATCCTTTTGCTCTCATCACGCACCTCATCAGCATTACGACCAAACTTGTTTTGGCAAAATGAAAGTTAGTTGTCATTACGAGTTGACAGTTGAACCTCTCTCAGCAGCCACTTCTCTATCAAGGACACTGGTGTTGGTCCCAGACCAGTCATATCTATTCAAATTGACCCCTATAATCAGGACACCTCTCCATTGAGGACAACTTTGGTCAGTCACAAGTGTGTCCTTGATAGAGAGGTTCTATTGTACTTAACATAAATCAAATCTTTCAGTTGTTTATTAGCTTTTGGTGTATTTATTTCTTATTTATAAGTGTATTTTGTTCTGTCTTGTCATTGTCCAGAAAAACCTGAAGATACAAGTAAATCAGAAACAGAAGAAGCAGAAGATGGAAGTGAAAAACCTGAGGCTGCTGATACAAAAATAGAGGATAAAAATAGTGAAACAGATCAGAGCATTAGTGAGGAGAATGCGATGTTAAAAACTGGCGATGCTGAAAATGTCGAAGGTGCTAAAACAGCGGTGACGACCGCTGATGATGTTATCAGTAAGCCGGTGGATATCCGACAAGCGATGAGTGATAGCGACTTTACGAGTAGTCTTGAGTTTTCTATGAGTCCTGGTGAGTCGATGAGTTCTGTTGAGTTAGCGTGGGCTGCTGTGGCCAGTGTGAAAAGTACCGGTATACTAATTTGAGTTGATGAAGATAGCTCTGTCCATAGGCATACTCACCTGCCTTGTGCTGGAGCTGCATTACTGCCAAAGGGTGGAGGTGTGAGTGAGTGCCTGTTTTCTAGTACCCAGCCAGAATCCAACTCTGGGGGAACACTTATCTTGACTACCCTTTAAAATGCTTGGATGGCAACTTAATGAATCAATTCTATTGCAGCTGGTATGGACCCGATGAAACAATCAAGCATGATCCAATCAACACCAGAAGCTGAAGATTTGGACGACTTTGAGAAACATGTGTAAGTGATTTTACCTGGAGCAACCCTTGGTGTACCGGGTAGGCGTCTGACTCATGATGCAAGCGTTGTGATTTGTTCCCAAGTCTGGTCATCAAAGTGATTTGGCCATCCTCAGGTCCCCCTCAAGGAGCCACAGTGGTGTAGTTGCTCGCGACTCTGACTAGCGGTCATGAAATCCCTGATTCGATCAGCACTGTTTTGAGATGCACGCTAGACATTTATCATTATCAGTAACAAGTCGGATGTCCTAGAGAGTTCCACAAGAGCCCTGGAGCATTGTGGTGAGGGTGGTGGTGCCAGCATTCCTCTCTATTCTTCATTAAAGACTAGATTTATAGGGCATCTGCCTTACTCTCTATTTGTATATGAAGGCAATAGCTGAAAAGAGTTAGGTGCACCCTCATAGATAACATTCCTGGTGCTAATGTCTGTCATTATATCACCTCATTACCATCTACTCTGATGACCTTTAGATCTCAGTGCCAGGGATGAGTTTCCATAAATGAGTTTCCTTTGCGTCAGAGTCGTTATTTGAAGCGGTAGTATGTTGATGCTGAGAGTGGATTTGCATAACTCATTTGCATCCTCCTCGTTACAGTAAAAAGAATGAGCAGTCGTTGTATGAAGAACTGGTATTCCATGACTCAGATGTCATTGGCGACATGGACGATGGGGCTGATATAACAGGTATGGATGGAAAACTTCCTTTGCGTAACTCATGTATTGTCGGTTCTCGCTTGAATCGTTGAATTAAAGACTGCTGTTTTATGAAACTGATATGCAAGGACAATCATAATTTCAACTCGAGCCATGACATTATTGCAATGAAACTTATGCACATTTTGTAATGTAAGAATGTTGTTTTATGAAATTGATATACCATGCAATCATAACTACAACTCAGACCATAACATTATTTGTTGACAAAGATAGACCAACGAAATTTGTCGTGTGAATCTTATTGTATGTCATGCTTAGCCTGCATTTGTCTTACTGAAAATTTTTCCCTTGGTTTATCGGTGCATGGGGTTTCAGCTTTCTTTGTTATCAATTTCCGACTGATGTGAAACATGAATTTGATCTAAAATTAGAACAGAAAGTGTAAAGTTGGTTACTTTGCTAATGCATAAACTGAACTGAAAATAAGTTGGGCACCCTGCTGATGCATAAACTGAACTGATAATAAGTTGGGTACTCTGCTGATGCATACACTGAACTGAAAATAAGTTGGGTACTCTGCTGATACATAAACTGAACTGAAAATAAGTTGGGTACTCTGCTGGTGCATAAACTGAACTGAAAATAAGTTGGGTACTCTGCTGGTGCATAAACTGAACTGAAAATAAGTTGGGTACTCTGCTGGTGCATAAACTGAACTGAAAATAAGTTGGGTACTCTGCTGGTGCATAAACTGAACTGAAAATAAGTTGGGTACTCTGTTGATTCATAAACTGAACTGAAAATAAGTTGGGTACTCTGCTGATGCATAAACTGAACTGAAAATAAGTTGGGTACTCTACTGGTACATACACTGAACTGAAAATAAGTTGGCTACTGCTTTGATAACATTTTAATACACTTTAATCAGAAATGTAGTTTAGATAGCCAGCGTCCTTTTTACGCCTCTTGTAAGATCAGCGCACTAAGTGGTTGTGTGGCAGAACTTTGCAGATTTTTGAGTAGACATCACGTCACTGTTCGTCAGGGAGGTTGTTGATTTCAACAATTTGGCAAAGTTCAGTCACTATCTAGGTGTGCTGAATGAGAATCGCATTGCCCTTTAAAATTCTGACATTCATTCTTGCAGAAGACCCTGAAACAGAGTATAAAACTGATCTTGGTGTGTTTTTAAAATTTCCAAAACTATCAGTCAAGCTTACAATCTTTGAGCAATTGTGTTAGAAATTTGTAGGAGTAGTTCACAAGTAAAATACATATGCTTTTGCAAGTAGTCTTTCCTACCACTGCACAGTCCTCGCACAATACAAAAAATCACTTGTTGAAAAGATATGTTGTTCGTCTGTAAGATTGTCACAAAATTGACACACCTTCGATATGACTGACAAAATCTGTACACTTCTTTGATGTCCCAAACGCAGACCGCAACTTTTCAAATCAGAGCACTGCTTCAACCACGTGTCAACAAAAACCGAATCGCTTTATCTCCTTGAGGCCAATCTGACCTCTTGACTTTGGCCATATTCAGAGTCTAGCCACCGACACAACTGTCACATGTCTGACCCTTCATTCTCGGTCCTTGCTGGGTCAATCCAGGCACTATTGTTCAAACATCTGTCACAAACGTCTACCACTGCCGGTGGAGTATGAATTCCCTTTTCTCATTCTTCTCTCTTGAAATGAAAAAATGCATAATTTGCTTGGGTCTGGCACTGAGGGAATTGAAAGCGTCTCCCCTGCCATTTGAGAATTTAGGTGATGGCTTAATCTCTATAGTTTCTTATGACTTTCTCTGCGCTACCCCAAAGTTTATCAGTGTTGGCAAAAACCCATTACTTCAGTATTTACGTGTACTTGTAGATGGGTTTGGTTTCAAACTCAGGGGTATGGGTTACTTACTGCCATTTTGGTAGCACTACATTCCATTGTCAGCATCTAGACTCTAGAAGTATATTCCATGCAGCTAGTTCAGGGCTAGAAGGTTTATATTTGCTATCTGAAATACTTATTCCATTGGGGCACAGGAACCAAATTCAATGTTTCAAGTTCGTGGTGTCATAGTGGGTAATTTTAGTTACTTTCCTGCTTTTAGAGGACTGTAGTGAAATCACACTCAATCCCAGAATTGTAATTGATCTTCATTTCAGTTAATTGTCAACTAATCATAAAAGGCCTATATTGAGTTAATTTGGATACAATTTCGTACAACAGATTTTGTTGCGGTCAGGTTACAACTGACCGAGCGCACATTGAGCAAGCATGAGTGTTGTAATCCCCTTGCTTATTGTACGATGTCCCATAACCATGGACAAACTGTTATATCAGTGTATTCCTAGAACAAGACCCTACTGTGGTCTTCGTGAAAAAGTTTTGATTTAACTTTTCGAGTTTGGTGTCCTCTAACACTTAACTTGTTTTTTAGTTCCTGTTTTTTGAGGGGCTGACCATCAGATTCTGTCATCAAAGGGACACTGCTTTTCCTGGCCCTTTGTTTAGAACAGAATTGGATATTGCTTATTCCTTTCTGATTGGGCAGTTCTTGAGTACAATATATTAGGGTTCAGAGGAAGTTTTTGGCGGGCGTTTTTCTTCACGGGGTGGGATCAAAATGCTAAAATCATGAGGTTTGGCTTTATTATCAGGGAATCACTTGTATTAGATTATGCCAGCAAAATCACTCCGCTTCTCTGAACTAATTTCTAATCATTTCTCTGTGTTTTTCTTTCCTGCTTTCCTCCTCTCAGGCAGCGCCATTCACCCCGGAGAGTTTGCGTCACCTGGTTAGTCATTAACATATTTTTTACCCACAATTCAATGGAAATTTCGATCGTTTGCGACGTTTGTTTATGCACGTTTCACATCAAAAAGATGTGTTTCCCAATCCTCAATTGCACATTTATGTCGGAATGAAAACAAGAAAAAGGATTATTATTGTCTTTACTGCATGGTGGTTGGTCATTCAAAGCTTTACTGCCAAACTTTCACACCTCCTTTTTTGGTGATTTGCTGAAATATCACGACTTACCAAGATTCATGAGGATAAATTCAAGAATTTGCTTTTTATTAGAAAAAGTGAAAAAAATGTTTTTTTTGAAATTTTCACGAGGTGGAGAAATTTTGTGTTTACGGTATAGCTTTGATATACTTGTCCACCATGTTGTGACTGATTAAGAACAAATGTACTCCCTATAGAGGCCATGCTGATGCAGTGACGTAACTTTGGCATCAATTTTGGACGTTAATTTATGTCCTTGACCCTGCTAAGAGAGTGACGTCACCACACTTCACGGTTGCTGTGGTTGGGCCATGTGGGTCACTGAAGTAAAATTGATGTCCGAATTGTGTCTTTCTGTGATGTCATCTGCACGTCCTCGATAGCTTTTCTCGTGAGCCATCTTGACCCTGCATTCTGTTGCTTGCTTGCTCATTCAAGATACAGTTCAAACTGCACAGGTCTCTCTGTCATCAAAAACTACCACCTCATTCGACGCACCGCATGCATCTCTCACAAATTCAAAAATGCATCATGGGCCTCATAGTCCCGGTACTATGCAATTAACAAGGAACAGCTTGAAATGAATTTGCATCCTTGCCTGTTGTTGCTGCTTATGCATGATTATTGTTAATCAAAGATTTCTTTCAGATTTATGTTAGTTACTTTAATTCAGGGCGCCAGAGCTGGTGCTGATACTTCTTTGAGGTTGTCCATGTTCGTTGACAATTTGATCAAATGATAGGACGCCTTGTGATAGGATCCAGCAAAATTATTCATTCAGGCTGTTGGACTCAATGTCATGCATACAATGCCTCTTGACAGCAGTTCTTTAGAAGGAGTATACATCTGTCCAATCACCCCAGACATCCTAGCTATGAGATTAAGGATAGAAGTACAAAGATTTTTCTGTTTCTCCCCAGGTCCCATATCAAAATAAACACTGCTTCATTATTGAAACACTGCTTAGTCCACTGAGATCAACCAAAATGACCGGACAACTTTG
Source organism: Lineus longissimus (assembly GCF_910592395.1). Taxonomy (NCBI): domain Eukaryota; kingdom Metazoa; phylum Nemertea; class Pilidiophora; order Heteronemertea; family Lineidae; genus Lineus; species Lineus longissimus. The sequence goes on from NC_088316.1 coordinate 1,385,398, forward strand.
TGTGTACTCGACCAGCTCTGGCAGCCATTTTGTTGTTATGACATTGCATCGTTGTAATCGTTATTTTCTTGCTCTTTCTTGCACGTTGTTGTTTGCCCGTATCAGATGACGATGCTGATTCTTTCGGTATGTGTGCGTACTCTAGTAGAATATTTAGGGTGCGGTAACCAGCTTAACTCCGGTACAGGACTGGTGTCATCAGTAACTGACCTCCCCTCACCCTTTACGCTTGGTCATTTGCTTTTCCTAGCTATACCAATTGAAGTTTCCTGCGAACGACGGTGGTAGGGTAACTGAAGTCCTTGTTGTGGTTGAAAAGCCAAAGCATTACCAATATACGTGTCACATTCACGTCATGGGTTCGATCCCAAGTTGGTCGCAGCTCTCCTGTATTGAAACGGCCGTCTCCCTTGACATGATTGGTGTAAATTGCTACCTCTGGTTTCCTCCTACAAGATAACGAGTCATACAAAATTACCTTTTGAGCTGATAAACATTTCAAATCATTTGCAATACTTGAATTCCAATCTGACTTATTTTCTCATCTGGTCACAAAAGTTGCCAAATCTTTCTGTGGGAATTTGGTCAAAAAGATGTTCTGTGGTTTTGGGTTTTCAGTGCTTTTGCTCAATTTTCCCTTTTCCCCTTCCCAAGTTGATGACACCAGAAAAGCGCTTTAGTCCCGTGTTAATACAAGTTGCTTCAAACAGGAGTGTTTGCCACATGTTTGTTAGTCTTCATGTTTTATGTTGTTCATATAAGTTTTGCAAAAGATGTGTTTGATTTTGAAGCTTTAGACTAGGAGGGAGCTTTATAGTATAGTTTTGGCCGATGACACTGTAGTAATTTAGTTATGCATGAAAATGACATGGTTGTTCTTGCTACAGTGCTTTTCTGTATGTGAATTTGAAAAATTGGATTCCTTTTAAATGTCAAGCAATGTGTTGTCCGAATGAACTGGTAATAGATGGCACCTCCTTTACCCGATGTGCGTATTGGTCTGATGGTTTAAGCGGTAGAAACTAATCTTTAGCTATTTTTTCCTGCGTCTGTGGATTTAGCAGCCGGCAGTGACAACTTTTTTGGTAAGGTTAAAATGTTCGGTGTTGTATCTTTGATTCTCTCAAATTTCTTGAAAACTATTTAGTTCTTCATGAAAATGATATATTGAAAAGTGTATTCCATCATGTGTAAATGTGAAATTGATATTTGGACCTTTCAAAGAGACATCCCTTCACAAATGTCAATACAATGATAAGAGAACCTTGACATAAACTAGTGATTCAGGCCAATAGGTTCACTGAAATACGGGTATCTGCTACTGGTCAAAAAGCTATTCCAGAAATGCATTTTAACTCAAACTTGGTAGTGGCGAAAAATTTTCATCCAATCTTCTGATACACTCTTGATTCTGTCTCACAATTATACTGAATTTGATAGTATTTATTCCAAATGAGAGAATTAAAGACTTTGTTCTTATCTTTTGCAATTCCCATCTGTGCTTCTGTTTCAATATGGCAATTGGGCTCCGTCTTATCCAAAATGGCAGCTTCACCCAAGCAAAGTTTGGCAAAAGAGTCCATTACTGAAGTTCCACTTGGAGAAGAACTTCAATAATGGCGGTCTGAGTTAGTAATCAGTCTTGAAGAGAGCCATCGACCAAATATAGTTCTGGGTCTGGCTGGAGTCTAGCTCAAACTAAGTTGGCGTTGTATGTTTTTTTGCTTTTATCTTTGAATCTTCTGCAAAAAGGAGGTTGGGGAATTTATTTTGATTTCGCGATGACTTGTTTGTCTTCAATGCTTTTCATGTTGATTGTTTTGTTTTGTACATTTTAAGCTCCTCTTTTGTTGCATTTGTTCTTTTATAACATGAAAAAAATCATTTCTGCTGGTTGAATGATGATTATACTCATTGGATTCACTAATCACATAATACATTTTATACTACATTTAGTGGTCTCAAGATACCTCTAGACACAGTTGAAGTTTCTCAGGAAAGTCGTAAAGTCATTTTTTCTCCAAATTTTTTTTTCACTTTTTCCCTAATTCTTCCTTTTCGCTTAATACGACATGCTGAATCTTACCAGAGCTGGTCATAAATATCTCAATTACCTTTTTTTCTTCTGGCCCATGGGAATGCCTTCCTTAGTCTCACAATGTGACTTGTCTTTTCAGGCATGGGGAAAGAAGTTGAAAACCTCATTCAAGAAAACGCGGAACTCCTTGCTACCAAGTAAGTGGATTCACTAAATTTCACTTTAAGATTTCATAGGACTACTAGAAATCACAACAGGAGCTCACCCAGCAGAGGAAATCAAGTAGAGACTTAGCTTTGCAGTCTCTTTTGTGAGGTCAATGCCAGGAGCACTCGCCAAAGAGCATATTCAAAATCCTCCTCCTGTGCATTAACAGCAGAACACTTTTGTGGGTTGTTGGTTTTGAATGTGGTAGTTTCCACATTGATGCAGAGGAGGAGGCCTGGCACTGTTTTTCAGTACGATCAGGATTGAGTTGCCATCATTTTCTTTTGGATTGATACTGCTCTAGCCCATCAACATTGGGGTGTAATGATGTCGCTCTCTGACTTTACTCCGCTCCATCTTTCAGGAATGCTCTGAATATCGTCAAGGATGATTTGATTGCCAAGGTCGACGAGCTGACAAGCGAACATGAGATTCTGCGTGAGGAGATCACGTCGCTGCAGGCCGTCAAGTCGCGCTTCAAGCTCCGCATCACGGAACTCGAAGATGAAATCAAGAAGCTGAAGGAAGAAATCGACAAGATGAATAAAAAGATGAATCCGGAAGATGACGTATGTTTCTCTTCAATCAGAATATTTGTAGATAACGAACACAATAGACAAATTTCATATAAAGATCAAAGAGAAAATGGCTAAACATAGGCGTAGCTGGGGGGAGGAAATGTCCACCCAGATGTTGCCAAAAAAGTGTTTTTGACCATGATTTTGGCCGAAAAATTTCAAAAAGTGTGATTTTGTCCCCCAAGACCAAGAAGCTAGCTATGCTCAAGAAATCTTGCTTTTTTTCTTGGAAAGTATCTAAAAGTTTACAATTAAAAAACGTTTGATGTTAAAATTCTCATCAATTGACTACCATTTCATCTTAGTTACAATCATCATATGAGCTGCAGAACTTTGCAGCGCTGGTAAGTTAAGTTTCCGACCAATTGTAAAAAAATAACAACTTCATCAGTCCTCGTTGATTCTTTCCCGATGACAACTGGCTGTTGTGGAATTCCTTTACAAGTAATCCTATTAACAAATATGTCACGTAATGGAACAATGCTTCTACTTCTGTTTCTACTAGTCAAGCGGTGAAAATTGAAGAATCACAGGTTGTCTTGGTGTATGAAAGCTCTTTGGTAATCTTAAACTTGTCTTTCTGACACTTCTTAAAAACCCTGTAACACATAGACTTTGGTGTGAATCTAAAATCTCATAACCTTAATATCTGCACCGTGGTGAGAGTGTTAATTGTAGAATGTTATGACGGAGATAACTTTTGGAGACGTACTTATGTCCGTGGACCTTGGCTCTTTTTGGCCTTGATGTGGTTACACGTTTCTGGATCTTGGCAGTTGAGTCAGGGGCTGAACTTAGAATTGCATCCTTGCTGTTCCGGTGAGGCTGCTCGAGTGACAAAATTGTCACTGGACCTAACAAAATTGTTGTGTTGGATTGACGTGACTTAGCAGAGAGGTGTGACGATGTTACAGTTCAGCCTCAGAAGACGCCAACTTGCGTTGGTATTCCAGGGATTATAGATTATAGATTACCCTAGAGGCGGCCTAACTAATGCTCTTTCATGGTGTCAACTAAAGTCAGTCAACTATGACACTGGATGCCCAGGGCTGTGTAACATTACTATTTGTGGTCACACTACAATCGAGTGACAAAGTGCAGCCAAGTACCTTTGGCTGGATCTCTCTGAAAAGCACTTTAGGCCCTGTTTTGTCTCATTTCACAGGAGGACGTCCCGATGGCACAGAGGAAGCGTTTCACCCGCGTAGAGATGGCACGCGTACTGATGGAGCGCAACCAGTACAAGGAGCGACTGATGGAGCTGCAGGAGGCGGTCAGGTGGACTGAGATGATACGGGCATCGAGAGAACACCCCGAACTAGTAGGCCAAGGTGGTGGTACAAAGAAGAGATCAACAATATGGAATTTGTGAGTATGATTGGTTTACTTCATGATGCACTCCTTAGGATCTGACTTCTCTTTGAAAATAGTGGAAAAATACTTGAAGGACTTATAAATGAGAAAAATTTCAATTTGAAACTTAAAAGTCCCTGGATGTGGAATTTTTTTGAGCCCTCAAATGTTGAGATCAGAATTAAGAATTTTGAAGGCTTTTAAAATCAGTGATTGTGTACAGGTAATGATGTAAATGTGAAATAGTATTAAATGTGTCAGTTGCTCATCTTAAAAAACTTTGAAGTTTGTTAAATTGATTTCAATTTTAGTGGATATGATAGGTAAGGTAGGCCATACACCTCCCCTGCAGGGGTCAACTGGGCTAAGGATCCCTTGGTGTCATGGATAAGTAGCGTAGGGGTCATATCGGGTACAGGCCTGTTGTATGATGCTACCAAAGGTGTTCGCTAATGTGAGAATTGCAAGTATTTAGAAGAAAAAATGGGAATAATCAGTCCTCAGGCTTTGTGGAAAATGTCGCTGTTTATCTTAAATTCCAGCCATTGCTTAGTTTTTGCACGGTAGTATCATAGAATAACGACGCGTATTGATCAAACAGGTGTTCTTTCTGGCCCCTTCAGACCTGATTATTCAAGGCACCAAAAAGGACACTCAATTTGCATAGAAATAGACTGTTCCCTGTCCAGCCACATCATCTCCACCACAGGTTAGGCAGGTTGACCGTCGAAGAAGAAGAAGGCATAGAATATACATAGAAGCATGTTTAAAAGCACGTGATTCATGTCGAATGTTCTTGTTCTGTTTCAGTTTTGGTAATCTCAGTGGTTTAGGTTCGACGGCGGCACCAGAGAGCCCGCCCAGGCCACAGCCCAAGAAGAAACACATACAGGGCACACCGAAGATTGTATAGCACACATCCAAAGTGGGAACACACCATGTTAGAAATGTCCAAGGGCCAGCTGGGAGAAACAGATTTATGAGTTATGTGGAGAGGGGGAAATAAATTTTTGTGGAATGTTTTGGGAATTGATCTTGGGTAGGTCTGGGATACTGAGGGGTGTAATGTTTTGAGAAATGACTGTGGGTTGGTCAGGGGAACTGCAGGGTAAGATCAGGGCTCTTGGTCACACTTAGGTGGAGCGATTTAGACTAAAGTTACCCCCCAAAAGATGTATCTTTAAACCCAGACAGGAAAAGACACGGCAAAACTGGTATTTCTAACATTGTGTGTTCGTGCTTTAAAATGCATTTTGTACCAAGATGCTCAAAACATCCAATCTGTTGTGTGACAATACCGATTTCAGTACCTTTGTGGTATATCAAAACTGTGAATTTTTTGGGGGTTCAAGCAAAAATTTTCTATAAATGGAAAATGATTCGCCGGAAACTAGTTCAATGAAAGCAGCCACTTTGGGACCAAAACCAGTGTCCTTATTAGAGAGGTTGTCCTTGATAGAGAGGTGTCCGCTAAGGAAGGTTCCACTGTAATTGTATTGACAGTTAAGGATATTTTGAGTGTCTCTTCAAGAGTTTTATATGGCAGCAACGCAATCTACTTCATATCGTGGCGCATCTCATCTGCTAGCCATCTGTTAGTGTAGGCAAACTCAATCTCAATGACTCTAAGAATGATGTATTCATTAACCCTTTCATGAGTGTAGTGGCTAATCCAGAAAAATCCAGAAGAGTGAAAGACCAGTCATCTTAACTAGTCATCCAGTTATGTAATATTGAGGGCAGTTTGCTTGGAATTACATTGAGCTTGGGGGCATGACTGTATGGGTCTTATGTCTTATGGGGAGGAATTACGGATTTAGGAATTGAATCTGATTCATCTCTGATTGAATAGGCTGACTTGTTCTGTTTAATTTTTTGGGGTGGGAGGGAGTGCTCAGCTCAGCATAAATGGTTGGGTAAAGGGCTAGATTTGATTGCAATAAGTTTTAATCCTCCATTGTAGAGGGAGTGAGTGGGACTTGGTCAAAAACATGAATAACAATTTGTTCACTAGATTCCATCCATTCCGAATGATTTTCATAACTGTTGTGTCTTTTCTTGAAAAGATCTGGAATTTGTTACAGCGTTAAGTTTGTAAAGTATCATCTTCTGACTGAGATTGAAATTCACCAAGAAATTTCTGTGAATATTCTGTTTTAGTGTCCGAAAAGCAATTGACTCTCAATTTTAAGGCTTTTTTGGCCTTTTTAGGAAACCGGTTCTGTATTTGCTTCACAAAACCAGAAATATTGACACTTTTCAGGAATTGAACCATTAGGCCATGCCCAATAATTCTCTGTTTGGGGCTCCTGGCACACAGAAGTGACTATTTGAAAGTATCTGCACCAATTTTTGAGGAATTTGAAATATTTCAGCAAGAAAAGTTTTGAAAATCTTGTTTGTGTGTGTGTATTGTTTTTTTTGCTGGAGGCCCCAAACATTGAAATAATTGGCATGTCCTCCTATAACGTAATGATTGAATACCAGTCACCCTTATTTGCTCAAAATGATAGGTAATTAAAGACAGTTTGCCTATTTTTGGAAATGATAGGGGTGATATTTGATAATGTTTGTAGATTATAACATGGCACAATAGGGATCAATAAGAGGCAGACATTATTTGTTGATTATAGTTATTGTCAAGGATACAGATTTTTTGTCAAATATCATACTTTTGTGATTTTCTTTAAAATGAACTGACCCGAAGTACTGTAAATATATTGGTTCGGAAGGGTCCATTTTAAAGTTTGAGGGGTATTTCTTATTGATCCATATTGAGCATGATATACTAATGGATCATATTGATCTCTTCAACAGCAACGACATTCCATTGATACGATTGGCGGCCATTTTGGATTCCGTCGCCATGACGATACCAAGCGGTGCTCCGCGCCATGTTTGATTTTAACAATGCCATATTGCATGTCCATGTTGATCCCTATTCGTGTTTCGTTTGTTGAGTTTTTTTGCTCGTTCCAAAGTGCATGAACAATCAATATCAAGCTGAATATCCCTTTTATCGCTCATCGCTGCGATAATTGTCGCAGGTCGCACCAATAAAACACTCCTTCGGTGATAATCCTTCTACTGCATCAGTATCCTCAGCCTGGCACCAGTGGTATTCAATACACTCAGTCTCACAATATATTTGTAGATGAAATAGGAGTATCAAAGCCTGAGTATGATGATATCATTTGATGCATTCTAAATCATCCAAACTGGCCAAATATAACATTCAGCTTGTTGTTTTGGACTGCTGAATTGAACGCAACTTGGCCAATATCAGTCTATCATCTCATGAAGTATTGAAAGTATCCTCATTTGATAACTCCCTTTGACATTTCCACAGGCAGGAAAGGTGTGTATTTTAAACCATTTAACAGAAAGGGTTTCTATAATTTGACTTCGATTTGCTTGGCAAAACATACAGACAGCAGGAGTTGTGCATGTCTCTGGTAATCATCAGTGATATTGGCTTGCTGGGTTCGCATGATTTGCATTTGCCTCATTGCTTGCATGGTCATGGAAGGTCTTTCAGTCAGTCAAAACTTCATTGGTCTTTTCGCTGAAAATTTAAACATTTTATTCAAAAACTTTTAGATGAGTTTGACTGAATTCAAAATAGATCGAAAATCAATAGTTTGGCAGAATTTTATTCCACCGAAATCTTGACATTATTATTTTTGCGAAATATTCCAAATTTGTGAGATCCGATCTCGTATTCATATTGAAATGCACAACATGCTGACTTTGAAACAGGAGCGCTTTGTTTACTCATCTTGCAAAACCCAACTGGAAGCCAAAATAGACGGTTTTTGGTCCATTTTTCTGGCAATTGTTGATGCGCTTTGGAACGAGTATTTAAAGATGTTGTTAGCTTTGATTTAAGTCTATTTTGAGAGAATGTTTACATCTGTTCGATGTGTCAACATAGATCTCATCAGTTTGTGTCGTCTGCTTAAAATAGGACGTTTATTGTTTGTTTGCTTTAATGCTTTGGAATCAGTTTTACAAGTAAAATGTTTTAAGCATCCGTTATAAAACAAGGCATGTTATTATCCCTTTGACTGTATGGGGGAGAGGGGGCTACTGGGTCCGATGGTACTCGATAAATGATTATATACACGCAACCCACACATCCAAGCACTTCATCAGAACTCACTTTTACGAAAACAAACAAAATTTGACCAAAACATTTCCTGTTTTGTATGGTATCGTGAATCGGTGACAAAAACACTTTTTCTATCATTGAAAGTCTACGAAGTTGGACTATTACTGATTTCTGTGGAAAGAACCAAAATTTGTCTGAAATAAACTGTCTTGAAGTGACTAACAACACTGATAAACACAAGCAAAACACATTGACACAAGATAAATGGCATTTTAAGCAGACGACAATGTAAACAAATGTGAATCAATGAATTAATTTGCTGCCATTTTAATTGTAATATTAATTGTAAAAACAGAAATTAATGTAATTATAATTAAGATTATGATTTATTAAAAAATTCTAAAAGATGAAAAAGGTCTTTTGGTTTATTTTTGCATTTGTTATAAAGTTTTCGTTTTCTTTTGGGATCAACATGGTGTGTGCTTTTGGTGCATTGTTAGAATGGTCGATTTGATTTCATGTCCACTCGCCTATTCTCGCTTAATTTGCAGAGTTTTTCTTTTAGGTTCGACAGTACTCTGTATTTCAGGAAACTAGACTAGTAGTAGAAGTTCCATGATAGAGCCTCATAAAGTATGTCCGCAACGAAGAGGGATTCTGACAAAGCATATAGATGGGTCAGGGGTTGGAGGGTCAGTCTGCTTGTGGATTAATATGGATGACTGATGAGCTGGACCTGTCTGTACACTATGATGAGTTGCTACACTTTGGCAAACACCACATGCGACATCACTTATGGCAGACACTGGCCTACCAAATTCAGACTACTAAGTTTGTCATTAACGGTCTGGCATAAGTTGGCTGACATGTACGTACGGAAGGGGGAGGTGTTGCCAATACGTACAGGGTGCGTCGGGGGGAGGGGTCTACAAGTCTGGATTTGGTGCGTATATAGTAAATGAATGCTACCTAACGGGTATCAATGGACAGATTACTCGATACCCAGGACTTCACCCATGCTGGTATGAGTGTAAGACATGGATGGGGCCCAATGCGACCTAATGGCATGTCTGCCTACTATGGGGTCCTTCAGAAGACGATGTTTAGCTTATTATAGGGGAGAAGGCCAATAATGGCAATTCCACTTGCATAACACCAAATGAAAGATTGATGGATCCATACTGAAAGTTTCAGAGCGATCCCTCGCTGAAGGGCCAGAATATGGTAATAAGTGTTGTACTGTGTTCCCACAGGGAACTTGGCTGAAAGACACTGTTCAATGTCGATTTCAAAGAACTCGCTAACTGAACTACCTTTGAGGTCATGGAGTTCAATAACCTTGTGTGGGCATGAAATGGTGAAAGTGGGAGTCGCTTTTTTTTTCTTTCCAAATTGGGAGTCTAGGAAGTAGGTGCTGACAAAATTTGGATTGCAGTTGTCTTATTGGACATCTTGGAAGTTGTGCATGATAAGGTTGTGACTTCATTGGATATGGCTGTAGGTTGTGACAATTGGTGTCTTTAAATCGAGACTTAAGCCAGTGGCAATGGGTTCCATTTGTATTGTTGGTATCTTGCAAACGATGCATGCACAGTTTGGGAACTGGACCTTTAGAACTATGTTGTGACATTGTCTCTAGGATGTCTTTAAAGAGAGACTTTGGCCATTGAATACTCAAGTGATTTTGTTTCTTTCCCATTGGCGTCACTCTCTTAAACGCCAGTACGGAACATCATGCCGTCGACCACTTCGGGTGCTACCCTGTAACGGAGGAATACAGTCTTATGCCACAAAACCCCTGGCTACTGGAAGTTTTATGTTTTCATTCTCCTTTCTAGCTTCAGCAACTTGTTCAACACCTCCAACAAACCCAGCAAGAAAGCTCTCCCCCACGCGACCATCCGCTACAATGCACCGACCACCCAGGTCCAACCCGTCGGAGACCCCAACAAGAAGTCGCGGGAGAAGTACAACCTCGGTGGCAAGGGAAAAGCGTATGACTTTCTTAAGGAAGAAGAGTAAGTGACCTTGTCCCTATGTTTTGGTGTACCTCGTCAACAGTGTTTAGGTGTGTACTTGTAAGACTTTGTCTCCTATGGTAAAGTGTTCCTGTCCAATGTGTTCAACTTCTGTTGTAGTTAAAATAATCAAACTGTATTGATATAGTTTGGGGTATTTGTCCAAAATAGGTTGTCTGCAAGGACCTCTAATCTACTTGGCTTTATGCAATGCCCATGAAAATTTGACAGTTTTCAGTGTTAAGCCATTATACGGCAATCGAAATCTCAGAAAGATTCTTGACAATCCTTTCTAAAAAGTTTGTAACCTTAAAGTTGAACCATTGGGACGTTTTGTTACTATCCTCATGAATGTCTGCCTGTTTGTAATGTTCAGTCGGCATCTGTCTGTGATTTCTGGTCTAATTATTTCCTACGCACCACACATAACTGTTTAAAGCACACATTCTTACATTCAGTTTCCTGTGTAATCAGTGCCATTGAGAAATGTATTGTGAACTTTCAGTCGCAGAAAAGAGATTAGTATGAGGACAATTGATAGAACAAAATGCACCTTAACATTTTTAAGCACCAATTCTTACATTTACTTTCTTTTGTAATCAGTGTCCATTGGGAAATCTATTCAAAACGGTTGTAAAAGACATTATAGATTGTGAGGATGCTTTATAGAACAAATACGGTAATGTACCATATGTATGTTTCCCAGTTCAATGAGGAATTATGTCATATAGCACTTTAACTAATCTCTGAAAAGTTTTGCTCAAGCGTACAGACCTGTTTTGTTGTTTGAAATTGCCAATCAAGGGGCTGGGGTGTTATATCTTTTGTCTTCTCTCTCCCATAGTTGAGATATTAGCCCTGTCGTGTTGCGGTCCAATTCCTCGTGTCTTGCACTTAGAATTATGTTGTCTTGTCCACTTTTCCCCGGCTGTCTTTGTACAATCATTGGGTGATATGAATAAAGACTAGCAAATGCTTTTACTCCGGTTTTGTACAGGAAGGCCTAGTGTAAATGTACATGGAGATTTAGATAAAAGCATTTGCTAGTCTTTATTCATATCAATCATTGTCATTACCTCAAGGAACATGTTTCGCTGACAATACTGAAAAATATCATGAACCTTTCTCAGCTGTAATTTTTGCCAAGAATTATTTTAAGATCTTTGGTGTGTTTAGTTATCATAATTTTCATATCTTTACAACTGGGAGCTGTATAGTCCCATCTAATAAAGTCTTAAGACCGTTGAATATTATTGAATATTATTTCCATAGAAGGATAATTCCATTAATATTCACTTTTCAGTTAACGATATACATTTTTTGTTTGGGATGATGGGAAACAATGCATGAACTACACTATTTGACTTCAAATTTTTTGGAGATATCTTAGCCTTGTTTCATATTTTGACCTAGCATTATCGGTTTTTGTACCAACCTGATTCAGACCCTCAAAGTCTGGTGTCGATTTCTTATCTTGGGACAATCACGACATCTGAATGTATTCTCGTAACATGTATCTCTTTCCACCAATCAGGATGTTGCAAAGTCTTGGGTAAGTTTGCGTTTTCGAGTCGAGGCAGATACTAGGCGCAGTTGTTTGCTGCAGTCTTGTAACCATACTCTGAGGGTCGCCAAAGTAGTTTTTTCTTCTCCGATGTATTTTGTGTATGAGCACTACTCGATTTTAACTCACTGCATGGATTTGGCAGTTTCCATGAGAAAGTTAGGATTAACACAATTGTTATAACTGTTGGTTAAAGGGAACTGAAACCGCCCAGGCAGTTCGTATGACCTCGTTTTCATTTCCCGCGTATCGGGTGATCAGAACGAGGCATGAATGAAACATGGCGCCTAGCTGTCAATCATTGAGTGACGTCACTACTATGGAATTTACTACGAAAACTCGTGAATGAAAGATCGCATGACTCACGTGATTCTCACATGATTCTCAATAATAATAACAAATTGAACTGCGCATGCTCGGGCACTGGGGGCGGAGCTACAAATCTGAACTCGAACAGGAAGTTGGAAGTTTGACCTTCTCGGGCGGTGAAAGTTGAAAAGTTGAATAAATCACTCGGCGGTTCCAGTTCCCTTTAAGTTTAGCGCTCAAATACAGTAAGGTGGGGTCACCTTGGCTAGTGAATGACCCAACACAGGGTGTAAAAGTGCTCAAACCTCGCCTGTTGTTGGCTCTGAAATGAAATCAGCTGATGTTAGAGTTGCCTGCCTTTATGCTACCTTTCATACTACAAACAAGGTGGATATTGGCCCTACCCAGGCACAGATGGAAATGACCTCTTCATCAAAATCTTCGCAAAACACAGATGGAAACAGCCAAATTGTACTTTGTTATGCTGTAAATATTTATAGAATGATTAACTCAAACAGCCACAGGGTGTCTCAGAAGAAAATAACATTACAAATCTCAAGACTACAAAAGAACACCAATAGAAATGGCATTGAAATTGCTATTGCCTAGAAAGCACCACCAAAGAAGCAGTATCGGGTCCAGCAATTTGCTTGATTGTTGGATATCACAAGGATTTCAGCATGTTGCATTACTTCTGGGACATCCTGTATTGTTGTATCATCTGTTGTAATGGTTTTGCCTTGCAGGAATGTGTTTTGCTGGTGTATGAATCACTTGATATTGTGGCGTCTGCTTGGCTTCGACTCTTGAACCTTGAAACAGTCTTGTATTCTATCAGATGTGTAAAATCCCCCATTTCTGAGCATACTGTCAGGTCTATCAAGAAGTTGGACTAGATCTTGTAAAATTCTCTAAAGAATGATGTAATTGATTTTGATGATTGAGACTTCAAATTAAGAGTAGAGAAGAGCTAATCCCAGTTCAAAATTTATCAAAACCAAACCAAAGTTTTTGTTCTTTTATGCAGATCTCTAAAAGTTATCGGGTATTTGAATTTTGTTATCTTGTGCATGAAGAGAAATCAGTTTATATCAGACTTTTTTCATCTTGCGCTCTTCTTCAAGACATCACCCTTTGTATTGGGCGGTGTGTGTTTTCTTTGAACACATCATATGGTACATTTGGTTTAATGGCCTCCGTTTTTGGATCTCCTGGGTTGAGAGGTCGTTTCTGCGTGCATGATGCATGGCATTTACTTATAACATCATCATCCCCCTCCCCCAATGACTTGCGACCACATTTGATAGACATTTAGCTGTTGTTTAACTGCTAAATGAAGGAACACCACTGTTGCACACCGTGACAAGAACCTACTTGCGTTGCGTGGTATGAAGGAACTTTTGCATGATCCTGTATCCTCCCCTCCCCATTTTAGAAAAATGACTATGACTTTCGTTGATTGGCCGGTAAGAAATGAAAATTCCAAGCATGTTTTTCCAACTGAATACTGTGACCGGAAAAAAATTTGCAAGCATTTCAATTTTGCTACACATTGAAGCACAAAATGATTTGTTGTCGATGTCATTGCCTGTCGTCTGCATGTTGTATTTTGGTGATTCAGGAAATGTGTCACTTATGTCATTTTGTCAAATTGTCAATTTCATCACTCTCAAGAGAGGAGACACTGTGGAATGCCTCTCTTCCAAATGAGATGCAGCCAAGGTATATGATACAGTCACCATGAGTTTAATTGGCGCTCCTTTTAGAGCCCTGCACAAACGAGCGATTTAAATTGCATTGCCTGCAATTATAACTGCTGCTATGTATGACAAAATGATCGCTTAGGCGCTCGTCACAATTGAGCGACGATGGCAGATAAAGGGTTTATAGTGAGCGTTTTATGATGAAATTACACAGAAGAGTTGCTGTTAAAAACTTTGCAACCCCAATTAAACCCATGGTTACTGTCCATCCTTCTCAGTAGACTGCCCTGTACACTTCATCCTTGGCACTCTCAAATCTTTTGACATTAGTACAAATCCCAGTAAAGGAGTGGTCAGTAAATTTTACAATTTTCTGCTGTGTTATGAGTATGATTACAGTAGTAGATCAGTTGTTCGGCCTATAATCTGATTATTCTGTCCTGCACATAAGCAAATTGCGTCTGCTTGTAACTGTGACCAAAATAAGGTAAAATGGGGAAAGGAAGCCCCTCTCATTCACACACTTGAGGATTGTTAGTAGAACACAATAGAAGGGCTAGCTTTACCCCATTTTACCTAACCTGTGGTCGCACCATTTTAACCTGATATTTATGTTTGCCTATTTGCTGCACAGTTCTGTTGACTCTAATATCTCTCTGCTTTAGGCGAACGCTGGGCGCTGCGAACCCAGAAGCTTATTTGTCCCAGATGCAATCGTAGGTTTATTTCACCAATTTAACTGCCTGCAGCCAAACCCAGGAGTGAAATGCTGTACAAAATCTTGCTCAAAATACCCTCCCCAAACCTTTGGCATAATGGCTAATGCCATTGCAAAGACATGCTTTTGCTACCATCATAATGACAATGACATGTGTGTTTGTGACTTTTCCATTCACTCGGAGTAGATCTGAAAGGATTATGTAACCACTGGACCCTCAAGTTTTGAACACAACTTCTCTCCTCAGACTTCGTTACAAATGTTTGGAGGAAACGGACCGAATACCTCCTCGAGTTCAGAATGTTACAATGCTGAATCCGACTGAGAGAGAACTACATATTTTGCTCGAAGTGTTGGAGGGGAGAGGTCCTGTGTATCTTCCAGCACCGTTACTCTACTGTTGATGTAGTAAACAAACAACAAACAAACTCTACCTTCAAGACTTGAGCTTCTGAAATCCCTGCTGTCACAATCCCTCAAATTGAAAATATTTCAAGAAATGTTTGTCTTGCTATGCTGTGGTTTTGCTAAACGCACGGCCCCCCCTTGCAGTCATCATCCTCTTGGATTGTTTATCATCCAGCATTATGCTGTGCGTTAGTAGAACTTCCATGACTTTCAACATCAGTTGAACTAATTGCTGTCCCAGCATGTCAAATTTGCACATCTTGCTGTCCCTCCCCTTTTTTGCTTTCTGAACAATTCCTTGACAATGATTGTCTTATTGTCGTTCCTTCCACTAAGGATGTTTATCACTAAAGCCACATATTTTGACTAGTATCAAGAAGTACTCTTAGTATTTGTCTTATGTTCTCAAGAGGCAAAGGTCCTTTCTAGCGCAAGATGCCTATAATGATGACGATGAGATTAAATCTCTGGATTTTACCTCAGAACAGATAAACCACATATGCTTGGTTCAGTCGTTCCTGTGCATTCAGTAGAATATCACAAAATACAAATCGACTATAAAGATATTTGTATCACGAGGCATTAGACGCAGTTACTTGAATTTTGTTTCCTCTTTTGCAGACTCAGCGAAAAAACCAAGAAGGAGCGAGAACGTGAACGTCGGGAGCAGTATAAAGCCGTGCGGGCACACGTCAAGAAAGATGACGGCAGGATGCAGGCCTATGGGTGGAGCCTCCCTGCAAAAGTCCCACACATCCCACGCTCGGAGTCCAACAGCGGAGGAGGAGGTAGCAAGAGTCATGTCCCTGTACCAGTACCAGTCTATTGTAGGCCATTACTGGACAAAGAACCTGGTATGAAGGTATGTACGCAGCTACGGCTGGTAGGGTATTTCTCCCTTATAATACTGGAGATGTGGTATCTGGCGAGTGAGTCGTGGAACCCTTGGTCATCTGTGAGAAGGATCCAAGGCCATCATCCTCAGTTAGCTGTTTGGCTTTGGGATACTTGAGGGCCTACCTGGCTGGATGTTCCCCTTATAGTCCTGAAGCCATTAGATCTGGTTGGGGAATCGGTTACCTTGGGAGATGGATCTAAGGCCCTGGTTTGCTTTTGTCTAAGGTCCATTTGAAACTGATGAGGCTGTTTGCGATGTATTTTGAAATAAATGTTGGACCTTTTCTCACAGATTTGGTGCGCTGCTGGTGTGAATATAACAGGTGCCAGGACGCGGGACGGTGGCTCCATCATCGGGGCGAGCGTGTTCTACTCTAACCCTCGGGATGTGACGGAGAGGAAGGAAGCCAAGAACGAGGTGGAGAGGCTGGATCAGGAGTTGAAGGTATGAGCCTTGTATTGTATCCCAGTCTCTGATGTCCTGGGTGGGCTCCAAGAAAATAATGTTGCTGTTCTTGCAAAGATTCTCTCTACTATGCCTGGGTTTGAAAAACGTATCGTACGAATGTCAAACCTCTGTTGGCTGTAGTCTAGAAATCCTTTAATCAGCCAAAGTCAAAGCCACCAGCCGAAACCACTGTGACAACCCCCTATTTAGGTTGAGGAAGGAATCTGTAAGAGAGTGGTTGGAACTCTAAACGAAATCCTTCAGAGTGTTTGTGTGGTCCGGTTGTCCTCCTTTGAAAGAATCGAGTAACTCGACTGGTTTCTTGGATTGCAGGATCATGAGAAAGGCATCAAAGACCACGAGGCGGAACAAACCGAGAGGATGTCCTCCCTTGTCTGGATCGTGACGTCGACTCACTCCTCCAGCCGCGTGACCGTCATCGACGCAAACAACCCTGGTGACATCTTGGAAAGTTTCCACGTCACATCGTCGCATATTCTCTGTATATCGAGCGTGCCAGGTAAAATTTCGCCTGAAATAGATTTGACGTATTGGTATGACAAGTATGGTCAAAGTTTGAAATGGATAGATTTTGCAGGATGCTCCTTCACATCAGGTCAACACTTTAGGCGATATTGAGTCAAAACCTGGTGAGTTGGACTCCAAAACCCTCATCTCGAACTCCAAAAAGATTGAAAAATTTGCAGAACGGAAACCTTTTACCTTTGACCTTGAAGGACAGAACTCTAGGTCCTAGAAAACTCCTATCACCCAACTTTCTCTACCAGGTGCATCCGAGAGCGACTACCCTGCTGGTGACGAAGACCTACCCAAGTGCAAGACATCAAAAGACTCGGACGTCCTCGCAGACCCGGCTGTTGGGAACGGTGCCGGTGAGGCAGGTGGAATCGGAGGAATAACACTTGTGAAATGCGCGACAGGCTCGGCAAGTAAGGCGGGCAGTACGTCCACGTCGCCTGCTGGCTCTCCTAAATTGAGAGGTTAGGATGTAAATATGCATGCTCCGTGATCTTGTGTCTGATGACCTCATGCCCAGTAGCTCAGGCCAAGATATAATGGTGCTATCTAGGTAGCGCTAAACACCCTGGGAATGAGGTTATTATGTGATGTCTTTTGAAATTGACCGGAAAGGATGCATTTAGTTGGGTTAGACTTGCAATAATTGCTTTTGGCCAATGTATTTTTGGTCACCTGGTATGGAGCGTCTGCTTGTGAAGGCATGTTGTTTTGCAACAGTTTGCCTCGCTCCAGCTTAGCGGAGGAGAGATTGAGTGTTTGAAAACCACGTCAATCCAGGGAAACTGTGATGGGGCATCGTTTTCAACATCGCTCGTCCCATTTCTTGGCAAGGTTCGGCCACTCCACTGTCACTCTAGTGGAGGTATAGAGACATAATTTGTTCGAAATTTTAGTTGCTTGCTTCTTTTGTTGCTACTACAAACCGAAATCTGTGAAAATCTGAAAATTATCAAATTGATAATTCGGCCTGGCTAAATGCACTCTTAATTTAACCAATCTCTCTCTTGACAGACTCGTGTGTCTGTTCTAAGTGTTGTTATTCAGCTGAAGTTGATGTCGTAATTCTAATTCGCATGGTAGAAACACCACATTTTGTGATTTTAAAACATCAAGGTTCCATTGTATTGTATGAAGATTATAAATTAAAATTCTCCTCTGTGTGTTGTGAGTCTCCACTCCTTGCACAATCCTCCTACCCTGTTCCGGTACAACCCTGCAGTGTTCTCCACAAGGCCATTTGTCAGGGCGGCCCATCCTACCTTGGTAGCCACTCGTCCCCTTGACCTCATGTCCTGTCCTGGTTCAACCCTGTCCCTCCACCTATCACCTTTCCTGAGTGACCTAATTCCGACTTGCAGCTGCAGACCTTTCCTCACTTCTTCTGAATCCAGTATTTTTTTTGTGGGGGAAGTTTAGTTTAGGTAATGGTTTGACACTTATCTCCATTCTGTACTCTCTAGAGACAGCACTTCCCTACTCGTATTATTGGTTCTGAGTGAAAATTCTGAGATGTAGTTCCAAATGAGTAGAATTCTTCTTCAAGAATCTGTTCAAATTCACCTGAAATTTGTTATGACCTTTACCTTTCACCTCTGACCTTCGACCTTTTCAACAGGTCGCCGCAGACTGGAAGTGGTTGAGGATTTGGCTGCAGCTGCAAAGGCCGTGACAGAAGCGTCCGATAACATTGAGTGGAATTTCTTTCTAGATTTTAGCCCCGAGGCTCAAGCCGGCATCGCTACTGTTAGCGCGGCGGTGCAGGCCCTTACGTCTGCCAGCGATAGCAAAGGTAGATTTCGTTTTTGCTATGACTCGGACTGTTTTAGTAGAAGCATTTGAGTGGAATGGGTTGTGATTGAATGGCTTTATAACACTGGAGGAAATACAGAACTAAATTATCCTTTGAATGAAAGTTCGCGAAAATTTTGAAAGCCCTGGTGTTTTATTCCACATTTCGATGCATTGAAGGGTGATGTGTTGCCAGAAACATCTAAATATCAAGCTGTATTTCCTCTGCATCACAGCTGCTAGTTTGCTAGCTAACTAGGCATTTAGTTTCACCTGACGGTTGAGGTGCATTGTGTTTGTGAATCCATTTTCTTTTTTGTGATGATCCCTGGAATGCAATCTTGTTTTATTCAAATGTCATGTCTTGCATTTACCAATTTCTGGAACGTCGTGCATTTTGAGTTCGATACAAGTTCGTGTCTGTTTTTGAGTGCGACTAAATTCATTTTGAGCTTGTTACGAGTTTGTGTCCGTTTTTGAATGGTAATTGTGTTTAGAACAATTTTAAATGCAATCTGCTTGCTCTTTTAGTGTCCATTTCATCCCAGTGCAACCTTGTCCTTCATGTTATTTATACGAAAATAGAATATGTATCTGGCATTGCATATCTATTGTACATAGGCTGACCCATTTCCTCCTGTGTACCTTTACCCATAGACCCTCTGTCTTGTAGATAATCTGTTGTATGCTTAGAGTGCCCTTCTGGCTTAAATCCTAATGTATTAACTTGTGTTATCTGTGGTACTGTAAATCCTGCTTAATGACTGCATTTTGTAAGACACTGCTTTTGAGATTACTAACACAAAAAGGTTGTTTTTAACAACAAAGAGGCCTGAAATAGAGTTTTTGTTTCGGACAATAATAGAAATGTGAAAATTAACCAAAAATAGAACGAAGTAACAAGGTTACCTTTGTATCACTTTGGCTGTGGATATTTGAGTTTGCAGTGCTTCAAATGGAAATAATGAACCAAGAGTTACCTTTCTGGAGGAAGGAATATCAGGGTACTGTGGCAACCAAAGGGGGTGTCGAGGCCTCCAATGCCTACTTGAATTTGAAGCCCAAGATTATGTGAATTTCGAACTGTGAGTTGGTGAGTGTCAGTGCGTGTGGATCATACGTTGAACCTAGTGGCATGGGACTCTTTCAGGTTCGTTTCGTAAGCGTTTCGTGCGTGGCTTGTTAGGCCTGAAGAAATGTAAGTCCGTTTCGGTTGTGGCCCTTGGACTAATCACATTGGGTGTGAGTGGTGTATAATGACTAAACACCCTCTAATCACGCTCATCTTAACCATTAATCTTAAGGGTAAGAATCACACTTTTCAAGGAGTTGTTGGCTCTTCACAACACAACAAATCTATCCATGAATATCACGAGCGTCTGTCTGATCGATGAGACTAAAAGGTGCGGTCCTTGTAACTGAGGTAGTGCAAGATCCCACATAGCTGGGCAGAAGCCTATAGGCCAACAGGCCAATGACCTTTGATGTTATCAGATGATTGAGTGCTTGAGTGATATATTTCCATCAGTTGTTTGGTCCAGAACTAACCATTTGTCAAGTTTCAGTAATCAATCCAAGCTGCTTGTCTCAAATGGGTCATAAGGATATGGATACAAGTTGTCTGAAAACCTCTTAACTCCTGCTAAGCTTGCCTATCCACCTGTCCCGGCCCTGCACTTGTATCTAAAAAAGCAGCACCAAGGTTTGAAGAATACTGTACTACGGGGCTACATAGTACCTTTCCCAGTTTGAGACCATGGCATGCTGTCTACTATTGTCCAAAGGTGCATGTTTTTAACTAAAGATGAAATTACAAACTTCTAAATCCTATCAGGCTATGGAGTTTGAATCCCAACTTGACTTGACAACTCAAAGAGTCAGCATTGAATGGAATGCAGTGCTGCCATCTCGTTTTCTTAGGTGTAACTAACCCCTTGGGCGAACACTTTGGTATGGGGAAATTTTAGCTGGGTCAATAGTGTGCAGTGCAAAGACCCAGTATATACCTGGTGCGGTAACGAAAGAGTTCAAATATCTTGCTTGTGTAATAATACAGTTGAAAAGCCCAAATACTTGCAATATATGTTTCAAGAATGTTCTTGTGGTAAAAGGCCAACAAGTAAAAAACTTCAGCCAGAAATATTAAACATTCATCACTGCACCAAAAATAAAAAGTAATTTTGTCCAAAATTCTTCCTGTATTCTTTCCAACCTTGGTGTGTCAAGCCTCGCTAAATAAGGTGCTAAAAGCAATACTGTATACTTTGAAATTTTTGCTCATTTTATTTTTGTGATTTGGAAAAATTTATGAAAAAAAAAAATAAAAAATTTAATGATTTTTATTTTGGTAAGTAACAAATTTTCTGTCTGTTTCTCGAAAAAAATTGTGATTTTTTTCACCCGAAAAATAGAACTTATTCACAAATCTGCAAAAATAAGTGCCCGCAGAAATTTGTCGGTTTACAGTCCTATAACTTCAAGGTGGCAACTTTAACATTTCTCTTTCTAACTTTTAATGCAGAGGGTAGCCCCGACACTGAGGTGGAGGAAATAGAAATGACGGAGAAGCCATCAGATGACTCAGGTACACGTTAATGCTACGCGTCGTTAACGTTAACATGCCTTTTACTTTTAGCATACGTTCATTTTAGTTCAAATTATCGTACTCTTTAGTCCACCGTGCTTTCATCAGTTCAATTATTCATCATTTTCAGTTCAAGTCCCTGAATTGTGCCCTCTTTTATTTAGTCCACGTACTAAATGTGACCCGTCACGGCAAAACCAGGCGCATGTTGCACAGAAGACGAGCCAAAATGACAACAGGAGATAATGGAAGATGTATTCAGATTTCACAAACGGTAGACAACAGTGAAATGAACTATCAGTCGGTCTCAACTTACCAAATTCAGAACGACAAGCGGCTGGTTTTGCTGTGACCGGCCAAAAGTGTGTACCTGTTACCCGACTCAGCACTTGTTTTATTTTTAGCTTCATTTTCAGCACTTTACACGTTGTTCTCAGCTTACTTCTCACCACCTTAAGAAATATGTGTGTTCTCCAGTTAGTCGAGAATATCAACATGAGATCAAATTTCATGCAGTGCAAAATCTCTTGTTCAAATTCTGATCACTTTGTTCACACGTTATAGTTAGTTGTTCACACGTTATAGTTATTTGTTCACAACGACGCTAGATCTTCACAAAGTTCATCGTGTAGAACAGCACTCCATAGCAAACAAACCTCAATAGATACAGTCCCATCACCCTTTGCACTTGGGAAATCAAGGTGTTGATGCTCAATTGATACTCATATTCTAGCTTGCAGTGGCATTTCGATACATTTAAACAAGAATTTATAAAGACTTGACTTTATCTATTCTTGATAGCTATTGCAACCCTGCTGCCAGTGCTAATCACACCTAAGGCTATTTTCATCATATCAACAAAGTGATAAGGATAATTCAGAATTTAGAAGAGTCGAAAAAATCTGATAAACCCACTCAAGCCACTGCATGTGTAGAGCTACAGAGGCCAAACTAACAGCATGCCCATATTCATTGTATTATTTCGATCACCGAAATCTAATATTTTCAACAAGACTTTTTGGGGCCAGCCAAAACCTGCCATGCTCTGTTTGTTCTTGTGTCATCATATTGAAATATTAATGTGCTACAAAGGAGGTTTACCCAGCGGTAGGTGGTGTTGTGATGTTCACGTTCAAATCCTTATGAACAATATCAAAGTCTATAATTTGTTATTTCAAATTTTTTCAAATTTGTTTTGATTTTTTTTGCTTACTTGCGTAAACATACCTTTACAAACAATTTCCCCCATTTGAAATTGGAGCAAAATCTAAGGTGATGCTGGCAGAAAATTTATTGAATACCAGTTGATCTCATCAGCATTGGACCAGAGATGAGGATCCTTATTGAGTT
This sequence comes from Lineus longissimus, assembly GCF_910592395.1. Classification (NCBI taxonomy): domain Eukaryota; kingdom Metazoa; phylum Nemertea; class Pilidiophora; order Heteronemertea; family Lineidae; genus Lineus; species Lineus longissimus. The sequence continues at coordinate 1,408,012 of NC_088316.1, forward strand.
CTCTAATTATATGCAGGAGTTGACCTTACAGGCTGAGGATTTCTGTGTACTCGAAATTGATATTTGATTTGAAATCTTGCTCCCCATCGCATTCCCATATTCCCAGGATTCAGTTCCGCTACTACTTTCAGCTGGTGACCCCCTCGGTGCTGTAACAGAAGATAAGGTCAAGGCCACCGTCGTCCGCGCCAAGGGCTCCCCGGCGTCGTCTGGTGCCGGTACACCGCCAGGCGCGCCGTCATCGTCTGATAAACGGTTGCTGAAGGAGCAGGAGCAGACGGACTTGTTGAAGGACGGGATTGCAGCGGTGCCTATGGAGGGTGATATGATGATGGTCGAGGTTGAAAAGATGAGCAGTGTCATGCCGACCATGTGGATGGGCTCTCAGAGTGGAAGGTACAGGAATCCCAATTAAATCAGATAACTAGTTTCAAATTGTAATCTACTATGCCTTAAGTTCAGAGCACACAGAGGTAAATGACTGCAACATGATCTCACAGATGCTTCAGAGCCTAGTGGTCAACACTGTTGGCTAACACGCAAAAGGGCCGGGTTCAATCCAAGGGAGATCTCATTGTTATATTTCTGGATGAACCGGCGTGACTTTCAAGGAACTACAATTCCTGGCTCTTCATGCTCCTTGGAAAGAGATGTAAAACCGAGGTTCCTTGTATCTGGTGTCTGTGCCAGGGCAGGCAAATGACCCCACCCCACCCAACCGTTATCATTTCTCGTTTCAGCCTGTACGTTCACTCTGCTGTCTCACAGTGGAAGAGGTGTCTGCACTCTGTCAAGTTGAGGGATTCTGTCCTTAGCATTGTGTAAGTAAACCAATATTGAGCAGGGGTAGTCAACTACTGTGGGCAGCTTGTTGGTCTGCCAAGCTGACCCAGTGCCTGGATGATCCTGAGGATGGTAGCCCTAGTAAGAGCAATTTCTGATCTAGAATCTCAAAAACTGCCTACATAACAAGTTGTATTCGAGAAATATTGGATCTTTTTCTTTTGATTGACACAATACAACTGTTTTTTATCCCATTTATTGTTGTATATTCTGTTGCAGACACATCAAGGGTCGTGTTCTAGCTGCCTTGGCTGATGGCACAGTGGCTGTGTTCCACAGGGCTGAAGGTATGTACAACAAGTCAGTATTTCACTTCAAATGGCTTGTTCTTGATCATTCTTTGCTGGATTCTGGCAAAGAAGGTACTTTAAGACACTTCAGACTTTGAAGTTTCAGGTGAAATTCTGATTAACTGCATTTTCTGTTTGAAATGGCCACAAATCTCAGTCCCATTTTTTCATGAAATGGACTACAGTCAGCAGGACACATAGTGTTGTTTAGATTTTTCTTCAGTGAAGAAGTCTCTAATACTCTTTTTCCAGATGGCCAGTGGGATTTGACAAACTACCACCTCCTGGACCTCGGGCGTCCCCATCACTCCATCCGGTGTATGTGTGTGGTCGGGACCAAGCACGTCTGGTGTGGCTACAGGAACAGGATACATGTGGTCGACCCACAGACCATGGCTGTCAAGGTTGGTTACGATTTGTAGAACTTTTTACCTCTTCATCTTCTTCTTTGTGTTCACTCTTTAGACAGTCAACTCTGTTCGCCAGATTTTCATCAGGCAGCAAAATTTTACAGTGTAGTGTCCTCTTTCTATTTCTGAAGGAAGAAAACCTTGTGGTCTTGAATGATAAGTCATCTCTATAATCCTTTCAGAAATCCTTCGATGCTCATCCAAGAAAGGAAAGTCAGGTGCGCCAGCTTGCCTGGGTTGGAGACGGTGTTTGGGTGTCCATCCGTTTGGATAGCACCCTGAGGTTGTACCATGCGTACACACACGAACACCTTCAGGATGTCGATATTGAGCCATACGTCAGTAAAATGTTAGGTAGGTTCTGGAAATCGCAATCTTTTATAAAAAGCCAGGTTTGTTTGTTAAAAATTTGAAATTTTAAGTTGAATTTGAAAATTTCTAGAAACCCTGGTTAATCACAGAATCAAATCAGGGTATTGTTTGTTGCTTTTGGCGGTGTCTCATAGCTGAATGTTCGGTTTAAAATATTCATGTATAATTTACAGGTACTGGCAAGTTGGGATTCTCCTTTGTGAGGATAACGTCTCTGTTGGTTTCAAGCAGTCGGCTGTGGATTGGCACGGGTAACGGTGTCATCATATCGGTGCCGCTCTCTGAAAGTAGGTGGAGTACTAGCATGTTGAGATTCTCCTATGTGTGGATAACATCGCTACTGGTTTCAAGCAATATAGGGTCAACCAAATTTTAAGATTGCACATGACAAAAATGACGCCATCAGAAATTGGCCATTGAGAGCTTTCAAACAGATGATCGCAATTTTTATTTGGACCGCAAATCAGTAAATTTGGTGAAATCCACGAAATTGCCTGCAAAATTGTCGGTTTACAATATTTTCAGGCAAGATGTGAAGTTTCATTGCCCGACCTTTGACCTTTTCGTCTTTCTTCCAGCAAATAAAGTGCAGATGACCCCAAACCAAACCGGTCGCAGTCCAGGAGGTTGTATCCGTGTTTACAGTGATAGTCGAACAGATAGCGTCACCCCGGCCAGCTTCATTCCGTACTGCTCGATGGCGCAGGCACAGTTGTCATTCCACGGACACAAGGACGCGGTGAAGTTCTTTGTCGCTGTGCCAGGTAGCGAAAGTATGCATTCGTTTAGTTGTTGTCGCTTTGCTTCATTGGAGGCGCTAGCAGGCAGCTAATGTTAACCATTGGCAACTGGGGCGGGGATTTGGTGTTGCCTGCTGGAGTTGCCATAACCTTGGTTCCTTGGTTTGTTTTAGAACCCAGTAGTCTTAACTAATTACTGTACCATCACTTCTATTACCAGAAAAAAAACATCAAATTGGTGATAGAAAACCTAGTCATTCATGAGAAGTTTAAATGAAGAATACAGCTAGCACCTTAAACTTTTTGTTAGAATTTGACAAATTTCTTTGGAAATTGATTGTTGCTGAGTGTGAGTTTAAAAAAATACAGTACTGTTTCTTATGGAAGTTTACCTTTATTCGTAGAGAAAAAATGTGTTCAGATTGAGCCAGAGGAAGGTTTGTGGCTAAATTCAGTTCTGAAAAGAAATTCATGCTCAAAAGGTCTCATCTAGATTTATCTAAGCTTCATTGAATGAAAAACCATGAGAATTGTCATCTTTGGGAACTGCCCAGTTGCAATGAAAATAAAAAGCTTTAAACTCAAGAAGTGACAGGTGATATCATTCGATCACATCACCAACTCTCTTCGTGACCTGGGATGGGGCTTTCGTTTCACCCTAAACCTTGGCATGATGCCTCAGTTTGGCCGATATTTTAGCTCCTCCCTTGATGAATTTGCTAAGACAATCAGTACCTCCAGTTCGGTATCAATTCCAGAAACAGAGAAGCCGTACAAGCCGAGATAAATCTAGATGGAGACGCCATAATCCCCTTCATTTAGTGTAGCCCGATTCCCAAAGCTGCATGTCTGTTGGGCAATAGTTCAGTGTAGTGCCTGGTTTTTAATAGGGAGGTTGAGATCAGTGACTTATCACGGTAAATACACATATACAATACACATATACATATACAATACACATAAAAAAGTACACAAAATTAGGCCTCTTTCTACAGAGTTTTATCTATATACGTATAAGGATCCGTGATAAGTTGCTGTTCTCAACCTCGGTCCCTAATCCCACAACTCAGGAACTTATGTTTGTCATGTGTGCTTATTGCATTGTTCATTATAGATGTGGACCAGGTTTTGGGGCCAATTGTGGGAATTTGCCTCTCTGAGGATAAACTCTGCGGCTATTGTCAGTGTGTAAATGTTGCTTCAGTCTTTTGTTTTTGCGCCTTGCTTTTCACCACAAAAACATTGTTCTCAGTTGATCTCTCTATATATATAGAGATCAACTAAATATTTCCATATTCACAGTACTTATTCATTTGTGCATATTTTTTGCATGTGAATGGTCCTATAAGCATAAAGGTGTTGATATGAATGGATCTGATCCTGTTGGTTCATGGGAAATACATCAAGCGTCCCTTACCTACTTCCTCTTGGAAAAGGTTTTCTGTAGCCAGGATGGCATTTATACTTTTATACCTTGCTGGACTTAAAAAAGCATAAGTTAAGTTGTCATCTAACTTCTTTTGTACTTGGTGAGGAAAAAAGTTGTCGACGTTCGATCTGTGTCTTTGGATCTCAGGTTATACGTACCAAGTCTGACTTTAGTCCTCAGATATCAGGTTATGTGCAGCATAGGACTGAGTCTGACTTATATCCTGGACCCCAGCTTATTCGTAATATTTGAATATCTTCAGGTGCTCCGAGTCGAGGTTTGAGTTCGGCCTCCAACGTCCCTGACCCGAAGAAGGGTGACAAACCAGAGAAGCCCCTCAAGTCCATCTTGGTCATCTCGGGAGGTGAAGGATACGTCGACTTTAGAATTGGTATGTACTGTGAAGTGGCAAGTCTAAATATTTTGAGACGCCCTGTGTTTTTGCTGCAGACCAAGTTTTAGTAATGACAGAAGATGAAAGAGGAATGACCTGAAGTTGCCCTGAAATGGCAAGTGTGACACATCCTGTGCATTCCTTGGGTATGTTTTGAAATATCGGTAAATGTTTTTCAGGTGATGGTGACGATGATGACCCTGCTGCTGCTCAGGAGGCGGAGGAAAAGAAGGGAGGTCTCAGCAAGGGCGATCGTAGCCATTTGGTCGTCTGGCAGGTGACGTCAGCGACGTGAGGAAATTGACAATGGAAGTGTACTGATGGAATCGATTCAGTGAATGGCCATAGGGGTTGCTGGGGAACAGATTCTAGGTGGATTCATACTCTGGTGCGCGTGACCAACCGAGACGTGAGGTGTAGGACAGTTGCCACAGGCGACCCTCATCAAGTTTTCATTGGTTTTTTGCCGGATTTCAGCTTTGTAAAACTTTGGTCAGTGACTTCTCTGTGATGTCACCCAACCATGGCACAATTGTCACTGGAATTAAAGTCCCAAACTTGGCTAAGTGTCCGCCAAAGTCCCAACAGAGTTTTGGTTGTGCGTCTGTCTGCAACAGAGTATGAATTTTCCCTTGGTGATGTGCATTGAACTGTTGATTGTGCGGGAAATGTCTCATTATCTATTCATGCCTACTATCAAAGTTATGCCTCTGTACTAGCACGACACCTTATGTCATAGTGTGGCGAAGTGACATAATACCCGAGGTAGGCCTGAATACTAGATCTCAGCCTCAGGATGAAATGCTGCCGGGTTTTGCCCAGCGATGGCATCTTCAAAAACACGTTTGTAGTATTCTAGTCAGTTATATAGGCTACGTTTTTGATTATAATCAAAGGAAAGATATTCAGGTATAGGAAAAATGATGAACTACCCATGGTATACTACCTGTGGTATAACTACCTATGGTATAACTACCTGTGGTACATTGTATAACTACCTATTGTATGTAACACAAGTGAAGTGAAGAGTTTGTTTACAAATGGAGATGAACACCATTCTGTATTTCAGAGTTGACTACTTCATGGTCTTATGCTTATTACAAGTTCAAGTCGGGACTGATCTTTTACAAAGTTGTTGCCAACAAAATGACATAACATATATTTTGTTTTGGAGGCAAACTTTTCATTTGTCCAAACATGCAACCAGTGGCTCTGTGCAACTCGTGAAAACGCCGATATGAAATCTGTAAATATACCAACTAGGTAATCATATTTTACGATAGATATCAAAACTATGATTGCATGGTTTTAATTGTGCAATGCTTGTATTGTAAAGATGGTCTGATTATTTCAACCCTTTCATGGGTTGAGCTTATTGCATTGATGCAGAAGGGGGGTCAGCTTTCCTGCTAGCTTTGCATGGCTGATGGCAGAAAGGTCGGGGTGATTGAGAAAATGTCCTTACACTAAAACGTACCAAACTGCTCAGTTACTAACCGCGACTCTCCTCCACCACCTTCTGATCTTGCCTGCAGGAAATATCCTGATGGGCCAATGCACTGTAGTAAGAACCTGAGGGACTATCATAAGTCACCCCAGTCTGCAATGGGTTAAGTTTTTGCACTGTTCTTTTGTTTTGTGTCAATTATTTATCTTGTAAATACATTGTATCAAAGTATATCAAAATTTCAGACCGTGCGCTCACTCGTTAACAACACCAGTTTAAGGAGGAGTATATCGAGATACACCTTCAGCGCCGAACCGCGTAGATCTACGTGGCCCAAATCCCCCTCCCCTTTGGGCTGGTTATCGGAGTCTCATGGACTTCATGAAAGAACTACGCCATCGCCATCTTCAGGTCAAGATTGGAACTGAAACGGTCTTTTCAGTTCCTACTGTGCCCTGAAGATGGCGATAGCGTAGTTCTTTCATGAAGTCATTTAAAGTTCTGAACTACGCCATCGCCATCTTCAGGGCAAGGTAGGAACTGAAATGACCGTTTTGTCTTCTCAGTTTCTCCCTTACCCTGAAGATGGCGATGGCGTATCTCTTTCATGAAGTCCACGAGACTCCGATAACCAGCTCAAAGGGGTGGGGGATTTGGTTCACGTTCGGCGCTGAGGAGTAAATCTATGAAGCAGTGAAGATGGATAGTCAGAGTGTCTTAAAAATCGGCCGTTGAAGAGTTTTGAAAATTCCTTTGCCAATTTTTGGGACACCCAGTATTGTCCATGTTCACTTTAGTTGGTTATTCTAGTGTATGATGTATGTCATATACATTGTTCTCAATTAAACATGACGCACTCTATTTCATTTGTAAATTAAAGCTAGTTGTAAATTTGTGATTAGTTTTGAATGCAGCTGGATTTTGTTAAAGTACATATGAAATGTATTGTGATCGTGTGAAAGAATAGGGATATGGACTATTATATGGGTGAAATAACTTTCTCATATCATATTTTGCCCTCTTGATTAAACACCAGACTCTAGTTGTACAAGATTTCGGCAGATGCTAGTGCAATTAACTGATAACTAGTGGAGGCAACCCCTAACCGTTGCCGAGAAGAAAAAGCTGAGGTGGTTTGGCCATATCACGAGAGCCAAGAGAACACTTGCAAATACCATCTTGCAGGGCACAGTGGAGGGTAGCTGCTGACGCGGCCGTCCAAGAGAATTTGAATGGATGACGTGATGCACTGGGCTGGAAGGCAGACCAGTGACCTGATCCGCCTCGCCGAGGACAGTCACTTCTGTGCAGCTCACACCTCATCTTCTTGATAATTTCTTATTTTGTCACAAATGTGAATTGAAGTGTGGTGAAATAATACAAAAGAAGTTTGTCTCATGTCCTTATTCTTTCGTGGTTAGACAAGAAACATGGGTTTTATTTTAATACTCATTTCAATATAATTGTTATTATCAAAGTGTATAGTTCATCAGATATAACAGTCATGCCATGACATCACAAATAAACAAGTGTAGGTTTTTCGTATAGAAGGAAAGACAATGTGTAAAAAAACCAATTGCAACCAGCTTGATGGGATTTTGGTTGGCTTAGTGTGGGGCACTGCCAAACAAATGCATATGAACGAGCTTTGCTTATGAAGCTCAACAATTTCACCTGTTAGAATTGCCAAACTTGTTTCGACTGCATCGGAAGAATATTGTTCATTTGGAGCAATCTTCTTCCTCCTACTTCACTACTTTTACTGTCAGGTAGTATTCTTTGGTGTATATTTCTGATGTCATGATATTTTTTCCTTGAGGTCACTTCAGAAGGTGCCCATATCAGTGTCTCTGTCAAAAGGGGTATGTTGGTTTCTTCTGATTTTTGGTCAGAAAATCCTGACTGCCTTGTCAACCTTCAGACGGAAGCACTGTAAAATTGGTCAGTAGACGTGGTAACTTTGAAAATACTACACCCGGCTTATAATGGAATGTCGCAGTAGAACTGCTCCTGACTGATTTCACAGTATCTTGGTGAATCCTAGTTGCACTGTGAATAGTTATAACAATGTTGTCCCTCATAGAAACATGCTTATTGCGCCGGGAACTTTTTGAAGTGAACCAAGGGAAGATTTGTGGACACCGTCACGAGTCTCGTCCGCATTTTAAGCTTGTAGGAATATGGCGAACTTGGTTATTGTCTGGTAAATTGTTGATATTTTATTTGCTAAAAATTTGTGAATGGAGAATATAAAATAAAGGCCAAAACAGGCTACTTGTTGTAGCAATTGGTGTTATGTCTCGTCTTTCTTTCCTGGTTGAGGACAATTGACAGTCGAATGCTGGTTGACAGTTGACAGTGCATTATGATGAAAGATGATCATTAATTCTCTCTGAGGCCTGTTTGATGGGAGTATGTGCCCCTTTTTGACCAGAAAGTAATTGGGCCATTTTCTGGCGGCTAATGACCAATCCTTTCCTGTCTTATCTAGCCGGGTCCCAGAGATCTGGTTTGCCCAGATAAAATGCTGTAAAATCAGCCAAGAGCCGTTGTCACTTTTCTTTCTGCACAGAGCTGCCATCTGGTAACAAATTATGTAACTACTGTTGTCCCATCTTTCCGACGCACTCCCCTGGTGTCCCTGAGGAATTAAAGAAATAAACTGAAATCGATAATAATAATGACCAAAAATCAATAAGGTGCAATAAAATGATACCATTCTAGATTGAGAGTGTGAAATAATGTAATATTTCCAGGCACACACATATTAGATTTACTGATTTCGTTATGCCCCCAGAGGGCGTGTGTTTCTAAACGGAACAGCCACCTCCACCATTGCCGTAATAGGGTCCTTGCACCGGTGCACAGGTTGTCAGACCGCTTTGTCACCGTCTGTTGTCAGTTTCCCTCACTTCCATGGGGAGATAGGACAATACAATTGACGGATTAAATCGAGAGGTCAAACCCTGGTATGGCGCACGTGATAAGGCTTAAAACGAACCGATTTTACGGATGATCTCACACTGTTGGGATACACTACGATTTGTATGTGGATTTGTAGTGCATTTGAAAGTGTTGCGTCAAAAAGGTTTCCCTTGAAAATCTGCAAAATATGCCTACCTGTTAAAGCTGTTCATTCAACTGGAACCAACGTTGAATAGCTCTGGAGTGGCATATTTACTGTGACTGGGCCTGTCAAGGTGCTTTACTGTCACTTTCAATGACCTTTAGACAGCTTTATATGGTTTTATTCAATCGGCCAGTAGCGGCATAGAAATAAAAGGGAATGCCAAACAACCAATTCTCTATTTACTACTGTATAGCAGTGTCTTCATTGACAGCGTTGCAGTCTATTCAGTAATCGAACAGAGGCCTAGCCAGTCACATTTACATGTTGATCTGACAATTTGTTGGTTGTCCAGGCCTCGGATCTGTTTGGAGGTTTGAAAGGGTAGACGAATGAAGACCTAACTCAAACTGGATATGTTGCAGTGATCTGGTGCGCTAATCTTCTCGTTCTCTGACAAAGTTCCGATAAGGGATTACTTGCAATCATGGCTGACGAAAAGTTTATTGAGGGGACGGTGGAATACGCCAAAACGGATCCCGAGAAAGTGGAAGTGGAAGTTGTGCGATCACCGTCAAAGAACCGCTTGAAGGGAACGAGGTTGGGAAGCAATGATAGCGGCCAGAAAAGCCAGCGTCCAATCCTGTTTGAGCGTGCCGCGCGGACATGGTGGAATCCTCAATTCGATTCGAAAAAACTTGAGGCACAACACCAGAAAAGTTCCTTCCCACAAACTCTGCGACGATTTCAGTATGCGATGTTTTACATCATTGCGTCGTGTACAGCATGGGGGATTTTCTTCGCGTGCACTTCCGGCCCAAACTGGGTACCGTTCGTTGTCTGTGACGTCATTGTCATCGTAGTCACCATTCTGGTTGTCATATTTACGTATACCCGTTTCTACCAGCGGTTTATGCTGCCTGTTTCACTCGTGATATCACTCTTTCTCTGTGCCTTGCTGTTAGGGTCCTTTGCCTTTAAGGACCCGGACCTAAGCCATGTCTGGGTCTTTACCGGTTCCGTAGAGATTATCATTATGATGTATACGGTCATCCCGATGCCATTCTATGTCAGTGTGATCATTGGTGTGATACATTCTGTTGTCTTCGAGGTTCTGTCCGCCGTCACTCAGGAGGAAAGTCCCGTGAATTTGATCATCGGGAAGATTCTTCTTCACCTGTGTATCCATTTGGTCGGGATTCATATCTGTATGATGTCACAGGTCCGTGTGCGGAACACGTTCTGGAAAGTTGGCCAGTCCATCATGTCACGCCGCGATCTCTCTGTCGAGAAACAGATCAAAGAGAAGATGATCCACTCCCTTATGCCGCCGAGCGTCGCAGCGGAGGCGATGAAGAGTCGCGACGATAAAGAGGAGGAGCCGCATGAAGTAAAAAGGTCCAGGAAGAAAAACAACAAGAAAAAGGGTGAGATTCGTTTCCGCGCATTCAACATGCATCGAATGGAAAAAGTCAGTATCCTGTTTGCAGATATTGTTGGTTTTACCAAGATGAGTTCCAATAAGACTGCCGAACATCTCGTATCGCTTCTCAACGATTTATTTGGACGTTTTGATAAGATCTGTACAAAGTCTGGCTGTGAGAAGATCACCACTCTTGGTGATTGTTACTACTGCGTGTCCGGTTGCCCGGAGGCGCGTCCGGATCATGCAAAATGCTGCGTCAGGATGGGCCTCGCCATGATCAAGGCGATTCAGAAATTCGACGAGGATAACAACGAGGAGGTCAACATGCGTGTGGGCGTCCATACTGGCACCGTCCTCTGCGGAATTGTCGGTACGAAAAGATTCAAATTTGATGTCTTCTCGAATGACGTCACGTTTGCTAATTTCATGGAGTCGAGTGGACAGCCAGGTCGTGTCCACATCTCGGAATTTACGTACAAGTGTTTGGATGACGAGTATGAAGTTGATCCGGGTCAGGATGTTAAAGGTGAGATCCTTGTAATTTCACTTGTAATTCTTTTCTTTTCATTTTGTCCAAGGAAGGTGCTGCAGAAAGAAGACCAGTATCTCTCTGCTTATGAGATTTACATGTAGGGATCCAATATGCTACGGATGCAATAATTCAAGAGTGCAAATCAGTTCATCATAATGCCATCAAGTATTTACACATCGAGAGCAGGAGACAAATATCAAATGTCATGGTCATTCATATCATACATGTAACGCTGCTAAGTGCTGTTGGATATGATTGAATGATTTAACATGGCAGTTGACAATTTGCCTGCTGTTTAAGTAGGCCAATACATGTATATAGTATTATTGTAAGCCGAGTATGTAAAATAGGGAGGCGTTTTTATATGAATGCCAACGAGAGATGATGTCCTGCGGAACACTGGCACAATGTACACATCGACTAATTGAGACCAAGCGTCATGGTCATCCATATCATAGCGCTGCTAAATGCTGTTGGTTGTGATTGTATGAGCAATTGAAACCGTTCTCTTCCAACAACAACTGCCCATTTGTGTGACTTTACAAAACTCCTTGCATTTGAAATATAATTTTTTGTGATGCTTTGCAATATTGAAAAAGTCCACAATTGGCAACACTGCCAACAGTAGAAAGAAACAATCCAGTCCCCAAAGGGTTAAGTGACGGTATCATGGACTCTGTGGCCTGGCTGAATTTTTGATCAGATGGCCCCCAGGTCTATCCACCATATCGACACACCTTTAGTTTACTGTTGAGGGTCGAGTTCAATGTGTTACATGTACACATCTCGACATACATGTACCAGGTGTTCGATACTACATTGTATTACAACATGATTATGCAGTCTAAATTGTTTCCAACAAATTGAGTTCATCTGCGGATGGCACATGCCACAGATTGTTTCTGAATCACAGAGTAATTGCTGATGTTATGTACTATAGAAAGGGACTTCGAAAAGGCTGGCTTGAAACGTATGTTCTTTAAAAATGTATCGAAAGGGCATACGAAATGCTTGCTTGATAAAACCAGTGGCTGGGAAGTAAGGGCCGTACACGACAAGAAAAATACCCAATGAGATCTGATCACCGAGGCAACCTGTGTTAACCGTGGAAGGTGAACTATAAAGAACCTGTGATAGGGCCTGCTCCGTCGTTTCCCGAGCTTCAAGCTGGCTTGAAAGCCCTTTGCAGCGAACTTGATATGAGCTGCAATTCCGTGGGAATACATTGTCCTACCAACTTTTGGCTATTGTTATCAATTGTTTACCTTTAATTTTCTAAGTGGCCCAATGTCAACAATGTAGATTACACTTTTAGTGTGTTCATTGTTGTTCAAACTTGAGTACCTGTTAGACTTCGATTTCTTTGTTGTTCCATTGACTTATTTTTTAGCAACATGCCTTTCTATTTACGATAGTTTATTGTTGTCCTTGTAGTACATGGACTAATTATAAGCCTACTTGCAAAGCATATATCAAAATTAAAAAATCTCATTGAATGGATTTGAGGTTCATTATGCCTCCATGCACCGCATTAATAAAAGTTGTCTTGATTCCACTAAACGGAGCATTTTCATGATGCCGTCAGTTTGCAGTGATGCATTCACGTTACATTGATTATGGAAATGCATCTGACGAAAATATAATCTGAAAACTTCCAAGCGATATGGTTTTTTAGGATGTTGATTTACTGGTGGTGTGTTGTAAGCCGTCAGTTAATTCAGTATCGGTCTGGTTGGGATCTTCATTAGTATGTCATCAATTGCATCTGGGCTCGCTGGTTGTCTAAGCAAATGTGATACTCATTGAGTGTTCAGGTGACGTGTCACCGGGACAACACACCTCATGCAAAAGAAATGTAATTTCCGATCAGTAATGAACTGCTTTTCCTCGAAGCTGCTGCCATCAGCTGGCAGGGTGGTTCAAATGCTTTGAACGAAATTGAAAGTGAACTAAGTAGGTGTTTTTCAGAATAGGAGCTAAAAAATTGGTGTGGGTTGCATTAGGCTACTCTTTCTGCCAGCCTGCTGAATGGATTAGCCTATCATGCTAATGGAGAATTGATGTGGTAGCTGAGATAGCTAGAGATCCTGCCCTTACTAGCTATTTAGCAGGCAATCAGTTGATGAGCTATATATCCTGCTATATATCGGAACAAGCTAAATATTGCCTCCCCTCACCGCCTGGCAAATTACAAGTTCGGTGAATGGAAAATTAGAGTGGCATCTGTCAATTGTGCCATCGCTATCACTTTATTTGATTAGGAAATAGATCAATCAGAGAGATAGGAGACTCATTAACACGAGAGTACGCTATCAACCCTTCTCAGTCCTTATTGATTGATTGAATGTATACTTTTTCTCACAGTTGTTGCAATTGTGTTGAACATGTTGATGATTTCACAACTGCCAAATGTTTGCTCCAGACCCTGTATTCATATGCCCTTTGGAGTGATATCCATTCTGCCCAGTATTTGCTCTAATTCCCATCTATTTGCCAGTTGGAGCGATGTCCATTCTGCGGGAATGTACTTCTGAATCCATTCGCCGTAGGGAGTGGAGTCCATACTGTACCTTTGTTAGATTCGTCTGAAGTACTGCATGTAGTAGGATCATCGTTGCTACTAGAATACGAACACTAAGTCCATCTTCAACATCAATGTCAATCTGCTAATGGCATTGCATCTTGACTCTCAATGTTGACATTGCTCAGATTTCAGACAACGTGTGTCAATACCTTGTAATGAGTTCAGCATGCATCTATATACAAACTTATTCCAAGTGAAGTTTGCTGGTAATGCACCGCTGTACACAAATGATGCCAATTTAGTGTGTCAGATGACTGACCATTGGTATTGCTTGCCCAGTCAGATGTTCTACCCAAACCCTAGTCTTCCATGACCTTCTAAAGGTCACCTCCTAAAGTTGATAAGAACAGTGTTTCAGCATGGAGCTCGTGTCCTAGCGATTATTTGATTCGGTTGGCAGTAGTTAGATCAATCAACTGATTACGTTAGAGAATCATTAGCGGGCAGGTTGACACTGGTGTGCAGTGTTTCATTCAATCAATCGAATAGGAGATCTATGTCATTTGTTCGGGGCTGCCTTTCCCTGCAGTGCAGACGATGGCAAGTTTATCCATAAATCTCACTAAATCTACGATTGCATGCACTCTTTCCACCATGTCCACAGCATTTGATAGGAAAATGAGATTAAGCCCATTTTGTGTGAATGATTGTCGGTATCAGTGTGGTTTCCCTGTTCCAAGTCAACAAGATTGGCACAAAAACAACTTGCAGGTCTTAAGTCAACTACGATTTGTGACTCGCTCTACCAAAACTAGGCGCTTGTCGCATCTGAACTCGACGGGTTGATACGGACTTGTTGTTCATTTCCCTATTGTAGACTTTTTGTGAAATCTATTACAAACTGATTTGATCACATTTCACAAAAGGTCTACAATAGGGAAATGAACAACAAGTCCGTATCAACCTGTCAAGCTCAGATGCGACAAGCGCCTAGTTTTGGTAGAGCGGGTCACATTTGTTGACTGCTTGGACGAGTTGAGCACTGAAAATGTTATGATTGGTGTGATCCTGTCTGCTGTGATGTCTAAAGGGTGTTGTTTCACCAGGGGTAGAGTAAATAAAGAATGGCTGGTTTAGGATGGAGCCACTGGCCACATATTGATGACTCTTGATAATGAAGTCATATCTGGGGATTTGCTGACATAAGTCGTGTGTAACTGCTGTCAGATCAATGGACACATTGCAAAAGCGTGTTCATTAAGCTACATCGAGATGATGTAATCATCCGTGCAACATGTGGGGTGGAGTTGTTTTTGTCTGTTTGTCATGATGAGATCGTGTTGATGATTCAATGTCTGATCCATTTGGTTGGAAATGGAAGTCTGGGAAATATTGATTTTTACAGATTCGTCATTGCCTCATGAAAAATGAATGTAATTTTAGCTGTGCTATCTGCTTGACATCTACATTGTTAGAAGTTTCTGCTGTGTAATGTATTGCTGGTCACAAATGAGATACCTCCCTCTGCACATACAGCCATTGCAACCAGTATATACCATCAAGGCTATTGGTTATGAAATCCAACATGATTCGAGCATTCTTTCGGTGGATGTATAGGGGTTGCCCGTCCATCAGTAAGTCCTTCCAGATTTACCCCAGCCATACGGCAGCAGTGTCTTCCCTAAAAGTTTTGAACCAACAGGCCCTACACTTTCAACACAGTGCCACATCGTCTATTCTAAAAGTAATCAATGGTTCAACTTCAAGCTGCGTTTTATGTTCTGCATTCGTTCATTCCATGGATGTATTGGGTTTCTCGTCACTCAACAAGTCCTACCTGCCGTTCATAGCCGTAAAAAGCTGCTGGATAAAATGGCAGCTAGAAGTAACTTAACAGCTAAACTTCCAGTTACCTTCTGCTACAGGCAGGTGGGAAGGCTGGGTGCAAGGTTGTCTACTGAATCAGTTCACACTGAATCCATGGTTTTTGCTTGCTTCTTGGATCAGTGTGGCAACTACTACGCTGAGTTGGATTGAAGCAGCTCCATATACCTGTATCCCACGGAAGGCCAGCTATAATGTGTGAATTCCTCACTCATAACATTTTTCCCAAGGAAATGTCGAACAGCTTGGATTGATGGCAGCTCAAATGTGACTCTTGTTACCTGAGGTATCAGCTTTTTTCAAGTCGAGAAGCACAGAATGGTGTGTTTACATTTTTCGTATGCTCAGAAGGCTGCTTGTTAACATGGATATAACACTCTGGTTCTACTGGTAAAACTGCTGATAAAACTGGTAATCGCGATTTGTATCGCAGGTGGCAGCAATTTAGAACAAAAGTTTGCAGGGCGCTTCAGTTTAGCGCTCTCTTCACCTCCACCAAAAAAGGACGAAGGGGTGACCAGGCAGGGGTTTGAACCCACAACCCTAGGATTAAGAGTTGGAAACCTACATCACTAAGCCAGCTGTTGATCATCATACTCACGGATAAATATGCTGTAAGGGGGACTTGCTAAGGACACAGTTCTGTTGTACTGAGGGAGCTATTACTGAATACTGCTATTGTACTGAGAGAGCTATTACTGAACACTGCTATTGTACTGAGAGAGCTTTTACTAAACACTGCTATTGTACTGAGGGAGCTATTACTGAACACTGCTATTGTACTGAGAGAGCTCTTACTGAACACTGCTATTGTACTGAGTGGGCTATTACTGAACACTGCTGTTGTACTGAGAGAGCTATTACTGAACACTGCTCGAATGATACCATCAGGGAGTGACCAGGAGCCCTCAAGTGCACTGCATTACAAGCAATATATCATTAATGTCCAAGTTGGGGCTCAGCTCTATCCAATAATTTCTTTCACATTGATCTGTACCAACAGATACTCTTCATGTTTCTCTCCTGGCCCGACAGCCAGACTCCATTTGACTCAGGGGTATTGGATAACGCATTAGCCAAGTCTTATTTTGGCCGTTGGTCGTGATGAAAGTACAACCAAATTGTTTGAAGTATATTGGAGACTTGAGAATATACGGGCATATCACCCTGGGCAGAGGAAAATTGCACTCAGTATAAATGTGGTGTGCATCGGAAAGCCTTTCAAAGTGTTCATTGTCATCTGAACCCATTCTTGAGACCACCCTCGTTCGAATAATGATGAAAACCGTCTATGTCATTTACAGACTGTATTAGATGTTTATTTTTGATAAGTTGCTGTAATTTGACTGGAAAAGCCATTTAGATTGAATCCATCAGTGAAATGAGGAGATGACACTGGCATAATGAGGCTGACGTCTGCCTTATTGAAATTCTTAGAAGTGTGCGCCTTGTTGCTCAGCAACAGGAGATTCTAATGGCTTTGACACAACCACCTGCTGATTTCAATTTTCTCAAATTTACTGTTTTTCACGAGTGTTCACCAGGGAAACAGCTCAGGGCTGAGATGCAAAATGTATGTCATATTATCGTCAAAAATTTTCAAAATTTTTGTTCCTAATATGATAAGCTTCTTTGTTTCGGGTCTTAAAGTCCGTACTTTCTAATTCAAGCTGATGATGATAACCTTCCTTCTTCTATATCAATTTGAGTCCCTCCTTCTCCAACCTTTGAATTTCTGCTACATGCCTGGTCCATATGTCACTTTGGCTTTCAAACCCTCGATATCCTCAATATATCGTTACTTCAAGGGAACCCTCCGAGGCTTGCTAAAGTCTGTCCTGGCTTTGACAGCTATTTAAAATCAATAGTTCTTCAATGACCAATATGAGGATTGCAACTTCTACATTGATGATTTTATCGATTTTGTTGCCTCATAGAAAGTAAGACTCGATTACCCTTGGGGAAGTTTTAATGATTTACTGAAGACAACCTCGCTACCTATTATCCAAAGAACCTCCAGCCAAATTATTTCCTCCTCTTACTGTAAACTTTCGAAGCATCAGTCACCTTTCGTTCTTCAAAGCACCACTGAGGATTTCCCTGCAGCTCAAAACAACTGACTCAACCAAGTCATAGAAAACCGCCAGAGGCATGTAAACAATAGTCCTGAGTTTGACAGCTCCCTATTGATTCTGCTGTAATACCATATATTGACCAATACCACTCACTTTATCACTTTATGGATGAGATTCCATGAAACCCAATCTTGACTTTTAAACCATACTTGAGGTCCTAAGATCTCTTGCTATCAAAAGCTGATGAAGTTCTATGTGACTTCAGATGTATTCTTTGTATAAGGCTATGATCGTGGTGGTGTTGGGAATGCACTGGAAGATTTAACAGCAACCCAAAGCAGAGTTGTCAGCCAAAGTAGCCTCAGTCCACAAAGTGACAAGAATATCAGAACACCATGAATGCTTTTAGCATTCAGCACAACCAAAATTACCTTCAACACTCCAAACAAAAAGCAAGGGCGGTCTTCCCAGATAGCGGCAAGAACGCTATTCCATTTCGCCCATCAACAGCGACATCGCTCAAGCTTTTCCCATTCACAGCATCTCTTCATCAGTTGATACATTAGCTCATGGATACTCCATATCTAATTATCCATGACATGACTTAGGCGGCGGCCATTTTGCCGGAGGCTGCCGTGTTACGCTGGTGTATTAGTCACCTTGTCTTGTAAGAAGTTGATACACTCCTGTGATGGACTTGGCGTGCTTGGTCAGTAGCAGACGACTGGGACTATTTTCATTGCTTTAATGTTTTGCTTTTGATGTGACACCACCTTACCATACCGTACTGTAAACAGCTGGATTTCATCAACGAATCTCCACGATTTAGATTTATTTATTCAAGATTGCTGTGGCCGATGTGACGAGCTTCCTAACCATGATGGTAATCTGGAGAAATAGCTGCCGGAGATAAGATGGAAATGCTTTCCCTCATCAATGCATAATCAGGCCTGCTTAAAGTGGAAATGGGATAGAACATATCGGATGAAATATATGGTCTACTCTGTTGAAAGTTAAGCAGAGTCTTGGGGCTGAAGGCTGATGTTGAACTCTCTGGAGTGATATGGTGAGGGATTGCATTCTATCCCCATATTTCTACAACATCGCATCGGGTGACCGTAAATGCATTAATGTTATGCATGAAGAGGTTCTGCGGACATTAACTGACACTTGAGTACCATCTGCTTGGCGTGGATGGTGATCAAAGAGAGAGGGGCTCTTAGCCTTATTGTCATTGTAATCCATTTCCTTGTAGACCAACGTGTTGTGGTGGGTTGTTGAGTTTCGTCTCAAGCCCGAAGGTACCATCCACTGACACGTTGAGCCCAGAAGGCAGACACGTGTAATCATCTATGGTTCATGATGGTATAGATTACATAAATCGAAAAGATGACATTGTTGTTATCAGATTTGCGGTCCTGTGAGGATGTTAGTGCGTAAAGTTAGCAGAAATGTATCGGTATCATGTTTCGAAGCCAGAATCGGCAGACTCCTCTAGTCGGATGGATGAAGTGACATGAAAGTGTTGGTTGAAGTCGGACAAAAGTGTGTCAGTGACTGCCTTTTGAGGCGCGCGCCTCAATTTTTTTTAGGTGAATGAAACATCGCGCGCCTGCCCTTTAAAATGCATTAAAAAATCGCGCGCCTAAAAAATGATGTGCGACGCAGTGGAAAGTGATGCTAATTACACAGGGGTCAGTAAGTCAGACATTTCAATTATCGAACTATTTTTGTGCTAAAGACTAGGCCATGATAGACAGAAATTATAGAAACCGGACGCGACTGCCGCAGGTGCACGAGCCGAGATGCAATATTCCCGCCGAAATTATATACTCAAGAGAAGACATACTATACCGGTACTCCGACGTAAATCTCGCAGTTCTGGAAATATCTTTGCGGTAGTCTCGCGCGTACCGGATATAACCCATCAAGCTTTTCTCCTTCAGAGAAATACTGCGTTGCGCTCAAGTGCCTTATAAGGCTGTGAACAAAATTAACGTTCGACCAATGAGAAAGCCACATTACCCTGCATACGAGGTTGGACGCGTGATCACTTAGTGACAAGTAAAAATAGAATCAGACCACATGTTTCTATATGTCAGAATGCTGCCGTTTGCGCTGTAGTACACGTGTGTTGTCCAAATTTTCGATTTCAAGCAAGTTTAAGGCCAACCTCGTGTCCACCAGACTAACGTTGTCGATGGATACCAGAAGAAAAGTTGGTTGGTGGTAAAAAAAACAGTGCATCTAGGATTTTATGGTGCACTGAAAACCATGCACCTGGCTTTTTCAAAAGGCAGTCACTGGTGTGTCGATGCAAACCATATCATGTTTCTAAGCCAGGTTCTGCAGATTCCTCTCCTCAGATGGATTGGTGAATGCTTGAAATATGATCAGATATACTTGCGTCAATGTAGATGAAATGTTGCCTGGTTGGAGTCCAGCAGTGTCAAACTGTAGGTTCATTCGGCAGTCAACTGAAAGGTTTCTTATCTGGTTAGGGGTGTTGTGGGAGTCCTGTGAGACATAAAGGTCATACACATTTCCATTAACGTGTTAAAACCAAGCGGCGTCACGTACATTTAGATATTTTTCTCTTTGATGTAGATAAGAAGATCATTGGGTAGTGGGAGTCCAGGCAACCTTTGCTTCATTCAGCAGTCAACCGTAAGGTTGGTGATCGGGTTGAGGGTGTTGTGTGTGTCCTGTTTTACTCAAAGGTCACACAGATATCCAGTGTCATGTTTTAAAAAGTCCGGCAGACTCCAGCTGTCTATGTGTTCTTCTGTTGCCTGTTGACAGCAAGAAAGATATACTTAGTCAAAACTCTGTTTATCGGCCATGGCAACAAATAATCTCTAAGAACTCGACATTGCATTTGCCTACCATTCAGCACAGTGTGAATAACATGTCTTCCTTGCCTATGGTTCCTATCGACCATAAAGGAGGTCTAATCTGAACCAGAATGTCATAAATGTTACAATATTGGAGAATATGTCATAAATGCCTCGATGTATGAATATGCTCTCCAGCGATGGATCAACAGATTGGCCACTCGTCAAGGTTGTGATGTTAGATCTTTTGAGGTATATGATGGCAATTGAAATGGTAGGTCTAACAGCTTCTAGGGTTAAGCTTTCTTAGCTCACCATTCAGGGGAGCTTATACGATACAGTGGCGTCCATCAAATGGCGTAAATTAGTCATTTGAGTGTAACTAGGACACAGTTCTGATGTGTATCATGATATAGATGCTATTACAAAAACATTTGGTATGTGGTGGTTTCTGATTGTATGATTGACAGTATTACTATGTATGAAGTAGGGAGCTTTGGTCACAGTGACACTTAATTGATCAATTAACTCCAAAGGGCTTAGTCCATACATTGCACCGGATTATAGCAGAGTCTTCAATATAAAATTGTAAGATTCTGAGTATAGTGTGTATGGAAATGAGTATATGAAGTGGGGAGCTTGGGTCACATGACTCTGACACTCAATTGAGCAATTAGCTCCCAACAGTTTTTGGGGTCAGTCCATGATTTGAACTGGGCTGAAGTGTGTGTAAAAATGAGTGTCTTCAGGGCCTCCTCAAATTTGGATTATTTAGCACTCAAATTTTGGAGAAGCAAAATTCTCAATACCAATCTGAGAGGCTGACAACTTGGTGAGTTGGTTTATAGATGTATTTTACATTCTCTTCGCATATCATCAGCAGTGAATTAAATGCAGTACTCATCATTCCTTAGATCTGCAATTTGCGGATGAACAGGCCCTACACCACTACATCTGGAGCACAACCGATTGCTTTCACGATACCCAGAAGAGTGTCCACCACCCTCTGCCCTTGTTGAAGAGATTCTGGCACTGTGTGTCCAACACCAATTCGTCTGAAGCAACACCCATTTCTTTTACGAAATCCAGGATAGCTCAGGAACCATAATAAAACACCATTTCCAGTTGTCAGAGCACCTGATTTAGGCTATTAGACCCACATCAGGCGAGCCATGTCACGTTCTCAGGAGACAAAATGTCATGTATTGTATTGATGGGGCATATCAGGTCTGATTTAGTTAATGGCCAAGCTCCTATCATGGTTACAAAGTAGTAGAGAGGCACTGTGATGGAACCACATTCTCAGCTTGGTTGACTTCTGTGTACTACATGAATAGTGTTCAATCAACTTGAATTCTACACTGATTGTCTTTGGATTGCAAGATTCTGGTTTGGTTTAACTTGGATCCGATCATTATATTGACCATTTGCCCATGGCCTTCGTCCAAGGAGGGCGACTCTGTTGTATTGTAAGGTACTCATATATTTCTCACTTGGCAGGATCTTTCGCTTGCTCTGCCATATGCACACGTCCAACGAACCTTGGCCGAAGGGCAGTAAAGAACCAGGAATTTTAGGTCCTTGCGACCCATACCAGCAAATCTAGAAATAGAAATCTCTTCAACTGTGGATATATCCAAAACCTCCTCCAAAATTATACCATTTTGGAAAGCATGCTGGAAGATATCACTGAAATATCCATCAGTTGGTTGGTTCATAAGTTACCTGGAATGCTTCCTTGGTACAGTATGGGTGCTGTTAAAGTAGATGTTTCAAAGTAGCAATTGATCATTGACTCCAGGCTTCCCCTTGAATGGAATCACATGAACTCAAGCAAACTGCAAGATAGGTATATGCCCCACAAATCACTTCTCAGTTTAGTGCTATAATAATTCCTATGGATGGTAGGTAGCTGTATCACTCTCCTACACAGGCATGCTGATGCCCTTCAAGTCTTCAGTGCCCCAAATGTGGAGTGTCTGCTTCAGCATCCACCACCCTCTGCCCTTGCTGATGCCCTTCAAGTCTTCAGTGCCCCAAATGCAGAGTGTCTTCTTCAGCATCCACCACCCTCTGCCCTTGCTGATGCCCTTCAAGTCTTCAGTGCCCCAAATGTGGAGTGTCTTCTTCAGCATCCACCACCCTCTGCCCTTGCTGATGCCCTTCAAGTTTTCAGTGCCCCAGATGTGGAGTGTCTTCTTCAGCATCCACCACCCTCTGCCCTTGCTGATGCCCTTCAAGTCTTCAGTGCCCCAAATGTGGAGTGTCTTCTTCAGCATCCACCACCCTCTGCCCTTGCTGATGCCCTTCAAGTCTTCAGTGCCCCAAATGTGGAGTGTCTTCTTCAGCATCCACCACCCTCTGCCCTTGCTGATGCCCTTCAAGTCTTCAGTACCCCAAATGCGGAGTGTCTTCTTCAGCATCCACCACCCTCTCCCCTTGCTGATGCCCTTCAAGTCTTCAGTGCCCCAAATGTGGAGTGTCTTCTTCAGCATCCACCACCCTCTGCCCTTGCTGATGCCCTTCAAGTCTTCAGTGCCCCAAATGTGGAGTGTCTGCTTCAGCATCCACCACCCTCTGCCCTTGCTGATGCCCTTCAAGTCTTCAGTGCCCCAAATGTGGAGTGTCTTCTTCAGCATCCACCACCCTCTGCCCTTGCTGATGCCCTTCAAGTTTTCAGTGCCCCAAATGTGGAGTGTCTTCTTCAGCATCCACCACCCTCTGCCCTTGCTGATGCCCTTCAAGTCTTCAGTGCCCCAAATGTGGAGTGTCTTCTTCAGCATCCACCACCCTCTGCCCTTGCTGATGCCCTTCAAGTCTTCAGTGCCCCAAATGTGGAGTGTCTTCTTCAGCATCCACCACCCTCTGCCCTTGCTGATGCCCTTCAAGTCTTCAGTACCCCAAATGCAGAGTGTCTTCTTCAGCATCCACCACCCTCTCCCCTTGCTGATGCCCTTCAAGTCTTCAGTGCCCCAAATGTGGAGTGTCTTCTTCAGCATCCACCACCCTCTGCCATTGCTGATGCCCTTCAAGTCTTCAGTGCCCCAAATGTGGAGTGTCTGCTTCAGCATCCACCACCCTCTGCCCTTGCTGAAGACATTCTAGCACTCTCCACTGAACCCGCTGATCCAACACTTGAGCTGGACCATATGAACCTGCTGATCGGAAGAACATGGTAAATTGGCGGGTATCAATGTTTACAAACACCTGGTGGGATTAAAGCGATCTCCAATAGTTTTGTCTGAAACCCGTAGCGGAACAACACAGATTATCTCCTTATTGACCATCTGGCAGCTGGTTTTGCCCTCTGGCGGGTAGCTTTTAGTATGTACTCCGCTCATCCAGAAAAGGTGTACAACTATTTGCAGAGGTATGTCTAATGGGAATCTATTTACAATGAGGAAAATTCTGCTTCACATGTTCACTCGGTGGCTGTGTTTAGGTCGGTATGATGCCACCTGTCTAGCATGATTCAACAAGAATGTAAACAAAGCTATATATTGTGAATCACAAGAATTCGGCACAGTTTTAAAACAGCAGTAGCGTTCTCTGAAAGGAACCCATCCTTGTCAGTAACGAATTAAGGGGCTGGGACATGAGGCGTGAATCCCCCTTTTCAAAAGAGCGCAGCGTGTTTAAGGGTGCATCTCCCCAAATCAAATAACGCCTTCGGTTGCCCAGAAAACACATATTTGGCACTTAGATAACAAAATCTAGGGGAGGGCCCACAGACCCCCTCATCCACTGCTTCTTTATTTACTCCCCAAGGGGAACCTGCATGATAGCTTCAATGATATTACCACAAGCTTCACTTGTAAATTCTACTATGTCCACTCCATTAATGCAGAAAATATCAAGATAAATCGTATCCAACACAATTAAACAGCTGCTGTTTTCTAATGAATTAACAATATTTGTCCAGGACAAAAATGTTTCCATGAGAATATCTGGAAATTATTGATGAGCCACAGATGGTGATGTCAGTGATTGGTATTGGTAAGCATGCTTGATAAACCACAATTTCCTAAGATATCAGATACAGGACTCAATGCATAAAGCTGTGAACATGCACTGCATGCAGATGAAAACCTTTGAACAAGAGATTTTCATCGCTCGCTTCTGGGCGGGAGTCGCTGCTGCAAGATTGGTCAATTCTGCAATATACGTCTACCTATTTGATTTCATCACATGACAAGCAATTTTATCCCCAGCCAACTTTTCTTTTATTGCTCATCAGAGTGATAATTATTGCACGTTGCTGCAATTGAAATCACTTGTATGCAATGTGCATGAGTACAAACTGAATATGAATTTCAAGAATACCGTTACGTGGACAGTATAAACATACTACAAATACCAAGTTTCAACAAATTTGGATGCATAATAACTGCACTAAGGCATTGTGTGTAACTGCATTTCTATTTTCCTGGACCGCCAGTGATTAAGAATGGCATATCCCTTTAACAGCACTCGCTATAGGTGGATAGTCTTCTATTCACATCACGCACTAGATTGAAGTCTTAAAAAAAACGGCGAGGAATCCTTTCTGGTGAGAGTGCGATAATGAGTGTCAAGTGTGAAGTTGTTGATTTTAATTGACATACACCTGATATGGATGCAAAGTCGGGGATTAAAGAGCGCTCTTTATTGAGTCGTGCAAGGTTTTAATAAGATAAGACGCCATGCTATTTATAGTTTAGCGGGCGATTGACATATTGATCAAATGTCACAGGTCCTGTGGGTTGAAATGGTGAGTCTGAGGGAAAATGCTGATTTTGTTATAGCTGAGTATAGTATTCTTTGCTCACAGCTGGTCTCAAACAGCTCAAGTTCTCGTACCGCTATTTATGTATTATATTCATTGCATATCACTACAATCAACCTTGTTTATCAAGGGATATTGTGTAGTATCCACTCCATGAATATATCATACCCTGTCATCTGGCCTGGTCTGCCAAGTGGGTCAAATAGCGTCATTGAGTACGATTATGTGTAGAAAATATACGTACAGGATCCATACCCAGGTATACTATTCAATCCACGGAGGAAATACTTCATGGGTCCCCGCTCACATGGCTAATGAAAAGTAAAGGTCACACCGCCAAGGGATTGGATGGCATGATAAACAAGGTTGCGGAACGTGCTACGCGTCCAAAACTAATGATCCGTCGGCGATGAATGCTGCCGCGCCAATAAATTGGTGTGAAACATAGCAGGTAAATACAGGATTGAGTGTGAATTACCATGCGACAATACGGATATTGCTCCGGGAGATTTGAATCAACGCGTCGCTGTGTCTGGGGAGATTGATCTTTGCATCGATCAACACGATGCAACCAGACTTCTGTGTTGGGAGTTACTCGGGTTGGGATGCTGGTTGCTTGGGGGCTCAGTCAGGTCAGGAGTGTAAACACCCTCTGTCTAGGCCAAACCTTTACTTGGCTTTGGTTTGGCCAGGTTGTGGGTCAAGCAAGTTTTGTCGCTGCGACGATTATTGCTGCACAGTCAAGTCAGATAATGTGACCTGACGATATTGACTGAAGGAACGAGTAATCAATTCATAACCAGTGACATTATCAGGTCTTGGGAAGTGCAACAGCCGTGCCCAATAATATGACAATAGCAGATCCTGGCTACACTCCTAAGTGAGTTCCAATGTCATGTCATCCCAACCAATCATATTGACACTGGTTGTTTTGGGATCCTGTACCCTGCAGACGACAGGGTTTGGGAGATGATCCGATTCGATCTTTGATAGCAGTCATAACAGACGATATGGAAACTGCTCCAGGAAGAGTTTGGGTTTCAACTTATTAGCCGCCTCTGTTTTCACAGGTTGTGATGTATTGGTCCCCTCTGCCCTTTACCTGAACAGGGTGGATTTCCATACAAGCAATTTGATATGGATATCCATAATTTCTACTTTGGTATGGATTTCCATACTTGTGGTGTATATGATGGCATGAATATCCATACTTGATTGAGATGATCATCCATACTTGATATTTGAGATGATCATGATAATTCAAAAGGGTGATATCTGGGTGTTTGATATCCATATCAGAATGTCAGGTATGGAATCCTTCCCCGTCAAGAATGGAAATCCATCCCCTTCCAGACTGCTAAATGAGTTGAGAAATCTGATTCTATATATATGATGAGGGTGGATCAACAGCTTCAGGTCTTGGTCTGACGTCTGGTTTCAACTAACTAGCCGCCCCTTGGAGATCTGCTCCATTTGAACTTGCGGTCATTGACGTATCGACATCGTTTGACCTTCAAGTGTAGTGGAGAGTTGTGTATGATGAGGTCGCCCTTGATGGCCTTAAGTTGAAAAACTGATGGGGTTTGCATTAGGTTTGAGCTGTACGAGCCTTGGAAAAGAAGGCCTCACTGCACCAAGTAGGGGATTCGTCTGAGACTACGCTATCGGGAGACTGTGTTCTAGATGAGCCCCAGATTCTTTCTCTATGTGAGGGAGGCAGAATCTGTCCTGATGTCGTGTTATAAAAAAGTCCCTGTCCTGATTCCCAGTAAGTGGTTTCAGGGAAATCTGGACGCATCCCAAATCTGCTATTAAAAGATGTCTGATGTGAATCCCAAATCATCCAGCCAATCTCGTCCCAGCAGCCCCAATCTCATCCCCATCACATGCATGAGTGGCACCGTCGTATCAGAATGGACATCTTTCTACATCCTGATAGAAATGTAGCCATTTCTACGGATAACTGTCGCAAGATCTATTATATGGCGCACGCCTGTCTCACATCCGAGCAGTACTCATTTATTCTTATCGATGCATTTCTTTTGTTGCGCACACGCTATAAAATATCGATGGCAGAGGAGACTAATTTGATGCGTGGTCTACAAACTTGGGATGTTATTTCGGTATGACGACTGATTTGACCTTTAGGGATTTCCCAGCGTCCCATTCTCAAAGCAGACACAAAGGTCAGTCACATTCTCTACAGAATTAGCTTCAATAATGTTAATAACAATTGGAGCTTAATTGTCAATGTCACCCCTATCTTACTCGACTTTCCAACCTGAACTGCAGATGAGGTCTGTTTCTTTTTACCGAGACCATTCCTTTCCTCCGCTCGAAAGCCTGGCTTCATATGATATGAAGATATCGACGGGAGGAGGGGTATAGTGGTTGGTTATTGCTGGCTTGAAGCACGTCATAAGCCGTCAGGCTGTAACTGTGACATTTATTGTATTGGCACTTGTGGATATTTGAGGAAGTTATGACAATAACTTAGAATGTGATTGCATGTATTTCACAGTTTGATGAGTTACGTGATCGCTTATAATGTTTTCTGAGTTGAGGTGGTTGACAAGTTGTAAACTTCACATTGAGATCATGCACACTGACGTGCTTATTGGTTCTGCGGTGTTCATAACTGCGTGGCTTTATGCTCCGGTGAAGGACTGCATAAGCACTATCTTCATACCCTGAAGTGCCGCTTTTTGTGATGGTTGTTGTGAATTGCTTATTGGTTGTGTGCTGGTCATGCATTGGCAATGACACCATGTGCCTTCGAGCACAGGTGAAGCCCTGCTTGAGCACTTTCTAGGCACCCAAAAGTTCTCCTCTAGATAGTTGTTGTAAAGCGCCTCTGTAATGAGTTCTCAGGTGGTTATTAGCAATGACGATGAAAGCCACTTTCTGGCTCAATCTTAGAAGGAAATGTCTCCTCTAAACAGATTACTCTCTCCATCTGCGCCATTCTGAGATAATCAAGCCGGCCAATAATCGACAGACCGGACTCCTGTCCCTGATGTACAGACAATCGTTGGTAGTTTTATGGTCTCAAAGTAACATGAAAGCGACAGGTGTTGTCATGAAGGACTGATTGTGGTAAGAGCTGATTGCAGCAGCGGGTTTTCAAGACACCGGTTACAAGTAGCCTCAGTCTTATGTCTCATTCAAAGGAGTGTGAAGAGCCAGGAACCTTGAAAGCCACACTGGTTCATCCAGAACTGCAGTCCGTGGTTCTTCCCGGGCCAAATCACATTGTAGGCAGCGGCTATGGAGCTCCTGACTCATGACTGAATTCCAAAGATATACATCCTCCGACATACGATGACAGACTCTCTCTCTCCCGTGGGATCCTAATCTTGTAAAACATTTCCGTCTCCGCACGGAAAGAACATTTGCCGATTTTTGATTTGTAGAGTAAACCAATTGCAGAAAAGCTGTTTGTAACGAAAATATGACAATGTCGCAACGGGTATTGTAATGTTGCCATTGTGAAATATGTTCCCCAGAGATGGAGAAGATATATGTCATAAATTGTAGCGCAAACCCTATTGCGAAAGCTATTCGTAATATAAACATGAGCAAATGACACAGGATGTGTTATTGCCAGTATTGCGTTTATTCTGAACGCTGTAATACAAGAGGCTAATGATAGCTAATTCGATAATGATAATTTAAGGGAATCAATCTGTGCGGAGTGTTATTTTTGTTCATATTGGTATTGGTCTGGGTAGACAGAATTGAGCAAATATTCAGTGTCTGGATACAGTCAGTACCAAGGAAGAAATATGATAAGAAGTGTGGTGTAATGATGTTGGTGAATGAGAGACTCAAATTTATTGCACTGACATCAGAAATAGTTTTATTTTGTCTCATTAAGTTTGGTTTACATAAGGGTTTACATGGTCACTTGTAACGTATTACCTAAAGAATGAATAAGCTGGTTCCAAAAAGCGGATACATAAGATTTACAATGTGACCTGTGACACTCTTGTCATGTCATGTTTTCAAGTCAATAAACAAAACCTACTCGTGACTCGTGACATGTGAACTGTAACAAAACAGTGAATCCTATGTCAACCAGCCTCACGTCGATTCACATAGAGTTCACGTCATCACTTGTAATGTTTCACTTTTCACATGTCATATGTGACATAGAGAAAGAACAACTCATTTGTTACTTGAGATTCACGTTGTCACTTTCATGTATTTTTGTTTCGAGCGTAAGTCATGATGATTCACATGCTCTTGACAAGTGACATATGTGACACTTGAAATTGTGACCAGTGACAAAGTGAATCCTACGTTAATCTGGCTTAGGGTAACATCACAAAATGGTGTTAATAATGGTAATGGGTGCTTCCTTTGAAGTCGAATCATTACGATATTCTGAACTAAATCGCGTCATCCAAACCGCATCTTACTGAGACTCCCTGCCGTATCCAGGCACTCTCTAATTTGGCTCCGCCATAAAAACGCCCCATCATCGCCGAGCTGTAGGATTCAATTAGTGCCGTATGCAAGCGAATAAACGTGTTCTTTCAGCGCAATCAATGCTGAGTAATTTCCATGTGAATTTAAATGGGATTTCGTCGACTTGAACTGCACGATTTCAATGAATACGACGAAATGAAAGGCTTCCAATAAATCTTATTCGAGCAGACGACAGGTATTGACGCCTGGTATCGATCATCTGCTGAGCGGTATAATTTGCAGGCTGCGTTTTTTTTTAATGAACGGTGTAAAAATGGCTGTGGCATTTTGAGGGGTTGGCACCTTTTACTTTCAAATTGAGAATAATCCAATTCAACCCCCAAAATTTGCATGTTTTATTTTGGCGGATTTTGCTTTAAACATGATTTGCGAAAAAAACACGTTTTGGTTGCAAATGGTATTAAATAACCACCCTGCCCTCTGGTGGTAAAATGAGGATCTGCGAAAAATATGTTGTTCTGTTTTGTAAAAATATTTCCATCTTTGTCTTTTCAGGTAAGATTATGTCATATGTCACCTCTTGATACTTCCTGCACCAGGTAAGACTCGCATCCTTCTACAGTTCTGTTCAAATGTAACCTAGCTTGGAGTACGCAACATGTCATTCTGACGTTGTATGCGTCATAATCACCCGGAGTACCAAGTCTAAATTACCGGTAGCAGTGCAATAAAACTAATGATCACCACCCAAATAGACTTTCTAGAATGTATTCTTGCACGCAGCAAGCAAAGTTATTTATGGACAGGGCGGTAATGGGCCATGTCACGAATGTAATCCTACCAGGTCTTCTTGATCATGTGGATAACATCTAATTAACTTGGGTCCTGTTGGTTTCTATCACATTGTGTTTATTTAATGACGATAATGGAGGTAATTAGGCATGGGTGTGTTCTAATAGTTTACAATCTTGCATTGTGCTGACAGAAGCCTACTCCCAGGGGTTAAGACTTCATGTCTCAAATCAGACACAAATTGGTCATTCTCGTGTCCATCCATCTCATGATAACCCAGATCATTACCGGGAAAACAGAAACCGCTTCGCCGATAAATTCAGGCAGGAATTGAGGTGCCTCGGGCTTATTTTCTCGCCCATGACAGGGCATGTTATTGCCTAGGGCGCTGTATCCAATTTGGTCATGACGTACCATTCTTTATTGACAAATATCTGATTCTGACTGGTCAATGTTATATCCTGTTTTCCCCAAGGGATGGCTATCAGAAAAATGTCTCTGACTTGTTCACTCATCTGAGTGCTGCAATTGAGTTTTGACAAACAAGTGATTTCATCGCTGCTATGTGCAACAAAACAATCACTTGTCTGCAGTTAAAACTGGTATTGCTGTGTTTGATGTGTTTTCGAAATGTCAGGCTGCAACGACTGATATTATAAGGGCAACAACCTCAAACTACCTGACAGTAACGTCTTAAATCGTCAAATGGTTGAAATGTCAGGGTGCAGTGACACAACACGAGGGGAGTAATGCCCTCAAGCCAACAGACAGTCATGTTGTCAACCTTCACATGGTCAAAATGTCAGGCTGCAGTGACACAACGTAAACGAGGGGTAACAACCTCAAAATGGCCAGTCGAATAACGTCTTAAACTCTCATATGGTGGAAATGTCAGGGTGCAATGACATATAGAAGAGGGGTAACAACCTCAAAATAGCCAGTCAAGTAACATCTTAGACGAAAGCTAAGATGTCGAGAGTGCAAAAGACAAAGAGGGCGTCGTCCTCAAACCATGTATCATACGATTACCAACGTCTTCAACATCCGCACAGCGAGCTCTTCAAAGAATCCGTGCGAGATATCGACAAAGAGTTTCTTTCCAACCGCGCCATACAACCGTAGGCCTAACTACTTCAGTCTGTATCTAACGAGCGATGGATTTTTTCTCAAAGACAACGCATCAATTGTTGGGTGTACTTTGCTAAAAATACCATACATCACCTGTGACATTTCAGCGTACAGTCGGGTGTGCCCGAAGATTGGCTGTTGGTCGTTTTTTTACGATGAGAGAACTAATGTAAATGGTTCGTTAGATATCTTTCTCGTGTTTTTACGACAGATGCATGAGGTGTTCCTCGATAATGGCTTGCCTCGGATACAAATTTGGCAATTGTGAGGTCTGTTTTGGATATCGTGGGTGTGCTGATCAGATGCACAAGCCAGAAAGTACATCGAAAAATCTGTTTACATGATATAAAAAATATGCAAAAAGTCCACAACAATGCTTTTAAGATATTACTTCCTAATGGAACAGAATAGTCAGCCTTTTGGCAAAGAAGACTCAACTCCATCTTGAAGTTTTGTTGGACATTTCAGGAAAACTTTGCTGCAAGTGTACAGGGTGTACGTAATGATTGGATTGCGATTAATAGTTACGGGTAGGTTTGCTAGTTGGCTACAATTCAAGCCTCTTCGAACAGGTGAATCCTCAGAGCAGTCTTTTAGTGAATAATGCTTGAACACCAGCAGGCAGAGTTAGTTCTACTGCTCTGAAAGCAATGGCGATATGTTTTCTTGATAATAATTTGTTGCCTGTTGTAATATAGTTTATTCATCAGTTGTTGTGGATCAAAAAACGTCCTTATATATACGGTGTCTTTTCACATAAGAGCATTTAGAATCCATGGTGTGCATATAAGCACTCTTTAGAAAATGTCTTCTTTGCCAGCAAATAGGCCCTGGAGCTTTGTCAGAATTATGATATCATATGATGAATGACCCATATTTCATTTATGAGGAGCTCTTTGTGGGAGCACCACTGATCAATGGGTTTTATACTTCTGTGCACCACACTGATTTTGATGTCGTCTCACTATTGGTAATCCGGGGCCCAAACATTGATGAATGAACTTTAACCTTCATTGACCTGTGCATTGTGTCTTGTGGGCCTGCCAGCCAGCCAGTTCAGTGATATATCACTTTCACTGACAGTACAACCTCCCTTAGCAGACACCTCTCTCTTAAGGACTACCTCTCTATTAAGGACACTTCTTTTAGTCCCAATGTAGTATTTTCCATATCAAATATAGATCGAGCGCTCGCTGCAAAACCTTTCCGAATTGGCAAAATTGACCTTTAAAAGAAGGTGAAAAGCTAGCTACAAGTGATTCCTATCGAAGTTTTAGCATGTTCTGTGAGAAAAGTGGGTGTTTTCATTACTAATCCCTTATCAACGTCCATGAGGCAAATAACAGTTCTATTCAATGAGGTAATTCAACTTGTTTGTTGTTATTTCCGTATTGAAAACAAAAATTTTAGCGTTGTTGACAACATTAGCTAAAACTTACAAAACCAATACGCATTAAATTTGGCATTATTTGTGCAAACAGACTAAAGAAAGTGAGAGTACAACCTACTATGTCACCAATTCCCAGCTTGCTGAGAATCAGGCTGGTACTCCAGCTTGCCGAGATGGTATGTTTTGAGATTTGAGAATTTTTTGACATTTGGCATAATGTTGTTATTCATAAGGATGGAAATACTTTCATTTTGATACTACCATTGCGAAGAGCTCATTTCTACAATTTTTGGAGGATTCTTCATTCCCAGCATAGGCCTGTGACACGGCAAGTTGACAAACCATCCACTGTCCATGGTCTTTGCCGCAGAAAGTTGGAATACTGGTTAGCCAGGCTGATGTGTTCCATGACTACTAGCATGCTCGGGCAAAACTGAAAATATATTTATTTCAATCAGAACCGTTCAAAGTCAGAATAGAAAATGTCTGTTTATTCCCGATAATATGAATAGGTATAAAAGGCATTTATATTGTTGATATTGTGTTGGCGATCAATTTGCCTCATGAATGAGTTGAGGTTTGTAGTAACAATATCTCAAAGTCAAACACTTGGCCTCGATTTTGATGCTGTTTTTGCAAGAACTTTATAGGCCGCCTTGTGGTGGGAGTTGCTATAAAGAGGGTTTTGATAACTTGAGAAGAGTTTTCAGCATGACTGGCAGTGGGAACCTTGAGAATTCTTCCCTAACTGAAGGGATAAGAGGGACATGCGTGTGATTTGAAACAGCAGCGATCTTTCAGATAGTCGAACCTCTGATCATGGGCCTGGTGCTCTTACCACTTTGCCACTGATCGACCTTCACATCAGACAGCCACCAATAAAAGACCATCTGACAATTTTGCCCTGGGTGATCGTGCAAGATTTCCCATCGAGCATGCACGCAAGAAATGGGACGCCATAACTAACCACTGGCCATTTTGTCTATCAGGCAACAGAATTGATCGCATTATTTGATTACTTTATTCCGTGAGGGGATATCTCAGTCACTGTCAGCATCTTACTTTGTCATCATATCTTTTTACAACCTCATACTAAAGGAGAGTGTCATCTATTGGTAGCTTCATGTAACTTTAAAATCTCAACTAGCTGGCTCAGTCACTGTATCTTTCAAGGGAATGGAGATCCATGCACTACTTTCTCTGCGCTAGCTGGCTCAGTCACTGTATCTTTCAAGGGAATGGAGATCCATGCACTACTTTCTCTAAACTAGCTGGCTCAGTCGCTGTATCTTTCAAGGGAATGGAGATCCATGCACTACTTTCTCTGAACTAGCTGGCTCATCAGTCGCTGTATCTTTCAAGGGAATGGAGATCCATGCACTACTTCCTTTGAGCTTTTCAAGAGAGGATTGTACATATCTAGTCAGTAGTTTACTGGTTTAAAAATAACCAGCTGAAACTGACAGCCTTGCCGTTATTCAAAGTATGCGACGCTGAGGTTGTTTTTGATGGGTGGAGGTAGGCATCAGAATCGGGGCCTTTTGTCGTTATCATGTTTCAAACAAAAGTTGTGTTGATAGTTGATCCGAGGTTTGAAAGATGGCAATCCGTTTCTAGGCGATGTTCGTACTTTCATCAATCCGAGCTCTCCTGTGAGTGGAGGTCTAATCCTACCCAGCCGAGCGAATAACAGTAATAACATGATGTGAGCCGTGGCGTCCAGAGACGGTCTTCATAGATTGGAATCTCGATTTTCTACTTTTCGCTTTGTATTTTGTTTCCGTGATCTTTGTGCAAAGCCTTCTGGGAGAGTATCTCCTCCAATGATAAGGTCAGGATATTAGAAAGCGATTCTGGTGGGAAATGGTTTACTCAGAATGGATACGAGTTTATTTGATGAACAAAATAACTCGTATAACCACCAAATTCCAATACACAATAATGGGACTATATTTCATTACTATGTATTTGAGCACTACCATGCCCCTTTATTTTTGTGATTTGAAAAACTTCTGAAATATATAACTTTCAACAATGCCGTTGTGAAGAAAAAAAATTCAAAATTTACAAATATTTTTTGTAAATATATTAATTTGAACAATGCCATTTAATGAAGAAAAAAATTCTAAATTTACAAATATTTTTTGTAAATATATAAATTTCAACAATACCATTATAAAAAAAAAAATTCAAAATTTACAAATATTTTTTGTAAATATATAAATTTCAACAATGCCATTGTGAAGACTACTATAGTTACCAAGTTTAAGCACATTTTCAAGCATAAATACTCTACAACGGCAATGTTTGTATCTGCTTACCTGAGCCACGATAAAAACAATGAACACCAATGCGGTCAGCCTTTAAGAGTGCATGCGGAAGAAGAAATGAGTTGCCTTGGCAGCACTTAGTGTGCCTCGGAAGTGGCCCTGACTCTTTCATGAGCCGAGATTGACCAGGCAAGTTAATTTCCGCGGCGTTCTTTTGTGATTAATGTTGCGACTCGTTACTATGTGGATTTATCACAGCCGTTGATTGAGATGCAATTACTTGTAGCTGGCTGTTGTTGTAGGGCTAGCTAGTGTTGAGCGATGTTAAGCGTGTCAGTTGTTTGAGGGTAAAGTCTGTCAAGATGGAAAAAACTTGAGTTTCACTGATTTAAGACCGTTTATGAATATACAAGAAACGGAAATGTCAAATTCTTATCACGAGAAATTGTGTTCCATTCTTGTCTGACATCCAATACACGAATCTCAAATCAGCCTTGTTTGCTTAAATGATGGCATGATTAGCATCATTATTTTGTATCATAGCGACGTTAGCGACATTGAAATATCATGTCACATTATGCAGACCTCCTTCCCAATGTTTGGTGGGGTTGCGGTGTGTTGATGGGATGTTAAAATATGAAGAAGCGGCGGAGTCCTTTCGGTATCTTAGCAGCCAAACCCTCCGACTGTGAAAGGGTTAAGTAGTACCTGTCACAACTTACAAGCCTGTCAGCTGAGCCAAAGATTGTCTGGTGTACCTGCTAGACAATCCAGCAAGTGGCATCAAAGCTATAGGGCTATTAGTTTCTCCCGAAGAAGGACAATCCCCCCTAATGCTGTCTCAGATTTCCTTGCGAACAAAGGCCCACCACAAGTAATTACTCCTACCTCTGTATGGGAGGAGATTAATCAAGAGTCAAGAATAGTTACCTTTATCATCAGACATGTCTGAGATGAAAGTGGAAATAAACAAGTCGTTGGATTTTGCATATTTGGTTGGATGACAATCTGATGTTGCTTGAGAGTGGGCGTTCTCCCTCGGCAGCAGATCCTCGGTTCACTGCCTCCGGAGTGTACTCCAGACCAACACCACTCCGTCACAGTCGTCCATTGATGCTGATTTCTTGCATGCCAAACAATCAAAGGCTTTCAGCATCAGAATGCTCTCGTGATAAACGTTCATTAGCAAAGCCCAGTCATGTATCGGGCAATTAATTATGCCACCAATCGCAAATTAATATTTAATTAAGATGAGTAATCAAGTGGAAAATTTGCATACTCGCTTGGAAGGAAGGCTTTAAACTATAAATAGCGACGTGGTGTTCGGGGTGACCGTGCGAATAAAATCATTTGTGCATTTCTTACGCATTGATGAATTCCAATATGCTCTTTTCTGGGGTTTTTTTTGCGTAATTTGGATTTTTGTGTTTGAGTTTTTTCAGCAGTCTGCATTTGGATGTTGAGGAGAGGCTTTCAGTATGTCATCTTTGTCCTGAGTTTATTGAGAACCAGACTACGAGATGGAAACTGAAATAAAACTAGACTGTTGCCTCATCTTATTGGTTCGGTGTCGCTGAGTGCAGTTATTTTAATTTCTCAAAAACTGCATCAGTTGGCAACCATGGTGAATGTCAATCATTCTAAAAAAATCTACAAATTCTCATGAGGAGCTCACGGCATTATCTCACGAAGGATTAACGCCGGTTAACGGCAACCGAAGAAATTAGAAAAATCGACGAATCCATACAAAATAGACGTGATGGCTGCTTCTGATCTTTTTTCTCCGCATTTGACGGCTTTTAAAAGAGCGCCTTCTGATCAAGCGCTGAATACAAATTGGTACAAAAAGCAAAGATGTCAGGATTCATAAATTGCAAGTTTTTGCAAAAGATTAGTGAAAAGATTTTTCCTAAAGGGATGTTATCACGTCATTCAGAATTTTCTCTGATGCCAAAACTTTGATAAGCTGTCATCTTGCCAGCAAAAAGTTAGAAACCCGTTCAAAATTTAAAATGAAAGTGGTCCACGGAGACTGATTCTGTGGTGTCTGGTGTAATTTCAATCCACCCCGAAGCAGTCTTGAGGGCAAAATTGCACCCAGAATGCCTGGATAAGATCACTTTAAGTCGAAAAGTCCCTTGTTTGGTTAACTTGATGCATCATATCTTGGGCATTTCAGAACTGGTTTTCTTGTTTTTCAAAATGGCGTCAACAGTTCTAAAGCAAGTAAGGAAATCTTGTTTACTTTGGTAGCGGATCATTTTGATCAAAGCTCTCTTTCCCATCGTCTATGCAGTTAAGTGATCGAAATTGTTTGTGGCGTACGTCTAATGAGGCCTTATTAGGTACTGATGAAGAATATAACGACTGCTGATGTCGGAAGTCGTACTTCCTGTGATCGCGGGGACGATTACCCTTATCGAGGCAGACTCTGTGTATGGCTGTGTGAGAGGCCAGGGTTCCACAGACCAGGGTGAAGGAGTTTCCCCTTGACAATGCAATTCCTTTCTCTTTCATCGATATCATGATAAATGAGACCTAATGAGCAACGGAAGAAGAATGAAATGAGTGCGGATGTCCCAACTCTGTGCAGCTTGTGGTCATTGCGAAAGGACAAAGACGATTGGACTGGTCAGCTCAGACATCGGAAAACCGTACCCAGCAATGCCTGACAGACTGGGCCAACAGAGTGGCGCAGTGCTGCCGGACTGGGCCATCAGAACATCAGCGCTATCACCTCAGTGGCCACATTCCAACACATTTGTCACACTGTTATTGTTCCATTGTAGGTCGCAGCAACTAATATTGCTTGTCTGCGCAGCAGTTTAGGGTGCTTTTGCCACAAATTGATGGTGTATCCACTCTGTACCTGTATGAGAATCTTCCTCTGTGGAATTGACATGATCCCCACCAATAACACGCAAATTCGGGGTGCTCTCTCATCGTCCCTCCCTCAGTCGCCCCTGCAGCCGCAACCCTCAGTCACCCTCTGTCGCTCTCTCAGTTGACCAGATCTGTACCCAGGTCGCCCCGAACTTTATCAATAATGTCTGATTGATCAGCAAATCAGCGGAGTGCCGTCTGTCGATCAGAGCCCGGTAATCCTCGAATCCGTCTCTGAAAATTGATCAGCTGAACCAATAATGGGATGACTGATTGAAGGGACCGCATGGTGATTTTTTCATTAAGATGACTGCTTATGTAAAATGGTCACATCTCCCTGCCCGTGTCACGAGATTTCTAAATTGATTCTCCGGCTTGAATGTTTGTATTAATTTATATGAAAGATTGATTTATTCGGTTGCGAGTTCAATTATAGTGTGCTTGATGTTGAAGTATCGGTCGTTCAAAATCCCGAAATCCATATATGTGACCTCACTTAGCGGACACCTCTGTTTGGCACGACACTCTCTCTGTTAGAGATACTGATTTTGGTACAAAATTTAACCTCTCTAATAAGGACACATCTCTATTAAGGACAGCATCTGTCAGTCCCAAGGGTGTCCCTAGTAGAGAGGGTTTACTGCATGTGACAAGAATATGGCTGACTTGATTATCTAAAAATGGTTGCCAAACGTAACCTTGTGTTGGAGGGACCCCCTGTGGAGCCCCATGGAGCTCAGTGGGGCACATGTAGACATGGCAACTCAACGAAAAGCGTCTCTTGGACGAAATAGACATGCCATAGACACGACAATCAACGGATGGGTTCACAATAAACAAAATATGTTGGATAGAGGGAGCACATCATAAGGCTGGCTGAATGCACTTTATAGTACAAGTGTTGGAGGTGAACTATTGGTAAGAGTGGAAGAAGACCCTGGCCAGAAAAACAGAGGCCTAAAACAGCACAAGAGATATTGAGGGAAAGTTCTTTGGGGAATATCAAAGCTCTTTGATGTCTTACTCTTGAAAGGTGAGCACATACTGCTAGGTACCAGATCAAAGTGTATCTATGTGCTGCTCTTTTCTTTGCGGAATGACGAAAAACAGTTAAACATTGTGCTGGGCTGTAAAGTTTTAGGTTTACAGTCTGATATCAACACGAAGAAGTTATTATCTCACTTGACACCTGCGTAGTCTGTTCTGAAACCTTTCAGTAGAACTCAGATGAGCTGCTCAATCAGGGCTACAACCTGCTCAGGTTAGTTATTAAAAAACAGCCTTTTACTGCCAGCCTCAGTATTCAGTGCGAGATATCCCATACTCATGCTGGTAGCCAACTGGTTTTTCTGACAGACATTTTTCCCCTGGCCAGGGAAATGGAGAAAAATCCCATATCCAAGATGGCAAGTTGAGAGTCGTGCCCTGAAAACCTTGACAGTGCAGTGACGCATTTGCGCAATTAGTTGTAACATTTGGATTGGAAAACAGAGCCACATCGGCCCCTGGATGGCCAACACATGAACGTGAAAGGTAATACCTCCTCATATGCAAATATTGTCTTCTGCTCCGATGAAATGTGTTGTCATGATTGCTACTGTAACCGACTTGGGGTTAGCAGATCACGTATTGACAAATATCTAGTGATGGCTGTAGGTGAAGTCGAATGATTTCTTGTGATTGTGGATTGCAAGATAAGGTTTATATTGTTACAAATTCACAACAAGGTTCGATGATATCGCCAATTTCTTGATATCCAATAAATTGTGGTGAAAGGCATACTCGTGTTGCTAGTAGTCATTCTAAGTTCGCCAAGACACGAGCTCGATCGCCCTTATGATAAGACTAGTTCCTTGATACATGTAGAAGCGCGAGGCCCCTGGTGTGGGTGTTGATTAACAAAGTCTTCATCGCAATCCTTTGAAGTAAATACTACCAATTCTGCTTATCTTCAGGAGCTGGGAATGACAGATGTAATCCATCTTGATCCTATCTTTCCCAAAGCCGCCATATTCTACTATGTAAATGTTTCAGCAGTTCTATGCATGAGCTGAGACGTTTTTCGATATTCAGTCAAATATTTTGATCTGTTTACGTGTGGGCGTGCATTGTCTGAAAAATAACAATCATCATCATTAAATCAATGCTTTTAGTATTCCACCGTAGGTTATGAATTCTGAATTTTTAAGTTTAAGTAAACTTTGAAAGAAATTACACTTAATTGCTGCCTTCACAAAAACTTGAATGTTCAGCTTTGGTGTATTAGGCAGCAAAGATCAGGTCCCCGTTGCATCCAAACCTACACAGAGGATGATAATGTCGATCATTAACTATAGATCCGAGATAGAAAGCTGTCGCCCACTTTGAGCCAATATAGTAATTTGAGGAAATTACTGATACTATATCGTAACTATCGATCGCTTGGCCGATAGCAACATGCAATAAATGTACATTGTATATGCGTTTGCACTTAGTTTATTACTCATGTGTATTGCATTTACAGGGTGTCCCAAAAGTTATGCTTGGGTCTGATGATTTCAGGCTCTCAAGCACAAGTGGTTAAGGTGATGATCAAAGTTTAATAGGTTTTGTGATTGAAACATGATTTTGAGACTTATCTATGAGGTCTCACTGGTAATTTATCTGCTTGTATGCGCCCGTTATCCTTAACGATGAATGATTCACCATACAATTATGACTAAAACTTTGTCAAAGTCCTCAGGGACATTGTATTACTAAGACGATAATACATTAACGATTGCAATGCCAAAGGCTAAAAATAATGAGACTTTCCTCTATCCATTTCTATCACAATTTTGAAGTTATTATCACAATTATAAGGAAGCGTTCTAATAAGCAGGAATATCTTGAAGGTATTCAATAAATTGTTTTCATAACATCGTTTTACGAGAAAACCAAATAAAAAATACATATTCCTTACCATTTTTTCTCTGCATGTACTTAGTATTTTTAGCTTTTTACGAGCATTTCTAAGGAATTCAAACAAACATATTGGATTTAAAATAATACTCAATCATATCTGTCTGTTTTTCTTGAAAATTAAATGGAGATTTAATCCTTGAAAACATCATCCCGGGAGAAAGTTTTCCATGTCAATTCATATTCTATTCAAACGGTTATAATCACCTCTATTGGAATTCATCTTCAATGTTTGCGTTGCTGTGTTTAAATTCAAATGCTTGTAGCTCCTGACAACTATACTACCGTTGAGTAGAAGTACTGTCAGCCGCACAATTTTCATGGGCGGTTCTTTCTGCAAAGTGTAGAGTTGCACAAGTCAACGCAAGTGTTGATCAAAACTGAGCATCCTTCGTATCGAAATTGCCATAATAAAACTTGCTATAGGTCCATTCGAATCAATGCCTGCATAAAATCACCATCAGCTACTCCTGGGCCCCGATTGTGATAGAATTTATGTCTGGCTGAAACCATTCTACATCAGATGAATGGCTAAGGATTAAGAGAGGGACATTTACACCGATCATTTGTATAATTACCAGTCTTCTACAAGAATAAGCCGCTTCTGTCTTTGTAAAGTGGCAAATCTTCGTGAGTCTTTCATTTATAGTTCCCCAAGCAGCTTTAGCTGTGTCTGGTCTGATTTATCTTTTTGTCCATCCAGGTTATTCAAGCAAAAATAATGATACAAAATTTTGTAATGTGCCAAGTTCCAAGTCTCAAAATTTAAGGAATGTGAAAATTTGATAGTTTACGGAAAAAGATTATGAGAATACTATCGAGCATCAAAGTTTGTCAGATCAATTTGATATCAGCAAGTCAAAATAATGGTCTGTGCATGACAAGAAATTGAACGCCACATTTGAGTTCTTCCCTTCCGCGCAATCCATTTACATGTTGTTTCATCGTGACTCTTCGAGATTATTACAGGCTCTACCGCAAAGTCAACATTTCGGAATCTGAGTCTGACAGTCTGTGTCCTGCCGCCGATTGATCGGAGCTGGGCGTAATTTGTCGTGGCACGATACTGCTTAATCAGCGTGAAAAGGTCAGAGGTCGTGTGGCTGCTGTTGATAGGTTTCCATTGGTTTGACGTGATTTTGAGAAAACTAGGTTTGAACGTTATGAACTGTTTGCTCCATATAACCCGGCATTCGTGGTGAAAAAACTAAATTTGGCTCCAAAATCTCAAAAGGCCTTGGTGAAAGTTGGATGGTGGAATTGATGAAGGTTCATTAAACATGATTCTGGACCGCTAACACCATAGTAAACCTGACTTAATTAATATTAAAAACTGCAAAATCTTTGCGCCTATGTATTTTTCAGAAAAAAAAAAAATCTTTGGCATATTACGAATATTCTGGTGGTTTTTCCGATCAAAATAATCAAAAATTTTCCGAAATTTATTTCAAACCACAAATTTATAGTTAATATGCGAAAATATAATGCTTGCAAAATTGGCAGTTTCTAGCTGTTGGTCTACCTTACAAATTATTGATATCAATCCTGTTCAATATGATGATGTCAGTGTGGACCCCCGTGGGCTGATTATACTGCTTGTAACAGTTCCGTAAACATGCCACCGGCCGTCGCCGCTATCGTATGCTCACCTTGACATTACGTTACCTTGGTGATGCTGGATGACATTTGGAATCATCCGTCCTCTTGGGGCATGGCAATTCCTGATGTCACCAATTTCAAATACCACCGTATCTCGTATGCCAGAGTCATCATAGGTGCACTGTTTAGACAGATGCCACTGTCCTGGCATAATGTAATACTCTTATTTCACCGATCTAAGACCGTTTATAAATATTCAAATC
Source organism: Lineus longissimus (assembly GCF_910592395.1). NCBI lineage: Eukaryota > Metazoa > Nemertea > Pilidiophora > Heteronemertea > Lineidae > Lineus > Lineus longissimus. The sequence continues at coordinate 1,450,740 of NC_088316.1, forward strand.
AGTCCCCAAAATGCACACTTGGTCGTTTGGTGGCATTCAACATATATTTGGCGTGAAAATGGGTTGGCGACGCCATTTTGTCTGATGGTTATATGTTTTCGTTTGGTTTCTGTACCAACTTCGAATTAGTAAGCAGTCTTATATCGATGAAACCAGGGTATCTTTGCATAACAGTTTGTCTAGAAAGCTTCCGTCCTTTGGTTTGCAGTGAGACATTGTTCCCGTGGCAACTCCGGTCGTTGACCAATCAGAGGTGATGATACCTGTATTGATCGCCATACAGGATGTCCCAAGGTAAAAGGTTTTCTTGTGATCAGAGGTGACATTTTGAACGTCCCTCTGACAATGTATGGTCAAACATGCCCAGGATTTCACCAGTTTTAACCCTTTCATCTTCCCTCCTTTGTGAAAACATCAAGACATTCTTCCTTGAGCCTATTTGGTGATAAAATCCTTCTCATCCTCATAAAAATGTTTCCCCAGATTCACAGAGCTAAATATATTCAAGAACCGAACGTCGCGATATTGAAAAAAAGTATTTCAAAGTTTTGCTGGAGGCCAACAAGAAACGATCAGACAAGTTCCTGTTTAAATGACTGCTTTGCGGCCTTTTCAATGAAAAAGTTTGTAGGTTTCTGGGCGTTTAGTTAACCCTTTCACAGCAGTCGCTTAGAGTCTGATATCAACTACATTACCAATCGTGCTTATTGGCATCCGACTATACAATTCATCTCGTTCTTGCCTGGAGCCTTTCTTTTCAGTGCCTCAGATGGCCTGCTCAGTGAGCACTACAACCTGAACTTTTCTGACGGGTACCCATTTATACACTTTGGTGAATTTAGGCAAGAAAGACAGCGAGACCTGCTTAGAGTCTCATGCCAACTGTGGGGTTTGAACCAGGGACCTCTTCACCATTTGCTGAGAGTCTGAGCCACTGCACCACAGCGGCACTTCAGAATTAACCAAAACCAGGAAATTGAACATGTCCAAATCTTAAGTATAGCCGCTGCTTTGAGATTTTAATGATTCTCCCGTCACACATTCATTCGAAAAAAACATTTCTACCTGGCCCGCGGCAAAGTACAGAATTGTGCTAAGTATTGGAAAATTGCTAATTCACGTAACATAAAGCGGCTGATTTATAAAACCTCTTCGAGATATTTCGCTTGTGGCTTATTTGAAAGTGTAATTCTGTTCCGAGTCTCTTGAATCAACTTGGTTTCAATCCAATCAAATTTTCGTGGAATCGATGCTGTTGCGAGAGACTTTGCTGTCATCGATAGAAACCTGTTGTTGTGAAACTGCACAATTTCATTTTCGTAACCCTAAATGTTTGTGAGGACACCCTTTTCAGATTTTTCTTTCAAGGATTAGGTGCATTTTTTCATGATATACCATTAAGTCTAACATCAAGTCCGATGAGATCCGAATATGCAGAAATGGACAAGACTATGATTTCTTGAGCGTAATAGCAACATATCGCCATCAATCCATATAAAAGGAGCAGATATTGCTTGATGATGAAATGAACAAACCAGTCCATGTCACTTCAACTTCACCAGTATATCAATGCATTGAGGCACCAATGCGCGTACAGAATTGTTCTCAGCTTATAACAGCTAACCAATTTCATGCCCTGTTAGTGCCATTAAAAGCCTCCCTCTCAATTCCTGCGCTATCGTCTAGGCTAGCTCTGACGTCACCACAAATGCGATTCTGAAAACCGTGTGTTGTCAACTGAGGGGATTTTTTCCCAGGTCTCTCAGCATGTTTCGTGAGCGCCACGGTTTCCGTGGTTATGGATGACGTTGTCGGAAAATAGGATTATATGGCGCTTGGTTATCTTCATTACTCAGGGCAGGACGTAATTTCACGAGATTGACGATCAAAGCAAACAAACCAAAGGCAGGTGACATATCATATTGAATATATATTGTCATGCAAATGGTATTGATAATGATAGAAGGGTCATTGACCGGACAAATTTTCCCCTTGTGAAGGTCAATGACTGTTTATAAGACGAGTTAGTTTTGGAATACTTCACTGAAACTTTACCTTGACATTCATGAAAAATGGCACCATCACAAAGTGCTCGTTGAGAGCTTCAATGAATGGTCATGCCAATAGGTGTACTAATGGTACCATTGGAAGAGCTTTCCAATGAATAGTTAGACAGGTTTACTAATGGTATCATTAGAATGTGCTCATTGGGACCTTTCCAATGAATGGTCATGTCAATGGGTTTGCTAATGATACCATCAGAAAGTGCTTGTTGAGAGCTTTCCAAGGAATGGTCTTGTGTCCAGGATAACTAATGGTACAATCAGAAAGTACTCAGTGAGACTGAGAGCTGTCAATTAAATGGTCTTGTGAACAGGTTTACTCTCCACAAGGCCATTTGTCAGGGTGGCCCACCCTTCCTAGGCAGCTCACCACCCTACCTTGCTCTAGAATTTCGCAAAGGGTTTCTAAAGGGCCAGCATACCTCAAATGGCTGGCCACCCTACCTTGTGCTATACACTGGAAACACTTCTTGATACCACCCTACCTTGAGAAAACCCTGCACTGGATGCAATTGTGTTAACTCAATCTATCTGTCCAAACCAGCTGACTGCTGAGCCCAAATTGTTGTTAGACGCTTCTTTCCTCCAAACCCGAATCATCATCAAACTGCCAAAAGAATTTTTAAAATTTGTAGCGTTTGCTGAAAAATCTTGATTTATCTGTTGCGAAAGTAGCGTGTGTCTACTGTGGCTTTCTTCCATACTGGCTAACTGCTGCGGCCAACTGCTTGTTAGACAGTTGTTGCCTCCAAACCCCAATCATCATCATCAAACTGACTAACGAATAAAAACTTTTCATTGCATTCCCTGAAAAATCGTGCTTTATCTGTTGCGAGAGATGGAACGTCCAACCAGCTTGTGGCCTCAGTCAGTGCAGCGGACAACTAATGAAATCATGATAATCCAATCTGTCTTACTCTACCGGCTAACTGCTGAGGCCAAATGCTTGTTAGACGCTTTTTCCTACAAACTCCGATCATCATCAATCATCATCGAATCTAACTACCAAAAGAGTAAAAACCTCTGTGGCATTCACTGAAAAATCTTGATTTCTTCATCATGAAAGGCGCAACTTCCAAGAGCCAATGGCATCAGTCAGTGTTGCACAGAGGCTGACTGCTGATATGAGGGTGAATTCTTATTTGATGTTTCTTCCCTATAGACTCTAATCATCACGGAATCTGACGCCTATAAGACCCTGCGGTGTTGGCCAGAGCAGCAAACAGCTGATGCAGTCAGGGTAACTTAGCTTTCTCCGTTCTCCAATCATCATCAGATCAAAGGCAAAAAAATCATGATAAAAAGATTCATCTCTGTTTGTCGCAAAAATCACGATCTCTCTGTGATACGGCACCTTGAGGACCCATGGCAGTGGTCAGCGCCGCACATAACTGATGCAATCATGATAAGTCAATCTATCTTACCATTCCGCTGACTACCGAGGCCAAATGCTCGTTAGACGTTTATTTCCTCCAATCAGGGCCGGGTATGGTTATGACATGGGCAAGCAGTTCAGTATTGATGGATAGCATTTCTTCTCAGCAGCAATTCGATGCTGCTATTGCATCTAATTTGGTTGCGTTGGGAAGTTCCGATATTGTTTTTGATGAACACAGTAGGTATCTGTTTACTGAGATCTACTGTCAATAGTTCCGTCGTGTTATGCCCTGCTAGGGGGCACACTCACCCATCTGCTACATATATTACTCAAACCCTGATTGAAAATGCATTAGATTGTAATGAGATTGAGAGTTACAAGAGGAGGACATTTCCAATAAAACCCTCAGGCTATTCGCACCCTTTCTGAGGTAAACGGTGAGAAACTATAGAAACCATGCTTATATTACCAGGTTTAAAGGGTAACCGGAAAAACGCCGACCGACCGACCGACCGACTGACCTGCCAACCTACTCATAAGTCAATGTGATATATCCAATCCACGATAGCAGGTCATATGAAATGAAATTGTAAACAAGCGCACGTAAGCTGGTCAAATGACAACAAATGCATGTTGCGCGTTGCAGTTCATGCATTGCATCGGTCGAGACACTCGAGTAGAAAAACTACATAGGCCCAAATCATGTTTTTATATCCACCGACCATGTAGACAAAGCATATCTTTAGAGTATCGTTATCAGTTCCTTACCGCGTGGGCTCGTTTTCCCGGTATAATTGACTGGAGATGCTGCTGTCAGACACGTCGGACTCCATCACGTCCATTGCGCTGGGCACTACACATACATGTGCTATAGAGAAGCGAAAGGGATACTGCATATGACGGTAGGTTGGCAGGTCAGTCGGTCAGTCGGTCGGTCGGTCGGTCGGCGTTTTTCCGGTTACCGGTTTAAAGTATTTGTGGAGAGCATGTGAGTCTTTTGATGCTATCTGTCAGCTGAGCTCCAGGCCATTGGGCCTCTTGTTACAATTTTTTAGGAAAGGGTTTCTGATTAAGAAAGATATGCACCACCGGCATTGCCAGAGGAAGGGCTCTTCCGCAAGCTAAGGCATGCGTTAAATCAGATAAAATTGTGCATATTTTACGTTAGGGTATCCTGATAGAAAATGCATTAGATGGTAATTAAATTCTGCGATGGTTCTTTCGGCAGGTGACTATTCTGATAAGGAAGCCTCGGGGTTGCGATACCCTTTCTCGAGCTCGACTGTGAGGTGGTCTCTTGGAGAATGGATGTGAGGAGGAGTGGTTATTGACATTTTCCCCACGTTTGTTGTGCCGATGTGAGAATGTCAGCCTCAAGGAGGTTTCATAAAAGATTGGATAAAGCCTTTTTTTAAAGCAGTCGAATTCTTGTTTTCGCTCCCTCCATTGGTGTCATATGATTAAAAATTTAGTGATCTGACTATTTTTCTGCAAACTGTTGGATTTTTACAGGCGTTTTTTGGCAGCAAAAAACATGATCTTTCCAAGTGTCGAACAGACTGACCTCCTGATTTTGGACTTTTAGTGGCATCCCATTTTCTGTCCAAGGTGTCGCTGTTGATGGCATCTATACAAAAATTGCAGGGTGCGATGTCGTATTTTCTCCAACATCGTCACAACCAGTCAACATAAGGCAGAGCCTTGGAGGTGATACTGGACCTATATCATACCACAGATGGAGAAATTATGGCACCGTAACGAATAAGTCTGAATTATTCATGTTCTGGCTGCATGTTTTATGACATCATCCATGTGATGAGGCCGCTTTGCTTTTTATGAGAGAGCTTCATTTGTCCCGATGTAGATTACCGTGTAATGAATCATTATGGTGAAGACACGCTGCATTGTACTAACCCTTTGAGGACCAGGTTCTTTAAGCACGATTTGCATCGAACATGGAGACAAATTCACTGCTTGTTTTTCCCGTGAATGGCGAACCAATTCTTTTTACATCTTGTCAAAGTATCTTGATTTAAAATTTATACTGCTCCACAAACATAAACTGTCTCCACAAATCTTGTGACTTCTCATGCCGTCAACAAAATCTAATTCAGAATGCCAGGCAATCCCACAAGTTCACTTGGCGAAGACCGATTAGTTCTGATTTGGCCAAGCACGTGAAATGACATTTAAAATTGTTCATGACGAGTTTTCTCTAATTCCACTTTATCTCGGTGATGACCGGATCGGACTTCAATCTTGTTTCTTGCTGGTTCCTGTTGCAGTACATCGCCATGGCGACGGTGAGCATCACTTTGGTAAAAATGGCAGTGCCTGCTATAGTCTGTTTCGCACGTGGAATTTTGGTGATTTTAAACAGAAAATGCAGGAGTTGAACCAAATGTTATGCAGGTTACTTACAGTGTAGTTTAATAGACCTTTGAAAGAGATGTAAAACTGAGGTTCCTTGTACCTGGTGTCTATGCCAGGGCAGGTTAAAGACCCCACCAAGTGAGAAACATGAGTAGCTTGTGTGGACTCTACCTCTGGCTGAAGTCGGAGTCACAATACAGTCCTGGGTTCTCCCCGGGATTGATCCCTGGCCCTATTGCGTGGTAGCCAGCAGTGTTAACCACCAGGCTATGAGGCTCCTTAGTGTTGATATCAAATGTGCTGAACTTCACAACGTACAGTCATAAATCTACTTAAAAGTAAAACTCTGAATGCGTGCGCCTGAAGGCACAGCCATATCCATCAAACAGAACCAACCTTTAATCACACGCAATCTAATTTTATTCCCAGCATATAATTCATATCGAGAGTATCCATTTCGATTAAAACCTCACAGAACATAGCAGCTAAGGAAATTGATATGTTCCAAGGCTCTGAGTGAAGACGCGCACATCAAAGTATAGATTCTTGAGCCAAGTGAGATATTGTGGATAGAGAGAAAGTGGTCTGGTGTGAGAGGTGGTGGAGTGGTGGAGTGCGATGGCTTACTGGTTAAGGATTGACCACAGGTACCACCATTTTGGCTAGAAATCCTAAAGGCATTAGAATGCCTTCAAAATGAAGTGAATGCCAATTTCAAGGGTGGGAGTCTGCTCTGTTGAAAACAAAGAACTGACACTTTGACCCATCATTTTCCAAGTTAGCCTAATACCATTAGTCCCCTCTTGGTGGCGCTAAGTTCACGAGGTGTGGAGTATTTGAGTGAAGCATCCTACCAAAGGACACACAGAACAGAACCAATACCAGGTTTTATACTCATAAGTATAAAGAGTCCAGGACTAGTCTACTCTCACCTTCCATGATTACATTTGGCTCAAGATTGCGCCGACTTCCGGCCATAAGTGAAGTCTCGCCCAACCACTTAGCAATGTCATAAGGCCATTGGCTGTTTTCATAAGGAATCGTAACATGAACGGCCGTCGAAGTCATGAATTTTCTTTCCATTTCCTCTGTCGTCATGACGATGGAGAAAAAATGGCATGGTCTTTAGCTCTCATTTCCTGCCGAGGGGATTCGTTGGGTTCACCTATTGTTCACCGGTAACGACTCAGTGAAGAGCGAAATGTAATCAACAACTGTGGCGTTAGCGTTAGTCTCGAGCAGTGCGTGCGAAGACTATTGATGCAAAGTGAGAATTCGATACTGTTAGTTCCATGTTTGATGGAAAATGCCATTTGAGAGAAAAAAGAATATCGCTAGTATCAGTTGCAAATGAAGTTTTCTCCCAAGGCAGTCTAATATAACGTTCAGACAGACCCAACACAAAAACATGCCAAACCTGATATATTTATTGACAGAAGATAAAAAGGAAAAAAGATATTGGATCAGGCCGAGTATATTTTAATCCTGTGAGCTTAGGTAATGGTTGGGAACGCTTTTAAGGACATCGATAAAATCTGTTCCATATTTCTTTCTCCTCTTTCTGATTGGTGTTCCTGGTGAGCTCAGACGGAGCGAATATTGCCACAGGTGATATTGGCATTTATCAACGACATACTTCGTAAAACTAGCCGTCTATAGGCGAAATGAACTGGAAGGAGCTACTTATTTACCTCGGGACACTTCTCCTTTAAGCAACCAATTCTCGATTTCATTCACTCTTAAACATGAAGTAGTCGACTGCCAATCACGCAGAATGATTGACAGCTTGTTGAACGGTGGAAGCTTCGCTTCGCAGGTAAAAAAGTGAATATCTTGACAGCGCTCATTGATGTGTCAGTTAGTGGTGAAAATCATTAGGTCGTATTGATGTGATGAATCTAAGAAGTTTAAAGTGAGTTATTGGTGGCCAGGAATGGAATCTATTTATCCCAAACCGGGGGGACAGTAGAACAGCTTACCGGAATGCTGTTTTCAAAATTCAACCAATTCAAACCTCTCACTTTACGACAGAAAATCAGCCGCTGCACACAGAAGGGTTAAAAACAATTCAAAATTGTCTTGTTTTAAATGAAGACTTCAAAATGTTGCAGCTGATTATTACTTTGTCCATTAAAATGATGGATCATCAGAGAGGAGGACTTTCTGTGAAATGTTATTAGGAGTATGACGTCTGCCTGATTCCAGTAAAATCCATTAAAGAAGCAGAGCAGGTGATGTTAGCCGATGTTGTTTCATTTGAAAGTCTGCTCCTTAAAATCTTTTATGGTGCTTCAACAAAATGTCATATCAGGACTAGCACTCAGTTTTCAAGCATCTCTGCTTGGGATAGTTTGTGGTAAGGAATTACATTGTAAACCTCCCTTAGTGGACACCTCTCTATCAAGGACACCCTCTCTAGTTAGGACACTAGTTTTGGTCCCGAATTGGTTGTTTCCATTCAATTTGACCTCTCTTATCAAGACGCCGCTCTATTGAGGACAGCATTTGTCAGTCACAAGGGTGTCCTTAATAGAGAGGTTACACTGTATATTTCAATTACGCACAATTATTTTAAGGATTTTCTGGACCCAGATGTATGACATTGAACTCATCTGAACCTATCAGGTTCGAAGCTTCCACACATCATGCTTCCCGCATTTCTGATCATTCCGGAAAAACGTAAAATGAGTTTTTAGATGTGCCGGCATGACGGACGAGTCTCAGGAGAATACGCCTGTCATAGCTTACGTTGACAGAGCGTGAAATGGTCACCAGGGGGTTTCCGCTCTGATCATCGCAAAACCGCTGAGAGACAACAATACCGGCAATATTCCAGGTCAACAGACGCACAAGATTCTTCTTGTCAGCCTGGCATATTCGATCAGGAGGGAATGAATTTGTCGTAGGGATACATATGCATCTGTTACATATTCTATACAATGTTACAGAAATTACATCTAGCTGCAGAGATAACCTTAATTACTAAGGTTACATAACTATATACAACGGACTTGTGACTTAGTTAGCACCAATGTCAAACAATTTCGTCATTATTTTTGCGAAACATCAGCATTTCTGAGAGCGATCTTTCTAGCTGACCTTTGACCTTCAAATTGCTCTCAAGGTCATTTGAATATATAAAGTTTCTTCCGTTTCTTTCCAGATGACCGAGTGGTGAAGGTGTTGACTGAGGATTATGATGCGTCGACGAATCGCTACACGATAAGACACGTACAGGATGACCTGGGTAAGGACAAAAAACGTTCACCGCAAGCTCGCGAAGAAGTGTTGCTAAAGAGTGGAGCACAAATGCGAGGGAGATTTGATGGCACCCCACAAACTAGGAAGTGTAATCGCTACGACCTGCGATTATAGTTGTTGCTTTTTGCAATAAAAATATCTCTTATCTGCAGGCTATGTTTGATATTGATTGCAGGATAATGCGACCACTGATTCTTATCACAGGCTTTTGTGATGACAACAGCAAACAGCGATTTTGGTCGTTAAATTGCTTGTGTGCATGTGCTTAAGTTGTCAAGATCAGAAATCAGTAGTGAAGACATCGTAGTGTTGTAAATGATCAATAGATGGCCATAACTGTCAGCAGTGAACTGCTTGTCAAATCTAGTTCACATCAACTTTGTAAAGAGGGCACCACTGCATGGACATGATTTTGGTCTACCTGCTGGACAGTTAAGGAGTCCATGGATCATCATTATTAATCCTTTGCTTCATATTTCCAGTCATCAAGACATATTTCATCATCGGGCGCAAACCAAAAGTCGGATCGACCAGTGACAGCCGACCGCAGTCCTTCAAAGACGACTTCCATGACGATAGCGCGAGTGAGGACGGATCTGAACAGGGCAAGGTATGCAGGGGGTCTGATGTTGGCGTCAGAGTGATGCAACGCCTTCTATGCTTTTCATTACTTCAGATACAGCACGGAAGTTCCATGAGAAATTTTGTTCCTGTATAAATTCTCATAAAGGAGAAGATTTTGCCAAAATTCTTAACAATCGGAGTGTAGCCAAAACGTAATGAACAGAGTGAAAGTCCTAGTCAGTCCTTTTATAGTCATCCAGGTGATTTGACACTAAATTTAAGAAGTGCAGTCTGTTCACTGGATTCGAATTTACTTGAAATTGTCAACAGTTTTACCATTGTCAACAGTTTTACCGTTGTCAACAGTTTTACCGTTGTCAACAGTTTTACCGTTGTCAACAGTTTTACCGTTGTCAACAGTTTTACAGTTGTCAACAGTTTTACCATTGTCAATAGTTTTACCATTGTCAACAGTTTTACCATTGTCAACAGTGGCTTCTTCAGGACTTATGGTTCTCGTCAGATCTTGCAACTTCCTGTGAGACCGGACGCGTTGGACCGGGCAACGAGTGTCATGTGAAAAAAATTCACAATGGACGCAAAGTTTTCTTGGAATTCCTTGTATGATATCTGAAGTAACATGTCACCTAGGAAAGATGAGTGAATCTTTATTGAAAACTAGATCACTGCAATGACCTTCCTGTTACTATTGCAAAGCCTCAACACTCATACTTAACAGAAAATAGATTTTTGCGTAGATTCTGATTTAGTAAAGACAATTAGTGTGCGAATGCGTAATTTAGATTTAATCAGTAACTGTTCTGAGTTCTTCAAATGGTTTTAAGTGTAGATTGTGTAGAATATCATATGTGACTTGCTCTGGCTTAGGGATGCTCATGTTGCATTTGGGGAAAAGGGGGAAAAAATGAGCATTTTTTGACTGACTGAACCCATGACTGATGTGTTACGAAGTTGATATATCTCAGTCAATCCTAAGAGATTGTCATCGTATATCATTGTAAAGATAATTGTGTAAGGAATCATCTCATAATAATGACTCATTTCCAAAATGTTCACACGTGTAACCTTTAGCCAGAGCTGGTCAGATGAACCTTTCTGTCTGTCTGTGGAGCTTCTCTTGATTATGATCTTGCAATATGTATGAGTGAACCTCCTCACCGAGGAGAAGGTGCTACATGTACCTGAAATGATGATGGCAACTGCAGGTTTACCCCTTTAAGGCTGATCCTTTGAGAGTCTTTTTGAAGTTGGTGAAGCTCTGTAATCACAGTGCTGCCACCTAGATACTTGTGGAAGAACTGATGCACTGAAATGTTTCTCCATTGATCATAAAATGTTACTCTAGTGTGTCAATAAGTAGGGTTTACTGTGAGTGATTGACATTGATTATGCCCATTACCAAATGACCTTGGTTTGAATCCAAGTATAGATTGAGAAGCTCCATAGATTCCTCTAAGGTAGAGTGGTACTGTTATACCCCTGGTACAGCCCCTACTGTGAGAAAGCAGTTGACATTAATGCACACATAGGCTATAGTTGTACTGGGACGATAATTGTACCTCCTTACCTTACTTGATGAATGTTTTCTTTCACTCACAAAGGACTGATGCAGATTTAAGTTCAAAAATAGGTTCAGCACCTATATCAATATGCATGGTTTAACACTCTTGACCAATTTGGAATGTGAAAGTCATGTTCAGAATAAGAGCAAATTTCACAGTGGCTGCAAATTTTGAAATGTTCATGTGTTTTCTCAGTCCTTTTTGGGCACTTTCTATACTTCATTTCTCAACACTGCTCTGAAATAATTTCTGTCAAAATCATGCTCGCTCTTTCCACCTTTGCTTGCACTCCCGCTGCTAATGTTGCATGCTGTTCTATCAGTTGCATGCACCCAATTAGTCTGCTTGTTCACCGCATTATCTTTGGGGGTATAAGAAAAGCTCTCACCTGCTGACAGACAACCTTGACTCCAGGTTTGAAGTTTTTTCCTATCCTCCGTTTCCTTCAGTGGTTTGATTCTCTTCATGTTTCTTGTCCTTACTTCAGCAATTACCTCAAGTACACAGGGTGAGACAAAAAAATTCTCAGATTAATTCCTCAAATTATTCACCTTGATTGATATGATTAGTATCTTTAAATTTTTTAATTAATTAATTTTCTTTTAAACATAACATAACATTCTGAAATCTATAAAGCTGATACCACCAAAATCTTGTTGAAACAACACTATTGCCATCTTCAGGGTAAAAATGGAACTGAATTTCAAATTTTAAAAAAATATATTTGTGGAGCGATTCCGATTTTTGGGGTAGCATTCCTAGGGTAAAATAAGTGCATAAGTGAGGCAGTCTAAATGTTAGAGAGTCTACTTGGGGACGAGATTGATGGACATACTCCCCTTAAACAGAACAATACAAACTGATGAACACAGTGATTCCAGGCGTAGGGTAATTCAATCAGAGATCAAACAATAATGACCAAATGGAAACTGCTGCTCTCTTAAAAGAGACCAATTCTCAGTGTCAGAATGCTTGTTAATAGAAAACTTTGCATCTGAGCATAAAATTTGACTTGAAAACACCCAACCCTCGTCCACATCACGCTTGATAGTTCCCAGTTTGTCCATATGCGTTCATGTTAGAAATAGGATCTTCAAATTTGCACCATACTATTATAAAGTTCTTCCATCAGTCATTGTGGTGTGTTTACTGTATGGTAATGAGGTGCAAACTACCATGTCATATACAGGACAAATGCATGATTTTTCAACCAGCAAAATAATGATGTCGGTGCTGGAGGTTGATACCCCAAAACTGCCTCTTATCAGACTAATAGATCATTTGCAGTGCTGCCCTGATTCCTGGCTCAGAGGTCACCAGGATGTCGCCAAATCTCGCTCCCTTGTTTCGTTTGGAAAGTAGTTCTCCTGCTATATTACCAGAATCAACTCGTTCCTTGTGTCAAATCAGTGCATAAGTGATGCAATGTAAACTTCAGAGGGTCTACTTGGGGACGAGATTGGATGTTTCGAATCGGCCCATGGCGTTCGAGGCTCTTTGCAACTCACTTGGGCATAATTCCTCTGTGATTTTGTTGGCCAAAGGAACCATAACGCACTCGCTTCATACAGTAAGCCAACACAACTATGACAACGCCAAAAACACACCTGCATCTATGACGCATCTATGACGCACCTGTGACGCTGCTCGATCTGCATACTAAGCTTCCTCATTCACCAACCACTAGCTAGGTGGCGCACTGCATAACACACGCACACCTTGCAGTCATATAACGCTTGGTATTAATTATCGTTAATTAGGTACCAAGTCCTGAGCCGGTCAGAAAATCGAGTCTGCGGACTCAAATGATAACTAATCATATGGAGACACAGGTAATTTGCATAATTTATGCAGTTTGACGGCCAGCTATTGCATTATAAAAATTAGAGCAAGTTGCGACCTTTTTCAGAATAATGCATTTGCTGTGCTTCTGGTAAAATAACACTCTGCAATTTTGGCGTATTGGGGATTCTGCGCTTGTCTGCCATGTTTTCACAGGCGGTGTGAGGGATACTAACATGTCTAACCAACTGGGAGATCACCGCCTGTGAAAAGGACGCAGTTATGTGCTTATCTCACACCAGAATGTAACTTTAAATAAAGAATGCATACAGCATTGCTGACAGGATTAGACACCATCAATACAAATACAGTGGAACCTCCCTAAGCGGACACCTCTCTGATAAGGACAACCTCTCTATTAAGGACACTAGTTTTGGTCCCAAATTGGTAGTTTCTATTCAATTTGACCTCTCTAATTAGAACACCTCACTATTAAAGACAGTACTTGTCTGTCCTGAGGGGTCCTTAATAGAGAGGTTCTACTGCAAACCTTGAAAGAATGATTGCAAATTTATCAGTTGATCAGTTTATTTCAAAAATTTATATGTGTTGCATTAAAATCTCTCAAATTTTTTTTAGATATTTTGTTATTTTAGAATGGCCGGTTGCATGTCATTGTGCTATTTTTAATTCGTCTGCTCAGTTGAATATTTGACTTAAATATTTAATAATCACAAACAAGAAGTCAATTGTCAGGTCATTGCCCCCAAACAGCAGGACATCAAAATAGCTAGAAAATGTGTTTAATGACTGGTAATATATCATGGTTATTGTTGTGCGAGCAGATGTGCTAAGTAATGTCTTGTTCCACCCTGATCTTTACGTCACAGTAGCTGACCCGAGTACTGATGTCCTTGGTAGTGTGTTATGGTGACATCAGATGGCAGCACTGACTGCTTTGACAATTTCTCCCTTCATGAAAACGGGGAGGGGGGGAGGGTAAATTAGCATAATATATGAGACAGACTGGTGCTGTTGTCTGTACAGCTGGAACTGCCATCTTTAACACTTCTGATGAAGCCAGAGATAGTGACCAAAAATATGAATAATTAGATGATATCAGTCATGAATCAGGATCAGATCAGATTGATTTTAAAGTAAAGTTAACACCTTCAGCGCCGAACCACGTAGATCTGCGTGGGCCAAATCCCCCCTGGTTATCGGAGTCTCGTGGACTTCCTGAAAGGACTACGCCATCGCCATCTTCAGGGCAAGGGAGAAACTGAGAAGACAAGAAAAGGTCTTCAGTTCCTCCCTTGCCCTGAAGATGGCGATGGCGTAGTTCTTTCATGAAGTCATTTAAAGTTCTGAACTACGCCATTGCCATCTTCAGGGCACAGTAGGAACTGAAAATACCGTTTGGTCTTTTCAGTTCCTGCCTTGCCCTGAAGATGGCGATGGCGTAGTTCTTTCATGAAGTCCATTAGACTCCGATAACCAGCTCAAAGAGGGAGGGAATTGGCCACGTAGATCTACGTGGTGTTAATTGAGGACATGAACATGGTAGTTGCTTGTGAAAAATTCTTTGAAATCGACCATGAATTAGAATCTGCACCCGGCTAGTATCAGTCGGCAAGACTAGAGAGGTTAAGATTAGTCAAATATAAAGATATCAGAAAATAAAATATAACATAATCCTGGTGCCTTAGCACCTCTGCCCTCCCAACCGTGCTCAGTCGATTGTCATTGACCGAGGTTATAATCTGTTGAGAAACATTTGGGGTGGTTACATAACACTTTAAGAGAAATGTATAATTGCTGTGGGACAAGTTTATGAGAAGAAGCCATTTGGTGACCTGCCTGACCTATAATTGTACCCCCTTACCTTGTACAACAGATGTTTGGTTTCAGGTCAGATCTCTGGCACTTTGCATTGATATATTGAAGAACTAAAAGTGTGTGTGTGTCGGGGGGGGGGGGGGCAATGATGCTATTCAAAATTGTCAGTGGATGTATTTAACTAAAGACCTTGCCTTTCTTTACGCTAGATATTTATATTGTTTTTCTCGCGTATTCCAGGGTGATGTAAACAATGAGAATGCCGCTGCATTACTCCACCGTCGAGGCAGTGAGTTTGGTAGTGACGAGGCTCTCGCCAATGAGCAAAAGGGTAGGTAGATTTAGTGGAATTGAGGACGCCCCTATAGGCATTTGGAACTTCTATTCCAGTCTTTATTATACAGTAAATATCTCCTTATCTGAAGACACTGGGTTGCACTAATCAACGATCCACCTGGGCAAAAAAAGAGTGCATACGCACTTCCACCTTGGCAAGAACTTCCACCTTGGCAAGAACCAGTGTACAACTAAATTAGTTCAACTGAAATGAGAACTCGCGTAAAATGGCCTATTTGGTAAAGGAAATACGTTGGAAGCTCTCTTAGCGGACACCTCTCTATTAAGGACACTAGTTTTGGTCCCAAACCTGTCCTTTCCACTCATATTGACCTCTGTAGTCAAGACACTTCTCTATCAAGAACAGCACTGGTAAGTCCCAAGGGTGTCCTTGATAGAGAGGTTCTGCTGTAGATCACGTGACGGGCGTAAAAGTAGCCGCGGTCGATTGACGAGTTTGTTATCTTTACAGACACGCAAGAAAACGGCGGTGTGATGATGCCGAGCGTCGTAAAGCAGATGCAGGAAATGAACGACCAGACGGACAAACAGCTGATCAAATGCATCGAGGAGGACACGACGTCGCAGGAATACTTCTACAAACCACCGATTAACCAGTGCACGTTAAACTTCATCAACCCGGATCTCGAGTGGGAATACCGTGATCACTACTTAGAGGACGACATGGATACGAACATTTTCGCTGCGCCACGATTCAGCGCCATGCTCGATATGATCGTCTCGTTGTTGATTTTCGTCATGATTTCCATCTGCTGTTTCATCGGATTCGAGATTCAGATTTCGTGGATCATTGTGTTTGTGATGTCGTTAATCCTGGAGCTGCTGTGTGTCACGCCGTTGATTCTTCATATATGCTTCCCGCGTGTTATGAATTTCGAGAGCAAGTTTGCGCAGTTTCTGTCCAACTGGTATCCACGTCACTTCCTTGGCGTCCTCATCTCTTCGATTCCGGTCGCGGCCGTCTATTCTAACTTCTCGTGCGTGATGTTCACGCGGTGGACAATCACGCAGTCGTATTTCTGTTACTTGATCGTGACAGCATTGATGCACTATTGTAACTTCACCATGTACAGCATGTGGATGAAATCTGTCTTGGCGACTGTCGCAGGGATTATCCTGGTGATTCTTCTTGGAATCGGAGTCTGTCAACTAGCACCGTCTGCTGATGTTCAGATGCTTGCAAACTTTACGACTCCACTTCCTGTCTATAGCACTGTCGGATCAAATCTTTCCGACACCGTGCTGGAGCAACTATTCCACGGACAACATGCGTTACGTTTCGAAGCTATCTTGGATATGTTGTTGATTTTGCTTCTGGTGTGGTTCTTGAATCGTGAATTTGAGATCACTTACCGTCTCGGTTTCCACGGAGACGTGGAAGCCGCCAACGATCGTATGAAAATGGAAGATGCAAAGGAGCAAGCTGATTGGCTACTTCATAACATCATCCCTGAGCACGTATCGGAGCAATTGAAGCTCACATCGAAGTACTCTCGTAATCATAAGCACGTCGGTGTGATTTTCGCATGTATTACTAATTTCGACGAAATGTACGATGAATCGTTTGAGGGTGGATTAGAATTTCTCCGCGTACTCAATGAGTTGGTCGCCGATTTCGAGGAGCTGTTGAATTTGCAGAAATACAAGGATGTCGAGAAAATCAAAACGATAAGCAGCACGTTTATGGCTGCGTCTGGATTAAACGAACAGAGCAGAGCACAAAACAAAATGGAGTTAGCGCATCTGTACGCATTGATGGAATTCTCCAATGACATGTTGAAGGTCATGGAGCGGTTCAACGAGAGTATCTTCAACTTTGACTTCATCTTGAAGATTGGATACAATACTGGCGAGGTGACCGCGGGTGTCATCGGAACAACGAAGCTTCTCTTTGACATCTGGGGGGATACGGTGAATGTGGCAAGTAGGATGTATTCCACCGGATGCCAGTGGCGTATCCAAGTAACGAAGGATGTTTCCCAGCAACTGTCCGACATGTTTGAATTTGAATATCGCGGCCCCGTCTTTGTCAAAGGCAAGGGCGACTTAGAAACCTTCCTGATGGTGAAAAAGAAAGATGATGCGCACTGGGAATAACTTTAATTGGCGTAATTTTTTAAACGTTTGTTGCTGTTGTTGTTGTTGTTTATAAAAGATGCTATTTTAGATACTAAGTAGGAGCAACGTATGACAAAACGCCAATTTCCTCAAGCAGGTTTGACTTCTGCTCAGGTATTGACCAATCAGAAGCCATGTAAGCACCATGGTGTGCTTTCTGAGCCAAACAAGTATGATAGCTGTCTCCTGATTGGCCAATTCCTGTTCAGCAGTCCCAAATTCCTGCTTGAGGAATTGGCAAATTGACACTTATTCGACATAACATGATGTTTGAGAATACGCAGAATCTCATTACAAACAATGCCTCATTTTACCATCACGTTTCGGGTTGTTCATGTAGATGGCAACACTTGACGACAATCATGTGGCTTTGGATGACAAAACGATAATGTTGCATAAGTCTAAAGCTCAAATAAAACATAATTTTACAATCGATCCTGACATAGATTAAAACTGCACGGGTCACATGTTACTCTCCAATATGCCACTGTATATATCTCCACAAAACACCACATACAGTAGAACCTCTCCATTAAGGACACCCTCCAAACTGGCAAGTGCTGTCCTTAATAGAGGGTTGTCCTGATTAGAGAGGTCAAAATGAATGGAAACAATTTAGGACCAAAACTTGTACTAGTGTCCTTAATAGAGAGGTTGTCCTAAATGGAGAGGTGTCCGCTAAGGGAGGTTCCACTGTACTTTCAAGCTGTACATATAATAGACTTTAGCTGCCATGCAAATGTTTTGTTTCTTGAAAGGTGTTTCAAAATTAGGGCTTTGTATGAGTAGTTGTTTTAATATAGACTTCCAATGGCCTTTGTAGGTTATCGGTACCTTATGGTATTGGTTGGAAAATGAAAGTATTGTATATGCTTTGTTGGTATGAGATAGGAAAATGCATTGTCTAAGTACCTGTAAAATCTAAGGATGTAACTAACCTGATCTTTTCGCTGTCCTGTTTTGTCTCACATGAAAACTTTGGGAGTTTTCAAACATCTGGTTTGTTTCAAAGAGAGGACAGGTTGTGACTTCGTCCTTCCCAGGTGAGGCAATGTCACAACCTGTCTTCTCTGCAGAACTTGGCTTTGCATGTAAGGATTGATGCCTCCAAACATGTATGGTTTGTCACAACGAGAGGACAGGTTGTGACTTTGTTCTGCCTGGGCAGGACAATGTCACAACCTTTCCTCCACAGAACAGGGTTTGCCATGTAAGGATTGACGCAAGCCTCAGGTCGACACTTAACGATACAAAAATGTTATTTTCTCATAAATCAACTTGTAACCATAGATTATATTTCTTCAGTTAAAAAGATTGTTAGACGTGCGTTGGAATATTTATTCAAATTGTATCATAGGTGTTTGAAAATAGTAGAGAGTGTTATGAGAATTAGTCCTGTCATAATGTAGAGAAGACGGACTTATAACAATATCAGTTAGGAGTATTCTTAGTAGCGTTGTTATTTGTACGTGACAAGATGTGCTCGCTCTGTAGGATGCACAGGATTTATGTACACGTACATCTTGCCCGCAGCTTGTAATATAATTTGACGTTTCTCAAATTCAAAATACATCTGAAAATGCCCGATTCGAGGTTGACTTTGTATCGTTGTTACTCATGGCAGATCTGTGTTTGGGCAGTGTCATGAAGGGTAGATTAGATCTTAACTGGGTTCCCACTGAGAAAAAGATCATACATCTACGACCTAAATTTTCAAGGTATTTTGGTTCCTCCAGACGACACTAGATGTCCCCAGCTACTCGAATATGTTTTATATTGTTTCTCAGGCCTGGGGCGTCAGAATTGAATAATTTTTTCGACTGAGCGGGCGGGTGGAGTCTGCCTTCCAATATGCCCTAACTTGACGCAGCGTCATGTAGAGTATCAGTGTCTCTCATCTACTAGTGAACTAACACTGATACACTAATATTACAGTATGGTACACTTGATAAGGAACACTGATACACTGGTATTACGACGCCCGTAAATGTTAAAGTATATAGATTTTGCAAAACTTTTGTGTGTATTATGATGTACAGTGCAACTAGGAGTAAAAAAATATAGCCATATAGACTACAGGCCTACCATAAATTGGTCCAGAGTAGTTTGACGCAGTTTAAATAGTGTATCAGTTTCCCCTGTCACTTTCTGCCCTGTTACTATCAGTATACTGACCACTGGTACACTAATATTACGATACACTGATCCCTTAAAAGTAAAAAGTGTAAAAGTGTATTGACTTCATAAAACAATCTGGGCCAGATTTATGTTCGTCCAGCATTCTTTCTCACAAAATATTTTGTTCATAGCTACTCAACTATTGTACTGCAGGCTGAAAGGATATTTTTCTAATTTAACCATCTTCTGAGTAAAGTTGTGCTTATCATGATGTATACATGTGATATAATTAGTTGTTTCTATCATGTAAAATCATGTTACAATTTCATATAGAACATACTGTACATCTCTAATGCATTGATTTAGTACAGGGCGTTGCGAAAACATTGAAAGATAGAAATAGCAAATTAAGACTCGAATGTGCATCATTACTAAAATGGACACCACGAATGAAAACTAGCAGCTTGGAAAATTTTGTTTTTCTTTTTGTAAGATTTTATCGCAATTTCTATCTTCCAACTTCTTTCTTCCAACACCCTGTATAACCATCACGACTTGATGTAAAGTGTAACCTAACTATGTTGTCAATTGTGTAATGTTAAGGACATCACATATACAGTAGAACCTCTCTATTAAGGACACCCTCGGGACTGACAAGTGATGTCCTTAATAGAGAGGTGTCCTGTTTAGAGAGGTCAAATTGAATTGAAACAATGTGTGACCAAAACTAGTGTCCTTGATAGAGAGGTGTCCACTGAGGGAGGTTCTACTGTATATCTTGCCGAATTTTGATGCCAATTATTTTGTCCTAAGTGTCACTTTAATCAAAATGGTATTGGTGAACCGGATGCAGTCCTCGGGGCTGACAAGTGCTGTCTGTAATAGGGAAGTTTCCTGATTAAAGAGGTCAAATGAATACAACCAATCGGAGACCAAAACCAGTGTCCTTAATAGAGAGGTTTCCTGCTGTAGTTTGTGTTCTTTTCTAGTTGGACGACTGCTTCTTGTAAAACCCTGCATAATACTATGGTGGCGCTAGTGTGATGATAGATTTCACGGATTATGATTGGTCTTCTTGAACCGGTCTTCTTGCTACAGATTGAATCCACAACCGTTAGAATTTGAGATGCTCTGATGTGATCTGTGATAGCAAGTAGCACATTATTCGATGTCTGCACTTAAAATGCGCAGAAAATGTCCACTTAACTCGGGAAAAGCCTTTGTTCACTGTGGCTGATTACGCTGCAATGTGTCGAATGATACCCACTGAATGGTACCTGTGAATCCTATCACTATTGTTCTATTGTCTTGAGCTCGGTGCCTTTGGGAATTTTGTGGCAAATCACGTATCAAGGCATAAACAGTCGGGCAAGGGTCCCTGTTTTGCAAGTTGTCCTTCACAGTTTTCTCAATCAGTTCTAATAATTTTGGCTTCCCGAAATAAGTAACAAGCCTATCATCCTACACTATACTAAGGTTGAGTTCCAATGATTCTGTAAATATGTTGTTTTTTATGACTACTAACTTAGCTGCAACTCTATCAGTGTAGGTGTATCATTTTACTCATGAATAAAAATAGTATATGAATAGAATTATAATTGGCTTGTGTGTTGTTTTCGTGCCGTATCAAAGGAATAATCATTTGACTTTATTCTTGTCACCAATTCACAAACGATAAGAGACTAGATTTTGTCCCCAAGTGTGGTCACAAGGGATTCGAACCCTGAGCCTCAGAAACAATCCGTAAGGCATGTTTAGAGAGCTGTTGAATAATAATTGCAGTAGGGCAAGACATGCTACACATGGTCACCTGCACGCAGTGGGGACCTATGCATGACATGCTATGCAAGTCACTCTCAGCAAAGGGGTCAAGTCCTAGGTGTTCCACACCTGCATTTTATGATCAGCATGCCAGGTTGCAAAATTTCGAATCACAACCATGAACCATCCCCAAAGAAACAAACACACAACCAAATGGAAAGACAAGGACACAGCTTCTACGTGTCAATTTAGGGGAACTGGACAAGAAGTCGTGAAGACAAATGACTGGAGACTAGACTTGGATGAATCATGACCAAAACTATGCTTTAAGCTGAAGCACATCACAAATAAGACATCTTTTAAACGGTGAGCGATAGCATTTATGTTCAAATTAACACTTGATAGAGACATCACATTTCACAGCCTGTGACAAACAGATTGACGATGTGGACAGTGTCACAACCAGCGAATGAAGGATTCAAGGGTATACAGTGGAACCTCCCATAGTGGACACCTCTATTAAGGACACTCTCGCTATGAAGGACACCAATGAATAAGGGAGGGTATGTTTTTTACAACCTACCGAGACGATATATGTCACAACCCACAAAGGAGACAGACGATGTGGACAGTGTCACAACCAGTGAATGGAGACGTCAACAATATTTTTTTCACAACCAGCAAAGACAGTGATAGACAATAGAGATAATGGCTTCATGACCCGGTTAGGTCTTTGATGATAAGGACAATGTCACAACCAATAGCAGACACTACTTGAAGACAACACCCAATGGTCTCTAACTGTTAACTGACTACAGAGACCCTGAGGTATATTGTCACATCCATTATATGGTCCACATTTCTGAATTTGGAAAAACGTTTGTTGTGACCAGTTGGAAGGACAAAGTCACAACCGGACATATAAAGTCACAGCCTCGAAAAAAAAAGTTTTAGTGAGCAATATCACAATAAACTGGCAATCACTAACTATGGACAGGTTTTTTAACCCTTATTTGTGGGGCATGCACTGTGTTAAATACTGAACAATAGTACATTGAAGTAGGCCCAAGCCATGGTTTTGGCCCTATGGAGACTAAACATAGCTTGTCCTCAGAACAGGTTAATCCGTATTGTGGAAATCTACAAGATCAGGGAAAAGTGCCATGGAGAGGGATTAACAACTCAAAGACTAAGAAGAGGTCATGCCCATAATCAGAATTGACTGGACTTGGTCTGGGTCAATTGAAGAAACTGTTTGGCTGATTGGAGCTGAAAGTAAACAGGCTGAGGGCAAAATGTAGGTCGGGTCAGCTCAGTCTTCAAGATAGTAAATTTGGAATTTACTACAAGGGACAATATAGGCCAACAATTGTAACTGTTGGTAGTATGAGGTGGGGTCTGCACTCTTCGGAGTTGGGTGGCAACATCACTGAAAAGATGAATTCGAAGTATTATGAATGTGATGAATGGTAATAAGAGAATTGATTTCAGTCAAATCCAATCCGATCCGATCCAACCCCATCCCATCCACATTTCATGACTTTCTATTCTTTCTGGAACTTGTCTCTACATCTCAATTCACTTATCTGTCACATACCCAAAGCTGGCTTCATAACTGTTTATTCTGCTACACTATACTGTAAGTTACAAAGATTAGCAGGGACCATACTAAGTAATACCTTCAGATGGTACTTCTCAGGTCAGATTGCAAAAATGTCAGTCCCCCAAAAAAATTATGTTACATTCCATAACCAGCAGCTGATAAAACAAGTGAGAGCATTGATAAGGATGCCCAAGCAGTACAATAGCCCGCCGCGCGCCAATTGTGTCACATAGCTAGTCAATGGGTGCACTAAGAAATGTGAAACAACCCGACTCGCCGACTCCCCACAGCCGAATGCATACTGCATGGTGAATGTACAAGGTCACTTGGGTATTTAATTATACCCAAGATTCCATGTTGCAAGTTTCGTCACTTCTCGGAATTTTCCGGAATTTAGCAAATTTAATCCGAACAATCCAACAGCCAATTGAAATGTTGGATTTGGTCACGTGGGCGTCATTTTTATGAATAATTAGTTTCCGTGACTAGTTTTCCTAGTTCGGGAATCTTCGTTGTTTTCTGTGACAAGCGTAAAACTTCATCAACAGCCGCCATTTTGTGCGATTTTGACCATCAAAATTTCCACTTTTTACCATCTTTTCTACTTCTAACGGTTTGTCGGGATCACGATTTGGCGTTCAAGGTTTTAGATGAAGTTATGGCGAGTTAAGCTAACACCTGAATGGAATTTTTGAAGCTACCTGTGAGCTACACGGATGATATTTCAATCGAGGGAATATCGGCTTTGTGCTTCGAAAATGGTGGAGTAAACTTTGAGCATCACTTGGTTCAAAAAATCTCCGAAGATGGGTACAGACAGGTTCTCTACTTACTTGGATTATCACGATAATTTAAAGAACAAGTTCTGTTTGGAATCCTTTGGGAAAGGGGTGTTATTGTGATCAACTAGTTACCTCAATAAGAGTGTGAATGTTTGCGGATTTATCGAAAAGTGCCGTCGACATATCTTCAATACACAACATGGCCGACCAACTCGTGGACGGGCCTCCAACTAAGAGACAAAAATTAGGGCATTCTCCGACCCTAACAACGCCGGATAATGCAGGTAACTATCGCTGGACAAAGTCAAGTGTGTTATCGTCTCCTAAAGGCCCAAAAAACCTGGACTTATCAACTGTTTTTGACTGTTTTTGGAGCACTTGGCGTCCAATAAATTTTGGTCTGGGGCTGCGGCTGGGCCTTGTTTGTGTGTGAATACATGTGTAAATGCACATGGAAGCCTGTAAACATAGGGCTTCTGTCATCCATTTACTTGAAAATTTATCTTTGGCGCAAATGTTTTCTATGTGAATTAATTTCTCGTTTCTTGTTCTTCTTTATTGTCTACAAGTTTTAGCTGTTCATTATTTAGGTGGGGCAATGTGAGAGATGCAGAGTTTCAGTCAATTACAAATTTGCAATTTATGCAATGAACTAAAACGAAACAACTGGAGAAACCACTGGAAATTCCAGTTGTGGTTAATGAAAACATTGATTAATCATGCCAGTATTGCTATTTCTATTGTCAGCAATTGTTTGGTATGGATTTCTTTCACAACCTGTTGAAATATGGTCAGTTCCTTCATCCAAAAGTAACTAACATGTCAGTTGTGTGAAAGGAAAGACATTTTATGTTTGGATCTTCACTGGCTGAGTTTGGACTTTGCTGACTTCCCAGTTTTCTGTTACAAGTTTTTCGGCCTACCAAGACAAAAAAATCTCAAATATATTTCTAAAAAAACTTTTGTGGATGTTGACTTTATGGGATGATGTTCTATACTATTAAATCACCTTCATCAGAGGATAGTCTAGAGAGTCAGACATTCACAAGTTTCGATTTTTCTGACTTGGAGATGTTGGAAAGTCATTGGAGCTTCTGTTGAGACCAATTCTGTTCTTTTCTCGTTTCAGACTTGGGGAAGTTTCATCTGATGGAACTCCTCCCAGATGAGTTGATGGGAGGAGGTGGCACGGATGGAAACCAGAATGGTTCGGCTGATCATCCGCATCAACAGTCGCAGATTGACAGCTCGACTCAGAACCATCATCCAGGGCTATCTCAGTTGTTATCCAGTGTATCAACTCCTTCCAGTATCGCTAATTCACATGTGTTATCAGGATCACAGACTATGCCGTCTCAACTGAGCCCGGCGGTAGTGAATAGTTTGAATAACGCTGTAAAAAGTCCAATGACAATGACAAATAATTCATCACCTTCAAATATCACAAACAAAACTTCAATATCGCTAAGCAATGACTTGAATAGTTTAAATAGTGTTTCCCTTGGGAGTTTAGTAAGTAGTACGAATTGCACTACGAGTTCTCAAATGGGAGGCATGACAGTGTATAGTAGGGGACAAACATTGAATACAAGTTCACCAGGGATGCAGCAAATAGCTAACGGACCATTGCCTAGTGTGGGTAACCGACAAACAGTGGGAATTCCTGTGTCGACCACTGGCATGACCGGTATGTCACAAGGCAGTATGTTAGTGAATTCTTTAGGATCACCGCAGATGGGTCCCCCGAATATGACGGCAGGACAGGGACAGCAAACACAACTCATTAAGGTAGGTCGTTGTCATAGCTCTCAAACTACCTGAATCTGCGAGATATTACATGTATGAACTATTGAACATCCTTACCAAAAGACTACCCTGGGGCCTCCACTATTGTTGCTTGCTAGCCAAGCCTCTTTGCTGAAATGCAGCTTCACAAGACATGTCAGTGTTTTCTGGGTATATGACGTGGGGGGGGGGGGGAGAAAGTTTATTATGGGCTCTGATCAGTAAAGCGGGCATCTGCAAGAGTTTTTTTACAAGTGTGTGTGCGTTTGTGAGGAGAAAGATTGACCTTTAGTGGTGTGCGAAATTTATGGATTGAAAACCCTGTACAGACTACAGAGATCCAAATATAAAATCTCTGCAATATCCTGACTTTGTGGAGCTTGGAACTTGTGATGCTTTGGTCATCCTGAAGAACATGACCTGGTATATCCTCTGCATGTGATTTTGAATCAACATGTCATCATTAGTTGTGCAATACTGCAATGAAGAAGTCATGAATGTCCAGTTCCACTGCAGCCAGTCATAAGCTTGTTGTTCTTGATCTTGGTGCAGGTTTCAATTTAGTTACTTGAATGTACTCAGGTGGTGATATACTTCCCACTGAACGGAGTGATTTGTTTGTATAATGTCAGTTGTAACACTGAGGTCACAGCATAGTAAACAAACTTTGATTGAAGTCAGTCTACTGCAGTAGGCCATTTCCTTGTATTGCCACTTACACAATGAAGTCAGTGGCTCAATTATTGGTGTAGTCCATGATGTGTCCATTGATATTGTGCGTTGACCTGTTTCCGTCTGTGCATCGAGTGAGTGTGGGCTCCAGAACTCGAGAGTAACGTAATGTACTTTGCAAATAACTTGAAAAAATTTGAAATAAAAAAAACCCAACAGTGCAGCATACAAAGGTGATTCAAACAAAACTGGGTGTTTCAGAGTCTGGGTGTCAGGCCTTGCTGATGCCAGCTCGATCACACTTCACATGAACACTGCTTAGAAAATTGTTACTGGCCTGCAACCTCAACTTTCCTTTCCTGTATCTGTTGGTCATTCAACCGTCGATCTACAGACAGTACCATCTCTTCTCAGACGCGCGATTATCATTTAAATTTCCTGTCGACCGTTAACGGTGAGATCCAAATTTTGATGCATACGGATACACAAATCACTAAGGCAGAGTGTGCATTTCAGTAATGCTATCATTAGGTCCATTTAGTCTCTGTGAGTTGCCATGGTAACATAAAAAGAGGTTGTGTACGCTCGGTGGGATGATGGAATTGTGCAGAATTGTGTGAATTCTGATCCATGTCTTCCCTTGCATCCTCAGCAGAGGTGTCTGGGTGGTGTTCCGGGTTGCATCCCTTCATTGATACACTGGCATCCTGATTGCTGCTGTGCCATACACTGATGCAGTGTTAACATCTCGTTCTGTAACCTTAATTGATTTGACATTGAGACCCAGCCAGTGTCTTGTGGCAGTTTTGGGCTTCCTCATCAAGTTATATGGCTTCTAGTTCAAGTTGGCCGCTCAGCATTGGTTTACTTTATGAACGCTGAATGAAACCATACACTGTGTGCTTTAAAATTGCTTTTACTGCAAACTGCATTGCCAATGTGATGCCGAGCTCATCCACTGTCTGTGTAAATATGCAAACAAGGCCATCCTAATATAATATTGTTTGTTCGTTGTATCATTGAGTTGTGTTGGTGTTGTTGTTATAAATGAACGATTAGAATGCGAGTATTGTCAGTTTGGAAAGGTATGCATCATCAACTCAGAAAAAACTTGTTCTGACCAAGTGATCGCAATGTTGTTCTGTCATTTCTCATGTTTTTCTGTGAATTTGTTTTCTACAGATAACAGAACAGGTGAATGATTTCAAAACATTTGAACCTGTCTGCTTTTATCACCATGTGCATGAACTGTGCTAAGCCCCAGTCAACTACTTGGCTTGGTGCCAGAAATCTGGTTCGGCGAGACAAACTTGCGCTGAACAGTTATTGCTAGTCACAATCGGTCAATGACTTATTTCAACAACTCCAAACCATGAATGACACGAACAAACCAAGTCCGTCAAATGTTTTGTTTTGCTCCGGTGCCACGGTGAATGTGCATGATTTATTGACCTCGGAGTTGGTGCTGGATTCTCAATATGCTTTGTAGAAGCTGAGATTGTACATGGTACATTTGTACATGTACAGTGCTCAGTGTGGATATTGGTTTCTTCTCACAATTGTCCACTTTCATTCGCTTCTGATGGTTAATGTCTTCTTGTCTGTCTTTTGTTGAAATCAAATATTAGTATCAGCTTACTTTTTGACAGGGATTAGGAACTTGCAAACCCTTTTTTCTTGATGACTGTTGACAAAATCATAATCGATCCATTATTTCTTTCAGGCGCAAGGTCAGGCTGGGCTGAATCAGCAACCTGCCGCCGATCCCGAGAAGCGGAAGCTTATACAGCAACAATTGGTGCTCTTGCTGCATGCACACAAGTGTCAGCGACGGGAGCAAGCCAACGGAGAAACCCCTAGATGCTCATTGCCACACTGCCGAACAATGAAAAATGTACTCAACCACATGACCACATGTAATGCAGGCAAATCCTGTCCAGGTATAAAACGTTTCTTTAGTTTGAATAGCATATCCCGTCGTTGAATGTACCATGCATCGACTAGGCTGGTTTGTCACAACCTACACTTCAAAGGAATTGGTGGGTCCAGACTACATTTACTGGTTGTCTCTAAATGTGGGTTGTGACCACACATCTACTGGACTGGCTTGTCTCAACCTGAACTCCAAGGATTTGATGTTAAGGTCCAGACTGCATTTACTGGTTGTCGGCTGGGTTGTGACCATGCATCTACTGGATTGTGACGGTCAAATCTACCATCGCAATTAGTAATGTTAGATGTACCTGCTGTCACAACCTTCAACTCGTTATTGATGAACCAAGCTAAGCTCCCTGGCTGACTGGCCTCTAGTTACCTGTTTGATCACTGCATTTTATTTTGATTCATCTTTATTTCAGTTGCTCACTGTGCTTCGTCTCGACAAATAATATCACATTGGAAGAATTGTACGCGGAATGACTGCCCGGTTTGTTTACCGCTCAAGCATGCATCGGATCGGCGGAATTCTGCGGGTGAGTTTATATGCCGGTCTGGAAAGTTCGATCTCCGTTGCGGTTTCCTTCCGAGTTGGAAGTGGTAGTCCTCAATTATGTAATGTCCTGCTGTCCTTGCCAAAGTTGATTTTAAGACTCATGTTTACAAAACCATATGATACCATTATTTGTACTATTTCAAATATCTTTGACAGTAATTGTGAGCGACGCTCACTGCTCTAGTGATGCAACTTCTTTTTTCAGGAGGACTGCAGCCCCAGGCTGCACAACCTCGAGTTGGTAATCAGGCGCCACCAGCCGGTCCAGCACCCATCGATATCCAGAGAGCATATCAAGCGTTAGGCTTGCCACCGACTGGCTTACCCGTGGCATCAGGAGGAGGCACAGCTGGCACCAATGCGGGCGCTGTCAGTGTCGGAGGAGCTGGAAATGGCAATAGTGGCCCTGCCGTTAACCCTGCGTCTTTAAATGTTCTCTCACCAGGAGGTATAGGTATGTCTCTTTTCGACCTCTTAAATCAATGTGGATTATGGACTCCTCAGTAAGATTCTGTAATAAGAATATTTCGGAGTTGTCCATTATAAATCGGGCTTCAGGTGTAATGGATTCAGTGTATTATCATAGAAGTCATCTTGTAGGCAGATTATCAGGAGCGTTTGCATCCATGTTATTAGTTACTGTAATGGGTGCTGGCCACTTTCAAAAACCGTTGCAAGCATATAGGTATCTGGCATAAGAAGTTTAGTATATTATTATTAGTAATCCTCATCCCACTAATCCATTTCTCTTTGTTGTATTTTCAGGTCAGGTAAATAGTAGTGGACTAATTTCACCGCCTATGAACCCACCTAATCAAAATCCACAGCAATTATTACCGCCTCAAAGTCCTGTGCAGCAAATACAGCCGGTATGTAGAATCTAGTTGTTGTCAAAATGGGGCAGTGATGTAAGCGTCAATTTCTTATCAGCATGAAAGTTATGATGACTGGCTGTGTAAGGTTTTGAGGCGGAGTGATCCATTTATAGACTGATCCTGTAGTGCTGCTCTAACTGTCTCAGCTGAGAAGGGCATTGGATGGTGTCAATACTGTGATGCTGGTCTGCATGATAACATTCTGTCTGTGTCGGGATTTTGCAAGTTGGGGCAGTTCCAAGGACAGCATTTTCAAGTGAAAAATGTTTCAAGGCAAATGTACAGCGCCACTGGGACAAGTTTTGACCCTTGGTATTTAGTTACTCAGCACAGCAGAGTCTTTCCCCACAAAACAGATTGGCTTTGGGCCTGCCTCGGAGTATGTTTTACTGATGGCCAACCAGTACTCTCGGTCTATTCGCGGTTGAGGGATTGGTACACCTCACTGTTTCTAATCTTATACCTCTCTTTTTAGGTGAGACCACCGTCAGGATTAGGTAACCGGTTGCCTCCAAATCTTGGTGATATAGGGAATCGTCTGCCAGCTGACTTAGGCTTAGGTAACATAATGCCGTCTGATGGCCAGAATATTGCACAGACCAATCGGGGCACGAAAGAGTGGCACCAGCATGTGACTCAGGATCTGCGGAACCACTTAGTGCACAAATTGTAAGTTGAAAGAAGGATTCAGGGTCTTACTTTATCAGGTCATGGTGGATCAAAAGCGCTCTAGCGTTCTGGGCCAAGTCTCATGTTTCAAAAGACACATTTTGGTGATCATTTCAGGCCTTGATTGTAGATACGTCAGGACTTGGGAGGGACGGATGGACGTTGGTAGGGGAGGGGGAGGGTGAGGGTGAGGGAGAGTCCAAACTGATGCGTGTTTACATTTTTCCATTTCAGAGTTCAGGCAATATTTCCTACTCCTGATCGCACAGCATTTAAGGACAAGAGAATGAATAATCTAGTCGCGTACGCTCGTAAGGTGGAAGGGGACATGTATAATACTGCAAATAGTAGGGTAAGTCGGTCTACTAGTACAGTAGTTTTACGATTGACATGAATAAGAAATGGCGTCCCAGGACAAGTTGTTGAGTAGTGTTGTGCAGAAGGCGATATTACTGAGGGCACTCTCGGAAGTACCTCTCTGTCAAGGACACCTTAAGGACTGACTGACGTGGTTCTTTTCAGAGAGGTGTCCTGATTACAGAGATCAAATTGTACAGAAACAACCTATTGTCACCACTAGAGAGGGTGTCCTGTCCTCAAGTAGTTTACCTTGTGAAACACAGTTCAGTCTGACGTCTCCCTGTCCTAGCTTGCTAACGTTTATATTCAACCGTTTAAATCTTCAATTACAGGAGGAGTATTATCACCTGCTGGCGGAAAAAATTTACAAAATTCAAAAGGAGCTTGAAGAGAAACGGATGAATCGACTCAAGGAACAACAAAAAGGAGGGACAGGGGGTCTTCCTGGTCCGGGTGGCCAACCTGTGCGGCCTATCTCTTCAAGTAAGTTTTGTGGTTAGAGTTCAAATCTGAACTACACTGTCTTTTATTGTAGACACAGTAATCTCTGTATTACAGTGAAATTAAAAGATGATCTTCAAATTCTTTTTCATGAGTGGGACATATCCAATCTCTGATATTCATATTTCAAGCTAATGACTGCATATCTTAAAGATTTGCCTTGATTGAGATGGTTGTCCGGATCAATCACGAATTCTGGATTTTCTGGAGGCTTCTTAGATTTAACGACTTATTTTCTCTTCAGATGGACCATTACCGTTACTGCCATCGCCAAACCCCCGGTTACCCACGCCAAATCTGACAGCGCCAAGCGATCCATACGCTCTCATACCATCGACTCCCCTAAGTGCTCCGTTGCAACGGCCATCATTATCAGGACCTAATTCTGTTGGCCCTCGGACTGCTTCACCGCCAAACCTGGCTGGTCTTGTTCCACCAAATCCAAACCCAACAAGTCAAAGTGCTGCATTGAAAGAGTCACAGCAACAATTCCAGGAGGCTTTGAAACGGATGGAGCAACAACAATCGCAGCACCTGCCTCAAAAGGGAGCCACGCCGGTGTCGCAAAAAGGTGGCCCTCTGACACCACAACAGCCACCTACACCACAAAAACAAATGCCACAATCGAACCAATCACAGCAACAGTCGGGAGGCAAACATCTTCCCAACCAGAAATCGCCTGGTGGGATGCAACAGTTAACGCCGCAGCCAAACCAACAGCATGAGATGTCGCAGCCTCCGGCATCTGTCACGCCAACGTCGCAACATTCATCGATGGATATTGCTGGCAAAGACATGAAGGATATGAAAGATATCAAGCATGAAATAAAAACCGAACCTCGGCTGACGCCTTTGTCTTCTGGTGGGAAAGGTTCAGGGAAATCAGAGCCGACGTCGGTGTCGTCGGAAAAGAAAGAGATCAAACAAGAAATGGACACGTCTTCTGTGAAGGAGGAGTCTTTGTCTCCTCAGTCGACGACGAGTACTGGGAAAGGTGAAAATGGAAGTGGTGATATGAAACTCCCTTCAAACGGTGCCTTGACTCCCAAACTTGAGAAGGATGCCCCGAGACAGAAGAAAAGTAAGTCAATGTATTACATCTCTCAATCATTCTAATGTGAATTGAGTTTTTTTCACAATTTTGGGAAATCTTTGACAATTCCATCAGTTATTTCTCTTTTGAAACCATGTCTGTGATTATTAGATAGCTTTAGGAATTCAGGCTTGGACAGCAGACCATGTACAGTTCTGATTGATTTCTGAGCCACCCTGTACTCCAGTTTCTTCGTGGTAGCAACCTAATGTGTTGTCTTGTGCCTTGGCTCTGACAACTAAGGGACCTTTACTACTTTATAATGAAGAATGTTTCTGTCTTGCCCGTTTGGTGGCATTTTGTTAACTTATTTGCTTTCTGTTTCCAGTTTTCAAGCCTGATGAACTACGGCAAGCTCTCATGCCAACACTTGAGAAGCTGTATAAACAAGACCCAGAGTCTCTACCCTTCCGACAGCCGGTCGATCCTCTATTGTTACAAATTCCAGTGAGTACTATTCCAAGTAAAAGCTCTTATCAAACTCAGAAGGAACACTGGCGATGTCAGATTGCTGAATGCTCCAATCACTTAGCTTTAGGTGCAGTTGCTTTGATGAAAAATATAATATCAACTTTATCTTTGTTCTTGTATGATGTTCTTGGCCACTGCTGCCTTGTGGTCAGAACTCAAGATGAAAAATCAACTTAAAACTACAAGCAGAATTTCTCATTACTTGCTTTGCTAAGGGTTGCTTTGGGTCAGCTTGATGGTGGTTACGTGGTGCTACAGTCCTTGATTGTTCACTAACTATGCCATTTTTCATTTAGATGTACCCCTGTATGATACCTTTTTGACTGAAAGCTCTGCCAATGTCGAAAAAGTAAAGTTCAATGTGGATGAGAGAAATTAATTTTGGGCAAAAGTGTATTATTGTTAAAATTCAGATGCTCTTCAAAATCAATTAAAATTCAATATTTATTTCAAAAAATGATGAACAAAATGATGAACATTAAAATGATGAACAAAAAGTTAACATTCGGTCATGATTCCTGAATTCAGGGCTCCAGTTCCTGGATCTTAAAACTGAAGTAAAATATATTTATTGTTCTTTTCGGTGTTGTAAACTTAACTCATCCCTCGGCAACTGGCAGTCAAAAGGGTTCCCCTTTTCCCGTTTCAGAAGGTAAAAAAGACACCAAATTCTTCTTTTCAGGATTACTTTGAAATAGTCAAGAAACCGATGGACTTGGCTTCAATCAAACGCAAACTGGACACGGGACATTACAAAGATCCCTGGGAGTATGTGGATGATGTGTGGCTCATGTTCGACAACGCTTGGTTATATAATAGAAAAACGTCTCGAGTTTACAAGTATTGTACAAAGGTATGTTGTCGCCGTGGGGGTACAGCCCATCTCTGAAGTCACTGCCACTAGGCCCTTATGCCGTAATAGGACTTGCAGTTATGGACTGTATGAGTGAAGAGTGAATGCAGAACACCCAGACTATAAATCAAAAAGTGAATGTAAATAGAACTTTTGAAATTCTGCTGTCTGGAAGTGATTGAATATTTACTTTGACGCTCGGACGAGATCATTTTGTGCAAGTTAAAACATAAATGTTGTCACCAGAAGTTGAATTTCAGAATTGTGTTTAATTGCAAGGTTTGAAATTTTGCTGAGTTTTGTTCTTATTGAAATCAAATCTTTCGTTTGCACCTAAGTATGATAGTCTAGTCAACGCACTGCTATTCAATTTCAGCTTGCCGAGGTGTTTGAGGGTGAAATAGACAGTGTGATGCAATCATTAGGCTACTGCTGCGGGAGGAAGTACGTGTTCCACCCCCAGGTTCTCTGTTGTTATGGCAAACAGTTGTGTACGATACCGAGAGATGCAATGTACTACACTTATCAGAACAGGTGAGTTCATCTAGCTACTTATAGTAATGATAATAATAATGATGATGATAATGACTTCTTGATATCTATTCATTCATACCAGTATCTGGTCCGCCAGCAGAGTAAAAGAAAAACGAAAAACGGGGATAATTAAATCGCGGGTTTCCGAAATCTGGTCTTTTCACATCTTCAGTTTTGAAATGAGTTGTATCTTTCAGGAGTAGATCCTGTTAGGAACTAATTATAAAAACGATGGATTTAAAAACGTGTTTAGAATTAAACTTGTCATTGCGGTGGGTTGTCTGAGAGGAGAGTTCTTGTATCATTCATCCTTCATGCTTCATTTCATGTTTGATGTAAGTGCATGTGATCATCGTAGATGCTCCAAGCCCCTTTTTATAAAAAATAGAGTTTATCAAACATCGGAGTGAAATATTATGATATGGATGTGTTTGGTAAAATAAATTTCTTTTGCTTTGAGGCTCATCCTCATATTCCTGAGCTTGCACAAGTTCGACCGCTATAATAGCTTGTCACATGTAGACCCTGATGTACCCTTTAGCGGGATAAGGGTAACTTTGACTATTTGAGTACTGACCAGAACCCTTAGTTCATCTAAGAATTCTTGTTTAATTTTGCAACTCCCATGATATTATTTTCTAGCTTATAAATCAAAAAATATATTCTGTTAACTGTAGAGGTCTAAAATATGCAGCCAATTTCTTCATCTGTAGCCTCTAGAGATGATTATAAGCTTTTGTTAGAGGCACCTTTTAAAACATCGGCCATACCCTTTTCACTTTTCGCTCGCGTTACGTTTGAGCTAGGTGGTGTTACATTCTCGTATGATATTTCCTTGTCGTTTTCTTGTGGATCATTTTACTGTACACTTCCTGCAAATTCATCTCTCTCCGGCCATTTTATTTGGAAGCGACACTATTTTTCTTAGGTGTTTAGTTTCCCTCCTTAGTGGTGCTGCGACCTCCTCCCTAGAGATCATGGCAGCGGGTTTCACACGTTCCACAAACTTTGAGGTCGGTTAAATTACAATCGCAAAGCCAATGGATAATATTGGAGAAGACATTTACTCGTATCGTCTGTTTTAATTTTTTCTATGAAGAAAAATGGATCGAGGAGACTGAAGGTTCCAGTGCAACAAAGGCTACCGCTGACCGTCACTGAATTAATGCATTGTGGTGTCATAGACATGATGTCAATTTGAGTTTTTATAATCATTTAGTGAAAACCAGCGCCCCCTATTGGGATGCCAGTACCCTATTCTGGAGGAGGTTGCAGACATCGTGCATGAGTCTTAACATCTTTCGTTTCACACCTGCTAATGCTTTCGCTTTTGCTTTCGTTTCTCCCCTTTCATTATCGGTGTGATGTGTGTGTCGTCTGCTCGTCATCGTCATATCAACAACAACAATGACAACAAACAGTTCAAGGGGCCACGGTCTTCTCGCTGACAGGTACGTCTACTGTGAGAAGTGCTTCAACGACATCCATGGGGACGAGGTGGAGCTGTCCGATGACCCAACGCAACCTGTGACGTGAGTATACCATCTTTTATCGATTTTTTTGTCAGGTGGGAAAATCTATCACAAGCTGTTGTGACAGCGCTAACTAATTTGGCCTAGTTTCTCTGTTGCCGTTAACACTATTTTTGTTAACGAAACTTGACTAGCCCTGACCTCGTTTTCGTGTTGGTAACATTTGTGGGTTAAGCAGGAACCTAAGTTGCAGAAGTAATCACATGAGACTGGTGATATGAAAATGTTGCCAGTATGGGGTCTGTTGTTAGTCAGTTGATGGGCAGTTATCCGTGCCAAGTGAATAGTGATAGTCGGGATGGCGAGGACCTTGAACACCCCATAAAAGTCCGGCGTTTATGATAATGATGCTGCTAAGCAAGGAATCGATGCAGTCAGTGCTGAGAATTCAAATGATTGGCAACAGTTATCGAGACCTGAAAATGTGGTCTTATTAAGTCATTAAGAATATATTTTTGTCCATCCTCAGGACAGTGGATTCAGCTCAAGTTTGCATGGTTTATATTTCACATTCCAAAGCAGTTGGCAATAATAAACTTTTGTCTCATGCTATAAGTATCATATTTTGCACTTCCTGCTGACAGTGTACTTTCCATTCAAGATTGAGCTGTATTTATTGTGCTGTTGGATATGAATAATAGACAGGATTAGCACTTGCCCGAAACCCCTGTGAAGTTGATGTAGAATGCAAAAATGCAATCTCCTCGTACACACACTTGGAGTCGGGCAGTTGCTTTTCCTGACTATTGTCTGTTGTGAGATATACCTCGTTGATCCATTATCATGAAATGAAAGAGATTCCATGTCGTTTGGGGAAATAGTCAGTATTTAAAACACGATGAGTTAGCAACTTGCATTGGTATTCTGATTTCACCAAGAACATTTACCCGATTGAGGAATTGCTTGGGTATCATTACACATGGCATGGAGCTGAGTAGGAAATACTTTGCAGTAGGGTAAATTGTGAGCAGAAGGGGGGGTTGAGGATGTGCGCTCTTGTGTTGGATGTTGGAGTCAGTGCTTGGAAACTTTCATTTCACATTTAAAAATCTAAATTCGAATCTTTTTCGAGTTTCAGCTGATGTGGATCAACCATAATGTTAGTGTTCAATTATGTTGGCTTAAATATTTTCATCTTCAACTTGTACCGCAGGAAATGGAGATCTCATGGATCTTGAATATTGTCATAATCGCACAATTTGTGGACATTGTTTTCTCGTAAAGACTTGATGAACAGTAAACGATGAAGAAATCTGAAAAAAAACAGAAATGGGAAATATATATGACAGAATTCGACTGTCGTTAATGAGTATTTGAAAATTTGAAAAGGCTGAAGGTTGTCTCTGAAGTAACTTTTATGTTGCTCTATTTGATTTGAGATTGGAAAACATTTGGGATATAGTCAAGCAAGTAGGTATTGGAACTCGAGGGGGGAGGGGGGCATTTTAGTGTGCAATGTTGATGAAGATGACAAATGTTGAGGCTAATTCATTGACGCCGACTCAAGTCATTGTTTACCATTTCTTTCCAGTCGAATAAAGAAAGATCAATTCGTCAAAGCGCGAAATGATCACCTTGAGGCAGAACCGTAAGTTGGCACTGCGCAGTCATGCGGTTTGGCAGCTGTCGGGCTACCACAATGGTTCAGCATGAACAGACCACGTTCATAAGCCTGTAGCAGTCTTGGCAGTAGCTTGCTTGAAATCGTACACAAAAAGTCTTCTCTGTCTTTCGTGTTTGCGCCAACTTCGCATGAATGTCTGTTTCAATTTTTAGCAGATTCGTATTATTAGATTGTACTTTGTCGTTGATCTCTCTGCACTGATCAATTTTCTCTGCTGCTAAGTTCTAAACTTACACCTTTCTCAATTTTAAACGGTCTTCACCAGGCTGTGTATACCATACCTAAACTTTGATAAACATTTATGAAATCTTTCAAGAAAAACAAATTGACCTCAATCGGAACCACTATCTCTCTGTGGAGTTTGTCAAAACCTTTTCTGATATTCTGCGAAATTCTGTCTCGATTTCACCAAAGCTTGAATAGACTGCTGCAACTTTGAACACGTCTGCCCATGTTACTGTAGCTTGCTACGCTACCGAGTGCTAACCCTGTCTTAACTTGAAAAGAAATGTTGTACTTCTAAAAATGGAGCCAATTTTTTGGAAGTCTTTGAAAATTTGCATTGAGAATGTAAGAAATTGGGATGAAACTGTGACTAAAGTCGATACAATTTTCTGTTTCACGACACCCATCCTGTTTGTGGTGATGTCTTGTTTCTTCTGTGTTTTTCAGTCCACTGCCGTTTCAAGATTTTGGGTTAGCACTGGTTGCGACAAGTTCACTGTTCGTACTAGCTCTTTGCAATTTCAGTCAGTGATCTTGTAGACTTAGCATTTTTTCCGTATTTTCAATCCACCCTTTGTGCTTGGTTTTTTCTTCTAGTAAAATCAAGAAAGCTCAGTTTACTAGGGAGAAGAATGATCAATTAGACTATGAACCGTAAGTTTGAAATTTTCTTCAAAAATTCTTCTTTTCTTGCTCGGGACAATTGATGGTAGTCGTTTTGGAAAGACTTCCCCAGCCAACGAATTTCGTTTCGGTTCTCACTAAGATGGGGAGGTGTTTGATATTTCAGGAAAGAAATCTTTTTGAAAATGTGCCAGTTAAGAATATAAGAGAAAAGTATTGAAAGTGGAGAGTTGGAAATCAAAAATTTGCCTTGGTCATTCTTGGGCTGTTTTCCTAACTAGTTGTTCACTTCGTCAGGCAGTAATTGTCCGTTTCCATCGACACAGTGTGTGATATTTTGCCGCCACATTGATTCTGCACTTCATTCCTACCGTGTTAGCTTCATAGTTCTCATAGTAATGTCCGTGGTCCGCATGCCTAGTTTGAGCTTGACCACAAGCGCACTCTAATGTGGTCGAGACAGAAATGTAGTCTCCCTCGAGATATTCTAACTAAGTGTGACTGTGACTAACAACATTTGTCTTTCAACTACATTGTCCTGGCCATCTTTCACCAGTCCTCAACCTGGTTCTATACGCACCTTCAATATAACCAACCAGAATATAATTGGGCTGTTAGAATATTAAGTAAGCTCGATGAAGTATTTATGTGAAGCCTGATAACAATATCAAACACATGAAAATAATAGGCCACAGCCTGGAGGTTGAGGAAGATTGACCATAATGCCGCTTTTACGCTGTTTTGAAATGAACGATTCTTTGAACCTGATTTGAAGATCCAGTTCACCTCTCCAGATCAACGTCCCTGTTGGCAGAGCTCTGTTACACAGGTGTACTGTGCTATACAGTGCTAGAAGAAAAGTCCATTCATCAATGACATCATATTCTGTTTTATGCTGAGTCGATTCACTCGGGCGGGTGTGTACACACCAGCTATACACCAACAGCATGAAAAGGACTGCATGTCCAACCTAGATAACAAAGAATCTGGCCATTGGACGTTACTTCTTGTCTGTATAGCACTGTCTGCTGGTGTCACGCTCGTTCACAGTACATTTTGGCGGAACAGAAGAGCTGCATTTGATGCTTCTGCCATGAAGTCGGCTGTGATGTGGAAGCCAACTGAGACTGACGCCATGACTCTGTGAAGTTTGCCCACTCCACCGGTCGCACAGGTCGTTCGTCTGGGAATAGGCAATTGTTGGTAACTTCCAAAGATTACGTCCTGCATCTTCTCTTTTCTTTCCCGTTCTCTAGGTTCGTTGAATGTTTGGAGTGTGGTAGGAAGCTGCATCAAATCTGTGCTTTACACTTTGAGCCGATTTGGCCGCAAGGGTGAGTAAAATTGTCAAAATAAAAATAATGTCTTCCACTTTGATGGCTATATTAGCCACCCCAAGTAAGCGTTAGATTCATTTGATGTCTTCCGTAGTCCTTGAAACGGAAATGTTTATACTGGTATCGCGGTCAAAGCTTCTGTTATTTGTCGGAGGAGAACCACTTTTGTTAGCAGTGACGTCAACTGGGAATGAAATATTTGAAATGTTTGATATTTTGTGTTTCAGCTTCACATGTGATAATTGTCTCAAGGCAAAGGGACTGAAGAGGAAGGAAAATAAATATGGTGCAAAACGTAAGTGCTAGGTGAAATCTCACTAGATCCTGTTCGGACTTAATCTGCTATGATGATGCTCGTTTCCTTGAACTTTATCACTGAGACGTATTACATTTTCAGTGACCAAGCCTTTGGCTTTGGTCCGGCCGGATATCTCGTTTTCCTGTCTTGCATTACGGTTCATATCACAATATAAAGAATAAATGTTGATTCGTCGAAAATAATAAAATCCGACACAGAAAAAACTAACTCACTTCCTCAGATGGCCCAATTCAGATTGATGTGGAAATATCTTTTGTTAGTTTTACAGCTTTTACTCTTGACCTCTTACTGATTTCAGGACTTCCGTCGACGAAGTTGGGTACATACTTAGAAAATAGGGTGAATTCATTCTTGAAGAAGAAAGACAGTGGTGCTGGAGATGTCACGATACGCGTGTTATCGTGTACGGACAAAGACGTCGAGGTGAAGTCGGGCATGAAGGCGCGGTAAGTTACATGCGATTGTGCATTTTGGAGAAGATGTCTTGCGGCCTTTGATCGTTTTGTTTTGAAATTCCCCATCAAATTATGCTAATCAAAGGATGGTTCCTCGAGACGAAATTCTGTCGAGTTCAATCAGTGGAATGGGTAGATTGTCAGGATCATACTCAGGGTGATATTGAGTTTGACTCTCCGTCTCAAAAGGACAACCCCTCTTTGATTTCTGTCTCCTTAAGCAAGAAATAAACCCAATCTCTTTATCATTTGAGGGGGAAAATAGTTTGTATTCAAAGCCATCTCGTATGTGTGTTTCAATTTGACTAAAACGCAGCCTACACCACATGCGTCTTCGAATGCCGTCTTATGCTGAAACAATTCCTTTGCAGGTATGTGGACACGAACGAGATGTGTGCTTCATTTCCGTACCGGTCGAAAGCCATGTTTGCCTTCGAAGAGATCAACGGTGTGGATGTTTGTTTCTTTGGTATGCATGTACAAGAATATGGATCATATGTGAAACATCCAAATACAAAGTAAGTAGATGAACAAGTTGATAATTCCTCTGAAATATGGGCCAGACTTATGACAGAAGTAACAGTGGTCAGATATTTGATGAAGTGTGGAACGTCACAACGACATTGATATCAGGAGGTATTTGAAGCATTGAGTGCTGACCCCAAAAAGTCTACCACGTTTCTTGGAAGCTGTTAATTGGCTGTTTTTGGTGGCAGTATTTGTTATGTGGTAGATGAAATTTTGGTACAACAAAGATATTTTCTTAACTCTTTACATACGCTAGCCGCCGCTGGTCGGCGCAAAGAACTTACGCTGTTCTCCCAGGAGCCGCCATTACTCGGCTCCATTCAAACAGTGCGAAACTCCGGCAAGCCGACTACAAGCTACTCCAACTTTAATGTATCGTAATTTCTTATTGGCTGGCTCCATGGTGACCCTATTTGAATGGCCAATAAGAGATAAGCTTCTATTTTCTATTCAGGTCACTCCGTTCTAATTTAGTATTCATGAGGCATGAATAATAACGATGTATTGGCGGGATTCCCCAGGAAGTTGACCTCGTTGGCCATTTTTAAACGTTTCTTTAATCTTTTTTTTGATTGACGTGCCGCATTGTTCGGGACCAGCTGGGTTTATTTTTGATAGATTTATTTGATTCGAGCTCCGGATCAGAATTTGAAGGTTTTGCAGATTCAGATATCAATGTTTCGGTAGGAAGTGATGATAGTGACTGGGACTTAGATTTTTATTATAAACATTTTGTGTTTACGGCGATTTGTAGAAATTTTTTTCTCTCCAAGTTTGCAGGCCTTGTTCTCGGTTACTTTTCGTTAGAATTCAAAATAAATTACATGAGTTTATGCGGAATTTAATTCTTAGTTACTCCCCAAAATTTTAGTCCTGTACTATGAACAGCAACGGAGATAATATCACTTATGTAAACACTACCTGAAATACGGCCGCGTCAGTGACGCGCTCCCGGGAAACTATATCAGAATAATGACGCTGTGTATTCAGGACTTTGACGCTATGACGCACGCAGGTCTAGCGTATGTAAAGAGTTAAACAAGTCCATATCCTTGAAATTGAAAGGCTGAACTTTTATGTTTTCCAGTGTTTCCAGTGTTCTAATTCGAATCCCATTTCCTTTGCAGGCGTGTGTATATATCATATTTGGACAGCGTCCACTTCTTCCAGCCAAGGCATTTTAGAACAGCTGTATATCATGAAATCCTTATAGGTTACCTTGAGTATGCCAAACAGCTAGGGTGAGTAGTTTACATTTGGTTGTTGCTCTATCCTTGCTGCTTGAAATCTATCGCATTTGGTTACTTTCTGGTAAAAAGAAGGGCAATGTTAGTGCAAAAAAGGGTAAATTACGTGACATTGATCATCAATTACAAAATGTATCAATTATCAATCGATGCTAACTTGATTTCATTCCACTTTGGACATTAGTACACAATCACGACATCATTAAAAAGCATTTTCCCTTGACAAGGTTAGATTTAGGTTCAATAGCAAATGTAGTAGTAAGCTCTTGAAGGTTTTGCAGTATTATTTCATGTATTTGTCTGTCTCGTTTCCAGTTATACTATGGCACATATCTGGGCCTGTCCTCCAAGTGAAGGTGACGACTACATATTTCACTGCCATCCACCGGAACAGAAAATTCCTAAGCCCAAACGGTTGCAGGACTGGTACAAGAAAATGTTGGACAAAGCCATAATAGAGCGGGTCGTCATTGATTACAAGGTAAGATGGTCTGGCAGGCTCTCCGGGGAGATGCCATGATAAATCTTGCACAGAGTCGTCTGCCAAACCTGACAAAACGATTTGAGAAAAAAATGAAGAAAGTGGTCTATTGAAACTTTTTCCTTCCTATCCCTAAAAACAAAAAAAAACCCAACAAAATCTGATCACTTTATTGGTTGATTTTGTGTCACTTATTCGGTTTCAGTCAGGTCACTTAATCGGGCAATGTCACCAAATCGGATGTACCAGGAGGGCCTTTCGAAGTGCTTAAATATTATGCTAATTTCTTCCTCTTCTCTTGTGCTCAACAGGACATCTTAAAAGATGCCATCGATAACAACCTGACAAGTCCCGCCGAGCTGCCGTACTTCGAGGGTGACTTCTGGCCAAACGTGCTCGAGGAGAGCATCAAAGAGCTCGAACAAGAGGAGGAAGAGAAACGCAAACGGGAGGAGGCAGAGGCTGCTGCTGCTGCTGCTGTGGCTGAGGACAGTATGGAGGTGGCTGACGTGGAAGAAGGCCCTGATGTAAGTGGATGATATCAAACTTGTGGAACCCCTATTGTCAATCTTTGTATCAAGGTCCTCAATGGATAAGATCTTACAGGAGTTGTTAAAATCTGATTATGCTTCTATTTTGCCAGTGCTCAGGCTTATATGAGTGAGGCTGATGTAAAGGTTCAGTACAGTTAGCACCTCAATGTTATAACTTTCGACCTTGATGTGGCAATTGATGTAGGTTTCTCCATAGAAAATCTACATCGGATCTTGACTTCAAATAGGTATCTGATATGACGTGACTTTCTTTGTTTTCAGGGTGTCAAAGGCAAAAAGAAGGGCCAGAAAAGTGGTCGCAATAAAAAGTCCAATAAAAAGAACAGCAACCAGAAGAAAAATAGTAAAAAGCCCAACTTTCCACCTGGCGGGAATGATCTGTTGACCAAGTTATACATGACCATGGAAAAACACAAGGAGGTGAGAAAGAGTTTGCTTATAAATATTCAGTCCGTGGTTCCAGTGACGGCACAGTCATTGAAAATTAAACTTGGATGTGCCAATAGGTCAACAGGCTGAAAAATTACTGCGTGCAGTGAGTGAGCCTACAGTTAAGAACTTTCAATTGCTTTGTGTAATCTTTAGTCCTTTGTGCGAACTTGGACCTTTTAACCCCCATTTCACTGGTTAGACTCTTCCGGTTGAGACATTAGAAGAGTCCATTCCTAAAACTTTGGGTGTAAAGCTTAAGGGCATCTCAATTGCTTTGTATATGAACTTGGACCTTTAGACCCCAATTTCCCAGTTTAGACCCTTCAGGTTGATGCATTAGAAGAGTCCATTGCAGAAAATTGGGGTGTAAAGGTTAAAATGCATTGAGCCTGACCACATTCTCTCTCCTTCCAGGTGTTCTTTGTGATCCGTCTTCATTCTGCTCAGACCGCTGCCAATATCCCAGCAA
Source organism: Lineus longissimus (assembly GCF_910592395.1). NCBI lineage: Eukaryota > Metazoa > Nemertea > Pilidiophora > Heteronemertea > Lineidae > Lineus > Lineus longissimus. The sequence goes on from NC_088316.1 coordinate 1,494,453, forward strand.
TCCAGGATCCAGATCCGTATGTCAGCTGTGAGCTGATGGACGGCCGCGACGCCTTCCTCACTATCGCCCGTGATAAACACTATGAGTTCTCATCGTTACGACGTGCCATGTTCTCTACGATGGCACTGCTTTATGAACTGCACAACCAAGGCCGGGGTGACTTTGTCTACACATGCAACAGCTGCAAAGCCCATGTTGAGACACGATACCACTGTACTGTTTGTGAAGTAAGTATAACTTCAAGGTTTAGATCAGTGTGAAAACGCTCCAATGGGATTCTTGTCCAAGAGCTGTTGGTGTGTGGAGGTCTGCAGACGGGGAGAAGTGGACATCACTCAATTACCCTGTGTGGTGGAACTCCAGTCTTTAGTGACAGTGCAGTAAACTTGCCGATATTTGGGTCGAATTGGTCATCTCTTATTATCAGTGAGGTGTTCTGTTTTCGACAAAAAGTAGCCCTGATATTCTTGAGTTGATTATGCCACAGTTTCTTACATTTGCTCTCCATGTCTTTCCAGGACTTTGATCTCTGCGTACCTTGTTACGAGAAGGAGTCACATCACCACAAGATGGAACGACTCGGCTTCGACTTGGACGACGGCTCCGTCTCCGAGGATAAACAGCAAAACCCACAGGAATCTCGACGATTATCTATTCAACGGTGCATCCAATCACTCGTGCACGCCTGCCAATGTCGGGATGCTAACTGTCGTCTGCCGAGCTGTCAAAAGATGAAACGCGTCGTTGCTCATACAAAGAGTTGTAAACGGAAAACGAACGGTGGCTGCCCGATTTGTAAGCAGTTGATCGCACTGTGCTGTTACCACGCCAAACATTGCCAAGAGACAAAGTGTCCTGTGCCATTCTGTCTTAACATCAAACATAAACTACGCCAGCAACAGCTTCAGCAGCGGTTGCAGCAAGCGCAAATGCTCCGCAGACGTATGGCTGCTATGCAGCAAAGAGGGGCAAGCGTGCCGAACTCTGGGGCGTCAACGCCTACACCTGTGCAAAACTCTGTGCCACCTGTTCAACCGCCTCAACCTCCTGCTGCTAGTAAACCACAGCCGCAGTTTGTCGGCAAAAAGCCAACGCCACCTCAAGGTGCATTACAGGCAGCACAGCAAGCTCAAATGGCAGCTCAAAGACAAGCATCATATAGTAAACCGCAGGCTCAGGCAACCATGCCTCCACCACCACAGCAGATTCAGGTGCCCACTCCCAACCCGATTAATCAAATGCAGTTACCGAACCCAAATCGCGTTGGAGGAGGAGGAGGAGGGGGAGGAGTGTTACCGTCTTTACAACGGTGGCAGGAGATGTCAAGGAATGATATGTTTCCATCTAACCAGCCAGGCATTCAGGCGAAACCCATGCCTCAACAGGTGCCATCTCAACCACCCCAGCCACAGCGCCAGATTGGTCCCAACCAGGGTATGCTGCAACAACCACCACAGCAGAATATGAACGTGAATCCTGGCATGAACCCCCCACAGCGTCCTGCACAGCATCAAGCATCATTCCAACAACTGCTGCAGAATCTTAAATCGCCAACGTCTCCACAGCAGCAGCAACAAGCTCTCAACTTCATCAAGTCGAACCCTCAGCTGATGGCGGCGATCATCCGGTACCGAACACAACATCAGCAGCAGATGCAGAAGCAGCAGCAGATGCAGGGAACGCAGGCTGGTGCTGCTCCCATGCAGGGACAACCATCCATGCAGTCTCAGGCTGGACCTCCGATGCAAGGACAACAACCCATGCAGATCCCGGGCCAACAGTTGCAACAACAGCAATTACAGCAACAGCTTGCTGCACCTCAACAACTGCCACCACAACAACAGCTGCAACAACAGCAACAACAACAACAATGGCAACAGCGCATCCAACAGGTGCTGCAACAGAGACAACAGCAGCAGCAGCAGCAGCAGCAGCAGCAGCAGCAGCAGCAGCAAGGACAGCAGGCATCGCAGTTCCAGCAACCTCAAGCTCCACCCTATTCACAGCCACAACGAAACCAGCTCAACTTCCCCCAGCAATCTTTCCAAGGCGACGGCCAACTCCAGTTTCAGCAGCAACAGCAGATGATCCAGGTTCGGCAGCAGCAAGTGCAGTTAAAACACCAAATGGTGGGACAGCAGCCTGTTAGTCCGCAACAACAGATGATGGGTCAACAGCCCATTCCATCACCACAACATATTATGCAGCAAGTACGATCTCCACCTACCTCTCTTGGGCAAGCGGTGCGGTCACCGCAACCGACACCGTCACCACGGCAACAGCCAACGCCGCAACCTGTCCCGTCGCCAAGACATTCGCAACCTTCGCCGCATCATATTACTCAATCGCATTCCCCACATCCCCATGCAGGTGGCGTACCTGCCGACCAAATGAACTCTGATCAGGTGATGCTTCCTCAGCTACAAGGCCAACAAGGCCAGGTGGTGAATCAGTTGCAGAGTCCGATGAACACAGACTTGGGGCGGCCGACAGAACCGCCAGAGGTTGCTCCTCTAACGCCACAGGACCAACTCTCACGGTTCGTGGAGACTTTATAGTGATGGCACAGACTGAATATAGTGTATAAATTATAAATATATAGAGATTGGGCCTTTATAATATAAGATTGTGTTTTTCAGAACAAATTCTATAAGATTTTTTTGAGAGGAAATCGAGTATGTTTTTATTAATAATCTTTTATTTTATAAAAGCTGGCTAGAGTACGTCATCTAGAAAAGGAATGTCACTTACTTGGTAAATAATATATATAAGACAAAACATGATGAACTTTTCTAGACTATGATTAATTGTATAGCTATTGCATTATAAGACAGATTTGTATAGTTAGTTACCATGGTTACATTGTCATGTCAATCATCCTGTGCATATTCGACGCGTCATTTGGTCAAATATTCATTTTCATCATCGGTTAGATTTTAGCCTTTAGGAGATTAGCAATTTTAATTTCAGATGTCTCGTTGTGAGAGTCCATGAACTATTCCATGCCAATGTGCATGTATAGAAGTATGTGACTGTGAAGTATGTGTGAAGTCATGAGCGCTTCTCCGGCTCAAAATCATTACATATACTTGTAATTCCATGCATCTGAGTCCTGTTGAATCAAGAATTGTACAGAGCGCACATTATGTTTCCTACGTATCATAATCTATTTGAATAAATGTGTGCACTTTTCCAATTTTAAAGAAAATTGTGTCTCTTGAGCTTGTTTTTTTCTGGAGGATACTGAAGTGTTGTGAGAGGTGTTGAGAAATCTTTCATGTCAGTCTCATTCGTGTGTCTTGACCAACAAGGTTTTTGCATCTTGTTCAGTTTGAAAACCTTGTCATATAATGTAGGGCCTTTTTAACTTGTTATCTACTCTTTAACATTACACCCCTGATACACTGCAATAGACTGCTAGGTCCATGTAAGATTTCTCAACATTAGTAACAACACCTCTTACATGGAAAACGCGTTGGATTTGTATTCCTGGACATGGCTGGATGTGCTTTTGATGTAGTGATTTCATCTCAAATCCCCCCCCCCCCCCCCAACTGTATCTCCAGCACCAGGTCAATGCCAAATCTGGTCATGCTGGTAGCCCTAGGGTAGAGTCACAACCAGGACATCTAAGACAACTATTCCCCCGTTTTACCTTCCTGGAGAGCAGGATCCTACTTGCATCCCAAGTAACCTACTGGGATCTCGAGAACCTTACCTGCATCTCAAGTCACCAACTTGGATCCCCCAGAATCCCGAGTTCCCAACTTGAATCTTGAGCACCCTTCTTGGATACTATCTTGAGTGTTTGGAGAACAAGGACAATGCTTAATATTATGCTACCAAATGTTCTTGGCCAATAGTGCAACTCGATTCACATCATGTGATTTCAAGTCATCACATCGTATCGGATCCAAAAAAGCAATAACGGATCCAAAAAAATGTCGTAACGGATCCTAAAATATACATTTTGTATATTTCATTAAAAACAAATTGTTTCATTATTTTCCTTTGGATTGATTTCTTTGCCAAGACATTTGGTTGCATAATAGAGCAAATAGTGGATGTTTAAGGTCGTCCAATATGGAATTTTGATGGACGAAGAAATGTCATGGCGGACGAGGCTGAGTCCAGCAAAATTCCATATCGGACTCCCAAACATCCACTATTTGTATAATGACCTTGGAGGTTGTGATCACTACTTGTATGGATCACATTGATAACATGCAACAGGTTGTTCTACAGGCGAGGCCTGGTCCCAGCCATGCCACTGTTGAAAGGACAATTCTGGGCTTCATCTTGCACAAACAATACAGGTATGCAAGGCAGGAGGGGCTCTTAAGGTAGATTTCCGGAAATGCTATTAATTAGTTTTTCCAGAGAACTGGCAGCAACTATTACTAACTAGTTTAAAGGCACTCTTGCACAAACCATGTACAGGCGCAGAGCATATTTTGCAGGTATACTACACCTTATATGCAGTAACGACAATTTCTGCCCATTTTTATCTTATTTATAACTTCTGCAGCTCCAATCCTATAGTGATGGCAAGACCATTTATACAGCAACTATTACCAACTAGTTAAAAGACACTCTTGCACAAACCATTTACAGGCGCGGAGCATATTTTGCAGATATTCTACACCTAAAATGCAGCAACAACATTTTTATCTTATTACTTCTGCCCATTTTCATCATATTACTTCTGCAGCGTCAATCCTATAGAGTCATTCTGTACAATTAAGCAAACAAGATGGTACTTATTGCAGTTTTCAATTCCGATAATAACTAAATTTACAATGCATATCTTTTTCAATCAGCGGCATGGCTAGCTTTTAGATCTTTAGGGGGCAAAATAACACTTCTTCAAATTTTTCTACCGAAATCGTGGTCAAAAACAAACTTTTTGGTGACGTCTGGAGGGGGGGGGGCGGGCATTTGCCCTCTTCCGCTAGCTATGCCCCCGACAATGCTAGAACTTGTAGAAATGCAGCACATGGTGCTTATGGTGGATTAGAATCATAGAAACTATCTTCAAATGAGCCATTGAATGTAACATGTAACAAGCAACACTAATTTACAATGGACGTGAAAGAGTTAAAAGTTTGACAGGAACGCCACATAACTATCAGGTACTGGTGACAATCAGACTGGCGATGTCTTACAACGTCATAAATGGTTACATAATATATTTATTTTTTATCAAGTAGGCTACCTGTAGGCTTAGGATTCCCAAAGTTTCATTAGCCTTAACTTTTTCTTTGGCTCAGGGCTTTCCTGGCAGCACTTAATTGGCTCTTTAACAGCGTCTTGGCTCTTGGCTCTCAGATTAGGGCATCCCGCGGATATTCCATTCTACAATCTTTACTCCAATAACCAGATTTACAACTTTTTAGATCACATACTACAGAGCACAAACTACACAGTTTAGGTTTTAATGGGCCTGCTCATGGTAAAGTAGAATCACAGAAACTATCCTCAAATGAGCCATTGAATGTGACATGTAACAAGCAACACTAATTTACAAAGGATGTGAAAGAGTTCACAGTTTGATGGAATGCCACACAACTATCAGGTAATCGCCCTCTGAACTGGTGACAATCGGACTGGCCTGAAATTCTCATTATCGTCCACTCCTCAGTAAAATCCAACTAAAATGGGGTCATTGTATACAGTGGTACTGTATTACCCCGATGAGAAGCAAGTACGTCCCCCACTCTCAGCTAAGATATTTGTACGTGGACCGGTTTGACTACAGGCTGAAGTTGACGATGTACTCCTGACGGAGCCATTGGGTTCTTCGCCCGCTCATTGACCAAGGTATGGTGACCTGGAGATAGTGACCGGGTTAGCACTAGCTGGTCGAAGGACATATTCTAAGGCGTCCATTCGCATCTTCTCATCTTTCAGGTACAACCTATTCACGTGGACCAAGTCTTACCCAGAACCTCCCCTTACGTAGCGTGGGGTACCAACCCACCGCAGATTCAAGAGATGTGTGCGTGGTAACCAGATATCCTACACCACCCCCAGATCTTAGAACTGGTTGTGATGCTGCCCATTCGCAATAGGTTTAACCGCCGTCATGCCCCTTTGATTTTGCCATTCAACGCCACCATCGGGACACAGGCCTCAAATTGAGGGATGGGCGACAATGATTATTTCAGACCGATCAGAATGTCACAAGCCCAGAGCGAAATCACCAGACAGTTATATGGAGTTACACCAAAAGGCTGACCCCCTCACTTCATTTGTAAATAGGTGTTGGATATTTTTGTCACATTTAATGGACCCAGTCCAACAATCTCTGGAGGGACCTTCAGTGCGGCAAATCGAATAGGTTTTTAAAAGTGAAAACAAAAAGGTCACTACACAGTAACTAAAGAATACCAGGTGTGGATATTGGGACACCCTAAACCTAGAGCCAAGAGCCGCGATAACCGTCGGTTTTTTTATAGTACAGATAAGCAGAGTACCGCTATCTCATTACTTGAATTGGCAGATTTCAATCAAGAATTTACAAATTTGAGCAATATCATGCCTTTTTAAAACAATTTTGATTGAACTATTTGCGCAAGGCTACATGATACGGCAGGAATGACAAACAAGTGCGATTGTACACAGTGTATGAAGTGCAGACTCATGTACACTGTACTTGCCCTATTGTATTGACAGCATAACAAGAGTACAATAAAAAATCCTGGCATGGTAGACTGTGAACCATATAGCTATCAAGGTGGTGATTTCTTACAATATCATAAATGATTACATAATAAATTAATTTTTTATCCAGTAGGGTACCTGTAGGCTTAGGATTCCCAAAGTTTCATTAGCCTAAACTTTTTCTTTGGCTCGGGGCTTTCCTGGCAGCACTTAATTGGCTCTTTAATAGCGTCTTGGCTCTTGGCTCTCAGATTAGGGCATCCCGCGGATATTCCATTCTACAATCTTTACTACAATAACCAGATTTTCAACTTTTTAGATCACATACTACAGAGCACAAACTACACAGTTTAGGTTTTAATGGGCCTGCTCATGGTAAAGTAGAATCACAGAAACTATCCTCAAATGAGCCATTGAATGTGACATGTAACAAGCAACACTAATTTACAAAGGATGTGAAAGAGTTCACCGTTTGATGGAATGCCACATAACTATCGGGTAATCGCCCTCTGAACTGGTGACAATCGGACTGGCCTGAAATTCTCATTATCGTCCACTCCTCAGTAAAATCCAACTAAAATGGGGTCATTGTATACAGTGGTACTGTATTACCCCGATGAGAAGCAAGTACGTCCCCCACTCTCAGCTAAGATATTTGTACGTGGACCGGTTTGACTACGGGCTGAAGTTGACGATGTACTCCTGATGGAGCCATTGGGTTCTTCGCCCGCTCATTGACCAAGGTGTGGTGACCTGGAGACAGTGACCGGGTTAGCACTAGCTGGTCGAAGGACATATTCTAAGGCGACCATTCGCATCTTCTCATCTTTCAGGTACAACCTATTCACGTGGACCAAGTCTTACCCAGAACCTCCCCTTACGTAGCGTGGGGTACCAACCCACCGCAGATTCAAGAGATGTGTGCGTGGTAACCAGATATCCTACACCACCCCCAGATCTCAGAACTGGTTGTGATGCTGCCCATTCGCAATAGGTTTAACCGCCGTCATGCCCCTTTGATTTTGCCATTCAACGCCACCATCGGGACACAGGCCTCAAATTGAGGGATGGGCGACAATGATTATTTCAGACCGATCAGAATGTCACAAGCCCAGAGCGAAATCACCAGACAGTTATATGGAGTTACACCAAAAGGCTGACCCCCTCACTTCATTTGTAAATAGGTGTTGGATATTTTTGTCACATTTAATGGACCCAGTCCAACAATCTCTGGCTTAAGTTACTGTGGCAAACAAAATAACACTTGTTCCATTGTACAATCCTTACTCCAATCTTTTCAAATCACATACTACAGAGCACAAACTACAGTTATAGGCCTAAAGCAGGCCCAGGGGCTTTAGTCCTAACTTGAAAAAAGGTCCTTCTCAGCTGAAAAATTGAATGTCCAAATATTGTTTGTGCTGTCTTTCAGAATATTCTTCATGCTCAGGATGTTGTGTCCAAACTTTACCATCCGAGGACCTACTGGTGAACCAAAGCTGAAATAATGATAACAACTGATTAAGAGTGGAAGAAAATGAGGGTTACCCATTCAATTGTAAGGTGTCCGTCAATCATGATGTTTACAAGATGTTGTACCGAAAGATATCAGTCATATCGAATACTCAAATTACTTTCGTGGCATTATCACGGGAGACTGGTTGTGACTTTGTCCTTGAATTTTTCATGGCAGGAAATTAGAATCATGTACCACAGACTATCCTTCCGTGCAACCATGTCATCATTAGGATGATAGTTGCAGTCACAGAAGGGTATCCTGAGCTTGCCTAGGCCTCAGCCAGATCAGCCATATTTAGACCTATACCGCAAAACACAAGTTCTGCTATAAACAATCAACAAACCGTTGTAGTCAAAGATGCCTGGACATCACAGGGCAATCTTGCATCAACATTGTAGATTCCCTCATCTTTGTCTTCAGTAAGATATTGCTGCAGTCCACTGATCCCAGCTGAGAGCATTGGTAGTGGTGTTGGAGGGCCAACCCTCCCCATCTGGATTGGTCTTAGCTTGTTAACCAGGAGGACGATTGTGCGGTATCAGTCTTGATCACCTGTGCTATTTTCCAGTCTAGTTCATGAGGTGTTGGCTGCTGGAAAGACCAATAGTATTCATTTAATTTAGAGTTTTGAATGACCAATCCTCGATTTCCGTTTCTCTGAAATTTTGAAAGGTCATCCTCTCCTCCCTTGGTTTTTTTATTTCTGAAGATAAAATCAAAACTCAGCCACCTTGTAAATTTGGGACAATTCCAATTCCAATTTAATACCGCAAGGGAGTCTTGGCCATAGCCAAATTCCTTTTAATCTTCTACAAACACTGTGTAACTTGGCACAACCTACATTTTACCACAAGGACTTCTTGACTGCATCCAAAATTATGGTCTTATGGTCTGGTGTCATAACTTTCAACGGCAGTCTTTCCAAAAAAGTAACCTCAGCGTTTCTATTCATAAAGCTGGGTGGAGTTAAACAAGATAGACAGTGACCTGCCACAGGTCTCATGCCAACTTTAAAGGTTCAAATGATGGGCCTCTGGAGTTCAAGCAACTAATCCACAGAAGCTCTGGTACATATGTTGATGTGTCGTCTTCCCAACCTGCTGTCACTGTCTCACAAAGTGCAATGATTTGAAGCCCTAACTAGCACACATCACAGGCAAATGGAATAATTTCAAAATGCATGCTTACAGCAGAGGGTACCTGTACTTGTCACTAAACCACCTGTCCTTTTACTGTGTGGTGCAGTCTCTCTTGGACAACCTCAGGGACAAAGTTCATATTTATTCAAACTGAAAACTCTAAATACATTTAAAAACTTACAGGAAAAGCCTTTAGTTTCCAATGGATCCATCTTCAGTCCTGCCATTGGTGACGTTGGCAACATGATAGGGATTGTCAATAATCTTAGCTTGGTTCAGCCCCAGCTCTTGTTCACAGCAGGCATTCCAGGGGTGACAAGTGTCTCCGAGCATCCATGCAACGTGATGGTTTCTCCAGGCCCCCGTTACACCCAAGCCCAATGATCTTGAAACCATGCTGAAAAACAACACGAACCATTTAAATAATCATAAATTTGTTGACAATTTTACATAAAAATTCGGTCACTTTGACATCTGGAAGCATCCATCCTATCATCGACTGGCTACTGATATCTCATCCTAGCAACTGCTAGGTAATTGCCTAGCTGTGGTGGTTATCTCGTAGATATGTTCCCAGGCGGCACAACCCTAATTTCTGTCCCTGTTGATAATATTTCACTATCACAAGTCCAATTATCACTATATGAGCGGGTTTTCACTTCACCTGAGATCACAAGCAAGCACTTTTTAAACTGCAGAATTACAGCAGAATGAATGTCACTAAACAAAGAGACAGGTAACTTCACGGCACACAGGCCTCCACCTCCTTTGATGGACAGTTTGCCTGCATACTTGAGCCACGCCAAACCAAAGTGCTCCATCTACCTGATCAAGTAGGTTGCTGAATCTCCCTTGGACAGCCTTCGTGGGAACCATGCCCTCTGATCTTGCTATTAGGCTGAAAAGAAACATCAAGATTTATCATAATTAATGCAGGCTATTACTGCATGCAAGAGTCTTTGATATCTCGCTAAGCGTACATCCTTTGATCGACTGCTTTCCAATCTCCTCCGTTTGAACATCATCCTCATTGTCTTGCCATGGGAGAGGGTTTGAGCCCTGTTGGTATCCTTTTCTGATATGGCCAGTGGTTAGCCACTAGCTTGATAAATTAAGTGGGTACAGATTGCCTCCTCGCCACGCACTTGGCATGTAAGAAAAGAATATAGCAAGTAAGGAGCATCTCATATAGCAAGTCTGGCTGGCCCATTCTTTATGGGTAACACAATTAACTTTTTCTAAAGTTGTTTATTACATCATCAAATATCATGCAGATTCCACACCAACCTTGTATCCCAAGACGGATTCTTCTCGCAACAACATTTCCAGTTCAAATGGTATTGTGGTCAGCAAAACCTAGCCAATGTCGCAGCAAAGAACTGTGGTCCTTGGTAAATTTTGTTAACGGGCCATGGCTTGTCAGTAGAATGACGATGCCATACCAAATCTGAATGCCTTCATCTCCTTCCTTGTTAATGTGGGTCATCAGGTGGAGGGGCTGAAAAAGATAATGGTTCTCACTTAACTTTTGATTCTGAATGGTAAATTCTCCACGGCACTCGCGGCAAAGTTATGGGCCAGGCTGCCTTATTCTAATTATACAGCCCCAGTTCTTAGGCTCCGGATCCAGGTGTGCATTGCCAGGAGCTCCGCAATCACTCTGGCAGGGTTGCTATGCCTAAAATAAGCTGAGGCAAATTTGTCTTGGGCAAGGGACAAATTGCTGTTGAGAGGCCTCTACCTTCACAGCACTTTTTTCAAGAAATGCTTTGGAGGCAAAATCCTGAATTTTGAGGCCCGAAAACTAACAGTGAGTAGAAACATTGGCTTTCCACATCAAGTTCTTCTGCCAAAGATTAAGCTTTATAAAATCAGAAGAGTCATTTAACACCAACAGCTTTGAAGTAAAGAATTTCAAGATTGAGGTCCAAGGCCAAGTTTTATGTTTCAAAGGACACATATCGAACTCTGTGAATTAAGACAAAATTAAGAAGCAGTCATCCCTCCAGTCCACATACCAGAGTTTCTGGTTGTTTATGATCACAATGACAAGGATATTGTGGGTTCAACTCCCACATAATCTGTGCCACCTCATCTCGTTGTCCTTGAGCAAGGCACCTAATACTTCATTGTGTCGCCCAAAGATTGAGGACACTCAAAAATCTCTGTCAATGTAAACCTATGTCAACTCATCCTGATATTTTGATGAGGAGACCCTAGGCTTCCACTGATCAGCACATCTGGGAAATTTTTAACTATGGAAGCACAAAAAGGGCCTTGTCCAATCCCAGTTTGATTATGAATCACTGTATGAAATATCAGGTGGGCCAAATTTGGTATTTATTGTAAATTGTCAGTCAGGTACTCATCTGGAAATACTGTTTTTTTCAGTTGAGTGATCCCTTCTTGGCTTTGTTGCTCTCCAGGCTGGGAACCACCTTCCTCTAAGTAAAGCTTCCTCCGCAACTGTGCTTTCAGGCAACAATGGGCATCACCAATAAACTTGATCGTTTCATTGCTATAATCAAGAAGATGGAAGAATATTTACAATGTTGTTTAATACATCCACAATGTTGTTTAATACATCCAAGACCTTTTCAACTTTTCCTTCGACCAAGCTCATTGCTGAAGACTAGAGTGTCAGACATTTTTAAGAATAGCACAATACTCAACATCTTCATCTTGATCTTGGGTAGGTGGACATTGGGGACTTAGCCCTAAATCTTGTGAAAGTAAAAATCTTGCAAGGGGGATCTGAGCATGAGGTCCCCCAGAAACATATGGGCCACATATTTTTTCCTGACATCTGGATTCCAATAAATACACTAGGCTGTAAAACCTTTGCCTATGCTGCTGCTGTTCGCGAAAATATTAAATATCAGCCATTTTTTTCACAGGAACTTGAGGAAGCGCAAGTTTTACAACGACAATTGACATCACCCTTGTCGAAAGAGTAATTCTTCTAAATAGCTTTTAAAAGTGCGACCTCGAAAGAATTGTCTTCCTCTAAATAATAAGAAATATAGGCTTCCAAGTCTATTTCCACATGGATGGGCAGTATTTTAATGTGGATGGAGGGATAAGCTACAGAGCATCACAATGCACTGAACTGAATGGTGAATGCACTGAATGATGCACACATGATGCACACATGATGCACACATGATGCACAGACGTTCATGTTTTTTTAAGAGTTTTCAGCTGCGAATTTCAAATGCCACACCTACATTCTCGCCTCAAAATCGACGAAAAACAGAATAGAAATACGAATGTTAACTGCTTACCAATGGTTATTCTGTGTGTTAATTCCTGAACAGTTTACTTATCCAATTCGATCTACGATTTCCAGGAGGCGAGATGCCATTTAAGACGGCCACGAGAAAAACGAAACGTGTCACGGGATAAGCTCGCGAAAAACCGTTGTAAACGGCAGATTTCAACCTGAAAATTAAAAGGAACGACTTACAATGACGAACAACAAGTTATATTTACTAGTTATCAAGTTTGGAGCTGTCAAACCAGGCTGATTTATGATCGAAAACGACCATGAAATCATCATCACTGTTGCGCGAAACAATGTATTCATCTACATCAAGAACTTGCCGTCGTTCGAAGTTACCGTTTTCAAAAATCCCTTGTATATGATATCGTACGAATACTTTTTCACAGTATTTGTTCCTATAGATGTAGAAATTCACAAAGAACCTCAAAATAAGTATTATTGGTGCTAATTCACAAGGATGATGAAGGATTTGGTCGGTGTTTCGCGGCCGATTTTTGCTCTGAGCATGTGACGCGAACTGGCGCATTGCGCATTTCGAGAAAAAAACATCACGCTAACTTCTCCGACGGAAAAAATAGGGAACAAGTTGACTAAAATGAAAATGAATGGGCCTGTTATGGACACGAGATCATAAACAAGAATTCGGACATAAAACTTCTGTTATTTACCCCTTGGTTATTTACCCGACAAAAACTGTCTTTGAGGACCAAAAATAACCACGAAATGTCAAAAGTTTCCGAAATGTATATCGTCTGCGTCCACGGCGTGCAGGAGTGCGGGCGTCACGTGATAGCAAAGACGCGATGTCGTTGGTTGGAAACAACCAAATATGGTCCTCAAATTTGGCGGGGTATTGGGTCCACAAATCAACCCTCAAAATGGCGTTTTTTGGCTTTACAAACCACGTATGGGTCCTGAAACTGACTATGAATTAAGGATGAAAATATCTCTGGCAAAAAACGCTGCAATGACCCTATTTTTTTTGTTTGTGAGAGTTCATTCATCCCTACCCCCTCCCCCCAAACCTCATTGGGCGGGTCCATTTTCCCTTTCCGTTGCAGATGCGAAAGCTATAAAATGGGATAGGAGCCGTATCCGCTTTCCTTCGGCAGCAGATGGAAAAGCCATAAAATGGGATGGGAGCCGTCACGGCGCCATTGTTTATAGCACATCCAGAAATCACAGCCAGAACATTGGAGACAGCTATTGCCCTGTTTGTCCATTCCACAAGTGTCCTATCTTTTGAAGAGAACAAACCCATACACAGTACCACCCAGGTACCTCACAAGTAGAGCATCCCAACCAGAACATTGAAGACAGCTATTGCCCTATCTGTCCATTCCACAAGTGTCCTATCTCTTAAAGAGAGAATGGACGATACACAATGGCACCCAGGTACCTCCCGAGTAGTGTGTCACAACCAGGACATTGGAGACAGCTATCGCCCTGTCTGACCATTCCACAAGTGTCCTATCTCTTGAAGAGAACAAGGACAATACGCAATGGCACCCAGGTACCTCACAAGTAGAGCATCACAACCAGAACATTGGAGACAGCTATCGCCCTGTCTGACCATTCCACAAGTGTCCTATCTCTTGAAGAGAACAAGGACAATACGCAATGGTACCCAGGTACCTCACAAGTAGAGCATCACAACCAGAACATTGGAGACAGCTATCGCCCTGTCTGACCATTCCACAAGTGTCCTATCTCTTGAAGAGAACAAGGGCCATACACAGTACCACCCAGGTACCTCCCAAGTAGAGCATCACAACCAGAACATTGGAGACAGATATTGCCCTATCTGACCATTCCACAAGTGTCCTTTATCTTAAAGAGAGCAAGGACAAAACACAATGGCACACAGGTACCTCACAAGTAGAGCATTACAACCAGAACATTGGAGACAGCTATCGCCCTATCTGACCATTCCACAAGTGTCCTTTATCTTAAAGAGAGCAAGGACAAAACACAATGGCACCCAGGTACCACCCAAGTAGAGAGTCACAACCAGAACATTGGAGACGGCTATCGCCCTATCTGACCATTCCACAAGTGTCCTATCTCTTGAAGAGAACAAGGACAATACGCAATGGCACCCAGGTACCTCCCAAGCAGAGCATCACAACCAGAACATCGGAGACAGCTATCGCCCTATCTGACCATTCCACAAGTGTCCTATCTCTTGAAGAGAACAAGGACAATATGCAATGGCACCCAGGTACCACCCAAGTAGAGAGTCACAACCAGGACATTGGAGACGGCTATCGCCCTATCTGACCATTCCACAAGTGTCCTATCTCTTGAAGAGAACAAGGACAATATGCAATGGCACCCAGGTACCACCCAAGTAGAGAGTCACAACCAGGACATTGGAGACGGCTATCGCCCTATCTGACCATTCCACAAGTGTCCTATCTCTTGAAGAGAACAAGGACAATATGCAATGGCACCCAGGTACCACCCAAGTAGAGAGTCACAACCAGAACATTGGAGACAGCTATCGCCCTGTCTGACCATTCCACAAGTGTCCTATCTCTTGAAGAGAACAAGGACAATACGCAATGGCACCCAGGTACCTCCCAAGCAGAGAGTCACAACC
Source organism: Lineus longissimus (assembly GCF_910592395.1). NCBI lineage: Eukaryota > Metazoa > Nemertea > Pilidiophora > Heteronemertea > Lineidae > Lineus > Lineus longissimus. The sequence goes on from NC_088316.1 coordinate 1,509,659, forward strand.
AGGACATTGGAGACGGCTATCGCCCTATCTGACCATTCCACAAGTGTCCTATCTCTTGAAGAGAACAAGGACAACATGAAGTAGCACCCAGGTACCTCCCAAGCAGAGAGTCACAACCAGAACATTGGAGACAGATATTGCCCTATCTGACCATTCCACAAGTGTCCTATCTCTTGAAGAGAACAAGGATAATATGCAATGGCACCCAGGTACCTCCCAAGCAGAGAGTCACAACCAGAACATCGGAGACGGCTATTGCCCTATCTGACCATTCCACAAGTGTCCTATCTCTTGAAGAGAACAAGGACAATATGCAATGGCACCAAGGTACCTCCTAAGTAGTGTGTCACAATCAGAACATTGGAGACGAGTGGAATGGACAGATAGGGCAATAGCTGTCTCCGATGTTCTGGTTGTGACTCTCTACTTGGGAGGTACCTGGGTGCCATTGCGTATTGTCCTTGTTCTCTTCAAGAGATAGGACACTCGTGGAATGGTCAGATAGGGCGATAGCCGTCTCCAATGTTCTGGTTGTGATGCTCTACTTGTGAGGTACCTGGGTGCCATTGCGTATTGTCCTTGTTCTCTTCAAGAGATAGGACACTTGTGGAATGGTCAGATAGGGCAATAGCCGTCTCCAATGTTCTGGTTGTGGTGCTCTGCTTGGGAGGTACCTGGGTGCCATTGCATATTGTCCTTGTTCTCTTCAAGAGATAGGACACTTGTGGAATGGTCAGATGGGGCAATAGCTGTCTCCGATGTTCTGGTTGTGATGCTCTTCTCGGGAGGTACCTGGGTGCCATTGCGTATTGTCCTTGTTTTCTTTAAGAGATAGGACACTCGTGGAATGGTCAGATAGGGCAATAGCTGTCTCCGATGTTCTGGTTGTGATGCTCTACTTGTGAGGTACCTGGGTGCTACTGTGTATGGCCCTTGTTCTCTTCTGGAGATAGGACACTTGTGGAATGGACAGATAGGGCAATAGCCGTCTCCAATGTTCTGGTTGTGACTCTCTGCTTGTGAGGTACCTGGGTGCTACTTCATATTGTCCTTGTTCTCTTCAAGAGATAGGACACGCGTGGAATGGTCAGATAGGGCAATAGCCGTCTCCAATGTTCTGGTTGTGACTCTCTGCTTGTGAGGTACCTGGGTGCTACTTCATATTGTCCTTGTTCTCTTCAAGAGATAGGACACTTTTGGAATGGTCAGATAGGGCGATAGCCGTCTCCAATGTTCTGGTTGTGACTCTCTGCTTGGGAGGTACCTGGGTGCCATTGCATATTGTCCTTGTTCTCTTCAAGAGATAGGACACTTGTGGAATGGTCAGATGGGGCAATAGCTGTCTCCGATGTTCTGGTTGTGATGCTCTTCTCGGGAGGTACCTGGGTGCCATTGCATATTGTCCTTGTTCTCTTCAAGAGATAGGACACTTGTGGAATGGTCAGATGGGGCAATAGCTGTCTCCGATGTTCTGGTTGTGATGCTCTTCTCGGGAGGTACCTGGGTGCCATTGCGTATTGTCCTTGTTCTCTTCAAGAGATAGGACACTCGTGGAATGGTCAGATAGGGCAATAGCCGTCTCCAATGTTCTGGTTGTGATGCTCTGCTTGGGAGGTACCTGGGTGCTACTGTGTATGGCCCTTGTTCTCTTCAAGAGATAGGACACTTGTGGAATGGTCAGATAGGGCAATAGCTGTCTCCTATGTTCTGGTTGTGACACACTACTTGGGGGAACATGGGTGCCATTACGTATTGTCCCTGCTCTCTTCAAGAGATAGGACACTCGTGGAATGGTCAGACAGGGCAACAGCTGTTGCCGGTGTTCTGGTTGTGACTCTCTGCTTGTGAGGTACGTGGATGCCATTATGTATTGTCTTTGTTCTCTTCAAGAGATAGGACACTTTTGGAATGGTCAGATGGGGCAATAGCTGTCTCCGATGTTCTCGTTGTGATGCTTTTCTTGGGAGGTACCTGGGTGCCTTGTCCTTGCTCTCTTTAAGAGATAGGACACTTGTGGAATGGTCAGATAGGGCAATAGCTGTCTCCGATGTTCTGGTTGTGACTCTCTGCTTGGGAGGTACCTGGGTGCCATTGCGTATTGTCCTTGTTCTCTTCAAGAGGTAAGACACGTGTGGAATGGTCAGACAGAGCAATAGCCATCGCAACAAGTTTGTGTCCTTCACGAACACATCCAGTCCAGTACTAAAGGGAGAGGTCTGTACACCCTGTACTCGAATATGGAAGGGACAGACAGTTCAAGCCTTTGCGGACACCTCTGTGTGCACAACAGATCCACTGTGTGTGCATTGGGTTATTCTGCATGTCTGCAATGCCGACAATCTAGAACTACCCTGCTATTTGGTGAGTTTCCAAGAGAAAGAAATGAAAAATACTAAGACACAAGTGATGTTTTTGGTTTATTTTGAACAGAAATAGCCCCTAATAAGCCTATTATACCTACAATGCTAATAGTTCCTAAGGAATACAATACACAGTACTTACAAAGATTAGCAGGATTTTTTTTGATAAGGCAAAAATGAATACAGATGAACAAAATACACGTAAATTGGTAATCCTCAATTGATCTGCCCGAAACATAGACAGCACCTGAAGTAAACTCTGTCAGAAGCCTTGGTAAGGACCACCCTGCGGTAAATTGTATGACCAGACACAAAACTATTGGATGAAAACATTATTTTGTGTGGGATTGGGACTGGAAACAGTAGAGGATCTTCATTCTTTTCTCAATGAACAAATAGAGCTTTCATCCAATAATTCAGGTCTAGAAAATCTTAACATCGGACAGGCCCAATCTGTAAATTTCACCCCTCACTGTATAAAATGCCATCCTGATGAATACTACAGTCAATTATTGCATTAATCAATCAACATGTAATTAATATCCAAGCTAATTAGAAAGACTAATAGTATGCATTATCTTTTTAACTCCTGAAGATGAGAACAGAGCTGCACAGACCCACCAAGAAGTTCACTTCACAAGACAGAACATTTAAACGCTGCCAACAACTCAGCACTAATTAACCCCTTCAAAGCATCACGCCCCCTTTAAGTCACCAAAACAAAAATCACACGGATACATAACCCCATGACCTCTGGCCACAAACAATATATGTCATGCTACCCAGAACATAAACAAGGACTTGTAATTTTACCATAAATAATACCCTCTTAAATATCTACAATGATTTTCAATTTCATGCATAACTCTCAATCAATTTTCATCCCGACATATTCTAGGAACAGATCAGATGTGACATTCGCACTCATTTTGATTACCTATGTGCGGACGCTTCAGGTAACCATTTTACTAAGCCACCGCTACAAAGACATACTAAGACATTTTTCATATCACTCAGTTGTAAAATTTCTCTTGCGATTTACTAAACTGACCTCAAATGAATCTTTACATCCTGTCCTGCAGACTTTATTCATTCAAAACCTCAGTCCGACATCAACCCCTGTCAAAAATGATGACATTTGTGAGATAATTTTCCTTCACCAAATGCAATTGGCAACCATGGGCTGAATGACGTATTTACGACAGACACCTTGTTCTGCGTACAACACTATGAAAGATATCATGTAAGTTTTGGTAATCACAGAAGGTACACATTTTGTGTAGCCGAGTTTACTGCGCGTTGTTGGAAAAGTTCTTTGTCAGAGCAATGATGGAGATGGATTAAAACGGCAGGACAAGATGTCATTTGAGATTACACTTTTACAGATTCATTTGAGGCACATATACTGGTAGGTTGGATGAAATTTGACGAGCAAGTTTAGAAATGAGAGTAATATGAAAAGCGTCTCCACATCTCTAACTGTAGTGTCAGATTTTTACCCTATGAAAGGGTATAGTAGCTGACATTTCCAACAAATCAGAACTAAAAATGTCTTAAAACAATATAATAACGCCTATCACGGCAGACCCCAAAAAATGCACAATTTAATACACAGGGTAACAATTCATTGAGGACTGTACCACAAATTATAAAAATCCACAAATAGCTTTCAAGATATTATAACTAGCAATAAACCTAAGATATTTTTGATAAATGAGACAACCGCACATGTTTTTTTTTGAAGTCAACTGACCACAAGATATACACACAATCTATAATAACCATAATGTTTATACAAAGATATTATACCATACCCTTAATCGATAATAGCAAACTTGGTCCATGTTTTTCAACTTTTATGATGACTTTTGAATATTTTTTTGCACATTTTTTAATATTCGTAAAACATACGAGGTCATTATAATCATAATGCAGAAGAAAATCACAATCTTAACAAAACTAGACGAGCGAACAAGCCATCAGAACTAAGGGAAACGAACTCAACCAAAGCTACAGTAGCGAGAATCTTCAAAATTAAATAGTACCAATTTATACCCCTCGGTTGAGTAAGGCAGGTTTGACAAAGAGCCCTGCCTATAGTCTCACGCCGACATTAGGAATCAAACCAGGGACCTCTTGACCGCTAGCCAGCAGTCATAGTCCACAGTGTATCATGTGACAGATCGACTTAGATTTGAGTTCTGGCCCTAGTTGTAACATGACTGAAGCAGTACCTCTGTCTGGTTAATAATATCCAGCCAAACACAGTTATGACAATATGGGCATTGGTGGGCAAAGAAAAAAATACAGATATTCCTGATAAACTTGTGGCAGAAACGTTCTTAAAACTGACTTTGGTAGCAGTGAACACCGCATGATAGGGTCGAAATTGGTGCAAAATGATATGTAAATATGAAGAAATACAGAAAATTTTTTGTGCCAAGAGGTTGCGACGACCACTATTTGATAAGGAATTCATAGTATATTAAACACTATTGAGCGACTAAGTACAAGTTTAAACCAGTGCAGCCTTTTCAAAAACCTATCCCATCACCAAGTGCAGAAGAGAGTTTCAAGGTGCTGGCTGTTACACAACTGCACAGCAAGCACCCGAATATCTATTATACAATAACAAGATCAGTGTAATACTTCTGTAGTTTATCTGGCTTACATGTAGTAATATCAGTTTTATCGAGAAGATTTCATGGACTAAGTGAAATTATACAGCAACCCATTAAAGCCCCACTGAGTTAAAAGCTCTCCACACTTGGTCCAAAAAAAACCTGACAGATTAATACCTGGATGAGTTTTGCTGCGGGATTAGTTTCGGATTTCGTCAAGTATTTGATAAGATCGAGGCGATCCCAAACCACAGTTTCTACAAAGCACAGCTGTTTATGGGACATGCTAAAGTGACAGCAGATATTCAGATGAGCACTTTGTTGGTGGAAATATTACTGCTCAGAATGAGTACATTGTTGGTGGAAATATTACTGCTCAGGATGAGCACTTTGTTGGTGGAAATATTACTGCTCAGGATGAGCGCTTTGTTGGTGGAAATATTACTGCTCAGGATAAGAGAACACCGTGGGACTTTAAAGTGTTTCAACAAAATTATACAACGGAAGTTCATAGACCGGTAGGATAACGTTAACCTTTACAGAAAGATCACAAATTTAACGCTAACACAAATAATCGTGGTAATTAACGACAGCAACAGGTAAAGGATGCTAATTAAGAATAACAACTTTTATATTTGGAAGCCCTGTATTGTTAAATCTCCAGGCGAAATAAACTAAATGATAATAAGAATCTCAAGGTACAGCTAAAATGTACATTCTCATAAGGATTTACAGCAGAGCAATTGAGACAAAAATGATACCAAAGGGTTAATCAGTTGTTAAGTATACCAACAGAAGGTGATTGTTGTGAGATTTCTATTGAATAGTCATGTCAACAGGTTTACAAATGGTACCATCAGAAAGTGTTCATTGAGAGCTTTCTAATGAATGGTCATGTCAACAGGTTTACAAATGGTACCATCGGAAAGTGCTCATCAAGAGCTTTCTAATGAATGGTACCATCTAAGGCTTTGAATCGAGCACTTTTTCACCACTATTACTCCAATTCAAAGACAGTCTATTACTTTAAATGAGCAACTTAAAATTCCTGAGAAAAAACCCTGTCCTGAACGACTTCAGTGACATCAGGACTAGAAATTAGCATGTAACGTCCTTTCAGAGGCTATTCTGATGGCTACCCAAATCAAGAACTACTCTATAACTCGCGCTAAAGATAAATTCTTAGTTTTCTCAAATGAAGTCGGTTACATACTATAATTTTCTACTGAATCATGAGAATAACAGCGTCTAATGACACCTACAGTTATAAGTGATGTTCTGTGGACTAACCACCCGGTCTGTCAATCATAAATCTAAAATTTGGTGCAGGCTACATGCACAAGTACCAAAACGTACCGATGTCATCAAATCAATAAAGGAATCAATCACAGCGGGATCACTGACAGTTGATGTATAGCATCTTAAACCTTATTATGAGGAGAAAACGACAAACTCGTTAAGAAATCAGAGATTACCAATCAAACATAACATGTATTAATTAGTCAATACAAACAATTAATCAAAACATTACAATCTTAATTACAAGTACTACTTTTCAGTATCATAAGCAAAATATATCTTTTTTTTGTGAGCATGACCGCTCACCTAGTGTGACGGTTGATTATACCATAGTCCAGCATTATTTACAGTTTGAAACCAATACACCCCCATGTCACTCTATTGACTCTCCCAGTTAATACATCAGGAGAGTCTATTCAAGAAACTGAGGGTGTGTAGGTTGATTGTTATGATTATTTACAGACAAGAACACAAGTGTATATGATGACTTTTTTAGTATTGCAATCAGCAGAATTTGATGTGTCGGAAAAATAGACCAAGGTACTACTATCATTTAGAAATCAAATTAGACTTTTACTAGACAAAAATCACCGAACTACGAACAACTTGGCATACAAGATCCAAAAGTTCTAGTGGAGTTTTTCACAACCTTCTGACACTCCACCATGGTAACACAGCATTTCAGCTAAAGAGTTTAATGGCCTGGCACAGCACCCTGCCTATTTCAGAATGTGGTGTTTCTGGCCCGCCTTTTCAAATTTCTTGCTGAAACACTATGACATCCAATGTCACGAAGGAAAGGAGAGGAGCAATATTTCAAGTGAAACCTCAAACTGACCATTACACGTACTCATCAAGTCAATTGTCTACAAAAACTTCACCAGAAGATTAAACAGAAGGAAAAACAACGGTCGGCACCAAAGATTGTTAAGCATCACAGTTGAAAGGACTTCGAAGTTCGAAAGTTGGGGAACTCCAAATTCTCAAATTTCGAATCACAGGTGTACTGCAGATTGAAAGGTTTGAGAAAATGTATCGATGTGAAAACTGGACCAATGTAAACTGACCGACACCGGTGATAATGAGAGTAAGATTGAATGCAAATAAATCATCCAACACCACTTTAGTGATAAAATGATAAAATATAAAGTCAGGTAGAAATTTTCTGAGAAATGACTTTTGGCCAGCAGTGGTGCATTCCTATCGCAAGATGACCATGGTCCTGCTGAATGTCGTAACCACACCTCGAGGTTCCCAAAGAGCGTTATTAAACCAAATACCATCAGGTTTATCAAATCTGCTCAAAGATTAACACGCGAGGTGCATTTTGTCTGGTTTTGTGAATCAAAACAAAACATGCTTAACACATGACTTATCTACACAACTCCCCCAACCTTGAGGTGTAATAATATGACCTTCAGGAAGCTGTCAATTATGATGATGTTATGGCAAGGGGGTAGGAGGCAGTATGATTTTAACGTTGCGAATGGACCAGTGGATGCCGAGTATGACTGAACATCATCGGCCACCATCTCTCGTCTCGCACTTTCAGTTGGCCGAGGTCAAGTTGTGGTTCTGCGTGATATCATCTTTATCATAACACCCGTACGCCGTATTCCAAGATTTGATGTCTGATGGACCAGATACAACAGTGAAGCATGTAAGGTAAGGTGCTACAATTAACACCCCAGTAAATTATACTCTCAGGGTGCAATTATAGCCGCCGTGTGCATTCATGCACACTGACAACTCTTCAACTCTGTAGGAGCTATAATTGTACTGGGGCTAAAATTGTACCACTTTACCTTACACTTTGAGTTCTCTTTCAACTAATGATTATTATCTTTGGTTTTCTACATGATAGACATCATGAAATGATTACATTACAATGTGACATGGTATGTGACTATGATTACAATTACGAGATAAATGCGATCATCTGCAAAAATAATTTAAAGGCAAAATATATGTATCGCAAGGATATTTACCAGTGCCGCCCCCTGCTTCACCACTCGTGGTGTGATACCAACGATATACAAGCGGCAATCGGACTGGTTTTGATTTCTCTGGTTAGATCTACAGGCAGGGTATAACACAGCCGGTAAGATAACTTTCAAACCAATTTCATTTTTGGCAGTTCTCACGAAAAGCCTCCAACTGCCAACAACACCTCAGTTAGGTACACGCAACCCTGTGCCATCGATCTGCCAGGCATGTGCAGACGATATTTTTGCAAAACATAAACATTGTACTGTTGGAAGAGCTCGACATTTAAGGGCATCACACCTTTTTGAATCGGGAGCAATAGCACTAGTCCTCAAATTCTGTGGTGTTAGACGGGAGTATATTTCAAATCATGATCAAGTTGACAATAATTCTGATCGAGTTCCTCCATGAAGACGCGGTCCCAACGGACCGTGACTTCACTTCTTGGGCACACGTGCTCGTCAGAATGTGCCGTGGATCCGGGACCCCCTAATTTCAAATTTTCTTCAATTTTGACCGTCAAAATATTGAATAGTGAGGGGCCGCACCTGGTTCTCAGAGTCTTGGGTCCACCAGGGCAATAGACAGGCTAGCCCACCCGATCTGCCAATTTCCACACGATTACTCAACAAACTGCTGGAAAAACCAGGACATGTCACGATTCAATCACAGATACCAGCGTCAAATTTTGGTACATTCAACCCCGACGAGACGTCAGCAACTTCTTATCATAAGCTTAACATGGATGAATTTCACATAGCATTCGTCAAATTCTGAATTTTTTGCAGCGCATGTATGTCAAATTCTGAATTTCTAGCTGAACAATTTTCATTAAGCACTGGTCAAATTCTGAACTTTTTAATTGATGAATTTCTAATGGCATCCGTCGCACCGTGATTTTTAGCAGATTATGTACTTTTTTCATGAACAATTCAATGATTTCAAAATTATTAGCATAACATGGACAATCTCAACCTCATCATTCACAAACTTCTGAATTATTTCTCTAGCTCGCCGTTCAGATCACATTAAGTATTCAATACCAAGAAATCAGCGCAGCAGCATCTTTCCTGTCATATCTCTCTGGTCACCATGGTTATCAGATTCAGATAACGCACCATGCCGCCACCAATAAGATAAGGATATATTTAACAAACTGATGCATACATCGAAAAAACTAAATTCTCATCCCGACTCGTATTCACAAAAACAGACCATTTTCCGTTTTGGCAGCATGTCATTTCATATTGTCCAATACTATTCATGATTCAAAAAACACATCAGCATTTTTAATCAGCTTGACCAATACCCTCCTCAAATTAAAAGTCGGGAAAACAGACCGCTTAATATTTCATCACAATGTGACATCAGAAATCATTATTTCAATCAGCCTGCGGCAAATTTTTAAAATCTTGCCTAAACCTGCCCACAGAAATTCAAATTCACAATATCTCCATGCCGTCACAAGTTTCCAAATCGCACCATCACGTCAAAGTTTCTAAGTCCAATGTACAATATCTGTTCCGCGTCATAACAAATCCCCGCCCGCGTTGCATCACGAATTCAAACTACTCCCTCAGTGTCTTGGTTCAGTGCTCTGATTTGCTAGAGGTCGCCACTGCTGCCGTCGCACCCTCAACCTTCCCCGCCGACTCCGATGACGATTTCCCCTCAGCAGCGCCACCTTTCTGACTATCTGTCGCTTTCTGTTTTCCGTCGCTTGACTTCTTCGCACCCTGGCCGCCCTTTTTCACGTGACCTTTATCCGATTGACTTGAGTACCTTAGGGAAGAAAACAAGACATGTATCTTAAGGAATGAAGGGATGACAGTTGTTTCAAGGGTTGACCATAGGCACCAACGTATTGGCTGGAGCTTGAAATCCTAAGGCAATTAGAACTCGGAAGCCTCTTGATCAGAGAATCATTGATGGCCCTTGGCACAGTCTATCTGTCATCGCTTCTATGAAAACTGTTACGCAGTACCAAGGACTGTGGATAGGAGTGAAACAAGAAAAATGATGTTAGTACCTTTTTCTACCACCAGAGGAGTGTCTCTGTCTGCCGCCACTCTCCGACATATGACGCTGGCGGTTCGGTTCTGACTGTGACAGACTGGAATGCATGACTTTGCCATCGTCACCAAGTGGGGGCTGGAAAAACAAGACACGTTTGTACAGGACGAGTCAAAAAAGAGGTCATTCTTAATCCCTATGCCATTCGTGTACATGCTACTTTCTTGTGTCTCACTTCAATAGATATAAACATTGCCATTGTGCAGTTATTATGCACACAAATGTGCTAAAACTTGGCATATATATTTGTATAGCAATCTATGTTATGGCCTTAGGGGGATACTTTTAAATCTTGGTACAAGTACTGGTACCCCTAAAGTTCCCCAGTGTGTGGAAGGGGTTGGCGAGCGGGATAGGTATGACCATTCGTCGGAATCTTATGATGGACACCGATGGTACCAATTACTATGTGAACCAAGTTTTCCAAAGAAACACAGAATGCTCACTCCAGACCTGACACATTTCAATTCGAAGACCAAGGACTTACCACGACTCTAAAATCCTCCAAGTTGTTATACTTTCCAAGCCAATCTGATATCTTTGGTTCGATATCCGTCAACTTTGACTTGCATTTGGCATACTTCAGATATGCCCAGAACTTCTCCAGTCCATACAGTTGACCTGGAAACAAGCAATTCATTAGATCAGCGACTAAATGAAAGTTTAACTTAGCAGGTTTTTTGTCATATCAGACGCAACCCATTCACGGAATTCACCATATTGTTGTCACGTCTGCTGCCTGGTAGAAAAAGGCAATAATGTGTACACTGCCTGTCATATCATATTTTTGACGTCAAGATCACTCACCAGCTTCATAATCCCTGATTGTCTCTGTTTGGAAATCTTTGAAAAGGTCCACTCGGAATTTCTTCTCCAGTCCGTAGCTGAAGAAACGGAACAAGCACTCCAGGCCGTACCTAGAAGAAACAAGCGTTATGATATGAAGAATAGCAAACCAGAAAATATTTGTGGCTATGACTGGGGGAACAGGACATCAATATTTGACCAACACTGATTTTCTATTCCACAATCATGAACGCGCCTAATAGCCATGGGTAGGGCTGTGGTGCTGCCTGAGTTGTAGGTATCAATTTCAATGCAAAACCTCTGACGATTTGCTCTGTTGATTGGAACATGTTTCAGAATCAGCCAGTAACAATGTTAGACATCATTTTTTGACGGACACCGATTTTCTATTCCACAATCATGAACGCGCCTGATAGCCATGGTAAGGCTGTGGTGCTGCCTGAGTTGTGGGTGTCAATTTCAATGCAAAACCTCTGACGATTTGCTATGTTGATTGGAACATGTTTCAGAATCAGCCAGTAACAATGTTAGACATCATTTTTTGACGGACACTGATTTTCTATTCCACAATCATGAACGCGCCTGATAGCCATGGGTAAGGCTGTGGTGCTGCCTGAGTTGTGGGTGTCAATTTCAATGCAAAACCTCTGAGGATTTGCTATGTTGATTGGAACATGTTTCAGAATCAGCCAGTAACAATGTTAGACATCATATTTTGACGGACAGTGATTTTCTATTCCACAATCATGAACGCGCCTGATAGCCATGGGTAGGGCTGTGGTGCTGCCTGAGTTGTGGGTATCAATTTCAATTCAAAACTTGTCGATTTGCAATTGGCCAAATACTCAGGCTATGTTTCAGAATCAGCCAGTAACAATGTTAGACATCATTTTTTGACGGGACACTGATTTTCTATTCCACAATCATGAACGCGCCTGATAGCCATGGGTAGGGCTGTGGTGCTGCCTGAGTTGTGGGTATAATAACCTGGACAGTCACACGACTTACCGGTATCCTGTGATGGCATCCTCGACAGCGAGTGATTTAAATTCTTGGTACATCTTTTTATTGAAGTGCTCTCGGAGGAAGAAGGACCAGAATCGGAATAACGTGTTCATCTCTTGTGACTGGCCGATACCCAGTTTCTTGCGGTCTGAAATACAACGGAATGGCATGAGAGGAAACATTTGTGGTCACTTCCACAAATTTTGCTGCACTTTGTACCATGACTAGTCAATGCTAGCAGAAATCATAACGAAATGTCAGTAGCGATGATTATTCAAGATGACATAGTTATATCACCCCAAACCAGTATTGCTACATTGTACTCTAGCAGATTCTTCGTCCTCAACCAGTCACTGAACAGAACAAGTCAAGGCTTTACGAGCTGCACACCGTCACAAGTTCCCAATAAATCCACTACAGAAACCGCCACATCAGTGGAGTTGACGCTGATATTGGCTTTTCTACTCAGTTTATGAAAGCGTGTCAGTAGCGATGATTATTCAAGATGACATAGTTATATCACCCCAAACCAGTATTGCTACATTTTACTCTAGCAGATTCTTCGTCCTCAACCAGTCACTGAACTGAACAAGTCAAGGCTTTACAAGCTGCAGTTGGTCACTTTTCCCCCCCAAATTCTATGTAAACAATAACCCGGTGGTTGAAGGTATTGGTTTGTCTAAGAAAGATACGTGCTCACCTGGCAAGGAAATAGTGCTAGAGATATTGAGAAAGGTGTCAAATCAGTCTAGGACATCAATGAGCTTCGAAATGAAATCTAAACATCATGTCGACTTACCCTTTAAACACTTGGCATGATATTTATGATAGACGTGCCAGACAAATCCATTCTCCTTGAGCAGTTCATGTGATGGATGTTGGAAGGCGGGGAAGGAATGTGGCGTGCCGTAACTCGTTGAAACTTGACTTTCTGATGGACTGAAAAATACAATACAGAGAAATGAGTGGTGATAGTTAAGCACAAAGTGTATAAAGACAGCACTTACAATTAGCATTTGGATGGAATTTCAGCCAGATTCGTCTGTCAAATTAGCAGGATCGCAAAAAAATGACTGCCGAAATGTTGTAAGGAATGAGTGTCCAACTGCCCAAAGGAAATCTAACCATGTCCCCAACACCACAAACAGACAAACAAGTTCGAAACTGTGTCAAATTATTTTGCAACACAACAATACCATAACCCTCTTTGATATATTGAAAGAAAACTCAGTCCAAGAAAAGAGACGTGGATATATTTATCATCAGACAGACCAGAAAATGTAAAGACTAAGCAGACAACTGATTGAGGGGAAAACTGATTTCCCCATATAAGATGAGCAGAAAATCCAACTACCATCCACAACCGATCGAAAACAAGTCTGACCTTGCACTCCTTTGGGTGAAAGAGAAGGATTTTTGTGTTACCAGATGTTTTAAAAGAGTCTGATGTCCATGATATAACACCAGTAAAGTTTCGAAATCAGTATCTGAGTCATGGATGATTAGTTGACAAACTGACTACAGCTCTTGTGCACACATACACTTTCAACCTCTTCAGATAAAAAGCCCTCTATACAGGAACTCAGAACAATATATTAGTGCTGGTCTGGCCTAATTTAGCAAGTTGGTGAAATGGTTCGGATTACCAAAAAGTAACAAAGGCAACGAAAGCACAAATAAACCTACAGATTTTGATGAAAATGAAAAACGTAATAATACCTTTGTGATAATGATTGCGTTCTCGGGCGATGTTCCTTGGAGTCCATCACCCAGCCAACATGGCTCTCTAGCACGGGGTTCTGACTATGTTTGGTCTTTTTCTTTCTAGGCGTCTGTGGGTCTTGTGGTGCGCTGCCGTCCTTCACCACCGGGTAGAATCGTGGTGCCTTCCGACTCCTCGGTGTGCGTGGTGTCCGCGAGCCTCGTTCGTTTAATAAAGCGTCGTCATCACCTTCCGCCTCTGCCGTCAGTTCTGCAGGAAAAAGTGCATTGGATGAATTTATCAGGCAATTCTATTTTTGAAAGAGTATTCTCCGAGTGAAAAATTGACAGTCATTCTGTCTTCCCAGTCAAAGGAAGTTAATGAAGATATGACGAATGGATGATTTGATGATTGAAGTGGACTGGGCGTTAGAACACCTAGTCATGACATATCGTTGCAGAAATTGGCTCCGGGGAGGAATTTGAGAATTACAACAAAAGATGACGCTACCTTCATCCTCATCATCGGCGTCTACCATTGGTGGAGGTGGTGGTGGGACCTTCTGATTCGGGTCGACTGGTGCTGCCATCGGGTGGATTTTCTCGTACTCTTCCTTGCTTATTGTCTTGACTGTTTTGTATTGCTGTAGATCATGCTGAAAACAGAAATATCTCATCACATTTTTGAACATTTTTCAAGCAGATCACGGGATATTCTCTCTGCTACCACAGACGTCCTTTAGAGCTTGTCATCAAAGGTGGTTGATGATACAAGGATTAAAATCGATTAAATTTAGATTTTCGCCAAGTTTGAAAACACAAAATTTAACACTGTAACAGTGATGTCGAATAAATTTTGTTTTTCGCAGCATTTGAAAACGCATGCAAAATCTTCTTGCTGTACAGTATACTGAGGGTATGAACGTTGAAAGATTGCATCAAGTTGATAAATACTTACGAAAGATTCATGTAACTCTTGAAGCGAACTGTATGGATTTCTCTGGAAAAACAAAGATTTTATGAAGTTAGCCCAACAAAATATCAACAATTACAATCAGCTCCGCGTAAAAAAAAACAGCAGAAGAGGTCTGATTCTCAAAGGCTTGCATTCTTTACTGCCTAGAAAGGCCTCGATTCTTGTCCCAAAATACCAGGAAAATGCATATCCGGGGGGGGGGAACTCCCTTAAATGTGCGCCCCCTGAAGTCAGACCAATTTAAGTCCATTTAGGACATGAAGCGGACTACTCACCCTGACATGCTCCTCCCACAAGTCATCCTCATAATAAACCAAACCATCGTTAATAATCTTGGCCAACTCTGACGTCATCTTGGCCCTGGACGTATAATCTCCAGTCCGGTCACCGCCAGGATGCTTGCGGAATGCCGGCGGAGTCTGTGTCACGATTAAAATTTTATTGATGTCGATATCCTCAAGTTCATCGTCGGAGTCGGACCAGTCCTCTGTAAACTGGTTCTTCCTCCCAGATAATCCTTCCATTTCTTCATCGAACATGAAGTCCAGCTCCTCCTGTTGGTTTTCCCGTGGACGTTCCTGAAAGGATGGCAAAGGATTTCACTGATCAGTCCAATGGAAGCCTCATAGATAGATTCACAGGGGGTTATATGAAGAGTGATGAGGAACTTTTTCCTTGATTAAAATCAGTTTTGTTTGGAATGATGAAAAAGAGCGAGAAGATTGATCCCTGAGACTGTCATTGAAAAGGACACTTCCTGTGCTCTGTTATTTGCAAGAAACTTCACTGCGCTGATTCAGCAGCCCAAAAAATTACCCTTCCTGACTGTTTCACCAATGGACCTCTTTCAAAATGACACCACTTACTTTCTTTGGTTTTGGTACTTTTGGTTTTCGTTTCACTTCCTTCCATTCATCCGACCAGTCCCTCCTCTCGGGGGCGCTGGATGATAAAACGTTTGACTGCGCGCCAGAATCTGGCCGATTCTGTTTTGACCGCGCGCCACCCTCCTGCATGTCTTCCAGCGACTCGTCCTCGTCGTCTGCTGCATCTCGTGGCGATTCTGGAGCAGACGCTGCAACAGAGAAAGGAAAGTTTGAATATTTTTGGAGCAGACGCCGTAAGAGAGGAACGAAACCTTGAATACATTTGGAGCAGACGCCGAAATGTCGAGGTGAACTTTTCAGTTGATCTTAGTCTATTCCAGGATGTCTGAATGCAATGTCCTCATGCCTACCTGTACCCTGTCCGGATGGTGGAAAGTAATACGTCTGTCCCGGCACGAATTCCGGGACGTCTGGATGCAACGTCGACGTCGCAATCGTTGGAACTTCTATCCTCCATTTGTCTGGGTTGGTTTTTGAGCGAATTTTCTGGCAATCTTCCGACATCTCACACTCCACGCTGTCCTTTAGTGACTGGAAGTGAAAAAGAGGGGATGATGGGTCACTAAATAACGTTTGGTTTTGCCCATCAGAGCTCCATTAACTTTAAAATTGCATTGGAATTTGCCCTTCTAATCAAGGGCCAGCACCGACACTCGGTATTCATGCCAAAACTCTATTCAAACTTGGCTGGAGAAAACTCCTGTTGTAAGGTAGAACTTTTTCATCTTGATTCACTCTTAAGGGTTCCAAATTCAGAAATATTTTACAGAATATATATGGATTGGTTGGTTTTTTTTTAATAGAGAGCAAGCAAGCACAACATCTTGTACTCTTGAGCCCTGTTTTTTTAAGTTACCTCTATAATCATGCTGCCCACCTCGACCATCATATTCAAGTCCTGTGTGAGCGCCTGCACACGCCTGAACCCCGCTATCAAGCTGACCGGGATCCAACCGCCGACCTCCATCTTCCTGCGCAGGAAGAAGTCGCGCTGTAAGTTCTCCTCACTGAAGTAGTATTCTCTGCAAAAGCAAGATAGTTAAAAGATCAAAACCTGACTGTGATTTCTTGCTCAGATTTTGCTTCCAGGAATCTTCGGGGGGGGGGGGGGGGAGGGGGGATTCGTGCAAGTTTTTTAGGAAATTCTCTCTGGTAGTTTTCCACTGCACCAAGTCACTGCTTGGTTCCCCTATTGATCAAATTCAAGTCAGCCCTTGAAACCCTGGATTGATTTCTGTGTAGATTGAGGTAATTATATGGTATCCCAAAAGCACTTTAAACAGGTGAAAATGAAATGCTCGCTTAAGTTCAACAGTATTTTTCATCATACTTACACTTGTTTCCTAATGTATTCTTTGACAATCTGTGCATCAACACCGAGAGGGAACTGGCTGTTGAAATATACCGTGCCATACGGTGCAGAAATCATCTGGTTTAGACCGGGTTCCACGAAGAACTGGTCATCGTAACTATTATAATACTGGAAATCTGAAATGGGAACGAATGAAGCTTGAGATATCACAATCTTGCGACAGTGGAGACGTTTGTACAGCTAATGAGGCAAATATTACTGTTAGAGACCTCTCAATGATATCATTTTGGAGACACCTTGCTTAGGCTTATTTCCACCCATAAAACCAGTCTCTTTTGGCACCAGCATAAGACAAACTTCATGTCATTTTAGTTCTTTAAAAGCAGATTTGACCATTGTAACCTTAACAGGGTTTTAAAGTTCAATCAGAACTTTGAAACTAAAATCCAACAAAGGTAGATTCTATTGTATTCATACCTGATGAAGCAGGGTTGAACTCTGGGCGATCACCCCCGCTCCTCGGCGACCTTCCACCGCCGCGTCCTCGACCACGTCCACGCCCCCGTCTCATCCCACGGTGAGTACCTCGAGGACTTGGCGCCCTCATCTCGTCACGCCAGTTAGCAGAATCGGAACCTCTCGCGTCGTCTCTTAGTTTGGCTGGCAGTTCCCCTCGTCGTGCATCGCGTCGCAGATCATCGCGACTCTTACTTCTCCTTCCCGTTCGCCCACCCTTGGGCGGTTCAATATCCAGTGGCACCCACTTGGCCTTGGCTGGAAAGAGATCGATATCTGGTGAGCATTTGAAGAGATGGCGATAGTTCAGAGGCTGATTTATCCTTTCTCTACTCTTACCCACAGAGCAGTAATAACATGACACCCCAACAAATGGCGAGTAACATTTTACTCAAATAAGTCACAGTGCTGCCACCTTCAAACAAATTAGACATGTTTCAGAATCAGCCAGTAACAATGTTAGACATAATTTTTGACTGATACTGATTTTCTATTCCACAATCATGAACGCGCCTGATAGCCATGGTAAGGCTGTGGTGCTGCCTGAGTTGTGGGTGTCAATTTCAATTCAAAACCTCCGAGGATTTGCTATGTTGATTGGAACATGTTTCAGAATCAGCCAGTAACAATGTTAGACATCATTTTTTGACAGACAGTGATTTTCTATTCCACAATCATGAACGCGCCTGATAGCCATGGGTAAGGCTGTGGTGCTGCCTGAGTTGTGGGTGTCCATTCCTATCAATGCAAATACGTAATTCCAACCAGTCTAATTATGACAGAACCAACATGTAAAATGTCCGGACAAATAGATCCAGACACAACACGTACATTTTCTCTTTGGTGTCTTCTGATTCTCGTCGCCACTGCCGCTCGTGTTGTCTTTATTTTCTTTGGAGGAGTCGTCACCTTCTCCTCCCGAATCGGTTGCCGACAACTGTTTCTGCGTCAAAAGTTCCTTCGGGCGTCGTTTATTTGAAGCCTGGAATGGCGCCACGTCGGTAACTTCTCCTAACGTCGGCCATGCAGACATGTCGGTAAAATCGCTCGCCTGGAAAGATTTTCAAAGAAATTTTAAAAACATTTCGAAAAGGTAGAACTGCATAAGAGATCCTATAACATGATTATCGGCAATGATCACCTAAGTAACAAACAGGACTCATTTCAACATCAGCAAGGATGATGTCCAGTTGAGGACTTTGAATTAACTCCACACGTTAAGAAGTTAGAATAGAATGCTCAGACTTTATCTGGTTATGCATGTGCTTGAGCATTGTAGAAGAATCCGGCATGCACATGTGCCACTGGATTCAAAATCAACTTCAGTCGATCGTGGCACGAATCCTGCAGCTCTGCCCCTTGGTTAATTCACATACCTTTTCACTCTTTTTAGAGGTAGTACCAGACACTTTGATAACTTTGGTTTTCTGGGGTTCTCCATCTGAAAAAAGGTCAACACACAATTTGAAAACTTGATAACAACCTAAGATTGTCAATTAGCATACCGAACCAACGTGAAATTCAAACAATAACATTTTAAAAGTAAGTTGTGGGATGAACACGAAACCGAACACACAAGCAGGGGGGACGGTGGTGCAGAGCAGGGGAAGGGCGGTGGCAGGGGAGGGGGACCAAACACTGTAGCATTACTTGAAAGAAAAGGTTATGTTATTAGCGCATAAACATGATAAAGAAAAGCTCTTTTTTAAAACTACAATGGAACCTACCTCCCTTAGCGGACACTTCTCTCTATAAGGAGATTAGTTTTGGTACTAATGTGGTTGTTTCCATTCATTTTGACATCTCTAGTCAGGACACCTCTCTATTAAGGACAGCACTTGTCAGTCCTGGGAGTGTCCTTTATGGAGAGGTTCTACTGTAGTTCTTTTGCTCAACTCTAATATGGCACTTTTGGGATATTTAGGTAGCGTCACACAAGTCACAGTGATACTTGGTGATGAAGTGATGCTTGATATAATGAGAATAATAACCAGACAATATAATTAGGGCGAGTCCACAACCTAGTCGTATAGTTTATTGGTTCATAACCCAAATAGAGGGGTCATCTCAGAGTAAGATTGGGAACAACACACACTGCAATACAGTATCTGTGCACCAAAACATTCATTTGGTTGCCTGGTTCATAGGACTGTGACATTAAGCCAGAATAACTCAAAACACGAATACAGCAGATTAGTCGCTGCTTTGACTCTGAACAATGTGTGGTGAGGTAATGAAGCCAACTGGTTATTGAGACATTGTTAGAAGCATGCATGTCTATGTTTGTAGAAAGGAAACTGACACTTTAACAAATGAACAAGGCCCGAGGGTATAGTAGCCAACCAACGGGTGAGTTCTGAGAGCACCCCCAACGAGTCAAATCGAGTTACTTGGGTAGACTCAGGTTTACATGAAAACAACACGGCTCCCAGCTCAAGGCATTCACCAACAACTGGGTTACTATAGAACAGGGGAGTTGTATCATGTACATTTTGTACTGCAGATGAGCTGCATGATACAGACCAGCCAAACACAGAGCAGGTACTAAAAGGCTTTAGACTAGTCAGTGAATTATGGCTTGTTATTTCAAAACTGACTGTTTTCAAATTCATAGTGGATGCTCTTAAAAACATTCCCATGTCGGCTGTTTTTACACCACAGATGCACGGAAATAATCTCCAACAAAAACCTGCAGATTACTGAATTCAATACTATCCATGTTGAGTAACATGCTGAAAGTGAACACAGTTGATCATTTACTCATTTTTTTTTCATAACAGAAATGTCAACATGAAGTCTCCAACAGATTTTATATGGGAGTGGGTGGATCCATTGAAATGTCTAAGTGCCGGCACTCAGGCTTATATATGCAACATTTTAAAGGGCAAATAATGCAATAAACACCCGATGACATGGATTTATAGTTTCTTTTCGTTACGATTGTCAATTATCATTGAAATCTTGAGGCAAGACAGCGAAAAGGACGCCCACGCCGTAATTACGCTCAGTGAAAGCAAATCCACAGGAGGGCCCACGCTCCATGGCAACCACATCTTGGCATTGCCAAGGAGGGATGACAATACACCACTCGGCAATGTCCAAGTAGATTGGGATATGCCTTTTTTCACACAACGATTGGTACTCCGCACAACCATAGGCTACAGTAACAAATCTGTGGGGTACTTGCAAGAAAATAGTGCAAGGTTTTTGCACTTTATGAAGGATGTCGCAAGGCAGTTTGTCTAGAAACATGAGGGAGAAAACTGCTCTTTTAAGAGGATAATGCACACATGTTCAGCACTTTTTTAAGGACATGCTGTAGAACACATGTGGAAAAAAATCTGACTAATTCGACGATTAATTTGTGATAATTTCTCTACATTATATGTTTATCATCGCTAATTAGACGTAGTAAATGGTTACCGTCTGCATGATGTGATGTGACAATGCACAGCTAATGCGCACAGGCAATTACCATTGCAGAACATGCACCCACGCCACATCTTACATACAGTTGACAATGATTAACATAAGCACCCGCATACAAAAATATACATGTAGGAGCAAATCAGTACCATATTGTTACACAAAGCAGATGAAAGTCAACAGAGAATATACTGGCTTCAGACTTGTTGATTTGCCAGGACTGAATCAACGTGAAATATACATACCTACATTAGAACCAAGAAACCGGTTCACGAGGGAAGAGTACGGTAGTGAGGATAGGCCAGAACTCGGCTTCAACAGAACACCTCGGCAATGCCAGGTAGAGGTTTAGACAGGATGTACTGCATGCATAATGAGAAACGTGGATGGTACTCGAGGAGGACGACACCCGGGAACCTGTATTCAGCTTGGATAGGCCTACATTCAGAATGGAGAATGCAGGGGCCTGCATGTACATGTATATAGACGAAAGGCCTATGTATAGGCCTAGATGTACAAGTATTTGTCGGCATTAATTAAAGTCTTGAACACCTGGCACTCGGGAAGTCGATGAATGAATCTTGTGATGATTTATTTGGAATGCCATATGGCAGGTGCGAGGTCTAAAAACTTTTTTGGAAATTTTCGACAGTCCCGAAATTCTGAGGCACACCCATCCCATTTACCTTGGAAGGACTAACATTTTTGAGAAACGTTCCCCTTTCCCAGGACACACCAACTCGGCAAGATGGAAGGCCTACCTGACCATCAATCAGCAAGCTGGGGAAAAGATTCTCCAGGGTGTCAATCTTGGCCAGTTTTATGAATTGACTCTGACCAAGTTGCATTTTATACGATTTTTCATCACCACCATCATCATCAGGGACTTCTTGGACGTTTTCTGCCAAGTTTTAGCCTCATTAGCTAAAAACTGGCGAACTAATTGTTTAAGGCAAGACAGAAACGCCCACAAGCTCCCATTCAGGTGGAACAAGATCACAGCACACTTACGTGGAACAAGATCACAGTACACTCAAGTGGAACTGATTTTTTTGAAAGCGGGGTTGATAAAGATAAAGGTGCCATGGACATTGCACACTCTTGTCAAACAGATGTTGTCAAGAATCCACAGTACTCAATGTTTCAGGTACTGACTGTATTAGGAAGCCCCCTGTCGTAAATTTTTTGAGACACGACTCATGTCTGAATGCTCATTTGAACGACCAATAGGTTTCAGATCAGCGCCCAGTCTAACCATTGCACCTACACTTTCCATGCAGCTTAGTAAACAAGACAGAAAATGAAGCCTACACAAAAATGAAGCCTACACAAAAATGAAGCCTACACAAAAATGTTACAATGGCCTAAACAGGCCTGGCAATGTGTAGCAATGAACTATCCCAAAGTCAGTTGCAGTAGGCAGCAATGCAATGTACTACAGCCTTGGAAAAGCACATTTTGGCAGTTACTGTAGACATGGCCAGTAGGCCTAACCTTTAAATCAAGCAGGGAAAGCAGGTCGAACACGTTGTACAAACCAACCTGATCACTTGATCTATTATAATGTCAAGTACGTGCACCTCACAAGTTTACATTTGTAGTTGAACAGAATAGGGTATGAACATGGCAGTGAATGCTTAAGGGTTGTGACGTCTCAAAGGGATGTGACATCACTAGGTCGTGACATGTCTACCAGGCAAAGTTTGGCTGTTGGGAGGTGCTGCAGGACACGAGGTGCTGGTTGCTAACCTGCACCCTAGAAGGATGTTGCGGCAACTCATCAAAGCCTCATCAGAACGGAAGATAGGTGCAAGTGACAAGGGGGGTCATTGGTGAATGACCAGTAGGTCCCCAATGATGACTTATCCAGGTAGCTTCTATAGTGCACAGTACCATAATGCAAGACGCAATGTAAATTGACATGTCTGAGAACCTCACGCTGTAGTGCTCAAGCAGCAAATGATAAGGTGACCTGTCTACCTCAACCTTTTCCCCAGGGGAGGGTTTTAAAAACATGTTCAACGTTTTCATTTTGAGTCCATAATTTTTAATTATTCTAACACGGGACCATTTTACGATAAATGATCATTGAATTTCCCTGGAAAAAGATTATGTTACATTTACATAATGTACCATGAGGAGGAAGGCCAGGGGCAGTAACAGTATCAATATCGTTATCAATCCACAAGATAATCTGGAACTGTTAAGGGACCATCTCAGAAGTAGTTTTTTGATACATAAATACCACCCTAGTGTAGCCTTGTCTCAGTGTTCAAAAGCACAAGACTACTGCATTCTGTGTTTCACACCCTGACACCAAATTATGACTTTTGAGATGGTCCCCAATTGACTTGGAGGTTCCATTTTTGGAGTAAATAACATTAGTACTCCGAAGTACCAATGCCTTCTCCAGCCACCACCAGTGCAAATGTACAATGCTAGAGATGTTATTAGTTATGTCAGCAGGGGTCAAAACATGTTATTGGGGCAAAATACCAGGTATGAGTTGATATTATGCAAGTAGCCCAATGCTCAATGGGTTTTTTCAAGTTTATTGACCAATAATCCGGACAACCAATGTTCCGGTTAACGACTTTTAGGTTAGTCCAGCAATCAACCAACTCGTGACCTATTGCAACTCCCTGGTACTTTGTCCCACAATATTGATGCCATGATGATATGAAATAAGGCCCAGAGGAAAAACCTACCTGTCAGACACATAAATATATTGTACCTCGTTGTACATAGTAGTTTTAGGGGTCAACTAGACTACAAAATTAAGATACCCTGCCATGCAGTTTCATCTGCAAAACAGGTGAGTCTGAGAGACTCCAGATGGTGCATTGCATTGAACACCGCAGTATGGCATGCAAGAAAGAATTAGAAATTGTTGCACCATCCCTCCACCACTGGTTTGAGAAGACCAAACTGGACCAGACCAGTATCAACTTCACCACACCGTGTGCCAAGATGCAAACCCAACAGCTACATGTAGGCCAGGGGTGACGATGCCATTTTGACTTGGGTGTCCTATGTCCTACAACTCAAGTTGATGGAAGCCACTGTCAACACTAACTTCTCAACCCAAGCCAAGGCCTGGTACATGTACAGTAATGGGGTAGCGGACTTTCGCCATTTTGAGGCCTGTGCAAATATCGAATTTAGGTCAACAACGCCAACTGCTGATGGCGTAAATGATGTCATATGACATTAAGAGAAACAAGCGACCAGAGCCAGGATGCGTCATAACACAACAATGCAGTGGTCCCTGCGAGAAGTGTCTGGTTTTGCTCCACGCCTGATTCATCTTGTACGTTATTTTTCTGGTATCAAAATAAACTTCTTTAAAAGCTGTGAAAAGGTACATGAGTGACTGAGCCTCCTAGCGTATTGAATTAGTCACTACCTCATTGGCATCAACACTGTTGAAAGAACCCAAACCAATGCAAGGGCAAGACAGGTGATTATGTTGTTAGATTTGTAACTATGTTAGGGATTCACACAAAAACTATGAACTTGGGATGAAAACATACTGATTTCTGCTTGAACTTGAATGCCAAGGCCTGCAGAGCCATGTGACATGCCTGAAAACAAGAAAGTACCAAACTATACTCTGACTATACAACAAGAGCGTGTTGACTGGACAAAATAAAGCCATATCTGGACATTTACCAGTACATAGATGATGGATTGTACTATGGGACAGATGGTACCAACAGATAGACGAATTCAAAGAAGTTTGTTTTGGCACTGACCAGTCATGCGTTTCACCGCGAACAAAGGATCGCCTTCTCAATGTCTCTCGGCATTGTCCGAAATCGGCTTAGGCCTTCTGATTGAGCGCATTTGAATTGTTTTGGCGTTCTTCGAATTCGTCTATTAGAACATCTGTCAAGGAATTCTGATCCCTATTTCATATTTAGCATCGTGTTGATGTTATTCTGCAACATTTTTAGGAAGTTTGACTAAGACATCATGTAACATAGCCCACTATTTGGAGGGCATGGTCCACTGCGAGAGCCTAGAAATGGAGGTATTGCGCAATCACTCCTGACCCTGGCACCACGCCAAATACTTACCAGAGTCCGTGTCCAATGTATTCCCCACAGAAACTGTCACAGTCTTATTCCACGGGTTGGTTTTTGGCATTGGTGCCTCAACATATGTCTTATTGTCGAAGAGTTTCAAGTCCTTGGCCTCCTTTGTTTCCTTATTTGCCGTTTCTTTAGCACTTTTGCTTGTCGCAGCACCATCAACATCGACTTGACCAATATCATTTGAATCCACCACTGCTTCCTCTGTTTTTACGAGAGTCTGCACATCATGTTTCGTGGAAAGATTCTTGTTATCGTATTCAAGTTTATTATTATCACCTTGTAATGTCACTTCCTTGCTCTGCTGCCCTAAATCTGCCTGACTTTGACAAGGGGCAGCCTCAACTTCTGTGGAAGCCATTTTGGATTCAGCTCACACACAAATGCACTGTGCAATGTACAGTATCTGTGAATTCAGAAAGATCCACAACCAAATTTGAGCCCCTTGGATTAGCAAATCCAAAAAGAACACACTCTTTCACCCACAAATAGTGGTTCAATATATGGCACTTTCGCCATATAAGTAACACAGAGGCCCGAAAAGTGCTAAAGTTTTGGTATAACCACAACAATATGTTGCAATAATCACTGGCTTCAAAGCCCCACACAGCAAATAACCTTGCACTTCTAGGTCACAGAAGCTTGATAACTATCCGAATATCTCCCAGCTGTCAAGCTCACACACAACCAAGACCACGTAGACACACAAGCAATATCCTAGGATAGTTGTCAATGATATCCACACGATAGGGATGGTATCTTTTACGAACAATCTGAGATTATTTCAGAAGTGTGCCTCAGTTTTCTTTAAGATTTCGTGCAGAAATCAGTCCACGCACACGCATGCACGTTCCTTGAGCGTTTTTACAGCCTAAAATATAAGCCTCGTTTACAATCTCCAGGGATGTATCAGACCCTGTTATTGAGTTTGTGAGGAGTTAGTAAGTTCTGGATATGGAAGACGAAATTGTTACAACGAAAATCGGTGCGATTTGGACAACATGGCATGAGAAAAATTAGGCTTTTTCTCCTCGCTAGCACATGTCGCCATTAGCGCAAGGGAAGGGAATGAAATGCGCATGCGCGGAATCCATTTACCTCACGTGATGAGATTCCACGTGGTCATGTGTTTGTAAACATTGGCCACATGACACCTCCACAGTGCCACTTAGTACCACAACCACCAGAATTATATGCGTTGTCACCTTTGCTATTTCTAAATATACTTTAGAGAGATACTTTGGAGCACAACTATCGCTGCACTAGGTGACTCATAACGCCATGCCACACCCAAGAATCTTATGTTATTCGGACTCGATCCAATCTCTGGCATCAGTGGGCCAAGAAGACGTCCTCGTTGTAATTATTATGGTGCAAATAATACAGTAATCATTGCTAATTCTTTGGTTCACTCTTGCGAGAAGCAGTTCATCGTTGACGCAAGAATAGCAGGACTCAGACTTTAACTGTGGCCAACTTAAAAAATTTCCTTTAATCCATCTAAAATAATCTAATAGTTGAATCCTATGATTATAAGAAATAACGCCGAATACAATTCAATATACTTTATTCTATATCTTATGGAGCAAACACACATCATCATACATCCTGTACATGTATACTATTATAGCACATCCTTTTATTGGTATGCCATTGGTAAGGGGAGCACAAAAGCTGCTTCAAGCTGGTGATGATCATCTTTGGACAACGAGATGATAGGCCTACAACTCAATTTTCATGTAGTTTCAAGCATTTGGCATCAGAGGTGATTGAGATCAAGGTTGTTGAGTAAATGATTGAGTGATTTCTGTTTTCTTATGACCATGCCGGAGGATCTTGAGACCAAGGCCACACTGTGGGGAACCAAGGTCGACTTAAGGGCAGCTAGACCTAGATATGTCTCATAAACAGGGCCAGGTTGTTACATTGGGGCTTTGAGGCTGAAGACATTGGATGCAAATATACTTGTAGATTTTTTTGGTCCACCCTTATTGGAAACCTTGCTATCTTACTGAAAAAGGCCGGATTCTCGGATGGGCATAAAAAGCAAGTGTGCAGAACTATCAGATTGCGGCTTAAACTATACATATCCACTACCTATTAAAAAGATAAAAGCTTCTTTTGGAGAAATGCAAGTATGCAAGGCTCTGTACGACAAAGCTTTTGATT
This sequence comes from Lineus longissimus, assembly GCF_910592395.1. Lineage (NCBI taxonomy): Eukaryota > Metazoa > Nemertea > Pilidiophora > Heteronemertea > Lineidae > Lineus > Lineus longissimus. Next base: position 1,536,891 of record NC_088316.1, read on the forward strand.
TCAGATACAAAACTGGCTTCCAGTTCATTTTCTGACTGGCACCGTGCACACACAATATATACATAGCAAAATAAATAAATATATATGAAGTACGGGTCTTTCGTTCTTTGAGAGGTTAGACAGTAGCAGTTGAGAGCAAGAGCATTGAGTGTCTTTTTTGGAAACCAAAAACGTAACTTTTTTGTGGACCACCCTGTATCTTGACAAGATGGATCAAATCAAAAATACATAAGCTCGCCTTATGCAGTTTTATCATGCAAAGACAAAGCAAAACGTCTGGAAAACTTTGAAAGTTACAGTTTTCAACTAATTTTCTTACAGACACTGCAGCGGGTATTTTGGATAAGTCCAAAATGCCACCCAATGCTCCAACCCAAAATCATGCATCAACTAACTTTATCCCACTAAAGAATGAGACAGTATAAATACAACTTTAACATAGCTGTCTTGATGCAAGACGTCAGTCCATTTGTATACATATTAGCTTTTAGCGCGTTTGGTTTTCTTTTTTCCTGTCTTTTTATATGGCAGAAGACCTTCGTAGGCTTCTATTGTGTCTGGGTAGTACTTGTCGATTTGTTTCTTCATGCTGTCATGAATGGCTTTCCTGAAAAAGATACAAGAATCTTCTAATGCATATTGATGAAAAGGCAGTCGCTCCCCGAGTTCACCACAGGGTTTTCTCAAAGGGTGGTACCTACGACATTCAAGAGGTTTTGCCAGTGTGGAACACAGGGTTTTCTCAAAGGGTGGTACCTACGACATTCAAGAGGTTTTGCCAGTGTGCAACACAAGGCAGGGTGGCCAGCAATTTCAGGTAGAGTGCCCCACAGAACCCTTTTACAAAATTCTAGGGGCGACTCTTCCAAAGTAGGGTAGTAACCTGCCTAGGTAGAGTGGAACGCCCTGACAAATGACTTTGTGGAGAACACTGGCTTCAGTTACACATGCAGGCTTTATTACACCTCAGCACATTGTTTCCTCTTATAACTAAAAGTGACATTTCTTGAAGCAGTGCTGTGCATTTTTTCTTTTAATACTTTTGTGCTGGAAATACACACCACTGTCAATCAGCTACTGCTACTCAGTAAACCAAGGAAAGTATTCACAGTTCATCTCATTGAAGAATACTGCAAAGCCGATGACCTTTTGAGATAACTGAGCATCCTGTCCTTTTAATATGTACCTACCTGAAATCAGCTTGATGAAACAAGAATGAACCAATGTGTCCATTCTTGAGATAACGTAATTCAACGCCTGGCCAAATGTCCTGCATGGGGATGACCTTATCACGAGGCATATACGCGTCCTTCTCTGCCGAAACGACAATGACTAGACTCGGGTCGACGGGGACAGAAAAGTTCACCAGATGCGTACACTGATCCATTATTCCCCGCATAAACCCTAGCACTTCGGCCTTCAACATCTGCCGGTCTTCACCTTTAACTTCAGTCGTACGTTTCGGCTCCTTCGACTTTTTACGAAAGTCAAAACGATCGAAAAATGCTTTCTTTTCATTGGCTACAGTGCTGTAGCTGGCAGAAGCTTGCGCTGGACTATTTTTACCACTGGTACGGTTGCGTGCAGCTTTGAGAGTTCCGCTAGCGCTGAGGCTGCGTTTGGAGTCCGGGGCCTCACCTCCTGCTGGCTGATTGTTATCGCTCGTAAGGTTTTGTGCCATGGTGAGAGTTCTACTGGCCTGAACTCCCCCTTGCTGATTATCAGAGGCCAAAGTGGTGGCCTCAATGTCGCTCTGATCCTCTCCAATGTCTGACCGTACAACAGTTTTCTTCTTGGCACTCGTATCATCTCTTGGATCTGGATTACGTAATGACATGTTCATGATTTCATGAATGCCCGCCTGAGTGGCTTTATCGTCGAGGTAATCCTGGTGATACTTTTCTAAATCGTCGACGTTTTGTTCATAATTCTCCGCAAACTCTTTGCCGAGAATAAAGGCCCTCTTTTTGAGACTCTGGAAGGACAATATGAACTTTTTAAAGAGAGATTACAAAATACAGATAAATTGCAGAACTAGGTTGTTGATGTCATGACCACATAAGTAGTTTTATGAATCCATTTAATTCATGAGTCCAATTTCAAATTCAAATACCTCAGGGGATGACCTTCCTTACTTCATTGTTCAAGTTACTTCAGGCCAACTTCTTACCTCATTAGGATCTGTGATGAACTTCCCGACTTCATCTTTGTAAAAGTTGTCCGCCACGTATTGAGACTCTAGGAGATGCCACGGTATGGCCCCACTCATCACGCCCTGCATCGGAAGACGAAGATTTATAATCAAAACGGAAAATGGGAAATACAGTGGAACCTCCCTGAAGTGGAAACCTCAGTAAGGAGAACATCTCTCTGAATCTATTAAGGACAGTGATTTTGGTCCTTCACACGTCATTTCTTTACGATTTAACCTCTGTGATCAGGACACCTCCCCATCAAGGACAGCATTTATCTGTCCCAAGGTGCATTTGGGTCAGTCCAAAAGTTGCAGAAGTGCGACTTTGGCAGTCTCTGATGTAAATTGTATGCCACAACGACGCACTTCAGCAGCCAAAGGGTTACGCTGAGATCTTTTTCAGCATTCATCACCGCTCGAGTTCCATGGAATTAGTATTCTTACCTGGGTGAAAACGTTTGAAGCGGTCGACCAGGAGAGACATGGTGTAAGGGACAGTGGCTTGTCCCAATTGGTGGCTGCAATTGATGCCATCTGAAACAGGAATAATTTTGTTGAACTATCATCAAAGGCCAACCAATAATTTCTGTATTCCTAACAGGGCCTGGTTCTTCAAAACGAGTTCTGTCACTGTAGCTGGTGTAGCTTAACTTGGCATTTAGTCTAATGGCCTCAACTGGAGGAGATGACCCCAGCGTTTGTGGCAAAACTTGATTTGAACAACCACATCCTGGATCCCGGCCCCTTCAGTTTTTGTCTTTCAGTTCTGAGAGTCACAATGTAGTTCCCAGTCCTTCCCATCTACTACTGCTAACACCTAATATAGGTTCTTCCTGCTGGCCAAATGCCGACTTCCTACTTGCCACAAAGTGCATTACCTACCCAGTGACTCTATAAGCCAGGTGGTAACCCAAACATCTCCCCGCCTGTAAACTACAATGAGACCCAACAATATCACCTTCAAGAAGTGAAATCTTGCTTATAACTTACATGTCCTCCCATTGATAAACCGCTGATGCCAAGCGGGCCATAGCCATTCCTCTCACACCAATGGAAGAGAGCAACCGACTCACAGATTAGGGCACCACCCATTACGAACAGATCACTGACATTATGAAGACTGGAACGCCTGGAAAAGGATTGAGTAGATTCAGATCGAGCAATCTTGGCAACTGACATCCCTGGGATCACAGGCCACTGAATTAGGGGTCAGTCAGGGGTTGAAACATTGTAAAAGCCTCTAAGTTGAAAGAGAGAGCAAGAAAGAGGTAGCCATAACTCGTGGTACGACCACCACTGTCTCTTTACTCCGTCATTGTGTATTGATTGTTTCAAATTTAAATTTTTCCTATTTAATCTCTGTTACACCGTTCAACGTGATATAAAATTCAAAGTACATTACATACTTACAGCTGAGCAGGAGGTTTTCGCACACCATCTGGTGGAGAGTTAAGGAACTGCTGGTTACGGCGAAAACTTTCCTCTGGCAGTTTAGCATCCTTAGCAATTGAGGACTAAGGACACTCATTTCCTATGAGCACCAGTAACCAAACAATAGATATTTTCAAAGAAGTTTGTTTGGGTGCTGACCAGTCATGCGTTTCACCTGGAACAAAGGGGTCACAGTGGCATTGTCCGAAGTTGGCTTAGGCCTTTTGACATTTGATTTGTTTTGGCGCTGATTCATCTTGGTCGAAAAGACCTATAAAAGGATACAATAAGGGTTCTCCAGAATGATGGAGGCGATGCCGTATTCTTTGAGCAAAGGTCTGGCAAGGAGGAAGCGACGTCGATTAAAATGCTGAAAGGGAAAAAAACAATATAAGAATACCCTGAGGACAAATCTCACATTTCAGAATTTGAATTTCGACACAATCTGGGCATGTCTAGCCTGTGTTACACAGCCAGATCAATGCACCATGTCTGCGCTAGAGAAACAGATGTGGAACTGACTTCTATTGGTTCAATGTTCCCCAGGTTCTCCGTGTTCCCCAAGTTCTATTTTCCCCCAACATAAAGAGGGTTCTACGCTCCACATGACATCAGACTTTGTCTAGTAGTTGTGGTCATGTGGTCAGACCAGCACACAGCTTAACAGTTCCCGATGTGAACTCCAGACATCTGGCAAAACTCCAAAAGGATTATGACACTGGAAATGCTGCTGATGATAAATAGCCTTGTTGACAATCTGACCCCTTGACCTAATTATTGTATGTCTGACTGTTGCAATTCTTTTTTTGGTCTATAGTATGTTGTTCTGTGCCAGACAGAGGAATTCGACATGATTTCCCTGGCATTATTGGCATAGATAGTGAGGTGATCTTCAAGTCATATTGACGATCACAGCAGTAGACTTACATGATCTCCGGTTCCAGCAAGGTGTAGGACAGTAGGTTTCAGGTTGCCACGCCACTGAATCGGAAACAGCATTTGGAACCTGGAAACACAAGAGTAGACTTTAAAGAAATGAATCACATCATGAGAATTTGTCCACAGAGACCAGGAAGCACAAAACACTATCAGTAACAATATCACATCATGTAGACCATTGCATAGTATCAAGTGTACATCTAGACTGTGAGTGCCCTTCATGGGTGTACACATCATGCAGTTTACATCACGGCATGCATATTAAATCTTGCGTAGAAATAGTCTCATTTTTCAAGAGCAGAGACTGAAATTATGCATTCTATTACTGCCACTTTTCATAAAGTTGCCATATGTAAAATAAGTCAGACGAGCCTGAAATCGGCCCCAGCTAAAACTCCCTGTTGTTTTGAATCTTTAGACTTTACCTTGCAGTTTTGACTTCTTTTGGCATGATTCCTGGCAGCATCTTCTCAAACGGGCTGAGGAAGTGTCCTTCAATGAGTCGACAGTCGCCGGACAACTCCTCCTTGTCGATGTGGATGGGATAGTCACTTGGCACGACATGTTTACACTTGTCACGATTTGTCATGATAGACTGGACCTCGAAGAGTCTGAAGAAAGAAAGGTCCCTGTCATTCAAAGTAACAAGAAGGCACTTGAACTCTACCAGTAGAACTTAGTAGAAGCAGCAACTCAGCTGGGAGTCGAACCCACAACCTCTTAAACATGAAGCAGACGCTCTTCCACTGCACTACCTCTGTCCTACACTGTTTTTAGCAGCGCAGACCTTAACAGTATGGCAAGTGCTGTAACAATAACAAGTGGTCTGTTGAAATAAAAAAAACTATCAACTTGTGGGCACCAGGACTTTCCCGATTGTGGGTGGAGATGAACACCTTTTGGTTTGGGGTCCCGACCTACGTGAAGGCCTGCACAACGCCGGTACCTACCTCTTGAGACTGGTAGGATTGCCCCATCCTTTTGTGAAGAATTTTGTGAGCAGTAGCTTTCGATAAAATTGGTCAAGGCGACTCATTTTGGTAGCGTATCACAGGGCAGCAGGAAGAAGGCGACTACTAAGCAGGCTACAGCATGGCAGCGCTGACTATATCACATCATCTGCGTGTAAAAAAAGACATTAGAAAATGTAAGATCTGGTAATGAACTAAGTCAAGAAGTAGAACCAGGGTTCTCCACAGGGTTTTCCCCCCGAGGCCAAGTCACAAATGACATCCGTCCTGCTTTGCGTCAGTGATGGGCAACGTACGTGCAAGTTGTGTGCCAATGACGCATTAGTGACGTGCTTATCCCTCTATGATTTGCATATATTACGCACGGCACTGGGTAGCCTAGCGCATCAATGAGGTGATTTACGGGATGTTAATTTTGGCTGCAGTGAACTGAAAGGAAAAGCAGACGAATTCATGGTGAAGGCCATCCTCGGCACCAAGTGGTTTTCCATATGCTCCAGCTCTCGCTATTACAAACTGCAGTTGACGGTGCATGAATGATATCAATCGTAAACTACATGCATATGACGTAACATAGGCCTAGGCCTACAATCTACATGATAAATAATAGGGGGGCCTACATCATTGCCATCATAGGCCTATATAAGTATATTGATGAATGATGGATCACGGATGGAAGAATGAATGACCAATCTGAATCATTTTTGCACAGATTCATCACACAAATGGGTCGGTAAAACATCCTATTAAATAGGCACACCTTAACCTAGCTGTCAAATACCCATATCGTCAAATAGATTTCTGATACAACTTACTAATTTCATGAAATTATAACATATCTCGACCTTCAAATGACAAAAACGTCGTTGTTTTCGCAGACTCAACCTTGACCCCACACAGCAGTTCGACCTCGTTCTGATTTAGTGTACCATTTTTATGATAGAGGGCGACACCGTACAGTAAGGTGGCACCACACAGTGCGGAGGACGGCATCAAGAGCAGCATCAGGTCTCATTGGAGTTTTTTTGTTTCATGCACGGCCAACCGTAGTTCCGAAAAAATCATTGATTTCTTGGTTCTCACAGTATGCCACTGATGATTTAGCAGTTGTTTTGGCAAAGACATGCTATCTGGAGTTTCAGACACCTAAAGTGCTACTCAATAGGCGGCTAACAAGAAACTACGCATTTTACTGTTGTTGCCGACGTATGTTTACACTGAACTTGGGATGTGCGTCGGGCCCGTGTTGAAATGTCGTGGTGCGTTTTTCGCTGATTTGTGCAAAATTCAACATATCTCGAAAGTTCAATGGTTGACCCTCGATTTTTTTGATTTCGTGTAGCGTAAGCAACTGTCTTTCACGGAGAATGGTCACTGTAAGAATTATACAGGAGGAAATGTATAATATTTTGGGTTTTCTGTGATTGTCCGACCCAATGGGCAATATTGCCATTTGGGATGGTGAACAGAGCTAGGAGCCAATGCGATGCTTATGATTTATTTAAAGAAATAAAATGCCCGATTTAACATCCTGCAGAATCAGGGAAATCGGGCGTTTCCAGTGATAAACGACACAAATGGTTTGTCCTCATGCAATCACATTGGAAACGCATTTTGAAATAGATGTACGTCCTGTTAACGGGGAACGTCATCATTGCGTACATTCGGGAAAAACTCCCTAACGAGACCTTAAGTAGGCCCCGGACAACCGACACGGGGTAGTCTTTCAGTTCCTGCTGAGGCCTAGAATGTGGACGAGCATAATTGACTCTCGCACAACTACGCCCAACCTCGCGTGGCATGTGGAAGGTATGTTACACATTGTGGCCAAACTGGGGATTGAGACCCGCTTTCAAATGGCACAGATTCTAGGCCTATAAAATCGCCTAGGATCCCATGGAGACTAAGACCAGGGCGACAAAGTAAATAGTATTTGGAACAGGTTGGACCCATTCATGAACATGGAAAGGGCCTGCGTCTAAGAACCACATTTCTCTCCCCACTGTGTACGAGTGCCACCTGATGAAGGCATTCTCCAAGCGTCGTCAGTCGTGATCGTTATTCTCAATTCTCACTCGATCTACTGACTATTCAGTGGGTGCATGTAAATTGTATATTTGGCCCGGCACCCAGGAGATTGTAATGAAGAGCATTCTCCAAGCATCGCCAATGGTGATCTTTTACGCTTGAGTCTCACTCGACCTACTGACTATGTGAGAATTTCAGCGGGTGCATGTAAAATTCGACAGACAGACCGAAGATTTGGAGATTGCACTGAGTCCAACGCTTTTTCAATGATCCTATTTGGAGAAGTTGAGGTACTGCTGGAAGATATTTTTGTATGAGAAACCAACATCTGTTATGTACGGTGGCCCATAGAGGACATGCGTTTATTTTCAATATAATAGAATTTATTTTTTACAATGCGTTTTTTTTCTCTCGAATTACAACCGCCGTCGAAAAAATAATTCCCACCGCCATGTTAAAAATAATAATTCCCACCACCGCCAAGGAAAATAATATCCACCGCTATGGAAAATAATATCCACCGCGGTGGAAATAATATGTTTACAACCACGATTGTGGCTGGACTAGTATCAGGTCAAGGAGAGTAACAACATAAGAAAGATCGGAGCGGGAGCTAATTCGTTATTGACACCGGGTGGATATTACTTCCCACCGCGGTGGATATTATTTCCACCGCGGTGGATATTATTTCCACCGCGGTGGATATTATTTCCACCGCGGTGGATATTATTTTCCTTGGCGGTGATGGGAATTATTATTTTTTACCCGGCGGTGGAAATTATTTTTTCGGCGGTGAGAAATAAATCCGACGGCGGTTGTAATTCGAGAGAAAAAAAACGCATTGTAAAAAGAAAAATATTCTAATATATTGAAAATAAACGCATATCCTCTATGGGCCACCGTAGTTATGCTCAAGTTGGCCCTTTAAAATTTTTTTCAATGGTTGCAAGACCCACGCCAACCAAAACTCGAGGCAAATGCCCAAATTCTGTGTCACAGTGCCTGAATGATGATGATGAATGATCATAAATGCAAACGATGAGAACAAAAAGGTTCCTCCAAAAAATGATTTATGACGGCGATTACCTTCCAAATACGAAAATCGGGACGGCGCCTGACTGATATATCTACAGGCGGGTCTGGTGATTGAGTGTAAAAAGTCAACTTAGCCAGGCCTATATGGTGTATAACTGCCTCTCCTAGCGCATCCGGAACATCTACTCCCTTTAAATGTAGGGTATCAAAAACCTTGGTGGTCAAGATGCTCCCAGGAAGCCCTTGATTGAAGTTGGCTCCGGCACAGGCACATGGAAATAAGAGCTCAATAGCCCCCTAATCGACGTAACCCCCCCCCCCCGCCCCCACACACACTGACATCACACGTAAAATATTGGCACGTGCCTGTGGTTGGCTTTTTACAAGCAATCAGAAGATCTAAAAGAAAATCTAAAAAGAGGTTAATGTGGGGGCTGTCTCTTAGTCGCATGACAAAGATGAAAGCCAGCAAATTAAATCAATGGAAAATAGTTGGCAAGATGGTTGTAGCTTTATTGGAAAATAAACAGAAATCGTCACATCTGATGTAGAAAATATTAACGAGAGGTGGGGTGATTTGAAAACCCCTAGTTATACGTATGGTTACTGTATTCCACAACGATATGTAAAGTAATGTTGCTGTATTCCACAACGTTATGGAAAGTAAAGGTTTCTGTATTCCACAACGTTATGGAAAGTAAAGATTGCTGTATTCCAGAACGTTATGGAAAATGAAGGTTTCTGTATTCCAGAATGTTATGGAATGTAAGGTTGCTGTATTCCAGAACGTTATGGAAAGTAAAGGTTTCTGTATTCCAGAATGTTATGGAAAGTAAGGGTTGCTGTATTCAAGAACGTTATGGAAAGTGAAGGTTGTTGTATTCGACAACATTATGGAATGTGAGGTTGCTGTATTTCGCCGCTTACGTTTATAAAAGCAAGATTGCTGTATTCTGCAGAAAGACGGTAGCGCCCAATGCTCTGTTTAACCATGGTGAGAAAGACGAGACGTGACCCTTTCTCAGCTTGGTCCAACAGTGAGCACTGCATCTCATTGCTCCGCAAACCTGCGTAGATTTCTGGTCCGCCTGCCTTATTGCAATATCGGTTGGCCGATTCAAGACCGCCCCAAAAACCGGCCGAGGAAGGATGCGGCGACGACCCAATAAAAAGTTTAGTTCTCAAATTTGCCCTGGTGTGTATCTTGCTTCAGGTAGGTTAGCATCCGCACACTAAAGCGATTCATTGCAACTGTGTGGTTGTTCAATAGCAATGGGACCCTTTTTTGTGCGACCACCGTGGGGGCGACTGACGACACGTCCAGTCCGCCGAGGCTGAAGAAATACGCTCTCCCCTAGTGGGACGGGCCATGCCGTCTACGACCAGTCATGCAGTCGAGATCGAGTCAAGAAACCCTCCTCCCAGCTAGACATTGCGTCATCCTAATTGGATCTCAGGACGGGCGAGGTCGGTCCACTGCGTCCGGAGTATACCAATGACCGGCCTTTGCATCGTTTCTAAAATACGCTCACATTCACTTTCATTATAACCTACGTATTTTAAGAAAATATACAAAGGCCAGCTCTGATAGGATGCAACAGAGCGTAGGCAAAGCAGTTGTTGCAGGTATTTCCGAATCGAATATTTGGTAAGACTTCCGGTCGTATCCTCCAAAGCGGAAGTGCCATGTTCACTGGCAGCATCAGAAGTAAGTTATAGAAATTAGCTAATCACAGGCGTTATTTCGGAGCGACTTCCAGCCAATTCTTTCGGAAAGAAGTCACTAAGGCTTCAGTTGCGTCTTCTATTTGGACAGACCTGAGGAAGGTTGGCCATTATTTCTCATTGTTTAGTGTTGTATGCATGCACATCTCCTTGAATAGCGTTGTTCTACTCGTTTTTAATCACTATATAGAATTACGACAGAGGTAATGGGTTGTCACAGCTGCAAGGCCCGCGACGAGAGATTGATACCTAGTTTCTCGACGCGACATCTAACGGTGCATGCTGAGGCTTGGAGTCGCATACTGTTTTATAACAATGGAAATAGGTGAATTCCTTAACGAAGCTTTGGAGGCCTGCATACTGTTTTATAACAATGGAAATAGGTGAATTCCTTAACGAAGCTTTGGAGGCCTGCATACTGTTTTATAACAATGGAAATAGGTGAATTCCTTAACGAAGCTTTGGAGGCCTGCATACTGTTTTATAACAATGGAAATAGGTGAATTCCTTAACGAAGCTTTGGAGGCCTGCATACTGTTTTATAACAATGAAGAGAAGTGACTTCCTTAAACGAAGCTTTGGGATGTGCAAACTGTTTTTTACAATGGCAATAAGTAAATTCCCTAACAAATGGCAACGTATCTTTTCACACTTTTAAAATGTTTCTCTTTTTTCTTGTAATCTTTTCTAACGACGAACGTCATTATCTCGTCACAGTTACTCAGAGCAGTGTTCTTCACAAAGGCCGTTGTATGCTTGGGGCGTGGTTTGATGGAGAATTTCCTTAAACCGACGGACCCGTTGTCTGAGATGTCAACAACCTCTGTAAATCTGAAAACGTGACCCTTCTCGTCGTCCGCGAAAAAGACGTCGTTATTTCCGTCAAAAATTTCACACTCCCGGCAGCTTGCGTCATCAAGACGAAAGGTTCCTTGTATATTCCTGTAACCACGCCGCCACGAAAATTGACACATATCTATTGAGGATTTCTTAGGGAATAATCCAAAAATGTATAAGTCACCATCAAGAGTCTGCGATGTGCCGAACGCTTTTTCTGGACTTGCTACACAGGGTACAGTACCATCTGCGATCTTTTGACCTTGACCCAAGATAATTACAGGTGCATCATAAGACACATTGTACATCTTTATTATTTTCCCTTCGCATTTCACGAAGATTTTACTATATTCGCGCAAATAAAGAGGTGGGACATGCCTCGATCCTTTTTGGCCAAAACATCGATCTTTTTCCTGCCAAATCAGGGTAAACACGCGTTGCCCAGTCTTCAAACTGTAAACAAATAATTTGACCCGCTCATCTGCTCGTGTTACAATACATGAAAACATCACCCACATTTTCTCTGGGTAAAAGGTATAGAAGACAGAATCTGGGCGGTCCTCTATCAACAAGCTGGATTTCTCCCGAAAAGTGTTTTCAATGATGCTGTACTGGTAGATCTTGATTTTATCCGGCGCCGCAATTCCAGTAAAGAAGAATACGACCATGTCGTACTCGACGTCGCGTCCCCAGGCGTCGTATTGGGTCAAGGTCACTGGTGGTACAAATGTGATACTTCGAGCGGGCGTGTACAACGTTCTGTCACACTAAAGTTGTTTTGAGAAAAATGGAACTGTCAATATCGATGTTGTTGTAACGTTAAGTTAGAATACAGACTTGAACAGCATGTGGGCCCCTACTTATTATCTGGCGATGTTTCAATTTAGATACCAATCATTTTAATCGGGAAGAGCCATACACGCTAGGGACCATGGCTAATAAACTTTGAGTAGGTAAGCATACAGTAACATTGATAAACTTATCAAATATTTTATATTAACAACAAACACACTGTCACAGATATTTTTATAATCTGCAATCTAACAAACGATTCCGAAAGGCGAGAAATATACAAACCCTTCGCCGGAACAGACGACATCCATGTTGTCTGCTTGTATCACGTGGAAACTTCCGTCCGTCCGTCTGACACATCACGCTATAGCCATGGAAACACATGACCATACTTCTGCAACCTCGAATTCCGAGACAGAGGGTAGCACAGCTCAGACGGGATATAATCAAAATGTTTCTATTCAGTGGCTTGACGATTATGAAATCGATTGCCACGTTTTCGTAATTCGCATTCGTAGTGACCATTCCTTCTCTTCAATTATTCTCAAGAATGCTATGATTCCTCTTTCGATAGGTAACACCTGGAAGAAAGTATACTTGGCTTCCATTTCAAAGGCTGATCGAAAGCTGACATGATGGTCAAGCATATTCTCGGCCAGCATACACAGCCAAAGGCATCCATCCATGGATAACTTTTTTTGAAAATCTCAGAATAATAAAATGGCCTTGTCTGTGCCAATGGCCTCTAGTTCTAGCGAATGTGGCGAATAGCCACGAAATGACAATTTCGAGAATTCCGACTTTTACCGAGGTTGCTCAGCCATGTTTGTTCCCGGTCTGTACGAACATGAGAATGGCGCCAAGTGCCCGCCAACTGTTCGGGATGACACCTTCAACACCAATCCTGTGACACTTGCGGCACCGATACTAACATCTTGCCCCGCCGCAATGTTTTGAGATCGCTAAATCACTCACCCAAGCTCGGTAGTGGTGACTCAAACGCATGAGAGTCAGGATGCACCGATATATACATGTAACCAAAAAATACTCTCCACTATGCTGCACATCACACCACCAGTAGAGTGTGAGTGCAGTTACAGCAGATATCTTGCACGGAATGAAACTTATTGTATCAATATAATTGAAAATCGATACTTGTTTAATATAAAAAAGGTCCTTTTGAATACAAAAGTTGACATTATCGGGATTTAAGTACAGACCTTGTTGTTGTTTTTCTACTATGCAGCATGAATGGTATATAATTGTTCTATGATTGTTTCTGAAACGGAAATAATTAGGGCCATACGTTGATCAGTGCTGACACGATTGGATTGAACAATATTTGTACAAAATGACTGCCTCAACTGCGTATTAATGAGAAAGAAATTTGTTTTTTAGATTAGGCACTGTATGGGAAGGACTTGACATTCATTATAAACATATCACGATTTAAACATCAAATCGGAAAATGCTGAGCAATGGTGACCTTTTACATATCAAGTTCATGATATATATATATAGTCATATGCGTATAGTCATCGTCAAAATAAAGCGACATCATGAAAGGCACAGAAAGTTCACAATGATTAATGCAATTGGTTCACAGTGATTAATGCAGAAAGTTCACAATGATAAATGCAGTTGAATTCATTTGCCATTAAATCTGCCATTTTCAGTTTTTGAGCAAAAAATCTTAGTCACAACTGACTTTATTCACTAAATCCAACATACATGTATATCAGCCGTACACGATTACATAAAATAATAACAAACACACACAACACACATAACAAACATGTTAGCACCTTATAACTAGGCCAAAATAACCAGTATGGCCTAACTCATAATAAGGCTTAAAGGGAAATTTACATGTAACTCAATGATTCCCCAACTAGCCTACGCCGATCGGAAGCAACGTCAGCCAATTCATGCAGGTACGGAACCACGTCATCAAATATATACAGACGCTGGGTCCTCCGTAAGGAGGCCGAAGGAAATATCACTTGGGCGGTGATGACATGACCAGACACAAGTGATTATCTGGCATCCTGGCACCCGTTGTTTTCATACTCCGATTTTTACGACATGGGCGTAAAAAAGCCTAATCTCAGGTTGTTATCTGGGGGCCAACTGCCGTTCATTGTCGCTTTGGAGGCATTTATTCCATTTATGAATCAATGGGTGATATGAATAAAGACCAGCAAGTACTTTTATATAAAACTCCATAAAGCCCGCAGCACACTAGCCGCCAACTTTGGCGACAAGAAGCGTTCAGCTGACGCCTCTAGACGCCGAAGTTGGCGGCCAGTGGATCCCGGTCAGAGCACACCTGCCCAGAATCGACGTCCAGAGCGTCTTTTCCACCACTTTAGGCTGCCATTTTGAAATCATGTGACATCAAGACGCATACTGATTGGCCATAGCCTCGCCGCCGACGCCAATTCAGGCGGCAATCCGTAGCACACCTGGCTTCTTCTTGCGTTCAAACGCGGCGACACGCGTCAAAAATCAAACATGTTAGATATTTGGCGTTAAGTTGCGGCAAGTGGCGGCAAATCGCGTTCGCCGACGCCGTTCGTAGCAGACTAGGGATTTTTCAGGCGTTTAGGACTCTTGAGGCAAAAAACGCCTGTGAACGCCGAAGTTGGCGGCTAGTGTGCTACGGGCTTTAGCAATTCACTAGGCCTTTCTGTACAAAATTGAAGTAAAAGCATTTGCTAGACTTTATTCATAGCAGCCAATGTGTTTGATGTTTGCTTTCAAGAGTGATATTTAAAAAAAACACCGCGCGTCATTATTTCTATCTCGTTGCCATTGAACTGAACATTTGATGACTATTTGCAGACGAAAATCCAAAAATGATTGAGTACGTCGGTGTGCCATTAACTATTTTCATAAACATTTGAAGACAAATGGGAACTGAGAAGTGCATACAATTACACCGACCTATACGGCCTAGTAAATGACCAGAATCGAAATAGCCCAATTGCAAGCAAAAATAATATAACATAATAACTCCTGACTGTTTCATTATGGTTTTTTAATCAGGCACGCACTGACCAGAAATTCGCAGATTCGAGTAAATTGAGTATTTAAGGCGAGGTAGCTTTGTCTGGGTCGCACTCGCGTCGGAGACAAATCTGGATTCAGTCGTACTGATTTGGAAGACTTGGTGAGTAGAAATCATCTTTTAACCGTTCTAGAAATAAATCCAGTCCTGCCTCGGAAGTTTCATGGGTTTGAAGCTGTATTTGGTTTCTTTGCTTATAACAATAATAACAAATAACACATTTATTATTATCATTATTTATTAAACAAGCAAGGACACTCGTTAAAACAATACAACATTGAGAATTATTTACAGTTAACACATGATAAAATCATTAGAATGCTCGAATCAATAATCGAACCAGACCCCGCCCATCACAGCCCGGGTTACAATAGCTGTCGTCGAGGAGGAGAGACCTAAGCGAGTCAATGACCCCATCCTCGCCGACAGGAAAATCACCAGCAGGGCAAAGCAAGCGGGGCATTTATATAGCGCAGTTTCCAACAGTCAATTTCGTCATTTTAGGCAAAGACTTGTTGATTTTACTGGCCGTGTTGACATGGAGTTGCGTTCAGAACCAACTCTCACTCCATCACATTTCTGCATGGTAGGCCTATGCCCGTGTTTGCATGATCAGTTCTCTGAAAATTAATGTTAACAATGCTGTTGCTTTTCCATATGCTCAGTAAATATTTTCTAAATTACAAAAAGATTAAGTTTGCAGATCGAGTACTTTGTGCACAGCGAATGGTAGCAAGATTTTTGACCTGAATTTTATCTCGGCTTTTCAGATCAAAATGAAGTGTATCTTGGCAGTGGTTGTTTTGGTTGCTATGGCAACAAAGATGACGCAGGCGTGTTGTCTTCCGGACGAGGTCAAGGCGGACGTGTTCTTCACAATGAATATATCTGTGACGTTGCCCGGTGTAACTTTTAATAGGGAGATCAACGGAATGGGAAAGTAAGTACATATAATACATATTCACTCTCTCCATGAGTATAAGACACTTCGGAACTTCGGATAAAGTGCCGATGGGACGGTTTGCCCATAAATGTTTAACGCAAACAGACTGTAGCCCCTCAAAATATAACACTGCGTTGCGCACATGCGGCCATGATTGTCCGGTCCAATTGATGGGGTGGTGAACAGAGCTAGGAGCCAATGCGACGCTTATGATTTATTTGAAGAAAGGAAACACCTTCAGAAAGAGGGGAATCGGGCGTTTCCAGTGATATACGACACGAGTGGGTTGTCCTTATGCAAACGCCTCGGAAACGCAATTTAAGATAGATGTTACGTCCTCGCGTCCATTTAGGAAAAACTCCCTAACAATAACTTAGTCTGAAACTATGAGTGGCGGTGCATGGTGGCAAGCAGTGTCATTATCCTCCTGGCCAGGTGTTTACCACGCCCAAGTTATCCCTTAAGAAATAATGCTCATTGATGTCTAATCCTGTTGCATTGTAGCTTCGCAGTCGACTTCAAAGGACAGAGGTTTGCGTTCGTGTTAGGCAGGGTCGGCACGAGAGACGAAACCTTCATAAACGGGGCTAGCTTCGTAGTGGACTTTTCAAAGGTAAGTGTTATGATTTCCGGAAGAGAAAATATGGGGTGTGGCGCATTAATATGACACTGACCTTCGAGACTACATCACGAGGCCTAATAATAGGCCTGAAACTGCGTATCATTTTTCTTTTTCATGAGTAGAGTATACTCTTGAGCTTTTGGAACACCTTCCATGGTTTTGCAGTCAACTCAATAATATGTACCTCGTAGAACTTTTCAGGGAAATGAAACCCTGCCCCTCTTTCAAGCTTTAAAACCTTTAACGGGTTTTTCTTTTCCCTAAAAAATATCTGGGGGGGGGGGGTGCATATTTGGGTTGGTTGAAAATCCTAAAAGGTTTCTGAAAAGCTCACAAATTTGGCATCTAGTGCTAGATAAGATTGTAGTCTTGCTTCTACATTTGTAGTCTTCATCAATTCTTACCGATATCATTTAATTATTGTCGGATTTTCTGCCAGAGACTGGTAACCGCGAGCGTTGTTGGATCAGGCGTTCCTGGATCAGATGATGAAGATGACCAGTGTTTCTCGAATAAAATAAAAGGAAAATTAACTGACAAGCACCAGTGCTATATCGGTGAGTGAGTTTAAAGGGACAACCTGGGTGTAGGATTAATCTGGCAAGGAGGATAATACCCCTGCTTGACACCATGCGCCGCCACTTGTAGTATTACACTTACGTTGATCTCTGATAAGGATTTTCGCCCGTGTTGCGAGGCAGTTTTGGACACGGGTTGTGCTTTTCAGGCATGCTTATGGTTACGCCCCCATTTGGAAGCCATCTTTGAATGAAAAACCAACATATTTCATGCCCAAGTTATCCCTTTAAGAGACAAGTTGGGCATGAGATATGTTCGTTTTTCATAAAAAATGGCTTCCAACAGGACCTTTATTTCTAAAAGATTCATAGAAAAATCGTCAACTGCAAAAGAACACATAGAAAGGAACGTAACCATCGGTCAACCTGAAATTCGCAAGCCATATGGTAGCAACAGCTAACTCATGCAATATCGCGCAAACTAACGCACCAATTCAATGCGGTTTTAAGCAATACGATGGTTTCAAAATTGTTAATTTTCGTTTGGGTAGGCCTACAGTCTGCAGTGGACAAACGCATCACGAGCATACCCTGTCACATTTTAATACCGCCGGTGTATAGCCGATTTGCAAACGTGCCCGCGTGGTATTGAAATACCTTGGACCAATGGACATCTTTCCTTGGCGAATAACCCGGTTTTCACATTGACTTCAGTCACTTCAGATTGAGCACCCGACTGCGTTGTATCCGATTATACTTTAAGTAGATATTGACCTTTTTATTTGATTCTCTCAGATAATGCTGGCTTGATGCAAGTAGTGAGCACGCCGGAGTTGACCATATATGCGGCGGCAGATAATGATACCCAGATTACCCTCGGCATCGACGCCGACTGCATCCCAAAACTTCTTCAGACTGTGACCACAATGCCCAATAACACGGGAGGTAAGTTCTAACTGAGGCGCTTCCAAAGGAATTGCAGTTCTTTTGCACACGTCTTGTTTTCTTCCCATTTTGGTATTGGTGCCCACTTAATCTCCAAGTCTCGCCATTGGTAGCGGTTGCCTAGTGATACGTGGTCCGTGACTGAAAGTGTGGGAGAAGGTGCTAGCGTACTTTTGCTCCGCAGCAAATGCTAGCTATCCTCTCTTTGGGTTATGGTGGCCACTGAATTGGCTGTTCAACTCGTCCGAAGATCCTTCTTGCGCATCCTTCTTGCGCATGACCGGAACTCTATTGATGACGTCGTACTGCCCCTGCTTAAATTGGCCACCATTGCCTCTAAATGATTATTGCATTATTAAAGATGTTCGGAGCTTCTAGTCACCGGAAAGTTTGTGAAATGGTTGAAGTTTTACATTCAAACATTTTAGTCGACATTGTATTATTTAAAACGGCATAAGGTTTTGTCATTTTATCCCCAAAGTCACCCCGAATCTGTTGTGGCGGCCATTTTCAGTCCTGTGGCAGATGAAAATCAATACGAAAAAGACCACATTGATGACTTTACATTATCAAACATTTTTTTCTTCAGCTGTCGATATAAAGATGTCGGTCGATAACATCGAGCTTCAGGTCGAAGATGCTGACTTCGCGTCCCCATGTGACAATCCCACGCCATTGCCTGGACCTTCGATGAAGGTGAGACGATGTTTTGAAGCATGTAGCATGTGTGGTGGGTTCGAATGCGTTCCGAGATCTATGTTTCAGATTATGTGCGTGATGTAAACGTGATGTAGTGATGTAGTGATTTAGTGATGTAGTGATGTAGTGATGTTGTTCGTCAGTAGAACCCCACAGAAAAAGATGCCGCTTAGTAAGACTATAGTCCAGTCATAAATGTCCGCATCGTTTGGGGCTCTGGAGGGCGAACTGCTGATCGGATTTCTCTGAAGTTTAGTTTTTATTGATCCTTGCCTCAAAATCAAACATGGTAATAGAGGTTCAGCATTCTCAAGGCAGAAATAAAAAATTCTTCAGCGAAGTCCAATGGTCATTTAGGGGTGTCCCCTGGATAGGCATACATATACTTTGTTTCTGAATATTTCTCATTCATTCTTGGTACATGAGTAGATGGACGAAAAAAAAACTCAAACTGTACAGAACGGAAAATGTGCGAATTTAATGCACTGCGTCATTGTACACAAATGCATACAAATTGTTTTATTTCGTTACCATGGTTACTAGAATAAAAAAAATCTCGATTAGTTTTGTGGCAAGGATCAATAAAGACCAAACTTCAAAGAAATCAGACCCTCCAGAGCCACAAACGACGCGGACGTAACACTTACGAATGGACTGTAGTAGCCAGCCGCCCAAATCTCAGACGTGGATTTCTACCTCTCGGCATATGCCCGATGTTGGTTGTTTTGACTTCATTAACTTCGTTCGCTCCGGGTTACAGAAAAAGCACTCTAGGAAGTTACACTTCCATACTTTACAGGTCCCTGCTCCTGAGGAATCACTGAAGGTGTTATCTTCAAGCATGATTGCCCAAGAAAAGAAGCGCCGCCGTTAATCAGCAGACGCGACGATGAACCATTCCCGGATGTATGACGTCAGATCCAGAGAGCTAATCATATCACTGGTGACTGATTCAAACTGGCAAATCAATTTCAGCAGTTAATCTATCGATTATTTCAAGTTTGATGTTGAAAGTGTTAGAAATTCAGACTAGTTCCTTTCCGAGCGATTGCTAGGTGAGATACCGGGCTAATTAAAAAATAAACATGACCACTTTTCTGTGTAGTTTTCGCAAAATAAGAATTATGATAAGCTGATTTCATTGGTCGCTCTTCATTCCTTTTTATGCAGGCCTGAGGTTTAAAGGGGACTATATACAGGAGCTAGGGGGTTGAATTGGTAGTCATCATGCCACTAGGATGCGCTGTCAGGGGCTTGGGCTGTGTTTTATTCAGCGCGAATCATATTCCTCATACAACCATGAGAAAGTGGAGACGCTCATCGGCGACTTCGTGTAACTTAATCTGACCTACCTGGCTCCGGCCTGTAGTCTCCCTTTAATAAATGAAGAATTTACGGACGGACGAAGCTCATTCCGCACAGCGCGAGGGACCTTTCCGTGGCCAGAGGAAACTCTGTAAACGAATGAAAGAGAAGGAAGCACCCCGAAGGAACCTCTCTGAAAACAGCAAGCAAGCAGAAATCATGTCGGCCTTTCTCTCAGGTGACAAGTTTTGACCAATCAAAACCCCCGTATGTGATCATGGCCGTGCTGTCTGTGCCAAACAACTTGGCGAAAACCAATTCAACATCCTGTGATTGACCTACTTCTGTTGACATTTGCCATGAGTCTGCCAAATTATCAAACGGCAAAATTGCACAAATAAATAAGGATAATCATCCCTTGTTGAAGCGTAGTTTAGGGCAATTGTTTTATTTGTCTCGTACTGTTATATTTAACCAAATCACGAACCAGATTTTCAACAATTTCGAGTAATTTGCGTATGGCGGGAGAGGTGATTACGATTGCCCGCGTTCGGCCGAATTGGAACCCAACCAGGAGTCAAAGGGATTGCTTGGGCAGATCGTGTGTACACTCCGGACGCAGTTGACCGGCCTCGTCCCTATGAGATGACGAAATGGACTGCCCCGGGCGTCTAATCGGCTGGGAAAGTGCTATTTACCTATCGTTTGGTTTGGTTCGGCTATTTCCGAAATGTCTTGCCCAGCAACCTGGTTTTTCTCAATACCGATAGTGGCGCTCCTCGGTTCCGAAATGACATTATGATAAATGAGCCAAACCAAACTCCTGGCCGGTATATAGACTTTCCCAATCGGGTGAGGCGAAACTTTTCCTACTGAGTTAAAGGACGACCGGGAGTAGGTGCGTGGGTTTAAGAACCCACATTAATAAAAGCACAACAAAAATGCAAATAAAAAAAGAAAATAAGAAATGATTTAAGCACCCCGTCAAGGGCGATATTGTCGCTGCACCGTGAGCTCATGATCTCTTGGAACAAAAACCTCTCGTTTGCGGTGACAATCGTGCCTGCGACAAGAATCGGTGCATGGCCGCTATACGACCTGCAATCAATATCAACCCCACCAGCAATATCAGTTGTACCCGCTGACGAGTGATAGAATTTTATCGCTTGTCGTAGGGAACGGCGGGGCACCAGTTTGTAGGAACTTTAGCCCGAGCTGACATAAACCATCTTGACCCTGTTGACATTGCCCAGCTTCCAGACAACCCGCGTCAAGAGTAGGAGTATGCGCGGAGACTAGTTTAGTATGACATAAACATCAATAATAATGTCAAGCAGGCAAAGTTTTTATCTGCAGGCTTCGGTTGTTCTCATGCTTTCGTGTGGTTTCATAAATCGACCAACGTATATTCTTTTGCGGTCAGTAATTCCCGAAACAAAATTATGCCCGAGGAGGTTTTTGCGGCACGAACTGGTCAGTTGAGACGCATAATTATACGGATTTATTTTGAAAACCCGGCGATTTTAAAGCTGTATAAATTCAATACACGGCAAACTTCGATCATAAAGATATCTGTGTTTGTTTTGTCTCGCTCGCAACAGCCAAATGTCTTCTTCTCACGATTTTATCTCTTACAGTGTCATGTCTTGTCATTATCGTCATCATTGTTTATTATCAAAACAAAGTAACCTATAACATGTGTTGCAAACATAACTCGAGAGTCATTTTCATCATATTCTTCTGGTAAATTTACGGCGGCTGCTTCGGAGCTTCTGGAGAAGAAGTACTGTATTCTTGTATAAGTGGGTTCATACCTTGGCCCGGGTGTTCAAGGCAAGTTTTGTCACAAACGCTGGCGTTAACTAGGCCTTAAGTCTAAGGGCTTACCTGAAGGAGATAACGCTTAGTTAAGAAAGCGCCAGCGTTCGTGACAAAAGTTGTTTTGAAAAACCAGGCTCTGATTGCACACGGGAGATTTTCCGCGGCACTTGAAAGCTACACTCGGTTCCAGCGGTTATTTGGTAATTGCAAATATTACCCACTGCGCAAGCGGGTAATTTGAATTACCAAATACCCGCTGGGCCGGTTGTATTTTGATATCGATATAACCTCATACTCTTCAGATTAAAATGAAGTGTGTATATACCTTTGCGGTGGTTGTTCTGGTTGCTATGGCAACAAAGATGGCGGAGGCATGTTGTCTTCCGGACCGGGCCAAGGTGGACATTTTCTACGAGGTTAACATGATTATGACGAAACCTAATGATAATGTGACTATTGGGACTAGCGGCATAGCAGCGTAAGTAGAAACCAGGGAGTTTGGTAGGTGATGACTTTTTTTTGCGTCGAAACTACATGTATTAGCCTACGTCATTGCTGGGTCACCAGGTTTTTGACTGAAATCCTCAAAGCTAGCGCCCGGAGTGGAATGCGGGCTGTCGGGTTGGCGTCAAAGCATTAGCCCATAGAAATAGGCTGTACATCCTCTTGTAGTGGGACGGGCCAGACCGGTCTTTGGACACATCAACGCCTTTCACTTATGAGATACCGGCTTGATTCCAGCTCCGTCTGAGTACAAGTTTTAAAGGTTGGAATATAGGCAGGAGCTAGGGGGTCAAGTAGTTGGTCTCGAGGTGATTATGTTATGGAACTGCAGGGTCTGGTAAAGTTAAAGAGAGAAAGATTGTTCTAGCACATGCAAAAATAGAACCAATGCACTGTGAGATTATCGCTACACCTATCAGTGACTTCGTGTAACTGAATTTGGCCCACCTGCCGATGCCTTAAGTTTGTCATGATGATGAAGAAATGTCTGATCCGGTTGCAGCGTTGCATGGGACTTCACTGCGCAGAAGTTTGCGGTTAAGTTTGGCCCGATCATGATGAAGGTAAATGAGTTCGAAGAATACCCCTTAGTCACAAGGGCTTACTACCTGATTGACCTGGCCAAGGTAAGTGACAATTTTAGACTCCTGCGCAATCGCACAACTGCATCTTTCTAAATAGCTATTGTACTAAAACCTGGTAGGTCATGACACCAGAATCTTAGCGATCAATCAGCCCGGATTCAAATTGGACGCGCGTTGTCTGTAAAACTTAGCAGTGTCAATACATTGAGGGGCAAAATGGGATTCAACTTGTACTTTACATATGTATTTCTCTCAAGTGTTTGTTTTATGCGCTTTTCTTTAGGTTTTGTGGTGATTGATTGGTCGCTGATCTGTTGATTCTGATACCGTCACTCGCATGTGACACATCCGGGACCTTAGTTGTGTATCTGTGTTGGCAGAGTGAATACCCTTCGAGGAGAATGTGACTCTTTATTTAAGATTACCGGAAGTAAAATCTTGACAATTTCCGAACATTTCTCAAACTTTCACGCCAACAAATTTAAATGATTGGTACTTTGTTGTTTTTAATGGCAGGGAGAGATTATAGGGAATACAGATGGACCCATCAAAACCAACGAATGTTTGTCATTGAAAGTTCAAGGTCAACTCACGGACAAATACCAGTGCACTCTGGGTGAGTTTATCATCCCACACACTGTCTTGTGATCGGCCCTACTTCTGTGCCGATCCCTGTGTGGCGTGGCAGGATCTTCGACTCGGAATAAGTTTAATTTTTTAACGACGCAAAATATTTCTAACAGTTGGTTTTTCATATGAGTTGTCCGTTTCAGTCATCAATTACACAAATTTGATTGTTAGTATGGACAAGCAGATTTAATTCAATAAAATATTCCATGTTTGAAAATCGACGACCAACTTCTGTAGTAAACGTTGTCCCTACGTATAAGCTCCCACCAGGTGACCTGTGTGTAACCACTATTGGCCAGTTTCGGGCCACTCTCTGCAATGTAGTCAAGAGAGTGGTTGAGTCACTCTACGGGAAAACACATCACTTTTCGCCATTTTGCAAAGCACACTTTGGCCATTCTGCCATTGAACTATCACACCGGCGGAGCGATACAGAACTAGATGACTAGATTATTACGGGTGGAGCAAGCGTGCCAAGATAATATCTACTATAATATTCTAGGTAGAAATCGGAACCTTTCAAATTTCAGGTAATCATTCTGGTTTTGAGGAAGTGGCGACTACATCTGGGATGACTATCTACCAGAAGGTTGACGGGAAGAGCCAGCTGGCTTTTGCCCTTGACGCAAACTGTGTCCCGACACTCCTCCAAGCGGTGACCACACTGCCCAACGATACCGGAAGTAGGTTCTCGCAGTCCTCGCGGCACAATTTTCAAAATGGCTGACGATTTTGAAAGCAGTATGGCTTCAGGTTCGCCCGCCACTTGACGGATGCTTGGACATGCCTGCTAAAGCAGAAAACGTTAGGGAATATTTCATCACATATTTGCCCTTGCCGGTTTTAGGCCGATCGACTCTCTCGACTCTCATGAATGCTTTTTCGTGCACCACTTGGAATAGGCAACGAGATGAAAAACGAAATTACATGATTTCACCATTTTTTTCAGGTTTCGGAAAGAAGTTTGAGGTCGTTAACATTGAGCTTGAGGTAGAAGACGACGATTTCCTTGCGCCCTGTGATAACCCTAAAGTTTTTTCACGCCCTGCATTGAAGGTATGACGATTTTACAAATCATATCAAAATAAAGGACTGATTCGACCTATTATATGCCCGTTCTTATATAATCAGATCTCGATACTATTTTGTAAATGACGTATACGTACACGAAGCAGTGAAAACTCCAAAATCTCAGGATGTATTGTTTAAGCACCAGAGATAATGATATTTCCCGTTTGTTGATTTCATGCTCTTGGCAATGATTGCCAACTAGGCAGGCTTAAGGTAAAGGAAGACGATTGTATTAGGGAGTCTCTTACTTTTTGAGGCAATAGTTAGTTTTTACAAATCGCCCGAAACGCCAATGCGAACGCCTATTCCGAATTCGACATCCTGATCACGATGTCGAACAATGGGATTGGCGTTCGCGTTGACGTTTCCGGCGATTTGCAAAAACTGGAAATAAATGAACGTCCGTATTTTACAGATCCCTCCTGCTGAAAAAGCAGTGGAGGTTTTGTCGGCGATCATTCTACAAGCCGGGGAATCCGTGAGTGGCCGCCGTTAGCAGCAGACGTTTACACATCGGATGCCAGATATCAAGATGATTGCTGACTGCAAACCGTCCAATCACCAAAGACTTTCCTCGAAATTAACCTTTATGTTCCAACTACGATATCGCATATCCATCCTCCCATAAAACAGTATCCTTGATCTGTTCTAAAGTACATTCACTGTGGACATGAACATTGAGTGTATTTAAGAATGGCAGGGTCGAAATACTAACTCAAGTTTCACCGATCTAAGGGCAGTGAAACTAGCGTTATTTGAAAATAATCTCTTCAAGTTTGATATACAACACAACTAAAAATGCCTGTGATGATACGACAGAAATTAATTAATTTTTTCCCTTCCGAGTAAAGTCACGACTTTTCTAGATAGTCTTCTCAGAATAAAGTATATGATGCTGATTTGGTTCGTTTCTTCCTGGTTTGTTGGCCATAAAGTCATAATGACTATAAAGGATTCACATCAGAACGCACTGGTACTGGGAGGTTGAGTTTACTTTTTAACCACCAGACGGCTCTTATGAACTGTACCAATTTGGGTTTGATATAGAAAATCCAGCTTTGATATCGGCATACATTTCAGCTCAACCCTCGCGGTGATTGGTGAGACAATGAATAAGTCTTCATTCTGTTCGGCGACAATTCCTTAATCCTCGAAATCCTAACAAGGACGCCACTAGCACCCGAGCTTGCACCATGGTTAAGCACTAATACTGGAGGACTGATTGCGACTGTGGGATGTCTATGTCCAAGACGGCAGCTGCAAGACGAAATACCACAGAAACAGCCGATGTGACGCACCCGCTTGCTCTGCGAAGGTGAAACTGTTTATATTAGTTACGTTAGATGTCACTGGCGGGCATCAGTGCTGCAGACTCTGTAGGATTGGGATGCTGTGTGCCGAGCTTTTTGGCACTGGAAGCTGGATTGTCGCTTCCAGTGTACCACGGTCATCTGAGGAGAGTGGCCATTGTAAGTTGTTTCAGAACAAGTGGCATTCTCCAAAACATATTTTCAAGCATATTAGCAGGATACCGCCTTATCACAATACTATCACTGCGCAAGGAGTATATATGGACAAGTAAAGCATGGGATACATATTGTGTTGGTTTTTCTTACACAACTTGCTTCCACCAAGACCGTCACTTCTCCAAATGTTAGAGCCGGGCAACAGCAAGTATTTACGTTTTGGATGGAAATTTCGCCGAAAAGCTACACGCATTTCGTCATAGTTCGCAGAACCATGTGGCTCAGATAAATAGATTTGTGGGTCAGTGCTAAGAATGCATACTTTAAGTTTATGTAAATTAGTCTTGTAAAATATATATGTCACATGTCTTCAAAATTGACATTAAAACGCTTGGTGATGGCCAAATGCGATGATGACCACTTTAAAAAAACGCCCTGCGCTGAATTAAACATCCCATACACCACTGCCATCTTTCTGGAGCTTGGTTAACGAGACTTGGGAACACCTGATCGTTGTAAATCTGTCCTACCATCTACTGCCAACTTGCAAAACCAGCAGTGTCTAACGTTATCGGCTGCAACTTCATTAAGCCAGTTTTATAGCAAACGATGGATGACGCGGATGTGTAATGGTTTGAGAAAAATATCAATTTAGTTTGTCTCAAATCGCCTCAACAATTAAGGATGTCCGACTGACCCATTTATCAGCGGGGAATTATTATCAAATTATCGCCATCGTGAATACACAGTATAGGTTGTCCTCGATTTTCTTGATATAGACAAACATGACAATGATGACCTGAGTTTGGAGTTCATGGGTTGTTGGACGGGAGACGCGGACTTGATGTCCTAAGTCGCTAAGATCTTCATTAGTGTAACTCGGAACCGGATACGCGCCTGACTCACTGCGCGCGCTGCGCGGAGAAAAAGTTTTCAGAACTGATGTCACTTCCAGAATGCCGTGCCGAAGAGGAGGTGAATAATTTTAATACTCAACGCAATCATGGTTTATCGTGATAGTTTTTCCAAACTGAAAGAACCCGCTAGTAGAGAATTTCACAACAATTTTGATTAATAGCTCACATTCATGTTAGGATAATTTCTTGATCTCAAAGATGGATAACTTTGGAACGGGAGGTGTTTTCATGCGTTTGAACGTGATGTGCTGCGCGTGTGGAAGGAAACCTGGATTTATATCCCTCGGGAGAACGATGTGGATGGTAACTTGGTTATTCTGTGTGTTTGGATTACCGACAGTCATTGCTCAGGATAGTACAGCCACAGTTACAATAGGTAAGACAATTTTTTTGCTGTTTTTTTTAGTGTTTTAACCTTCATAGGCCCGTTCTCGTCGTACGGCGATTAACATTATGTCCAGGTGTGAAGCTGGCTTTTTGGTCTCGGGGGGGGGGGGGGGGGGGTGTGGACAATTAATGGCACTCTTTGAAATGTTTGGGCCAAATTCACGGTCAAATTCTTTGTTTAGTGACTTCTGGGGGGGATATTGGCCCCTCCCCCCTCCCCGCGCTAGCTATATATATACGCCCCTGGTACGTGTCACTCGATAATTTTGCTGCATCTGCATGCATCTGACACTTTTGCCACATATGAGGTGATCATATTATTGAACATTTTGAGCGTTCAACGCACCTGTGTTGTCATTGCTATTGATGTGTGAATGGCTCTTTGAGTTTTAATGGATATGAATGTAGTGAATCAAACTCAGTTACAGCAATAGGTAACCATTAATGGCCAAGGAAAGTTAACGGAATCGGCGGAAACTACGTGAACGGGGGAAATGCGAAAACAGCGGAACTTGAAATAACCGCGAAAAAGCGGAAATGATTTTAGCAACTGATTCACTCTCCACTCAAAATCCGCAAAACTGAAATAACCGTGAAAACAGCGGAACTTGTTTTAGCAACTTATTCACTCTCTTCGGAATGTACGGAGTCCGGGTACCACCAGAAAATTGATATCAGTAAAGGATTTTGGAAGCCATGTTTGAGCGTCTCTAAAAGTTGTCGTTATTTAAAGGCCTCCAGGTATTTTGCCATTTCCTGCTGTAAGACGTTTTCAAAAGTGCACCTGACAATTTATACAATACAGAAAACTCCATGCAATTTGCTCTATCTATTTTGAAGATATAGCCATTTATGTGTTTGACAACTAGATTACCTAATCAGGCTGGCAACTGTCTTGTTAGAGCCAGGCGGCGGGTTCACCAAAAGCTGTGATGTAGATCAAGCTGTTGCCCTACTTGGGAGGACAAATATCAATTAGTAGGCCAGTCAGTATCTCATATCCATAATTCCGTGCAGCCCCGTATTTCAACCCGACCTGACTTCTTTGGCAGGTACCGCGACAGGTGAAGCACATAATGGTAAAAATATCCTCTATCATCAGTCATGCAAAGATGAGCAAATACTTGCTCAATAATTAAAGGGAGCCTATAGGCAGCAGCCAGGTAGGCAAGATAAAGTTACACAAAATCACCAATAGGGGTCTCTACTTTCTTTCAATACATTGAAATTGTTAACAGTTGCAGCAGGAATATATAACGAGGTGATTTACCCTGATCTATGTGTTGAAGGCCAAATTGTTTACGTTGTTTCAGAGTAAAAAGTGTTACGCTTAAAAAAACCCCATTGCATCGAGCACCGCAAATGTGATACGTTCTATAATAACCTTTGTCTGCAAATGTATCTGTCCAAAATCTGATAGCTCTAAACTGCTACATCTAATACGTTTTGCCTCATTACTCTTCGAAAATAACTGCGCCGCAGATATGAGAATTAACCACCAATGGTAAGCACCCAATCCAGCTTTACCAATGTTGTGGGAATCAACCCATGAGAAGCACCCAATTCTGCTTCACCGAGGTTGTGATGTGAAAATTGACCAATGGAAAGCACCCAATTCTGCTACGGCGTGGTAGTAAAAATTGACCAATAAAAAGCGCCAAATTCTGCTACACCGTGGTAGTGATGTGAAAATTGACCAATGGAAAGCACCAAATTCTGCTACACCGAGGTAGTGATGTGAAAATCGACCAATAGAAAGTTCCCAATTCTCCTTAACCGTGGTAGCGATGTGAAAATTGACAAATGGAAATTAGCACCAAATCCTGCTTCACCGAGGTTGTGATGTGGGAATCAACTAATGAAACCACCCAATCCTGCTTCACCGAGGAAGTTATGCGGGATGAACCACTCAAAACTGCTGGACAGCGGTGAACATGCAGGAGGTAAATCTTTTCTTCTCGTATTCGGTAGGAATGTCTGCGCCATATAACACACAGGTACGGACACATGATACAAAGCGTTCCAATTGTTCTGCAGAAATGAGTAAAAACGCAGGTTTACCTTTATTGCTACTGTTAACCCAGGGGGATTAAATGAGTCCCCACATTATGGTAAAGTGGCATTAATATCAATTTCCCCAATGTAGAAACATGTACAATTGCGATCGCAGAGTCAGTAAAAAGTCGCCGAAATCTCAAGGGTCTGATGAATCAATCTGGCGGCAGACGACAGTAACATGGCGGCGAGGGACGCAGAGGTGGAGGTGTGAAGTGGCGTTTTAAATATTTATGAAGGTAAAGTGATGATGAGGAGATAGCCGGGAGAATCCCCATGGGTTTCTGTACAAAATAATCACATTAACAGCAGTTTATCACTGGTAGTAGCAATCTCCCTATACCTGCAGATGCTTCGAGCATGCAGCACTGTCTATCTGATCGGGTAGTGAACCACACTCAGCTGATCTCAGTGGAGCAATGCTTGCTTTACTTTTCAGTTATTTAGAATTTTTTGCTGATAGCAAAAATAAAGTGTCTGAACACTCATTGCCTCATCACTGGTTCTGTCATGTTATTTGACAATCGACGCCAGTCTATTACCTATGATATTTTCACGTTCAATAAATTCTGCAACGTTCACAAACCGAAAACAATCGAAAAATGGTAGAATCGTGAATTTATCAACAAGAATTACTTTAGCTATAATTTGACGGTCAGCTTTAAAAACGCTTGCTATCATATAACGTACGCCTTATCAGCCGCCTCGCAGACAGTTTCTCCTGCCAAGCTTTTCGTTTGATATTGAAAATCCACCCTATACCATTGGGATAATTTCGCACGTCAGAGTCAGGAATGGGTTTTGTTCTGTTGATATTAGACCCTTATTTTATTTGAGAGTCATGTAAATGGACGTCTGGTATTGTATCGGGGACAGACAGAGTGCGTTCGGCGTCAGATTCAGCATTTAGCGAACATGAAATGTCTATATCTCATAGGGAATTTAAGTCCAGAGTGCCGTTCTTGTTCGAAGTAGAGCCACTGCAAGAAAATGAGAAATAAAACACCAAACAAACTAACCCGGGTGATATGCATGTTCATGCATACGGCGCCATTTTCTGTACTGTTGATAATCCGACAGGATAAAACCAAAGCCCTAAGTAGAATTTCTGGAAGGGATTCAGTATTTTAATAAGTGCAAAATATGCTGAGTTGATAACAGTCGACTGAATTCTCAAAGCAGTCTTCTTTGCGCTGGCCAATCAGAAACGCCAAATTCTGCATCACCGAAGCCGCATCAGCGATGAGCCAATCGGGAGGCTCCTTTCATGGCACTTTCTCTCATTTTTGATGTAGAAATATTAAGATTCCATACATGTATTAGGCTTTGTGTTTCCATGACCAATAAACAGGGCGTGATGTGTGATTTGATACAAATGAATATTTACCTTTGAGCGCGAGGTGGATTATTTCTACCAACGCGTGACTGGAAACACTGGCAGATGTCACACAGTTTCCGACCCAAAGAGCATCACATTCACGTTGGTCAAATCAATCTGCTCTCCTGCGATGCAGAAATGGCAATATCGAAATGATCATGATACGGGCCTCCAACACCGCGCCAAATTCAATCAATGGGACTCCATGTTATTGAGTCACGTCTACTGTGAAATATGAATACAAATACCTTGGCACAAGTAAGCCATTTCATCAATATCAAGTTTGCCTATATCACCCTGGTATTTCACCCCCATATTACGTATCTACCGACCTTTGTAATGTGTTGACTGCTTTTCTCTATGAGCTGATATTGGTACGTAACTAATGCGATAGTCCTAAACTATGATCATTCCAAGTCTTAATATACTGTGTGGAAGGGTTTAAGCCGGTGGAGGTACTTTTATCAACGTAGATATATGGTTACTGGGTTGACGTATTTAAGCCGCCAGTTGAGGCGTTTGTGTATAATAAACGCGCATCAACCGGCTTGAAAAGGTCGACATGGGGGACTGTGTCGACATGTTTAAGCCGCCAGTTGAGACGCGTCTGCTAATATAGGCATATTACAGGTGAAAACTCCCATGTGTAACCACCGTGCCTCAACCGATGTACCAATGTCGAATAGCAGAGCCTTCTGTGCCCTTGTCAGTGTCGGCTTATCGACCTCCATGGAAGCTGTTTCTTGGGAGTCGATGTTATGAAACCCTTTGATAAGACAGTAGAACAATGGGAATTTAGGCCTTGTTGCGAGCGGGCTTTGTTTAAAGACAATAGTCCGGGTATTGGGTAAGGCCTGAATCCTTTCTGCGGCAAGGTAAGAAGCAAAGTAATGTAATGTTTAACAAGTCGATACAAAATTTCAAAGCACGCCACTTCCAATGTTTGATCACCAAATTTGCCGCAGTTTGAGGAAGGCAATCGGGTTCAGCTTCCTGAAAGCTTCCTGAACCATGCCCGGCTTATTTTGTAACTTGTTATCAGAGCATCAGAGAAGCGTGTCGATTGTGAGAGAACAATATTCTTCACCCTCACTGTTCATTACATTACATTTCAATTCTTTTCCTTTAAGTGTAAATCTTACTTCGACTGGCCACTTCACTATACCGGAGGTAACATGCCACAGCCAATTAGCTGTCAATAACAAGTTTAAATGTGATAAGACAGCCAATCAGCGGTAAAACAGTTTTTGATGAACAGCTAATCAACACGTAGTAGGCCAATTGATAAGCTAAGGATATCGCCAGTTGGCCATTGAATCGGACCTAGTTTCTGCTTGCCAGGTACAAGAGAATGGCTATCCGCACTTGGTAAATTCTGTTCTGAAATATCCTTTTTTCCTCTGTTAGTCTGAAAGCTTGCCAAAGTCTACATTAAAAACATGTACATCTACATGAAAAACACTTGCGGCCAACGCCCCAAAGGCATGACTATAAGAGGGGGTCAAGAGGACGACTATCCAGATATGACATGCTTTAGTTTTGATAAGGTTCAAACTCGTAGCATTTAGATCATTCAAATCATTTGATCACTCTGGATTCAGTAAAATGACCAATATCACAAGCTATACATCCTAATCTGATATTTAAAAGAACCAGCTATGCTTTTAGAAATTAGTGGTGGCACGTTTTGCATTATAAGTTTGTTTCATATCATTATTGCTATTAAAACTGTAGGCAAGCCGGTGAAGAATCACCTTTTTGTGCTTAAAATCGTTCACCGGCTGGCGATGCAACAGGTTGACAGTATTCACACAATAAGGCCAAAAGGTTTTCCAAGAACAGTGATCCTGTTCGATGGGCATTTGAAAAATCATGAAAAGATCATAAAATGGTATCAGTTTGTGTTGCTACATGTATTTATATGTTGCTATTTGTAGGGTCTTGTTGTGCGCTGTTCGTCGTGGTCGAATTTGGTTTCATGAATTTCTTTTGCCCTGCCTGCGAATGACGATTTACCGGCTGCGTGCGTCTGTCCTATAGTCTTCGGAGGGACACCGACGCACAACGCCGTCTTCGGCATGTGCCGGTGTACCGTTTTTGGTTCCCAGTTGCGAGTCTTTCCAAACGATAGGGCGCTAGAGAGACCATGACATTTGATGAGCAGGCCGGGGCACAGAGACAAACGTTTCTACATAATTACTTTTTTGGCGGTCCCCAAACAGATAAGAGAATCAGTCAGAAACGGATATAGGCCTACTCAAGAACGTTTCACCGTTGGTAGAAAATGTCCCACTAAAGTGTCCGGTCCTGTTGCATTTTGACGCGGATTTTGATAGTAATGAGCAAGACCGTCAGTAGATCAGGGCTGAAAGACCATATAGTGTAATCCTTTTTTCCCCGGGACATTTCAAACTTCTACACCGGCCGAAGAGGGATACACATACCTTGTAGGTTTTGAAACCTAAAATTATGGCGGTGCCATTCTCTGGGGCACGGTTTACATTGAAGAGCCACGTTTCGGTGAAGTGATGGCAGAAACGACAAAAAATTGTCAGGGTGTTGCACTGTGTAGTATTTTATGTAGCCAAGGTTAAAACAATATGCGCGAATACTCGACACTATCACCGCCAGAACCGACCTTGGGTCTCGGGAGGCAGCCACAAGTACATATACGTGATGGATAGGGCAGATAATTGGATTTATCTGACAAATGGTTGCAATTCAGTCAGTGCAATTAAGAATTGTGATATGTGTTACAAGGCTTTTGTAAGCAAGTGCTGTCAGATGGGCTACTGTGAAACATTCAATTTTCATGAATTTGTACCTTTTATTCTCTGGCTCCTACTGTTATTAAAAGCCTATGTTATTTTTGTCTTATCTCCAATTCGGCCTACAAACACTGTACTATTATGCTGGTTTAAATTAGATGTTTAGTAAAGCTCTTTTCTGGGTGATCTTGAAGAAGACACGGTAGCGTCGAAAGCTGGTCTCCAGACAATTCTATCTGATATTGCTCACCTTGATCAACGCGGCAACTTCCTATTTTCATAAGTTACAAGGATACTTTCAGTCGCGTAGCATCGGACTTCAACCTGCCCCAATTCGCGGATGCATGCGAATGATTTATATGGCGGATATGAACGGATAATTCAAACAAATTATATTAACTAGTAATGAAACAACAAGTATGTTCCCTTGATGTGTATGGCAAATATAAGCACACTAGGACTTGTCCACAGCATCGTTCAATCATTGCTCTCTGTGCTGCCTTGATTCTGTACTTACCCAAATACTAAGACCAAATGCCTGTTGACTGTGCTTTAAGAGAGACTGGCGCCATGCCTACAGATATGACTGACCCCTATTGGCAAATTTGTATGACTTTATCTTGCCTACCTAGCTGCTGCCTATAGTCTCCCTTTAACTGCGGAGCACTTCAAAGTCGATAAAATGCCATGTTCCACCTTTTAATGTGTTCAGACCGCCATTTTCAAAATAATCAAGTCAGGACACTGCCTTCTAGTCTCATAATAAATTTTGCTTTCCTCAATAATAACATTTCTTCTTCTTCAATGCTTTCATCATTCCAAACTTCTCCTCCTCTGACTTTTACAGGGGTACAGTCATGGCAATCAAAACCCAAATACTGACACCAAATGCCTGTTGACTGTGCTTTAAGAGAGACTGGCGCCATGCCTAGTCTCTCTTAAAGCACAGTCAACAGACACCAACCCCCTCAGACTCAGAAACCACAAACGCCCAACCCTTCCTGCTACCTTAATACTTCTGGGTGTAAATCGGCCATAGATTTTATAATTACACACATTAGAACCAGTAATGATTTTCACAATTTGTTAACGAACAACTGTAAAGTCATGAAATTGTCATGATTGAATGATATAATTAAACGACTAACTGCTCAATTGCATTTGTTTTATTCAATTTTCTCAATTGAATATTGATTTACGATGGCAGATGAGTATGTTGAGGGAAGTGAGCCACCAAAGAATTGTCTGTGGTATTTGAAAAGAAGCGGAAACAACAATGAAAACAATTCGATTCACTCGGGTATCATAAATCAATGCCAGAATGAATTGGATGAAATATTGTAGGGCAGATTGTTTGGCGATGTCATGAGAAGTGTTGTTGCAAGAGGCATCATCAATGTGTTGCTGGCGATGGTAAAATGATAAGTATCCGGAAATATATTGTGTTTTCGCTTTTTTGAATGTGACTCTATCAGGACTCCTAAGCCGATTGCAGAATTGCATAGAGAGTGTTATGTACGAAGACAATAGCATAGCCAACACGCGGCAAGGATAATTTTTATTCCTGAGAAACCATCCTTCTTAAAATTCAAGGGCCCATGAATATATTTTTGTACCTGGCTAAGTCTTCTCCCTCCAATCCCTCACTAAGTGAATTGTTTCCGCCGAAGGGCTTGTTTTAAAAAAACCGTGGTTGTATCTCGTTCCTTTACAAAATGTAGCCCACAATGGTGTGTCATCACGTTAAGTGGTAAAGGACCATGTTTCCAATCTTACAGGTTTCACATGATGAAGCATAATGCTTTCCCCGACATGTATTCAATATCCATTGCCAAGTTGCATTCATTGCCTCCAGGTTGCTTGCAGCCCGAATGTCTGACATTAGGAGAAAATCGCACGGGATAATCTCATCATTACAGGCCGTGCCATGATCTGGTGGGAGGTTTTTTTTTCATTTCACTCGAATTTTGAATTTTGAATCTTCAGTGTTTGCGATTTTTCAGCCTACGTCGCTTTTACGACGGCTTCATTACACCAACGATGTTATATCATAGTTTTTATAAACCATTCCCCATTATATGGAGTTCTTATACGTGCATAACGAAACTCAATGCATAATAGCCTTCATTGGGATCAACATCAATTGCTTCGCCTGGATGAAAATGGGATCTTTAGCCCAGTAGCGACCACCATTTCAGGAAGAACCATTGCCCCCCTGGGCGTTAAGCAGCCACGAACAAATGATGTAAGGAGAATATCACATGACATTTCCTCATTAAAATAACTTGTTCTTTATCCTTGTTGGCGGGATTGGGCTACGCTCCCGAAGCAGCCGATTTCGTCATCATAGCTTTGTTTTTGGGGTGAGGGACGAGGCCAATATTAATACGTCCGGAGCGTAGTTTGGGCCGATTCAAAAGCAATGGCTGGCGGCGAGGGGAAACATGCCAACAAAACAACCTTCTTATGTTTTAGCTCTACGATGTCTGATGCGTTGACTCTAACCCTGCACTCGATAATTCAGTGGTTTTCGCTCGAACTCTGATTATGAAAGCACCTGGACATGAGCTTGAAGACCTTTAATTATAGGTCTGGCTGAGCCCAACGACCATTGTTGCCATGAAGTGCGCTCGTTGGGAGACAAAAATGGCCCTTCATCGCTGTGTTGCATGAGAAGAGATTCTGTGGTGTTTTGTTATGATCTCAGTTTGTCCGAATTAGGCTTTTGAGGATTAAGTCATAAACAGAATGCAGGGACAAGTTCACTTTAATTGGCCTGCATGTACCTTTAGAGCGATCTTTAAAATGCAAATAACGTGAACTTTGCAACTGCATAGCCCGTTAAAACGTGATTAAAGAAAGCCATACTTATTCACCAACTCGGCGCATATTACAACGGATACGTCAGTAAAAATGCAATTACTTTGAAAATGCTGTATCTGGCTTAACCCATAGCCTACCTCATATCCTAAGAAACTAATTATTGGTTGTGTTTGCTAAGGGCAGTGCAGTGCAAAGAAACGTACTCAACTCATCAATGCAGTGCCTCGAGCAGGTGACATTCATCTTGACCAACTGGGTTTTGTTTCCTGCTAAGTGGCGCCCCTCGTTACAGCAATCTAAGGTGGTGAAATTCAACTCTACTGTTTTAATTGCACTTCAAACTAATCATAATAACCTTCTTTGAGCCTTCAGCAAGATGATTGGGGAAAACATTTTCTACCTTTTTCTTTCCTTACCAATTCAGTGCTAAAGGGATCGATGCCGAACAAGAGGCATCATTTCAATTTCTTGTCTCAAAAATCTCCAGCTAAACGCTAAAATGAGATTTAAAGGCTTCCGTATTTTGCACCAACCACAACCGCAGCCGCCAAAATGAGGTGCTGTGCATTATACACTGTAAACAGTGCTACATTGCAACGAGGGTGTTTTTGATGCAAAAAAATTAGTCATGGAATTGTTAATATCTGTACGTGATTATAAAGTAACGGCCAGGGGCAGGAGAAGAGATGATTACAGTGTCGTTAATGTCGCTTCTCATTTATCGGTAAATCAATAGATGAAAGACACACATCCACTTTCTGCGGTGCCGGTTCTTAGATTTCTTGTTTTGCAATACGAAGGAAAAAACCCCATCAAGAACGTATCAATATTAGTAAATAGATACCTTGAGCTGCAAGACACACATAAACATTGAAAGCGTTAACAAAAACACCGTCGCCATCTTTAAAATATCAAGACTCCGAGGCTGAGTTGTGTTGAAGGGGTATATTACGCCGTGGTCCAGGAAAATAGAAATGCAGTGTATATACAATGTACAATGTCTACACAACGGCATTGCCAAATTCATTTCCCGTACGTATTTACACTTTTTGAAATTTTCAATTCTATTACAAATTTCAAATATTTAACGAACGGCGTTGGCCTTGAAACTTTTCCCGAAAGGTTCTCGACGTTACATCTACATGTACGTTACTTGAAGAAAAATGGTTCGTGGAATGCCTCCGAGATTGATTGACCTCATGTTATCTAGAAAGCAACATACTTTGTTTCACTCCTTTTTTTGTTCCATAAAAACATTCCATGTTTATCAACAACACGCTTATTGCTGATAAACATGAGTGGAACGTCTGACTTGCTTGTTATCCAAGAGGAACAAGAGTGCCATTCACGAGTAACTATTTCGACTTGTCGGCGAATGCAATCAGAGGTGATTAAAGTTAGGGTTACTTATTCTTATATTACCACTCGCTTCAAAGGCTTACTCCGTTCATCCCGAAATTTGAAAATTTAACTTGAATTTGAAGATTTCTGAATTGCGGAAAAACGTACTGAATGTCAATTTCAACCTCTCGTTATTTGGGCTGATATACAAATACATTATAATGCCAAGTTTCAGCAAATTTGCGTGCATAATAAATCCGCTACTCTTTATATCTATTAACCTGAACCACAAGAACATACAATTGCATTTAAGACGGCCCAACCCATGTACTATCGCGTTTCTCCTTGCAAGAACCATCTTTCCTTTCAATAAGATACATCATTAAGAATAAATTCTTGAAACCTATATTGGGCTTTCCTAGATTAAGCAAAAAAGAACACTCGTACATCACTTCACCACGAAGATACAGCAATAAATGAATAAGGACCAAGGCTACATCAGGCCCAACGGCAAGGCGTCGGACAGTACACAAGGCCGAATCTCATTCTGCGATAAGTCTTATCTGTCTAAAAGTGCATGTTCCCTGTTTCTTGACGGCATGATGTTTCACGGCAAATGTTGTAGATTAGACGAAGATTTCCTAACATCAAGCCCACAACAGGTATATGATGCATGGGGTTAACAAGAAAATGGTATAACGCCTGCCAGAGAAGAGTAGCTTGGTTGGTGCGTTAGCAGTTTTTTGTTCGTTTGCCCTATTGCAACACGCGGTTTCAGTCTACGGCATATGTGTTTAAAGGACTACGCCGTTTTGAAATATGTAATTGTATTTGAAAAACTTCCAATTGCGAAAATACGTGCTGAATATGAATCACAGCATTACCATTGTAAAGGCAGATATACAAATACCACAAATACCGTGTTTCAGCAAATTTGAATGCATAACAACTACACTACGGCATCGTGTATAAATGCATTTCTATCTTCCTCAACCATCAGTAACTACGAACGGCGAACCCCTTCAAAGAGGTCAGCTTTAGAGTCTTGAGCGGAGGAGTTATTTTGCGTTAAGGCTGGCGCATCCGAAAGCGAAAGTTCATCTACCTCTGTAGAGACATCAGTGAGGTCAGTATACGCCTTTCCTTATGCAGGAATTTGGCACTTCCAAACTGGTATCAACCAATCAGAAGACCCCTACCATGCTTGTTCGGCTCGGACAGCATGGACCATGCCGCTTACGGGATTTCTGATTGGCCAATAACCGACTTTGCTTGCTTTAGGAAATTGGCGAAAGTTTACATTTTTTTCAATATGCCGTTTTCTAATGAAATAAAAACAAACAGCAAAGCTACCCAGACTAGTCGTTTTGCCCAGGCTAGTGCGGGTTGAAATGCACACCGACCTTATTCCAAGGGTGGCGAGAAAGGCTCGATATCACCTCTTCTGTCTGATGCATTAGTCCGAGTTTCACTCAGCTCTTTAAAAATTACCCTGTCAAGGAACAAGTGCATTCTTCATTCTTGGTAAATGTATGCCAAATGGCGAGAAAACTGCGCTAATTTCTTTCCGTCTAGCTTCTACCTTTTCAGTGTGTAAAGTATACAGGAAGAGCAGCCGGCCCGGGAATAGCAACTGCACTTAGTTTCTTAGAAATGAAAGTTTTTGAGCTTTTGAAAAAAGCAAAGGTTTTTGAGACTTTGAGACACCCCAAAGGGTTATTTTTCCCCTAAAAAAAGCTCTCCGGGGCGCATATTCGTGCTGGTTGAAAAACCAGAAAATATTTTCCAAAGCTCAACAAGTCTTACTCTTATCGCTAGGTTTAAACTATTTTTCGACAACAAAGTTAGCCAAACTTATATATCCTCCATCAATGTCTATCAGTCAATTGAGATACACGTGTACTTCTAGCCATGTCTATCAGTAAGTAATATGGAAGTATTAAACTTCATGGAACCCTAAAATAGTATTTCTAGAATAGGAAAAGTCTGTCGATGCCAACATGTCCAACACGGTCTGACTCAGTGTCATGTGTATATTTGATACATTATCACTTGTCCCAGACGATAATAAGTTCGGAAAAAGTATGATTACAATCTAATTACTATAACTATATTATTCCGAGTAATTGCCTTGATTTTCTATGACCTTTAATTGATTGGTCCGCCTACCTAAAAAAACGGTAAACAGAAATCAGATGTAGTTTTGACAACATTAAATGTAATGTACATGCAGCTTTTTTCAGTGAATGTGTACAGTGTAAACGTTTTAAGTATACACTCTAGTTTGATTGATATAAGATTGGACAGTTATTTACTGTGAAACCCACCAAGGCCAAGTCGGAACGTGACATTATGACCATCGGATTCGACAATCCATTTTCCCTCCTAACTGAACTGTTTGAATGGGATCAAACTACCATGTGCTTTAGTTCGCTCGTTTGTCGAATGTCCATAGCGTCCGTGGAAACTTGTAGTCATGAAGAGTTACGATGTACTGTGAGACAGGTAATACACCTATCGGTAACTTCGTGCAACAAAATCTAGCCTACGTGGCTGATCCTACTTGGAGTTTTCTTGAAGCAAACTTGACAAGCCGTCTCCTGAGATGCTTTGTGATTGGTTCATTTTCAAGTCTAAACCAGTGATTGCGAATTAAGGACTTTTGATTGGTTAATACCATCCCCAGTTCGTACAAAATCACAGAATATTGATGCCTTTTCCACGACCCATATTCCATGGAAGATGAATAAGGGAATCAACGATATTCTACTAAACGCTTCGTCGCGTATCGGACTTTTCAAGGGTTATCAGCACCTTAGCGAAGGTAGTTTAAATGCGATATCCTAGTGGAAAACTACACCATCAAAAGAAACGCCATTCTGTTTTCAACAGCCATGATATTGCCTACAGGTAGTGGAAAGTACTGCATGCAAATTCACATACATGTAGTTTGATTTTTCTGGAATACATGTCTGCTTTGTACACTAGTGTGCACTATTTTAAATTAAAACAAGGGGAGAAACAACCACAAGTTTTTGTATTCTACATTTAGTTTAAGAAGGACTCTGGGAGATTAAAGTGCTATTTATATACTTGGTATATTCTATTTGTTAGTGCTATTGATAAAGAAATTCGAAGTGTAGCGAAGTTGTTTGCGTGTAGTACTTCCTCCCTAAGAGGAGTTTATTTGTCTTGCTGCACAGCTCTCTAATCTCCATAAGACAGCCGCCGGGGAAAGCCGAACATTTGGCGCTACTTGACGCGCCATGTTTGTTTGACAACAGTAGAATGTATCTCTATAATAACCATTCTCAGTATCTGTCATTTGTCATTTCGCAAAACTTTGGCGTAGACCCCCTGGGGGATTGCTGGTGCGATGATAAGGGCAGCTCATCGCGAAGAAGTGATAGTCAAAACCAATTGGGTGTTGCGCTGTTCTGATGGTCTGGTTTCGTATCGTGTCTGTTTCAATCAGTTTATCCATTCGTCCCTCTGCACGGATGTACAGATAAAGAACCTGCGTCTAGGTTATGTGCACTCATTTTAAGCGGAGTCTGACCTCAAAAAACGGAAGCCAGAACGACATCCAGTTACAGCGGCCATTTTGTGATTTAACTTCCACACCTCAACAAAAACTGCATTTAGGGTCGTTGACCGGTTTGATTCTGAACACACTCCAGTCCTAAGACCAACCAATGGTAAAAGTTTCAGTCAAATCCACTGACCCCCACCTTATCACCTTTATTTGCCGATTTTTCATGGTCTATTCAAATAGTCTTCTGGTGTCGTGGGTAGGATGGTGCGTGCGTGTCATGGGTGAGGTGGGTGGGGGCCTGGTCTTACTTTTTATACTCGATGACATGTGATAACATTATCATGTATTCAGCGTTATTCATGGTTAAAGGCAACCTCAACACAAGGGCATGACAGTCGCGCCATTGTGTTAATTGTTATTGGAATGGGTGCCCCTTATATAACAGAAATGCCCTAAGGATGAGGTTGG
Source organism: Lineus longissimus (assembly GCF_910592395.1). Classification (NCBI taxonomy): domain Eukaryota; kingdom Metazoa; phylum Nemertea; class Pilidiophora; order Heteronemertea; family Lineidae; genus Lineus; species Lineus longissimus. The sequence continues at coordinate 1,578,693 of NC_088316.1, forward strand.
GCTGTAAGATATCCGCCGATAGCCACCAAAAATAGAAACAAACACATTTCTCCAGTCCTCTTAACTCGACCTCCGAATCCGATATTCGCCAAAAAACAAGCCTTGTCTATCATGCTCGCTGCCAAGAATTAATCAACACTTGTTCTCAAGAATATGCAAACTTTTACTTCCTAATGTTGCATCTGCCCTCGGGACAACTTGGGCAAGACACAACAAGCAAGATGAGCACCAGTTGCTGTGGAAACAATATCTTCTGCAAGTTGTGCTAACACCAGTTGCTCCTACAGAATGCAGCTTGGTTGTAAAGAAGCAACGGGCAAGGTTTTCTAAGTTTGTGGACCCCTGGGGACATCTTGCCAAACGAGACGGTGGTAGGAAAACCACTTGGCCATGTTGTTGTTTTATTGGTAAAGAATGAAGACTCTCCAAGTATGTGGCACGAGTTGCCGCCTACAGTATGAAACTGATTGCAGCCGAACAGTTTTTCCGACCGAGAATCCCAACCTTTTTTGTATAGTTTCAGACTGGATGATAATTCAGTTAAAGCGACGCGGGGTAACAGGACCATAGACTATCGTACTTATACAGTGCATGGACCTAAATTAACTGACCTTAGATCATTTTGTTTCACATGGCATGTTTAATTTTAAGTCTGAGTGAAGAAATCCGGGTGGTTTTGGAGGACCGGGAGACGACAGGGGGCGCTGATCGGCGTCAACACCGAGACTTGGTGACGCTGCCGGGGAGCGGGGCTTGAGACTTTTGGGTCAGACTGTGATGTGCATCAGCCACACACGAGGTTCATCGATCATTATGCAGCATCCAAGGCCGGGAACCGAGAGATTCCGGAGATTCCCGCCTTGGTTCACCGTATGATAATGATGAAGTTTCCCCACAGGTTGACCAGAGCCTTTCAATAAATTCACAAACCTATTTAAAGACTCTGGGTTGACTAACATTCACAGTTAACTAAAACTTGATAAATTTTATAAGTGGCTGTCAAACTTCTGCGAGGTTAATGAATAGAAGTGAATCGGGTGACCCTATTGGAATTGAGGCGAATATTAGGGCAGAGGGTCGTCTGGGGCCTTATCCAATCAGTATATAAATCCCTTGACTACACCCTCTAACAATTTGGCTGATCTTCAATCAATGACTTCTTGACTTTCCGACTTCCAATCGGTTACTCTAACCTTTTCCTGATTTATCCGACACAAATCCGACATTGTCCGACTTTTTCCTGAAAGGTCGGATTTCTAGAAAACCTGCGTAAAATACTAGGGTTTCCCAGAATATAAATATATTTTTTAATATTTTTTTGAAAGCAAGATTACACACGACGGAGACGTTATTTGCGAACCTAATACCAAAACTATAATCGCACGCCTTATAAATTTTTGCTAATAGGCCTACTGAACCCATGAAAAAGGTTTTTCAGCTGTTGAAACTGGTAATGGTTTTTTGGCCAACACAAATATGCGTTTTTCAGCGAAGTGAAAAACCATTGGAGAGATTTTTACGAACTCAAAAACCGTTTGGAGATTTTCATTGCACCAAAAAACCTGTACGAGGTGCATGGCCGAAGAACCATTAATAGTTTTTCAGAAGGTCAAAAACCTTTATTGCTATGAATGTAGATAAGTGCATTACAGGTAGCCGGCTACTTTTGAGTTACAGTCAACATGCCCAATGAATAGATGGCTACCTTGTTCTTTTTGACGTCAAGGCAATTGCGTTTACGTTATTCGACATTTGCAATTACTCGGCTGAGCTATGGCATATTTCTGAATCCTTCCGTGGCAAAAAAGTACCTGAAGGAACATCAGATGGTGGAATTCGTAGATGTGTTATTTTCTTAAGTCAGTCGAGACCTTGGTCGATTGGGCTAAAATACCGTTGTTTATTATAACATAGAACACTTAAAGGGGTACGTGGTTCGTTATAACTTGTGGGCCCGGAAAACAGAAATGCAGTCAGATATATACACATCGTCATAGAGCAGTTATTATGCATCCAAATTTGGTGAAACTTGGTATTTGTAGTATTTGTATATCTGTCTACACAACGGCAATACTGAAATTGACAATCAGTACGTATTGGACTCGCTCGGGTATCCGCCCGTGTTTTTTTTAGGGCGAATTGGCCTAACTAAAAAATAGCAGATAATGTACTCCTTACTATACGATAACTATAATAAAATAAAATGCAATTTCAACTTTCCTCTAATATAAAAAAAAATCCATAGTTAAGTTATTGATCCTTATCGATTTCCAATCAGTGTATTATCATTAGGTTGGCTGTTTCCCGACTGTTGCCTGTAAATATAAGATACGAGTGCAGTGATCCCTCTCCACTTGTTTGCATTCCTTGATGTCTCCTTTTTTGGGGATCTTCACTGTGTGCCCGTGTTTTCAATCAGTGGTGTTTTCTTCACTTTCCCAGATCTTACCAAGCAGATCATACAAGATGTTGACTGTGAAGTTCGTGTCAGCCTTGAGTGCTTGTGGAGGGATTGCGTCAGGTCCTGCTGCTTTACCGGACTTAAACATCTGGATGACTTTTCTGATTTCCGTCCTATTTGGCCACCTTGTGAAATGGGGAGAGTTGTCTCTGCTGGTGATATGGTGATGGGAGATGGACAGTGGAAGAGCTCCTTCAATTTGTCACATTCGTCCTTCTGGTTTTTGGCTTGCCTGTCTTTACATTGACTGGGTTGCCCGTAGCCCGATATTTACTTGTTGGTTTCGTTGTGGATTCGTTCAGCTCTTCCAGGTTGTTTTCTTGCGTTCCATTTACTTTTCTACCATATTTCAGAGCTGAAACAAATTGGAGAAATGTCAAACAATTTCTTAAGATAAAAAAATACAAACGTACTGAAGTAAAACACCGTTCACGAGATAACAATATCCTTGCAGAAATCAGTGATTATTGTCTTATTCATTTAGTGACACATCCGAAAGCAAATATAAGCTTTTTACGCAGTTACAAGAAAGGTGAGGGAGAGTAAGAGATTTTGCGGCGGAGCGATGGAGGGACTTGGAATTCATTGAGGAATATATATGAGATGCTCGGAACATGAGTTTGTCTCGTAATATCTCGATGTTCAATTTAGGATTTTGATTCTCGAGGGTGGAAACGTCTCCGAGGAAAATGGGAGGCCTGCAGAAAGCAGCATGCTTCGATATTGCTATGACCAATGTGGCCATCCTCAGACCAGTCATAGGAGGTTTTTTGGTTTCATCTCGTTTGAACTGTGCTACATTCTGCCTGGGAATTAAAAAATGTAAGTCTATAGACACACATTCCCTTGGCAACCAGACGATGTGTCAGATGGCTGCACAGAAGTACCCACGTGTAGAACATCAAAAATGGTCGAGATTATACTGTAGGAGGGTAGGTATAGATATCTCGAATATTCGATGGTTACTGCACATAACCACCAATTAACCAAGTATTTTTCATCAAGAATTAATAACCGGTGGTCTACATAAATCCTTGACTCCTTGACAGGCAGTTGAAACCAAAACAACCATTTTGTGTCTCTGATACAGCGAGCTTTTATGGCAAGCCGTTCGTCCAATAATTAATAAAACCTAGTTTTCTTGAAAAGAACCTGGTTTTCTTCTTAAAAAACCTGGTTTCATGGAAGAAAACCAGGTTTTTTTCAATAAAACCAGGTTTTCTTAATTATTATACAGACGGCTTGCCATAAGCTTTTATTCGTTGGTAAATTATAGAAAATATGGATCGTTTGATTTTCTTTAGTACCAGAGCGTAATTTTTTTGTTAAAAAATTAGTTAATCATCACAAGAGTCTATCTAACAATTAGCCCCACCTGAAAGCGTTTCAGAAAATTTCCAAAATGGAACCAGAAACTTTCTTTACAGTCATGTACGGACACTGAGAAAAATCGATATCGTGTACCTCGTGGAACCTCCCTTACCTCTGTATTAAAGACGACCTCTCTGTAAAGGAGCCTAGTTTTGGTCCCAAAGCGGAAGTTTTCATCCAATTTGACCTTTCTAATCAGGACACCTCACCATTAAGACCAGCACTTGTCAGTCGGGTGTCCCTGATGGAGAGGTTCTACTTTATTTGCATTTTATTCCTCTTGCACTTTAACCCTATGTAAATCCAGCTGTGCCGATCAGGCAAAAAAGCATTAGTCTGTCACGTGCAGACTCAATTTTCCTTAAAAGAAAAAGAATTTCCGCCGTTATAGGTTCCGTTTACACGGCTCGAAAAAATTAGTAGATAGATTCCAAAAAGTTATAACCTGGACATTTCCTGTCCGAATTCAATGCACCACGTCAATGTACACAAACGCATAAAAAAATGATTTCGTTACCATGGCTACTAAAACCAAAAATTCTGTTGGACTTTGTGGTAAGGATCAATAAAAAACAAACTTCAAAGAAATCCGATCAGAAGTTCGACCTCCAGAGCCCCAAACGATGCGGCCGTAACATTTGCGAATGAACTATAGCCAATTACCGCTTTAATCAGTGTACCGTACTTGATCATGCACTATCCTTCCAATTTTTTTATAAATTCACACAGTGTGCCGTTAAACAATACAGAAAGACACTGCCATCGGTTCCTTTCATACCCCCTGTGACCTTGGGACGATTGGATAAGTGGTTTCGTAATGGAGAGTACAAACTGCTCGTATTCTTCTTTTATGGAATGATGATACAGAAGTCAGTTAAAGTCTTGGTTTACCACGACAATGCCAAAGACAATTCTTTCCGAGTTCGATACAATTATTCAGTAGAGAAGCGTCCGTATAGCTTTCCTCAATTGCATGCCGACAGAATGTGGCTGACCTTGGGAACGTACACGTCATCATCAACTGGCCAGCGCCGCTACAAAGTGTTGTTATATGATTCAAAGAATGGACAACTCTTACTTTCAATATTTTGGCAGGCAGGCGATACATGTACGCATTACAACCGAAGAGATGTAAGGGGATATCCGTTCATATATTCACATGAAAACGATATCATTTTGGTCGACTGCCAATACAAGAAAAGGTTGGAGGTGAAAATCTATAATATAACATTTGATGCAGCCGTTCTCTACTTAAATCAAGGACGAACTCTTATAAATATGCCTGACAACGGAGACTGGAGAAGGACAACTCAATTGCCTGATTGGAATTTTTACGTTTTTGGTGGCGATTCTAAACAACCGAATATAGAGATTTGCCTATATTCTCGGCGTCATAACTTGAGGAGAATTCAAGGCAGATTAAAGCTAGGTTTTCCAAATATATCTTTTTCACGTAACATTCCCCACTATGACAGTAAAGAACACATCGTTATAATAAGAGACGAAAGGCGGCGTCTGGTGTCATTTACTGAGGTTCTTGGCGTCTCAACGGACGGTTCCGTACGAATTCGGCAATTCTCCCTCATACCATCTCCAAGGTATGCTGTTACTACCTACATGCACATAACCCTCAGTCATTGCAATGAGATACTTGGTGTATGGGAGGATTTAAAAAAGGAACCTTATATTCGACATCTGACTAGATACACCGCCATCGAAAGAGATGGGTAATGCGCTGTTATCTCCTCTCAGTACCTTTCATAAGAAAACGTCACTGTACTTTTTGGCTGTTGTACGAAAACTACATGGTCGATATCCTCAAAATTTGATTTTTCTTAAGTTTAATTTACGATCCATCATAAATTCAGCGATTAGTTACGTATATTAACGGACTTTTAACAGTAACAAGTATACGTATTTGATCGCCAAAACGTAGATGAAAAAGGAAATTTGGGTCGGAAAGTTAGATTTAAGAAAAAGCTATTTTTTGAAAAAATCAGCCGACTAGTTTTCGCTCAGCGGCCCAAAAGGACAATGACATCATACATGGAAGGTTGTGACACCACTATCGCTGCAGCCAAAACGACACATAGAGCACCATTAGGTGCATGTGCAATTTCACCGTATATTGGGACTAGTCTAGCCAGAATAACCAGCCTAAACCAGACCCTGTTCTTGACTGTGAATGTCGGTCAAACCAGAGTCTTTCAATAGGTTTATAAATTTATTGAGAGGCTCTGGTCAAACTATGGGGGAAACTTAACCATTATCATACGGTGAACCAAGGCTGGAATCTCCGGAATCTCTCGGTTCCCGGCCTTGGATGCTGCATAATGATCGATGAACCTCGTGTGTGGCTGATGCACATCACTGTCTGAGTATCAAAAGTCTCAAGCCCCGCTCCCCAGCCGCGTCCTAGTAGACACGGTGTTATAAGGTCAGTTTATTTAGGTCCGTGCACTGTATAAGTACATGTATTGAAACAACTACAAAATTTCGAATTCGAGTTCTATTTTGAAATTTTTGAACGAACGAAGATGCCTTAAAAGAGAATATCTGTGATGTAAACTTTGCTATGAATGATGCTTAGCCTTGGCTGCAGACGGATGACAATTTGAACAGATTCTTGTTAGATTCTGTAAGACTCTACGTTCATATATCAGAAACTGGTATCTCATAGATAACAATATTAGCGGGAGTATTTGTCCTATGTCCTTGATTACAGAAAGAGGACTATCTTAACATGATTCTTGCGAACATTCTATAATATTGTAAAGACTCTACGCATATCAGAAACTGAATATAACAGTAATTCCATAGATAAAATCTCAGCGGTATGTGTGGGAAACCTGAATGGTCTCGTGCAAGGGATGACATTTCAGTGACGGGGTGTTTTTCAGGGTGAATAGGCCTAACTGCTCTAAAAAATCAGTTGATAATGCAATCCTTACTATAGGATAACTATGATAAGATACAATGCGATTTCAAATCTCCTCTACTTCGAAAAAAGCCTACCGATCGTAAGGTATTGATCCTTATCAATTTCCAACAAGTGTATCAATCAAGAATAGATGTTGTTGGGCTGTATCCCCATTGTTATCAGTATATATCTCTGCTTTACTGCAGACTGCCTTGTCAGATTTGTTTCAGAGATAGATCCGGCATCGTAATCGATGGCCACCACGGTACACGGGTATTAGTCGTCCGCAATTCCATCCACGCCAGCATACTCTACCCGCGGACTTGAGAGGTCAGTTTCGCAATAGTAAATTCCTCCTTTTTCCGACTGTACATAGCGTGCCATATTTGATTAGGTAGTGTGCGAATGGTGAAACGACCAAAAGAAAACAATACAAAGTGAACAATCGAAATAAAAATTCCAAACATGAATTTGAAGATAAGTTTGGTTGTGTATCATATGCGTTACGTTTACATATAAACGTAACGCAGTTACAAAATCTAAACTGCATGAACAAAAAACATGGAGAGAGAAGGCAACTTGTCGTACCCATTGGGATCCTAAAAAGACACACTTTGTGGATTACTTGGCATGTTGAGAGTTCGTACGTGTTGCGAATCAGGTTGACGATCTTTCCTGGATGCCATGATGTTCTAGGTGTCTCCACAGAGTTTGTCGATCGACGCTATCAAATGCTTTTTCAAAGTCAACGAAGGTAATGTAGAGAGAAGAATTCCATTCTTATGACTGGACTTGAACATCTTGAACGTGTTGCGAATCAGGTTGACGATCAGAGTTGTCTCTGATTTCCATGCTATTTGGTCTATTTGTACAAATGGGGAGAGTTGTCTCTGCTGATGAGATGGTGGGAGGTGGACAATAGAGGAGCTCCTCAAAGTACCCCTTCAATCTGTCCCATTGGCCCTTTTGGTTTGAGAGTACCTTGCCTGTCTTTTCCTCTTTGACTGGGTTGTCCGTAGCCCGATATTTACCTGTAAGTTTCGTTGGGTTTCGTTGAGCTCTTTTAACTTCTTTTCTCGCGTTCCATTTACTTTTCTACTATATTTTAGAGCTGACACAAATTGGAGAAATGTCAAACAATTTTTAAAGAAAATTATACAAACATACTGAAGTAAAACACACGAGATAACAATATGCTTGCAGAAATCAGTGATTATTGTCTTATTCATTTAGTGACACATCCGAAAGCAAATATAAGTTTTTTACGCAGTTACAAGAAAGGTGGGGGGAGAGTATGAGTTTTTGCGGCGGAGCGATGGAGGGACTTGGAATTCATTGAGGAATATATATGAGATGCTCGGAACATGAGTTTGTCTCGTAATATCTCGATGTTCATTTTAGGATTTTGATTCTCGAGGGTGGAAACGTCTCCGAGGAAAATGGGAGGCCTGCAGAAAGCAGCATGCTTCGATATTGCTTTGACCAATGTGGCCATCCTCAGACCAGTCATAGGAGGCTTTTTGGTTTCATCTCGTTTGAACTGTGCTACATTCTGCCTGGGAATTCAAAAATGTAGGTCTATAGACACACATTCCCTTGGCAACCAGACGATGTGTCAGATGGCTGCACAGAAGTACCCACGTGTAGAACATCAAAGATGGTCGAGATTATACTGTAGGAGGGTAGGTATAGATATCTCGAATATTCGATGGTTACTGCACATAACCACCAATTAACCAAGTATTTTTCATCGAGAATTAATAACCGGTGGTCTTCATAAATCATTGACTCCTTGACAGGCAGTTGAAACCATTGATTCCTGGTGACCTAAACGACCATTTTGCGTCAATTATGCAACAAGCTTTTATTCATTGGTAAATGGTAGAAAATGTAGATGGTTTGATTTCGTTTAGTACCAGAGGGTAATCTTTTTGTTAAAAAATTAGTTGATCATCACAAGAATCTATCTAACAATTAGCCCCACCTGAAACTGTTTCAAGAAATTTCCAAAATGGAGTCTGAAACTTTTGTTACAGACCTTTTCTTTACAGTCTTTAACGGACAGAAACATCGATAGTTGCACTTTGAGGCAAGGATCAATAAAAACCAAACTTCAAAGAAATCCGATCAGTAGTTCGACCTCCAGAGCCCCAAACGATGCGGCCATAACATTTGCGAATGAACTATAGCCAATTACTGCATTGAAAGCGCTTTATTTGAGCTTTACGCCATTGGTAAGGATTTTTAAAAAGTCAAGAATAAAGCTTTAATCAGTGTACCGTACTTGATCATGCACTATCCTACCAAATTTCTTACGAATTCACACAGTGTGCCGTTAAACAATACAGAACGACACTGCCATCGGTTCCTTTCATACCCCCTGTGACCTTGGGACGATTGGATAAGTGGTTTCGTAATGGAGAGTACAAACTGTTCGTATTCTTCTTTTATGGAATGATGATACAGAAGTCAGTTAAAGTCTTGGTTTACCACGACAATGCCAAAGACAACTCTTTTCAAGTTCGATACAATTATTCAGTAGAGAAGCGTCCATATAGCTTTCTTCAATTGCACGCCGACAGAATGTGGCTGACCTTGGGAACGTACACGTCATCATCAACTGACCAGCGCAGCTTCAAAGTGTTGTTATATGATTCAAAGAATGGACAACTGTTACATTCAATATTTTGGCAGGCAGGCGATACATGTACGCGTTACAACCGAGGAGTAGTAAGGGGATATCCGTTCATATATTCACATGAAAACGATATCCTTTTGGTCGACTGCCAACACGCGAAAAGGACGGAGGTGAAAATCTATAATATAACATTTGATGCAGCCGTTCTCTACTTAAATCAAGGACGAACTCTTATAAATATGCCTGACAACGGAGACTGGAGAAGGACAACTCAATTGCTTGATTGGAATGTTTACGTTTTTGGTGGTTATTATAAACAACCGAACATAGAGATTTGCCTATATTCTCGGCGTCATAACTTGAGGAGAATTCAAGGCAGATTAAAGCTAGGTTTTCCATTCATATCCGGTTCATATAATCTTCTCCATTATGATAGTAAAGAACACATCGTTATAATAAGAGACGAAAGGCGACGACTGGCGTCATTTACTGAGGTTCTTGGCGTCTCAACGGACGGTTCCGTACGAATTCGGCAATTCTCCCTCATACCATCTCCAAGGTATGCGGCTACTAACTACATGCACATAACCCTGAGTCATTGCAATGAGATACTGGGTGTATGGGAGGATTTAAAAAATAAACCTTATATTCGACATCTGACTAGATACACCGCCATCGAAAGAGATGGGTAATGCGCTGTTATCTCCTCTCAGTACTTTTCAAACGAAAACGTCACTGTGCTTTTTGGCTGTTGTACGAAAACTACATGGTCGATATCCTCAAAATTTGATTTTTCTTAAGTTTAATTTACGATCCATCATAAATTCAGCGATTAGTTACGTATATTAACGGACTTTTAACAGTAACAAGTATACGTATTTGATCGCCGAAACGTAGATGAAAAAGGAAATTTGGGTCGGAAAGTTAGATTTAAGAAAAGCTATTTTGGAAAAAATCAGCCGACTAGTTTTCGCTCAGTGGCCCAAAAGGACAATGACATCATACATGGAAGGTTGTGACACCACTATCGCTGCAGCCAAAACGACACATAGAGCACCATTAGGTGCATGTGCAATTTCACCGTATATTGGGACTAGTCTAGCCAGAATAACCAGCCTAAACCAGACCCTGTTCTTGACTGTGAATGTTAGTCAAACCAGAGTCTTTCAATAGGTTTATAAATTTATTGAGAGGCTCTGGTCAAACTATGGGGGAAACTTCACCATTATCATACGGTGAACCCAGAAGTATTAAGGTAGCAGGAAGGGTTGGGCGTTTGTGGTTTCTGAGTCTGAGGGGGTTGGTGTCTGTTGACTGTGCTTTAAGAGAGACTAGGCATGGCGCCAGTCTCTCTTAAAGCACAGTCAACAGGCATTTGGTCTCAGTATTTGGGTTTTGATTGCCATGACTGTACCCCTGTAAAAGTCAGAGGAGGAGAAGTTTGGAATGATGAAAGCATTGAAGAAGAAGAAATGTTATTATTGAGGAAAGCAAAATTTATTATGAGACTAGAAGGCAGTGTCCTGACTTCATTATTTTGAAAATGGCGGTCTGAACACATTAAAAGGTGGAACATGGCATTTTATCGACTTTGAAGTGTTCCGCAGTTAAAGGGAGACTATAGGCAGCAGCTAGGTAGGCAAGATAAAGTCATACAAATTTGCCAATAGGGGTCAGTCATATCTCTAGGCATGGCGCCAGTCTCTCTTAAAGCACAGTCAACAGGCATTTGGTCTTAGTATTTGGGTAAGTACAGAATCAAGGCAGCTCAGAGAGCAATGATTGAACGATGCTGTGGACAAGTCCAAGGATACTGCATCAGTCACGACCAACTTCTCATCAGAAAGCGTCACCACCAGCATATTCAATGTTCAGTTCCAACCTGTACCAGTCCAATGCACGCCTGTCATGGTCAGCAGTGGTCAGCTTAGCGCGATATGGAACATTCTTCCGAAACTCAAGCGAGGGAAGTCTGCTCATTAGCCTATCTCGCGCACTGCTCCTTCTTGTCAAACATCGTAGTGAAATCGTGGTACAGTGGGGCGTCCTCGAGGATTGCAGCTGGTCGGACAGACGTGAGGTGGAATGTGGGCGGCTGCACTTCTTCGTTGATGTGCGATGGCAAATAGCACAGTTGTTGCGTTGCATGACAGCTGAAAGTGAATGTGATATCATAGAACTGAGGCGTTTGCAATGAGACTATAGGTGAAGTAGAAGCAAGGAGTGAAATGGGCCATCTTCCAGTGACTAATATACAGAGTAAGGGCACTGGGTGTTGTTAGATTCAGCATTGAATGTATTCCTCATACAAGCGTGAATAGTGTGGACATACAGTGAGAGGTGAGAGACCCCTATTGACTACTTCTTGTAACTTTATCTTGGATATTATATTAGTATTGAACTTCTAGCCATGGAATATGAAGAAATTGAAGTTGTAGGCATGGAATATGAAAAATTATTCAACGGTGAAAGACATTATTCCATGAGGCTTTGCCGTGATCGCAAAGGACGCGACGCGATTGGTTCACATGCTAATGAGGTATGAATGATAATGATAATTACCTCTATAATGCTACTTGGATAGCGACTGTGTCGTTGATTGCAACAGTGGTCTATGTCAATGTGTGCCTGTAATGTCAATGAAGTATGATGAGGTGATGACGATAGTACAATTATTAAATATTGGCAAGAGATCATACTACAACATAGGTCTTGTTTTTGACAGATGACTGTGCGACATTCCCATTGGGTCTTGTTAGAGTCAGCGCTGCATGTATTCCTTGTACAAGCTTGAATAGTTGTGACGGACTTTGAGGGGTGAGAGACCCCTATCGGCTACTTCGGCTAACTTTATCTTGCCTACCTAGCTGCTAGCAATAGTGCCCCTTTATCAAGACTGAAACCCACTGTGCGGGGCTAAGAAATTACCTTTATAATCCTAGTTGGATAACCACTGTGTAGATGATTTGAAGAGTGCTCTGTGGATGTGTGCCTGTAATGTCAATGAAAGTATGATGAGGTGATGACGATAGTGGAATGACGAAATATTGGAAAGAGATCTTTTCCTAGAAGAACATATGTCCTGTTTTGACTAGGTGGCGCATTTTAGAATCAGCAGTGAGCACTGTGTGTAACATGGTGGTGGGAGCGGAGATAATAACTGTGTCGAAAGTATTGTTATAGGGCCTTCCCTAGGCCCATGGGGTTAAATTTACAATCCACGATTGAAAAGACGTAGTTTGATCGCATTCAACTATAAATCCATTGAACAGTTGTGTTCCTTTAGTCAACCGATGACCTTTTGTTGGGCCATGATCGGGGATTGTAAACTGTAAATGTATTATGGACTGGGAGACGGGGGAAACACAAGTGAAATAGACCAAAACAAGTGATTTTGGGGCTTTGGTTTAGAGTAGACGCATGCCCCACATGCGCCATGCAGGATTATACGGTTCATGTGAACTTGTTGACATCTACATGATCTAGTGCTGTTATTTGTCATGGACATGGTAGGCCTAATCATCATGGCTATATGTTTCAGGAAAAGCTCGGAGTAAAATGAACTGCCGATGAATAATGATGTTGTTCATGTTTACCATGTTTACTAGTACATAGCCATAGGGTATGCACTGGCCAGTGCACTTTCTGCACGTCGTCATGGTCATGTACGTGATACCTTGCATATTTTGTTTTTTGAATGCGCATGCTTTTTGGGCAAAATCACTTGTACCAACACTAATGAATAATGTCTTCTTATCCCTATGACTCCATATGTAATACTGTATTATATCAGTCTTCATGTCCACAGATTCACTGTTCCAATCCTTGTGACATTGTTGATGAAAAAGGAAGAAATCAAATATATAGAAATGTTTATATTAAACTCATCTGACCAGGTCTACAACATGCATGTACACAGTTCGGGATCCCAAGGCTAACTGAATTTGGAGGGAAACTCAGTAGACCAGGAAAACTATACAAACAATAATAGCTGATAAAGCACATACAATGAAATGACATAAGGCTCAGGGACCGTGAAGGCCCAAAATAACCTGAGCTAAACCATTGGTCATAGCAGACTTAAAGGGGGAATAAACTCTTCAAACTGTTCAAATTGAACCTGTTACACATTCCCCTGTCAAGAGAAAATGGCTCCTGACATTTACCAAAGATAAAAAGAAATGTACACCATATATACAAAACATGTAACCCAAAATACCAGGTGAAACTCAAAACGAAACCGAGTTGAGAAAGATGCGAAACCAAAACCTTCAAACAATAAGAAGGGAAGAATGGAACCATCAAAGAGCAGAATTCAGAATCATTAAAGACAAAGACTGAAAAGTGAAAATTTCAATCCAGCATCCTGAAAACTGAAAAACACCATAAGGTAAAGAGCTACAAGAAATGGAATTATTATTGTATTTACAAATTAACAGTAAACTTCTAGAGTTCACACTGAAAATTAATTGTATCGCACGAATCAGAACGAGATTAAGGCGAATAGACAAGATACTGAAATATATAAGTTTAGAATCATTATCAGAATACGGTACTGTGAAGAACTATTGTAGTATTGTTTGATTTGCTGAAGATCATTGCAAGAAGATATAATAGAAGAGAAGGGGTAATGACCTCCTCAATCTTACCATCACACCACAAAACAACAATCAATAAGATGATACAAGATTGGGAAAAAAGGAAAATTGCAGGGAAATGACTTACAAAACATCTGGAAGGTATTAATTAGTAACTGTTTGACCAAAAACCCTTAGTCCAAAAGGGATTTACATTGATAAACTGTCAAACAATACCTTGAATAACTGATATGAGTAGAGATGCAACAGAATAAGTACTGATGAATTATCTATGGAATCTATACAGACTCTAATCATACAGTACAAAATATCAATACCAAGAATTACTTGATATAAATCTCCACGAAATATCGAAACAAAAGAAGAAAACACACACTCAAGTAGAAAACAATCTCTTGATTGACATGGCCTGCCAAAACCAGCCAACATTCAATCAAAATGTTATATATATTTCAAACCAGAAAATAATCACGAGTCTACAGCAAAATTGAAAACCAACTATCATTCAATCCTTCATTAAAGACAGAACTTTGTCAAGAATAGCGGGATTTTGCACAAACTCAGGCTTGCTTGCAAGCGACATAAAATAATCAACCTTGGATCGCCAAGGCTCAGGCGGCGCGCGCGGCTGTTGCTGATACATCTGATATGGCTTGAAACGGTTAGGCGGTTTATGTTCCCTCTTAGATCTCCTCGGGGCTGCAACAGGGCTGTCCTCCGGAGCACTCTCTTCCTCGTCATCCTGGGATGTGTGGAATTCAGCAGAGGATTCACCAGGGGGAACATCTACAGGGACCGTCTCATCCACTGGACCAACGGTTGAAAATTCCACTGGAGGCGGAACAGTACCACCATCAACAAATTCCACTGGAGGCGGAACAGTACCATCATCGATCGAAGTCACGTCAAGCGCAATTCCTGACGGCGTATCGACATCTATCATTGGAGGAGGAACGGTCACATCTGTAGTAGGATAACTGGCATCTACGGCAGGCTGGGACGCGCTGACATCAACCGAAGACTGGGACGCAGGCTCAACAGCAGCATGTTCGGACGCACTAACATCAACCGAAGACTGGGACGCAGGCTCAACAACAGCGGGCTGGACCGGAACGACATCTGTAATGGATAATGGTGGGGTAGAATCGGTAGACAAAGTAGACGGAACAATATCAGAAGGAGGTGCAGCATCAGATCTGACAGATGTAAAAGATGGAAGTTTGTCACCATGTGGAACATCGGCGGTTGAAGCGGATGCAAAAGAAGAAGGAACTTCATCAACACGTGGCAAAATCATCACATCGACATCCTCGTCATCACTCATCGCAGGCTGTACAACAACTTCCTTCTCAGGGCGAGTACGACTGGACCGGGCCGGAGTCTTCACAACTTCCTCATCTCTAATCTCTCCAACTGGCATCAACAAATTACGGTGTAAAACACGCGGATTACCTCCTTTCGAGGAGCGAACCGAAAATACCGGAATATTGGGGTTTGGTTGACCCACAACAGTATAAACATCGGTCGACCACTTGTCAGCCAATTTATGTCTACCGCGTAAGTGGACATTGCGGACAAGAACACAATCACCAGTCTGAAGAACAGAAGCTTTCGCTTTGAGATCATATCTCCCTTTATTCTTACATGAAGCGGTATCCTGGTTTTTCATAGCCATAGAGAATGCATAATCAAGACGCTCCTGCAAAGATTTAATGTAGGAACTATAAGATTCACTAGGGCCAACATCAGGAGTACCGAGACCATAATTGATATCTACAGGAAGAAGTGGCTCACGGCCAAACATTAGAAAATGCGGACTGAATCCAGTAGAATCGTGACGCGTACAATTGTACGCATGCGTCAACGTGGAGAGGTACAGCGACCAACTACTCTTCTTGTCCTCGGACAACGTACCCAACATTGACAAAAGGGTGCGGTTATACCGTTCGCAAAGCCCATTGCCCATTGGATGGTAGGGAGTTGTCCGAGACTTGGTCATTCCAGCTAAAGCACACAATTCCTTTATAACAGCAGATTCAAAATTACGGCCCTGATCACTATGTAGCCGACCAGGAAAACCATAATGAACTATAAAATTTTCATAAAGAGCTTTGGCAGTAGTATGTGCTGTCTGATTTCTTGTTGCAATAGCTACAGAGTACTTGGTGAAATGATCTGTAATTACTAAAATATTTTCACAACCCCTGGAAGGTTCAACTGTGAGATAGTCCATACAGACCATCTCCAGAGGCTGCGACGTGGTTATGCTGGTGAGAGAAGCTTTCTCATTAGTAGGTGTCTTTCGGCGTAAACATCGACCACAAGTTTGAATGTAATTCTCTATATCACTGACATAACCCGGCCAGAAGAATCTGGACTTTACAAGATCAATCACCCTATCCTTACCAAGGTGACCCATGTCATCATGCAGCTGCTTCAAAGTAGATGTGTGAAGAGACAATGGCAAGACGACACGATCAACAACTTGATCATTCAACATACTTTGTTTTACTAAAATACCTTTGTCGTTCAATCGATAAGAGTTAAAATGACGTAACCAAGGTTTCAGCTCCGGAGAGGGGTCAGGACGAATACCTCTGGCCAGAGAAGCAATGATATCTGAAATATATTTATCCTGCCCCTGATGATACTTAATATCAACAAAATCCGTAGTGAGCGAATCAACTTGGTATAGGGAATGTGAAGAATCAATATTGGCATTCAGAATTTCAACAGCAGAGAGATTTTGACAAGTGAGGGAAAGTGAAATAGCTTTTACAACATCCTCATTGATCAGACTAGTTTCTCTTGGAAGACGAGACAACGCATCTGCAGCTGCATTGCTCTTTCCAGCAAAATATTCGATGGTAAAGTCATAAGCTGACAACTCAGCTAACCAGCGGTGTCCTGTGGCATCGAGCTTCGCACTCGTCAACACATATGTCAGCGGATTATTGTCAGTCTTGACTCTGAACTCTGCCCCGAATAAATAGTCCTTAAACTTGTCAGTCACTGCCCACTTCAGCCCCAAGAACTCTAACTTGTGAGTGGGGTAGTTCCTTTCTGAAGCGGACAGTCCTCTACTAGCAAAATATATAGGTTTTCTAACATCATCCTGGTACTGGTATAATATAGCTCCAAGGCCATCTCTCGAAGCATCTATTTCTAACTCATATGGCAAAGAATAATCTGCAAAGCCAAGGACTGGGGGAGAGCACAATGATTCATTCAAATTTTGAAATGCGGTTTGTTCTTCCTCTCCCCAGCGAAACGACGGCTTGTCTTTTTGCCTTTTCTGAGTAGAATGACCTTGGAGTAAACAATTCAAAGGTTTAGCTAACTTAGCATAATCCTTGATGAACCTTCGATTGTATGATGTGAAACCGAGATAACGCCTGAGTTCATCAACCGACTGAGGAGGTGGCCAGTCTCGCACAGCCTGAACTTTGTCAGGGTCCATCTCAATGCCTTTTTTGGAAACATAATACCCTAGATATTTGACTCGATTTAAGAGGAACTGGCATTTAGAAGGCTTTAACTTGAGTCCGGCTTTGTGTAACTTGTCAAAAATGATTTCAAGACGGTCTAAATGTTGCTCTACAGTAGGACTAAAAATGATGACATCGTCCAAATACACTAAACACATCTCAAGATTTACATCGCGCAAAGCCAGCTCCATGAGACGCTGGAATGTACTGGGAGCATTTGTAGCCCCAAACGGCATAACGTTACATTCATAAAAACCCAGCGGTCCCACAGAAAACGCAGTCCTCTCCTTATGTTCTTCCTCTAACTCCACTTGCCAATAGCCTGCCTTCAGATCAAGACAGGAGAACCAGGAAGAACCAGCAATAGAATCTAGAGTCTCATCAATTCTAGGCAATGAATATGAATCCTTGATGGTCCGTTTATTAAGTTCCCTCAGATCAATGCAGAATCTGAGAGACCCATCTTTTTTTCGTACTAGTACAACAGGAGAACAGTAAGGGCTCTTAGACTCACGGATGACTCCCGTGTCTAACATTTTCTGTAAATGAACCCTCACATCCTCGTACATGTTCGGTGGAATTCTCCTATGCCTAATCTTAAATGGCTTATCATCGGACAAATCAATACGATGCTTCAAGACATTTGTCTTGCCCATCTCTGACTCTGACTTGGCAAACACATGTTTCCATTTCAACAAACGATTCTTCAATTCAGAGAAATGTGCTGAGTCCATGTCAGACTGAAACTTGAAAAGTTGAAAAAAATCAGAATCAGGCATTTCATCAGAGGTATCGGAGACTTCTGCAGCAGTCTCGATCCCAGATGCATTGGGAAAAGAAGTATCTTCAATGTCCATAGTAGGCGGAGAAATATCTAAGTTGGCTTCTGAAATACTACAAAGAACGGAACGCTTTGGTATGGTAACTGGAGTATTCGAAACATTCTTTAAAATAACCGAGACTTTCTGAGATGCACTGCGAGAAGACACTTTCTGAAGAGAAGAAACAAGTACAAGTCCACCTGGAAGTGGCCTGGAAGATTCAGTAACAACATTGGCAGAGTGACCTAATTTACAACGAGTAATCCCCTTTATTGAAATCTGAGAGTTGCTGTTAATTGTAACAGACTTACATGTTGTAACATTCCCTACAGTACTACCGGACAGGCAGTAACTGCGTAAAGTATCACGCCAAACAGAATCCTCAACGTTACATCTCTCCGGAGCCAACTCAGCAAGCACATTAGTTCCAAGTAAAAGTGGAACAAGACGGTTATAATTTGTATCTGGCACAACTAGAAGTAAAATGTCGAGGCGACAGGAACCGAGGGTCAAAGGTAATTTGACATAGCCCATATAGGGTAATTTATCTCCTGTCGCACTCTGTATATCTATAAAATCATCCAAAGGATGAATGTCTTCATCGGGAAAATTCTCTGAAAAATAAGTAGTAGAAATGGTGGAGACCACAGAACCAGTATCGAGAAGACAATCAACATTTGTCTCCTTCAATAAAACAGTGGTCTCCGACGCCTTTCCTATCAGAGAATTGTGGGGGTGGGGCTTTACTCTTTGTCCCCTTGACCGCCCCCGATCAAGGGTGCGTTGGCGTTTCCCAACCGCTTGTTCTTATTCTGTAGTTTGAAACAATCATCGATGTGATGACCCTTCTTCTTGCAGTAACTACAAATACCTGCATAATAGGACTTTCCACCTGAAGAAGAATGTGTAGAGGTGGTAGTAGAATCTGCAAAAGAAGAAGTTTGATCTGCTCTCTTAGCAGCCTCACGAGCTTTCTCTTTCTTCAAAGTGGCCAACTCACCTTCAAGAGCAGTAACTTTCTTCAAAATCAAGTCAAGCTTGTTTACCTCCGCGGCAGTAGAGCTATTGCTAAGCTGTTGGACCGGTTTAGGTTTCCCTAAACCCATCTCTTGCTCCACCTGCCGGGCCGCCACTAAAAGCTCGCTATAACCACGACCTGCATCGTAAAAGTGCCTAGTTGCCGACTTCACATCCTTTGACCTGAGGCCAGACCAAAATTTTTGTCTCAACATGGCCTGGGCCTGAGGACCGGTACAATATGTGTCATCGGGGCACCTAGAAAGAATCTCCCTAATTCGGCAACCCCAAGCCGCAACGTTTTCATCCGGTTCCTGCGACGACGCGTAGAATTTCGCCAACACCTGTTCAGATGTTAATACCTCCCCAAACATTTTGTCAAACTCCCCAATGACCTCATGCGGGGCGAAGAGCCCCTCCCCAAACTGCAATAAACATTCTGCAGCCATACCCTTCAATGATCTCCTGATAGCACCTACAATGGTCTGCATAGGTAGTCCAAGGTCAGCAAGTAATCCCTTTACCTCAGCCCTCCACTGGCGATATGACACCTCTGACTTTTTGTCGCCAGAGAAAGAACCTAAACGTGGAGTACTGACTACATAACGAGGCTGCCTTGAACTGTCAGTTTGATTCAACTGAAAAGAAAGTTTCTTTCTCTCAGACCCTATAGGTGGTAACTTTGATCTAATACTATCACTATCATGATCAGCTGAAAGGGAAGATGCATGAGGATGAGGGGTAGATGGTGGCATATGAGGTGGACTGACCCCAGCATACCCACCAGGGGAACGGACAGGGGGTGGGGGCGACTGAGGTGTAGCAGTAGCACCCTGCGGCGTACTATGCCGCAGCAAATCTCCCATCGTTCTACCCCGTCCATCATTAGGACGAGAAGTAAAATTGAAAATATGTCCACGACCCATTGCATTTGTCTTAACTGGGTTTGAGACGGTAGACGATGTTGCAGGAACTGAAGTTACAGGTTGGTGTGCACTTACAGGTTCAAACTTCGGTTTGGGCTGCGACTCACCCAAGGCCTTAATGAGGGCCTCCCTTTGACTGAAGTCGAGATCTTTTATCATCTCCAAACAAATATTCAAAACTTCTGTCCTATTGGACCCTATACCAGAACCAGTAGTAGCAGTCAAATCCATGTCTTCCGCTTTGAAATTATCACCAGTTGCCATTTGGAAAATCAGGCGCATAACAGCGAAGACAAGGAGTGAATGAAAATATCAGACGACTATCAACAAATATGTATAAGTATGAGGACACCCTCAACCTATCATATGCAAATATCACTAGTATGGTATAATCCAAATGCTAAGAGCAAGTATAGTTTTACCTAAACCTACTAATAGACAATGTCAACGTACGAAATAATATAATATAGAGTAAGTATTGTTTCACCAAAACCAACTACAAGAAAATATTACAAAGTACAAGATGAAAGAATAGCAAAGAAGTATGATAAATATCTGTAATGTCTTCACCCAAGAAAATACTAACTCCAAAACCTGGAGAGCATACAACACTCTGGGTAAAGAGATGAACAAAGATGACCTGTAAAATAATCAAACACAATGAGATCTCACAGTTGAAAGATGATCGGCATCCACCAGACAGCTGTAACAGTTGTAGTGGAAGTTGCAGTTGCAGATCAATGAACCAGGCAGAAGTCCACGTCAACACGGTGTAGAAATCTTGGAGACCAAGTACCAAACCATCACCCTGCCAAAGTAAAATGTTCACAATTAATGATCAATAATATAAGTGCAAGTACTAAAGACTCACAAATAATACCAATGATGATAAATCAAATCAATCCAAAGTCACAAAGGACACCCTGTATAAATGATAAAGTTGTACTACAATATGGAACACACTTTATGCTGAAACAAAAATGAACTGTAAAGTCCACCAAGAAACATCAAAGTGATTCCACACACTGTAAGATTCACCAAGTACCATCAAAGAAATACATAGGATCACCTGACCAAAACAAAGTAAACTCAAACCGAGTCACCCTGTACCTGACAACTAAATCAAAACCACAAGAAAATCCAAAATGACCCAAGAAATTCAAAGTAGTACCACCAAAGTTATTATCATAATTCAAGCGAACATTATCGAAACCTATTCGATTAATGACGGCAAGTTACGCAACGGCCAGGTCGACAAAGTCAACAAAATTCAAACCGTCTAAATGTCAACAAAAATTACCCTGTCTGCGTATGACCTAAACACATCATTGGAAACCAAAAGAATCTTCATGCAAAATAATACACTACTAAGTACATGCGATGCACAAAGACACCAAAGGAAAATAATTGTCAAATAAATTATTTCCAAAATAACTCAAAATCACATGCACTAAGTTTCAAGCATGCAGCATAATGTCACCAGAAAGGAAGGCACCCACAGCAAAACCAAGTAAAGACACAAAGTCCCCAAGTGTCACTAGACACCAAAAACACAGGTACACTTTCCCTTTAAATTTTCAAAAACCCAACTACACTGCATGGCTGAAAATGTGTCAAACAGAATTTTACATAAATTGGTTACAATGACATGCAAACTGAATACAACAACACACAAGCATTCTGTTACAAACAGAAAGAAATGACAAATCAAAGATAATATAAACTTAAAAGTTCAAATGAAATGAGAATACATGAAGAATGAAAATGAAATGATGAATGAGTTAGCAAAGAGAACCAAAACTGTCCATGTTACGAACACAGAAAAAGTCAGTTCATAATGTCAGTGTCAATGGTCAAAGTCGGATGTCCACAGCGGAAGTCTTGCACGAGTCAGTCATGTACACGGTGTACAGCGCAATACGCGGAATACACAGTCAAGCAATACACGGAGTCAAAAGTCACAGCGCGATGCGCGAGACAACGCGAAATTTATGCGGGAACGCGGCGAACACTAAAGATGGACCGGTCAAAAGAAAGAACAGTGTCGCAAGTGCACAATGTATCGACGTCAAAACGACAATGGCGGTCTGCCAAAGTCAAAACATCACGAAGATGTGAAAAAAACCAGACGATCACTGGGCGAATCACTCCCACTACGAAAAACACAACTGCTGGCAGCAGACGATAGAAATTACTTCACGTCGACGACTCCATGACAGCACACACGACTTCCTCCTGAAGGTTTCGGAAACACCCGTCAGCCATCTTGAATTTTTAAATCACAAAAGAATGTCCAAGGAATACCTATACCCAAATAAAGTTCAAACGGCTGAGCCCCCAAATGTAATACTGTATTATATCAGTCTTCATGTCCACAGATTCACTGTTCCAATCCTTGTGACATTGTTGATGAAAAAGGAAGAAATCAAATATATAGAAATGTTTATATTAAACTCATCTGACCAGGTCTACAACATGCATGTACACAGTTCGGGATCCCAAGGCTAACTGAATTTGGAGGGAAACTCAGTAGACCAGGAAAACTATACAAACAATAATAGCTGATAAAGCACATACAATGAAATGACATAAGGCTCAGGGACCGTGAAGGCCCAAAATAACCTGAGCTAAACCATTGGTCATAGCAGACTTAAAGGGGGAATAAACTCTTCAAACTGTTCAAATTGAACCTGTTACACATACACAGTGAGGGCATTGTCCCATTCCCATCAAATGGTAACTTATTGTACCGTATTAGGGTGGAAGTTCGGGAGCAGATACCTACCGCTGCACGCCTGTCATAATCAGCAGTGATGAGCTTAGCGCGATATGGAACATTCTTCAGAAACTCAAGCGAGGGAAGTCTGCTCATTAGCATATCTCGCGCACTGCTCCTTCTTGTCAAACATCGTAGTGAAATCGTAATGGAAAACGTCTGGCTTTGCGCCAGACGTTGAGACTAATAAGTGAAGAACTAATAGGTAAAGAACTTCTACTTGCGCGAGACTGCTCTGATAAAATTATCATTGCAGAGACTACGGTGACGTACACACATATTTTTTACAATCAAAAATGCCCTCAAAAGACGACATGGAATGATTATTTTATTGATATTTCCTACTATATACCTTCCAATTATCACTTTATACAAATAGATCGGCGTTAGGTCGCATGCTTTTCTTTCCTGGTGACACTATAAAGCAAAATAGTTGCAACCCCGTAAATGCGCTATAAGTCCAATAATAAGTGACGGTGACCCGTTATAAATGTTTCGCCAGCTTCGCTTTTTTGCCGCTACGCGGCGCGTTGGGCCCTTGCGTCAAGGCGGGAATCTCCGGAATCTCTCTGTTCCCGGCCTTGGATGCTGCATAATGATCGATGAACCTCGTGTGTGGCTGATGCACATTACTGTCTGACCCAAAAGTCTCAAGCACCGCTCCCCAGCCGCGTCCTAGTAGACACGGTGTTGGCGCCTGTCAGCGCCCCCGTCGTCTCCCGGTCCTCCATCTCAATTTAAACCACCGGGATTTCTTCACGTAAACCAAAATAATATATAAGGTCAGTTTATTTAGGTCCGTGCACTGTATAAGTACATGTATTGAAACAACTACAAAATTTCGAATTCGAGTTCTATTTTGAAATTTTTGAACGAACGGAGATGCCTTTAAAGAGAATATCTGTGATGTAAACTTTGCTATGAATGATGCTGAGCCTTGGCTGCAGATGGATGACAATTGGAACAGATTCTTGTTAGATTCTGTACGACACTTACGTTCATATATCAGAAACTGGTATCTCATAGATAACAATATTAGCGGGAATATTTGTCCTATGTCCTTGATTACAGAAAGGGGACTATCTTAACAAGATTCTTGCGAACATTCTAATATATTGTAAAGTCTCTACGCATATCAGAAACTGAATATAACAGTAATTTCATAGATAAAAATCTCAGCGGTATGTGTGGGAAACCTGATGGGTCTCGTGCAAGGGATGACATTTCAGTGACGGGGTGTTTTTCAGGGTGAATAGGCCTAACTGCTCTAAAAAATCAGTTGATAATGCAATCCTTACTATAGGATAACTATGATAAGATACAATGCGATTTCAAATCTCCTCTACTTGGAAAAAAGCCTACCGATCGTAAGGTATTGATCCTTATCAATTTCCAACAAGTGTATCAATCAAGAATAGATGTTGTTGGGCTGTATCCCCATTGTTATCAGTATATATCTCTACTTTACTGCAGACTGCCTTGTCAGATTTGTTTCAGAGATAGATCCGGCATCGTAATCGATGGCCACCACGGTACACGGATATTAGTCGTCCGCAATTCCATCCACGCAAGCATACTCTACCCGCGGACTTGAGAGGTCAGTTTCGCAATAGTAAATTCCTCCTTTTTCCGACTGTACATAGCGTGCCATATTTGATTAGGTAGTGTGCGAATGGTGAAACGACCAAAAGAAAACAAGACAAAGTGAACAATCGAAATAAAAATTCCAAACATGAATTTGAAGAGAAGTTTGGTTGTGTATCATATGCGTTAAGTTTACATATAAACGTAACGCAGTTACAAAATCTAAACTGCATGAACAAAAAACATGGAGAGAGAAGGCAACTTGTCGTACCCATTGGGATCCTAAAAAGAGACACTTTGTGGATTACTTGGCATGTTGAGAGTTCGTACGTGTTGCGAATCAGGTTGACGATCTTTCCTGGATGCCATGATGTTCTAGGTGTCTCCACAGAGTTTGTCGATCGACGCTATCAAATGCTTTCTCAAAGTCAACGAAGGTAATGTAGAGAGAAGAATTCCTTTCTTATGACTGGACTTGAACATCTTGAACGTGTTGCGAATCAGGTTGACGATCAGAGTTGTCTCTGATTTCCATTCTATTTGGTCTATTTGTAGAAATGGGGAGAGTTGTCTCTGCTGATGAGATGGTGGGAGGTGGACAATAGAGGAGCTCCTCAAAGTACTCCTTCAATCTGTCCCATTGGTCCTTTTGGTTTGAGAGTACCTTGCCTGTCTTTTCCTCTTTGACTAGCTTGTCCGTAGCCCGATATTTACCTGTAAGTTTCGTTGGGTTTCGTTGAGCTCTTTTAACTTCTTTTCTCGCGTTCCATTTACTTTTCTACTATATTTTAGAGCTGACACAAATTGGAGAAATGTCAAACAATTTTTAAAGAAAATTATACAAACATACTGAAGTAAAACACGAGATAACAATATGCTTGCAGAAATCAGTGATTATTGTCTTATTCATTTAGTGACACACCCGAAAGCAAAGATAAGCTTTTTACGCTGTTAAAAGAAAGGCGGGGGAGAGTATGAGTTTTTGCGGCGGAGCGATGGAGCGACTTGGAATTCATTGAGGAATATATATGAGATGCTCGGAACATGAGTTTGTCTCGTAATATCTCGATGTTCATATTAGGATTTT
This sequence comes from Lineus longissimus, assembly GCF_910592395.1. Classification (NCBI taxonomy): domain Eukaryota; kingdom Metazoa; phylum Nemertea; class Pilidiophora; order Heteronemertea; family Lineidae; genus Lineus; species Lineus longissimus. The sequence goes on from NC_088316.1 coordinate 1,604,380, forward strand.
GATTCTCGAGGGTGGAAACGTCTCCGAGGAAAATGGGAGGCCTGCAGAAAGCAGCATGCTTCGATATTGCTATGACCAATGTGGCCATCCTCAGACCAGTCATAGGAAGTTTTTTGGTTTCATCTCGTTTGAACTGCGCTACATTCTGCCTGGGAATTCAAAAATGTAAGTCTATAGACACACAATCCCTTGGCAACCAGACGATGTGTCAGATGGCTGCACAGAAGTACCCACGTGTAGAACATCAAAGATGGTCGAGATTATACTGTAGGAGGGTAGGTATAGATTTCTCGAATATTCGATGGTTACTGCACATAACCACCAATTAACCATATGTTTCATCAAGAATTAATAACGGCTGGTCTACATAAATCCTTGACTCCTTGACAGGCAGTTGAAACCATTTATTCCTGGTGACCTAAACGACCATTTTGTGTCAATTATGCAACAAGCTTTTATTCATTGGTAAATGGTAGAAAATAAAGATAGTTTGATTTCGTTTAGTACCAGAGGGTAATATTTTTGTTAAAAAATTAGTTGATCATCACAAGAATCTATCTAACAACTAGCCCCACCTGAAACTGTTTCAAGAAATTTCCAAAATGGAGTCTGAAACTTTTGTTACAGACCTTTTCTTTACAGTCTTTAACGGACAGAAACATCGATAGTTAGACTTTGAGGCAAGGATCAATAAAAACCAAACTTCAAAGAAATCCGATCAGTAGTTCGACCTCCAGAGCCCCAAACGATGCGGCCGTAACATTTGCGAATGAACTATAGCCAATTACTGCATTGAAAGAGCTTTATTTGAGCTTTACGCCATTGGTAAGGATTTTTAAAAAGTCACGAATAAAGCTTTAATCAGTGTACCGTACTTGATCATGCACTATCCTACCAAATTTCTTACGAATTCACACAGTGTGCCGTTAAACTATACAGAAAGACACTGCCATCGGTTCCTTTCATACCCCCTGTGACCTTGGGACGATTGGATAAGTGGTTTCGTAATGGAGAGTACAAACTGTTCGTATTCTTTTTGGTTGTAGTGATGATACAGAAGTCAGCTAAAGTCTTGGTTTACCACGACAATGCCAAAGACAATTCTTTCCGAGTTCTATACAATTATTCAGTAGAGGAGCGTCCATATTGGAAGTTTCCTCAATTGCACGCTGACAGAATGTGGCTGACCTTGGGAACGTTCACGTCATCATCAACTGGCCAGCGCAGCTTCAAAGTGTTGTTATATGATTTAAAGAATGGACAACTCTTACTTTCAATATTTTGGCAGGCAGGTGATACGTGTTATAATGGAAGAGGAAAAAGGGGATATCCGTTTATATATTCACATGAAGACGATATCTTTTATGTCGACTGCCAATACATGAAAAGGACGAAGGTGAAAATCTATAATATAACATTTGATGCAGCCGTTCTCTACTTAAATCAAGGACGAACTCTTATAAATATGCCTGACAACGGAGACTGGAGTAGGACAACTCAATTGCTTGATTGGAATTTTTACGTTTTTGGTGGTTATTATAAACAACCGAATATAGAGATTTACCTATATTCTCGGCGTCATAACTTGAGGAGAATTCAAGGCAGATTAAATCTAGGTTTTCCATTCTTATCTATTTCATATAATCTTCTCCGTTATGATAGTAAAGAACACATCGTTATAATAAGAGATGAAGGGCGGCGTCTGGTGTCATTTACTGAGGTTCTTGGCGTCTCAACGGACGGTTCCATACGAATTCGGCAATTCTCCCTCATACCATCTCCAAGGTATACTGTTACTACCTACCTGCACATAACCCTCAGTCAGTGCAATGAGATACTTGGTGTATGGGAGGATTTAAAAAAGAAACCTAATCTTCGACATCTGACTAGATACACCGCCATCGAAAGAGATGGGTAATGCGCTGTTATCTCCTCTCAGTACTTTTCAAACGAAAACGTCACTGTACTTTTTGGCTGTTGTACGAAAACTACCTGGTCGATATCCTCAAAATTTGATTTTTCCTAAGTTTAATTTTACGATCCATCATAAATTCAGCGATCAATTATGTATATTAACGGACTTTTAACAGTAACAAGTCTACGTGTTTGATCGCCGAAACGTTGATTAAAGGAAATTTGGGTCGGAAAGTTAGATTTAAGAAAAAGCTTTTTTTTGATGAAATCAGGCGACTAGTTTTCGCCCAGCGGCCCAAAAGGACAATGACATTATACATGGAAGGTTGTGACACCACTATCGCTACCAGAATAACCAGCCTAAAGCAGACCCTGTTCTTGACTGTGAATATTAGTCAACCCAGAGTCTTTCAATAGGTTTATAAATTGATTGAGAGGCTCTGGTCAAACTATGGGGGAAACTTCACCATTATCATACGGTGAACCAAGGCGGGAATCTCCGGAATCTCTCGGTTCCCGGCCTTGGATGCTGCATAATGATCGATGAACCTCGTGTGTGGCTGATGCACATCACTGTCTGACCCAAAAGTCTCAAGCACCGCTCCCCAGCCGCGTCCTAATAGACACGGTGTTGGCGCCTATCAGCGCCCCGTCGTCTCTCGATCCTCCATCTCAATTTAAACCACCGGGATTTCTTCACTTAAACCAAAATAATATATAAGGTCAGTTTATTTAGGTCCGTGCACTGTATAAGTACATGTATTGAAACAACTACAAAATTTCGAATTCGAGTTCTATTTTGAAATTTTTGAACGAACGGAGATGCCTTTAAAGAGAATATCTGTGATGTAAACTTTGCTATGAATGATGCTGAGCCTTAGCTGCAGACGGATGACAATTGGAACAGATTCTTGTTAGATTCTGTAAGACTCTACGTTCATATATCAGAAACTGGTATCTCATAGATAACAATATTAGCGGGAGTATTTGTCCTATGTCCTTGATTACAGAAAGAGGACTATCTTAACATGATTCTTGCGAACATTCTATAATATTGTAAAGACTCTACGCATATCAGAAACTGAATATAACAGTAATTTCATAGATAACAATCTCAGCGGTATGTGTGGGAAACCTGATGGGTCTCGTGCAAGGGATGACATTTCAGTGACGGGGTGTTTTTCAGGGTGAATAGGCCTAACTGCTCTAAAAAATCAGTTGATAATGCAATCCTTACTATAGGATAACTATGATAAGATACAATGCGATTTCAAATCTCCTCTACTTGGAAAAAAGCCTACCGATCGTAAGGTATTGATCCTTATCAATTTCCAACAAGTGTATCAATCAAGAATAGATGTTGTTGGGCTGTATCCCCATTGTTATCAGTATATATCTCTGCTTTACTGCAGACTGCCTTGTCAGATTTGTTTCAGAGATAGATCCGGCATCGTAATCGATGGCCACCACGGTACACGGGTATTAGTCGTCCGGAATTCCATCCACGCCAGCATACTCTACCCGCGGACTTGAGAGGTCAGTTTCGCAATAGTAAATTCCTCCTTTTTCCGACTGCACATAGCGTGCCATATTTGATTAGGTAGTGTGCGAATGGTGAAACGACCAAAAGAAAACAAGACAAAGTGAACAATCGAAATAAAAATTCCAAACATGAATTTGAAGATAAGTTTGTTGTGTATCATATGCATACGTTTACATATAAACGTAACGCAGTTACAAAATCTAAACTGCATGAACAAAAAACATGGAGAGAGAAGGCAACTTGTCGTACCCATTGGGATCCTTAACGAAACACTTTGTGGATTACTTGGCATGTTGAGAGTTCGTACGTGTTGCGAATCAGGTTGACGATCTTCCCTGGATACCATGATGTTCTAGGTGTCTCACAGAGTTTGTCGATCGACGCTATCAAATGCTTTTTCAAAGTCAACGAAGGTAATGTAGAGAGAAGAATTCCATTCTTATGACTGGACTTGAACATCTTGAACGTGTTGCGAATCAGGTTGACGATCAGAGTTGTCTCTGATTTCCATGCTATTTGGTCTATTTGTAGAAATGGGGAGAGTTGTTTCTGCTGATGAGATGGTGGGCGGTGGACAATAGAGGAGCTCCTCAAAGTACCCCTTCAATCTGCCCCATTGGTCCTTTTGGTTTAAGAGTACCTTGCCTGTCTTTTCCTCTTTGACTGGGTTGTCCGTAGCCCGATATTTACCTGTAAGTTTCGTTGGGTTTCGTTGAGCTCTTTTAACTTCTTTTCTCGCGTTCCATTTACTTTTCTACTATATTTTAGAGCTGACACAAATTGGAGAAATGTCAAACAATTTTTAAAGAAAATTATACAAACGTACTGAAGTAAAACACCATTCACGAGATAACAATATGCTTGCAGAAATCAGTGATTATTGTCTTATTCATTTAGTGACACACCCGAAAGCAAATATATATAAGCTTTTTACGCAGTTACAAGAAAGGTGGGGGGAGAGTAAGAGTTTTTGCGGCGGAGCGATGGAGGGACTTGGAATTCATTGAGGAATATATATGAGATGCTCGGAACATGAGTTTGTCTCGTAATATCTCGATGTTCATATTAGGATTTTGATTCTCGAGGGTGGAAACGTCTCCGAGGAAAATGGGAGGCCTGCAGAAAGCAGCATGCTTCGATATTGCTTTGACCAATGTGGCCATCGTCAGACCAGTCATAGGAGGTTTCTTGGTTACATCTCGTTTGAACTGTGCTACATTCTGCCTGGGAATTAAAAAATGTAGGTCTATAGACACACAATCCCTTGGCAACCAGACGATGTGTCAGATGGCTGCACAGAAGTACCCACGTGTAGAACATCAAAGATGGTCGAGATTATACTGTAGGAGGGTAGGTATAGATATCTCGAATATTCGATGGTTACTGCACATAACCACCAATTAACCATATTTTTCATCAAGAATTAATAACGGCTGGTCTACATAAATCCTTGACGCCTTGACAGGCAGTTGAAACCATTTATTCCTGGTGACCTAAACGACCATTTTGTGTCAATTATGCAACAAGCTTTTATTCATTGGTAAATGGTAGAAAATGTAGATGGTTTGATTTCGTTTAGTACCAGAGGGTAATCTTTTTGTTAAAAAATCAGTTGATCATCACAAGAATCTATCTAACAATTAGCCCCACCTGAAACTGTTTCAAGAAATTTCCAAAATGGAGTCTGAAACTTTTGTTACAGACCTTTTCTTTACAGTCTTTAACGGACAGAAACATCGATAGTTGGACTTTGTGGCAAGGATCAAAAAACCAAACTTCAAAGAAATCCGATCAGAAGTTCGACCTCCAGAGCCCCAAACGATGCGACCATAACATTTGCGAATGAACTATAGCCAATTACTGCATTGAAAGAGCTTTATTTGAGCTTTACGCCATTGGTAAGGATTTTTTAAAAGTCACGAATAAAGCGTACCGTACTTGATCATGCACTATCCTACCAAATTTCTTACGAATTCACACAGTGTGCCGTTAAACAATACAGAAAGACACTGCCATCGGTTCCTTTCATACCCCCTGTGACCTTGGGACGATTGGATCAGTGGTTTCGTAATGGAGAGTACAAACTGTTCGTATTCTTTTTGGTTGTAGCGATGAAGTCAGCTAAAGTATTGGTTTACCACGACAATGCCAAAGACAATTCTTTCCGAGTTCTATACAATTATTCAGTAGAGAAGCGTCCATATAGCTTTCTTCAATTGCACGCCGACAGAATGTGGCTGACCTTGGGAACGTTCACGTCATCATCAACTGGCCAGCGCAGCTTCAAAGTGTTGTTATATGATTCAAAGAATGGACAACTGTTACATTCAATATTTTCGCAGGCAGGTGATACGTGTTATAATCGAAGAGAAGAAAGGGGATATCCGTTTATATATTCACATGAAGACGATATCTTTTATGTCGACTGCCAATACAAGAAAAGGTTGGAGGTGAAAATCTATAATATAACATTTGATGCAGCCGTTCTCTACTTAAATCAAGGACGAACTCTTATAAATATGCCTTTCAGCGGAGACTGGGGTAGGACAACTCAATTGCTTGATTGGAATTTTTACGTTTTTGTTGGTTATTATAAACAACCGAATATAGAGATTTACCTATATTCTCGGCGTCATAACTTGAGGAGAATTCAAGGCAGATTAAATCTAGGTTTTCCATTCTTATCTATTTCATATAATCTTCTCCGTTATGATAGTAAAGAACACATCGTTATAATAAGAGATGAAAGGCGGCGTCTGGTGTCATTTACTGAGGTTCTTGGCGTCTCAACGGACGGTTCCGTACGAATTCGGCAATTTTCCCTCATACCATCTCCAAGGTATGCGGCTACTACCTACATCCACATAACCCTCAGTCATTGCAATGAGATACTTGGTGTATGGGAGGATTTAAAAAAGAAACCTTATATTCGACATCTGACTAGATACACCGCCATCGAAAGAGATGGGTAATGTGCTGTTATCTCCTCTCAGTACTTTTCATAAGAAAACGTCACTGTACTTTTTGGCTGTTGTACGAAAACTACCTGGTCGATATCCTCAAAATTTGATTTTTCTTAAGTTTAATTTACGATCCATCATAAATTCAGCGATCAATTATGTATATTAACGGACTTTTAACAGTAACAAGTCTACGTGTTTGATCGCCGAAACGTTGATTAAAGGAAATTTCGGTCGGAAAGTTAGATTTAAGAAAAAGCTTTTTTTTGATGAAATCAGGCGACTAGTTTTCGCCCAGCGGCCCAAAAGGACAATGACATTATACATGGAAGGTTGTGACACCACTATCGCTACCAGAATAACCAGCCTAAACCAGACCCTGTTCTTGACTTTGAATGTCAGTCAACCCAGAGTCTTTCAATAGGTTTATAAATTGATTGAGAGGCTCTGGTCAAACTATGGGGGAAACTTCATCATTATCATACGGTGAACCAAGGCTGGAATCTCCGGAATCTCTCGGTTCCCGGTTTTGGATGCTGCATAATGATCGATGAACCTCGTGTGTGGCTGATGCACATAACTGCCTGACCCAAAGTCTCACGCACCGCTCCCCGGCAGCGTCCCAGCGTCCCAAGTCTCGGTGTTGACGCCGAGCAGCGCCTTTGATAGGACTGTAGAACCACCGGAATTTAGTCTGAGGTCGTGAGAAGGCTTTGTGTTAAAGACAATAGACCCTGTATTTGGCTAGGCTTGAAAACGTAATGTCGTTAAAAATATCGTTTCACATATAACTTGGTCTAGTAAGGCTGTTAGAGAGATATTATCGACTTTCATCGAAGTCATAGTAACGGGTGTCCTTATATTGTCGTTATCAAACCATAGGCCTGCTGGCAGAAAGTACAATAGTGGTATACATAATGTCATAAAGTAAAAGCACTTTCTTTCTATACACAATCTAAAGAATCACTCTCATAATAGTAAAGTGTTAAGTGGAAAGACATGTTTTTTGTTGGGCTATATTTCACCTCCCTGACCTTCAAATGTGTCAAAAACGCCATTTTTGATTTTTGAAAAATGCCAAATTAAAGTGCCGCGGTCAGTGTAAACCGTGTACCCTCTCCAGTCAGGCGATGGACACGTAGTAGACACTTAGCATTTTGATAGGCCCTGGCGGATTAGACACTGCACCAATGGACCCAACACCGTCATTCATCAAAATATTTTATACTGATTACAAGAAACTTTCTATGAAAAGTGTTGGTTAGGTCGACGGATATTTACCGTAAAATGCGAAAAAATTAGCGACTCCTCAGAAGTCGACACTATTTGGACACTCACTGGCTAAATTAGTGTTGACTGCTGAACGGGAAGCGGGTTACAGGTTTGACCGCTGCATGAAGTACGGCAAGCACGTCCGAATCATTCTCAAATATCGTTGCGAACTAGCGTGACCACGTTGCACAGATTCTTGGGAAAACTGACAAACGAGGGCAACACTGGTTGCCAATTGGCTTCGAGTAAATAAAGAAATTCATCAGCTAAGTAACACAACGCGCTTAGATTTACAGAAAAACTAAATGTTTTGCGCCGCAAATTGTCTTTTAATGCAGAACTGCTTCGTTCTCCTTCTCCCCGGGGTATAGTTAGTGGCCCATAAGTTTATTGGAGTTTTTTTACCAGATCGTCCAAAGCATCAATTAGGCGTTGGTATCCTGTAACGAATTGTACCCGAGTTCTGCACAGTGTAACCCTAGTCATAAATATAGACGTTTTTATGTTAAGTTTAGGTTCATTTTCTTGATGGGTGATTGTCTTCTTGATTGTTTTCTGGGAAAGGATGTGTTTAAAGGGGGCTCACAGGCTGAAATTGGACACCTGTTCTTTGGAACGCCCTCCCTGGCCACGTCAAGGCATGCCAAAATATCACCAGTTTCAAACTTCAGCTAAAGACGTGGCTTTTTAAGAAGCACTTCTCTGAATGATTTTTTCGGTTTTGAACGGGGTGGCGCCTTGATCAGGCTCTTGGAAAGGCGCCGCCTATAAATGCTTTTCATTCATTCATTCATTCATCTTCAGGCGACTTATATGCACAGTTAGGGGCGTTGGTTGTGTTTAATCCGGCCCAGCATAAAATGGATTACTAATACAAGCATCAGTAGTATTGATGTACAGTCAGATTGCAAACTTTGTAGCGACTTTGCGGCGACTTTGTGTAACTTAATCTGGCCTACCTAGCTTTTGCCTGTAGACTTCCTTTAAATACTTTTGGTGTAAATTGGCGCTCGGTCGTCTTCCGTAAATGTACATGTATATCACAATTGATATGCACACTCTGTAGGTTTTTCAGAGAATTGGTAAATAACTACATTGTAATTTGTTGATTCCGTGAGAAACCTAAAAGGGCTTTTCATTTCCCTAAAAAACCTGTACAGGGTACATCTTTGTGTTGGTTGAAAAACCCTTATTTTTAAGAGTATAGGAAGGTGACAGCTTTTGAATGTTATAATAATATAATAAATAATAATAATATAGATAAATATAGAATTTGTAAAGCGCCTTTCCAGGTCACCCTGCTCAAAGCGCTACCTCCTCTATTGTTTTTTTTTTTTTTTTTTTTTTTTTTTTTTTCCATGTGAGGAAGCGTGTTGACAGCAGAGACGAAAACGTGACAGTTCTCGTCACAGACTCCTCAATTTTTGAATTTCCCAAATATGATGGTTACCAATGATTTCATTTTCCTCCGAGCGGATATGTCTCCTTCACCTCCCTCTTCCTCTCATTCTTCTTCTTCTTCTACTACACTTCCCCTCCCGCTCTCTCTTCTTCTTCTGTAGTAGACCTTGACGGGAAGATATGACGCATTACTGTCATGTCTTCAGCCCGTTTTAGACATGAATCAAACTTCAGCAGACCTTATCCCCGTTAAAGAGACAACCCCCCTCTCCCATGTCACCTTGCACGCGGCCCATGACATATCCTAGATTAACACATGTCGTGACAGACGACCTTTGGCCATTTTCATAACCATCGGGAAATCTGTAGAGCACTGATTCAGATTGCTGTGCAAACATTTCTACTCATAAAGGATGTATCATACCGATTAATAATTGTCTTGTATCCGTAAGTGGCGATATCGGACGCTAGATCAACACACCATGTCCATCAATTCATGTTTCACTGGCAGTTGTCATGGAGTTTACCGTGTTTTACCACATGCTGGTCAGGCAGCGGTTCACGCTGCAAAATGCTGGTCCGCCATATTTCAGAATATCCGAACTGAGGAAGACAGTGAATGCTCGCGTAATATCTGGCACTGTCGTCTTTGTTTATGAGATGGTGACATCAGACGCAAGATCAACAGGACAGGCTATGTCCATTAGTCCATGTTTTCGGGTTGTCCTAAAGCTTGGCCAAGTTATACGAATATGTCGGAAAGCAGCATACATGCTGCAACATTGGACGACCAAATTTCAAAATAACGAACGAAAGAAGGCCGAGAATGAGGCAGAACTTTATATTCTCGTATTGTACATGATAATCAGACGCAACAGGTCATGTCAGTTAATCCATGTTTCACTCGCAGTTGTAATGGAGTTGGGCCGAGTTTTACCATAGGTCAGATAGCGGGACAGGCTGCAAAATGATGGTCGGCCTTACTTCCAAGTGATAGATCGGAGGGAGGCCGTGAATGGTCGAGCAGAATTTGTACATTTTTTTTCTTTATTTTAGGGGGCATCAGACACCGATTCAACAGACCATGTCCATTAATCCATGCTTACCGAGTATTTTAATATACGAAGCTAAATAATTTTTGATTTGGAAAAAATACATGGGCTGATGCTTTTGCCGAGCCTGACTAATATATCAGGCAGATGTAACACGGCATGGCCATGTTCCAAAATAGTGTTCGAACATACTTCACTTGTCGATATATCGGGGGCGTGATCACCAGACACCGCATTTCGAAATGATTCCTTTCACGCGGCGGCTTGACCGGCGGACAACACATCGGCAATGTGCTCCTATCAATCCAAATCTAACATCAGGATGATTCTCTGTGCGAGAGCTGAGTATAATTATGGTCTTAACGGGGGCGGCGGCGGTACTTAAAGCTCAGCAAGATGCGAGCATCAAGTGTTTGTTTGGCCACACTAAAAAATAACCGGACTAATAACGAAAGCAGCGAAGAATACTCAAACGGAATTCTGTATTGCTGGCTCGTAACTATAGCTTTTCAAGAAGAAAGAAGAGTAAACCAATGGCCATCAATCCTCGAGCTCGGCGGTGTAAGAATAGGTCAGACTGGGAAACAAGCAACAGTTCTCGAGAAGCCAAATTACAAAATATTCTCCAGTGACGCGCGCATGGACGCCGCTTATAAAATTGGATGGGGGGGGGGGGTGCATGATTGTATATTGTATCAAAAAGTAAATTTAACTGCACAATGTGTATTGCCACGACAGCCTTCCCAACCAACTGCACACAAATATGTGTATGTATCAAGAGTATTCAGGATGATCGGGTAACACGCTCCTAAATCACTTAATATGATTGATGTTTCTCGGAAATGACACAATCCTGCATCCCCCATCAGAATCATAAACATATTTATGAGAAGTATTCAAACAAACCACACCACAGTCATACGTCCCATTTTGAGATTATAGTCTCTAAAGAAATATCAAGTGTGCTCAGTTATCAGTATCGACTTGATACAGAACGACTGGGGCCAGTTTCCGGAGGGGCTTCAGGCAACCTTAAGACAAAATCCTGTACTGAGTCTGATAACAGGACATCATTTGCGGTCGTGGAAAGACTGCGGGGATTTTTATCCAATTTAGGCGTGATCTGTCATCTTTATCTTAATCCTTCTTCTTCAACCGGGATGTGGAGCTAATCTCACTTTTAGAAACGAAGGTTATTTGAGCTTTTGAAAATCCTTTAAAGGTATTTCGACCAAGACATATATGGACCCCTTATGGGATCGCAAACGAGCGATTTAAATCGAGGCGACCGGCGATCATGATCACATGCAACAAAATCGCGCGTTTGCGGTGGTCAGAGTAGGTGCCTGTGACAAAAATCGATGATCGCACTGATCGCACCGACCTGCGGTCAAAATCAAACCCATAGATCATCGGTTACCCACAGACGAGAGGCCTTTTTGTCGTACATACGAGCGATTATAATTGCTGTTCGAAGCGACAAAAATCACTCGTTTGTGCGGCACTTTAGAAGTTTTCCAGCAAAATGAAAATACAAAACTTTTCTGAAAGCCATGCTAATTTGATTGAATAATATGTAAATAATATGTTGCTATTGTATGGCTCTTTCACCGCGATAAAATGAGCTGCCGATTTTTTTTCGCGATCAAGTAAATGATTTTCTAGCTTCGAAAGCTCTCAATTATCTTTCCAAATAATGTACTTTTGGTCATGAAATTGACCTTTTCATTTTTTTCATACGGCTGCGGTGTACACTTACTCATGTGCATTGTGCCCTAATCTACAGGATAGTACATTTGATGTGCCATTCCATTTCCTCATTAGTGCCGCAGCGAAAGCTATGCTACTCAAATAATGCTTTTTTGTGCATGGTGCTGGTGTTCGGTCTGCATGATCTATTAGCTTTTGTGAAGGTATAGACTTCAAAGGGCAGCATGTCGAGTAGCGAGTATTTCACGGAATCCATAAACCACGTCTGATAATTGTGAAAATGGACACAACTTTTCTTTGTTAGGTATGCCAGCGCGTCTGGCCCAGTGCTGTGGTGATTTATATCGACCAGGGAATGATAGAAAGTGTAATTATCAGTAGATAATGATGTCACTGTATACACAGGTGATGTGTTACACATTGTACATTTCATAGTGCTCAAGGGAGCAGATGACTTCCTGGATTAAACACAAAATAGTCTCGAAGCACGTTTTAATGTTTGACTCCAGTTAACGGATTTGTGTGGTTGTGTACCATCATTAGCAGTCTAGGCTTGCTCAGTCACAGTTACAACCTCAATGCAATGTATATCATTACTTCTCCACGGGCGTCTGATCTACCTGTAAGACGTTTTGAGTTGGTTACCCTAAATTCGCCATGTAACACAATAGGGTGGGACTAATTCTCCAGGAGGACACTCATTACCGTTACACTAACAATGACCTCACAAGTAGCACGCTATCAATCGGCTGTGTATGGTGATTTTTATCAAATGTATCTGCAATTGTTGCCAACAATTATGAGAAAATACCCACAAAACAATAATGCAACGTGTTAAAATCGATAACTCTTCTACTACAACTATCGATCAGGTCGTAATGGCATATCGATCCGTATTGATTTTAACACGCCAACTTATCTAAACCCATTAGCAGCTTTATATACTAATAATATTGCTACTATAGGATTGACTTCATCAGTGGTATCCCCTTAGATATTCAAAGTCCTAAAGAGTATGAAGAGGTTCCGAGCATCTCCTGAATTACGAGCCCACCTCCATCGTACTCCACAAAACGGCTCTCTCCCGGCATATCTGTTTCGGATCTAGAAATACTGGGTCTATGGTGGAGAGCGTTCAAGCAACATGGCGCTGCCAAGATGGTAAAAATTAGTGAGAGACTGTTTTCTTCGCTTACTGTAGCCCACTGGGTGGAAGTTTTGATGTGAAGCCCGAAATCTCCTTGCCGTTGGTAACAGTGGCCCAGTGATTGATAGCCCGCCCATGGCCCGTTTACTCGATTACAGTTTACCTCTACGGAGTAAATATGCAGTGGCTCTCAGTGGAGAATGCCCCAGAATTCTGCTCTTAGGAATCCAGAATAGGGGATTGTTCGACAGTCGACGGACATGTGGGAAGAATGCCGCTAACTTATTTGCATTACTTGATAATGACGGCTTTCACAAAGCGCTTTCCACCGACCATGGTCGACCGAAATCGCTTGTCAATCAATGGTCCGGATGCCGTGGTGTGCTGCCGCCATTTCAACACTCACCTGCAGAGCTCAACCAGTGAAGGAAAAAGCGGCAAACAGACCAAGGTTCGAACCCATTACGCTTGGATTGAGAGAGCAGGCCACAACTAAATCCCGTGACAGGAGTGGTCTTAATAAATCCTTCCGATACTGGACTAGTACAGTTTACCACTTTCGTTGCCCACTCCGTAAAGGCCTACAGCATATCACTGGACCAAAACTCGCGAAGTTTTTTAAAAGTTTTGGGAAAGAACGAACATGGAGCTGCACTCGTAAGATCAGTTTTAATTTGCTCATTGGGACTTCGTCTTTACATCTAAGTTTAACACTGATGTGAGACATGTATTTGTTGAAACATACAATTTTGAAAATTCTCGGCCTATTGTAGTCAAATGGCGCATTTCGACGCCATATTATATTGTATTCTTCAAAATCTCATTGTACTTAAGCAAACTTGGCGATCTTGGTATCAATCCACCGGCATCTCACAGCGAATTGTCTACACGACATCTACACGGATCGTAGAAGAAAAATTGCGAAAATACTTGAACGCATTTGGCCGCGAATCGCTTAGTTCTATAAAATGTATGTACACGTGTTTAGCAGTAAAGTAGATGGAAGGAGTAGGGCCTGCATCTATTTGAAAAACCGTCCCGCGTGGAACACAACATTCAAGGCGTCGCACAAGTGCTTATCTTGTCAATGAAAGAATTTGGCCAGTGTAAAAGTTAAAATGTCTTCGGATAGACTGTTCGGGGAACAAAGGATTGCACTTTTAACCTCTAATGTATTGACGGTCGTGGTCTCGAAAATCACCATTTCCCTTCACCGTCAGAATGTAATAGGGCTGGACACTTTTTCCAGGGGGACATTTTCGACTGCTACACTGGTTCTCTGGGGAGCGTGTATCACATGGTTACAACGTAGCTTTGGCTATGTTGCACTAGTCTTCATAAGACACTTTGCATTAGCTACCACTGGCAGCCTATCAATGCCACCCGACTTTAGGAGCCTATCCATACAATGTTTGATTGTAAAGAGCATTGATGGTTTTTTTCTCGGAGGAGCCAGGGTCTACTTCCGCTACATCGGGAAACCACCGCGGTTTGCAGTTGCGGCGAAGTTTTAAATGCAAAGTTCGGACAGCAAACTGCCGCGGCTTTAAATAAAAACCACTGTGGAATCAATTTTTATTCTCCAGATAGTATTCCTTTCCCAAAGTTGGATGGGGATTTTTCGGACCAAAGCGGTCACGCGCCAATCAGGGTAATTAGCAAGGCTAGCGGCTTAGGACGGCGGCCAGAGGCCAGAGGAAAATTCCTATTGCAAGCCACTCTCATATTTTGAATAGGGAATACTTTGCTTGCCCTAATAGCACTTACATCGAAGGAATCTTGGTTTTACATCGCATTCAAAGCACGTGAAGCAATCATAGCAAAAACAACTTGCTCAGGGTATATTTACACGTTGTTTCATGATTATGTTAAAACTGTTCATATCAGAAATGAAAGGCGCATGGACTTGTTCCTATTCAGTGGCGCTATTTTTAGCAAGTACCAAAATATCCTATCAGAATCGCCGCGTAATATTTGTATGTCATTGTCAGGTATCTTTATCAGTGTATACTCTACGAAAGGTAAGGGGCTGTGTTTTTATATGTCTGTTTACGGCAGCCTCCAATGCATTTTGTACACAAACACCTGGCTATTCTTCCGACAGCCTCCAATGCATTATGCATACAAACAACTGGCTCTCAATTTTCTTTTTTTGATACTTAATCCTAAGCCTAAGCCTAACACTTACCCGAAACTTACCTCTAACACTAACCCTAACCCTCACCCCAAACACTAATCCCAAAGTAACCCACTAATCATTTGTTTAATCGCTAAAATCGCCGAAAATCCTAACGTTAAGGTATCTCAAGCAGATCTTTCTTTAAGCATTATTTTGTAGGCGACGAGATAACTTTCATCTTTCAGAAAAGAGTATTGCCACATAATGACCGAATATAGACACTGACAGACGGGTTATAGCTCAATCCGGCGCTTCATTGCCCAGTTTTTGCGATGGATGGTTGCCAGACGAAAACCATTTATTCACGAAAATTGAAACAAGGAGTATCACGCAAATTCAGAATAGATGTAGTTTGTTATAGACGTACATTGAACTGCAGTTTGACCGACGAAATGCTTTCCTCAACATCTCCGGAGATTCGAGACGAAACAAAACTCGTGAAGGCAGGTAGTCCTTGGGTGGCCATCAAACTACTTGAGCTGTGGATATAAAATGATGACCAACGCCTGGATTTGAGTAGAACAAGCCGCGGTACGTTGAAGTTGGAACTAGACATGGATTGAGACTGCCGCGAGCTGACAAAAAACAAAACTTGGCGCTGTGTGAAAATGCTGGTCTTTATGACATCAATGGTTACATGAAAAACATACCATGTGCTCTTGTTGAATATTGCACCGTCATTCTCCAAGCGGATCATAGGCTATTCACAGTGACTCTGCCAAACGTAGACTTCCATTTGAAGACGTAATCACGGGCGAATGAAAATACCAGAATGAATATACTCAACGCCCAATTAATTGATATCCAGCCGACAGACAATGAACACAAAATAGTAGTATGTGTACTGTCTGTTCGAAGAGGTTGAATCTGGAAATCAAGGGCTTGTCGATCGCCAAGGTTGTGGTAGTTCTACTTCAGTGTTGGCAGTCACGGAACTATCGCGAATAACTCTTTTTCCGGGTCTGGCTGCACAGGAGTACACTGTGAGCACTTACACATTATTACCTTACGTTTAAATGCCCTTGCAAGTTTAGGCCTACTGACCGTCATGAAAGCTGTTTCCTGCGGGCCGATGTCATCAAGATTTTCTCTGATAACCCTTTGATACGACTGTGGGACGATGGAATTTATAGGCCTGTAGTGGAGATTTGGCTTTGTTAAAGGACAGTAGACCGTGTGTTGAACTTGGCATTTCGGAGTGACACTATAAATGGAAAGTCTTCATCTTCTTGTTCTTCAGCGTTTGCTCTGCACTTGGATGTGTTCCTCTCCAAGGAGTGTTCCACCTCCAAGGCAGGATCAGCGTTTTTACGTGCCACTACGGTTAGACGCCAGCTGGGTTTCGTGATTCCGTCTACGGCCGGAGGTAGAGTCCACGCAAACTACTCAAGTTTCTCACAGCGTTCAGGTTTTGCTAGAACTGACATAGACACCAGATACAAGGAACCTCGGTTTTGCGTCGCATTCGAAGTTCCTTGAAAACCACACCGGTTCATCCATGAATACAATCCTGGTTCTATCTGGGATTGAGAAAGGATCTGATATTTCCGTTCAGGTATCTTGCTAGCTCTTACATAGACACCAGATACAATGAATCTCGGTTTTGCGTCTCATTCGAAAGAATGGGAAACACAGGAATTATAGTTCCTGAAACCACCCCGGTTCATCCAAGAATACAATCCTGGTTTTATCTGGGATCGAGAAAGGATTTTATCACGTAGTAGCCAGTAGTGTTAACCGCTATAGGCTATGAGGCTCCTCGCTGACCAGTTGAGATCTGCTTGCTATGACATTAAAATGACCGATATGGCAATCCTAGAACCGTTCATCGGCAGTCTTTTGGTCATATCTGGTTTGAGGTGTGCTGTGTTGTGTCTTGGAATTCGAGGATGCAGGTCCATGGCAACGTGCCCTAGTGGCAACAAAAGCCTGTGCCAGATGGACAATAGAAACCTTCCGATTGCGGAAGATGATATTCAAACAGGTTGCAAGGTGTTTAAGCGAAGGGTAAGTACAGGTGTTAAAGCGTGCTTGCCGATGTCTTAAGAAGAAAGGGTTTGAAATTACCGAGAAAGAATGTCAGTATTAGCCCAATGAAATAGGCTTCGATCCGCTTTACATCGGGTCTATGTGGGTCTTCCAAAATGGCCAGGTATTCCAGTCGTATGTTATTTAAGAACACAGCAGATCTAGGAGCCCGAATCAAGAGCTTATAACCCACCGACGCTTACCTGAATCATCTGAGGTATTCATGGGTTAGCAAATACATTTTATGATGTCACATGTCATTGTAGTTTAATGCAAGGTAACCCCCTGAATGTATGACTTGGCAGAAACTGCTATATGTCTTGTCATTAATTCAGGTTTCCTCTTGCAGTGTGACACAAAAGTATACAAGAAGGGACCGCCAGCCTTCATCAAACCCCCGGTAACTCTCAATAAGAAATATGATGCAATGGCAATGAATTTAGAGTACGATATGGCTGTATTCTGGTTTGATGGCATGAAGGAGGCAGATAACGTCTTGATTTACGTGTACCGTGAAGAAGACAACGCTTTTCGAATCCAATCAAGTATATTCATTCATGGCCGACCAGAGGCTCTCTTTAACGGTTTTGACGCGGCGAGGATGTGGCTGATTTTCGCCAAAGAACCCGGAGCAAGAGGTCAGGTACACATTAAGCTGTTGTGTTATGATTTAAAAAATAACGGTCAACTCAAACACACCATAGTTTTGCCGAAAGGTAACCCTTGCGCTCGTAAAATGGGACTAAAAGGAACTCGGATCAGTCTCAGTGGAAATGTCGCTATGATCAGCTGCCGAGAAGGTAAAAAAATGAGGACAGTTAGCATCTATAACTTGTCGTACGACAAACCTATTGTCCAAGTATTCAACCGAGGGCACATCCTGGATAGTTCGTTGCTCTGCCTGAAGGGATACAAAGGATATGGCACATATTATACCCTCAACCGAAACTTTTTCGTGCATGGTATGTATCGCAAGGATTCAACTGTAAGGTTATGCTTCTCTTCCGGGAAGTATGCTAACAGATTATTTGTGGGGAGTCTTACGCGTTATGATTATCCTCAAAAGAATGAAAACATAAAGGACCCTAACCATCTCCTTTTCGTCCGAGTCCCAGGAGGACGCAGCAAGGGACGCAGCGGCGGTAGTGTGTCATCGATTACCGAGGTCCATGGCATCGCCGCAAACGGGGTCGTATATTTTACGGAGCTCTACCTAAGACCCTCTCCAAGCCTCTCGCGTGACTTTGCCGAGAACACTGCCATAAGCCATTGCGATGAAATACTCACATTCGTCAAAGAGCATGGCAGAAGGAAACAAATCCACTTCCGAAAAGTTAATCGATATCTTGCGGTTCGTTGAGGTAGAGGAACTTGTCGTAAACTTGATCGGTCTTGCATCTCCCCGAACACTTCACTGCACTTCTCCGCGCAGTTCGAAGCGACGTGAGTATGGGCCGTTGGCCACAATGCTCTTTATAATGATGAATTAAGTGATAATATCCCATATATAAAGTCCCACAAAAATAGGTGCCTGTTAACCGGATACTGACTAAATCACGAGAATACCCAAAGAATGCAAAATGCAGTTATCTTAGTTCATAATTTCACTTTATGGTGGCAGAACTTGTTTCCTTAAGTCCTGCCGCCTGGGAGGCAAGTGATGAACTAAAATATTTCTGTCAGCAATACTTTTTTGGTTACTAGTGTCGATATCCATGTATCTGGTTAACGTATTTGACGTATTAGAGATATTTATCGATGACATTTAAAAAAAGTAATGTCCCGATTTCTCTTTAGGAGATGATTTACGAGTGTAAGTCCCCTAAATAATTTAGCCCCTGATTTGATGACACGGCATTTCGAATTTCAAACTCGCTCGCTCGTAGGTGTCGTGAAACTGGCCCACATATATTATCTGGGAAATCTGGGAAATTTTATAAAATAAATGACATTACTTCGTTATTCGTCGCCCATAGATCGTCGATAGCTTTGTGAAGCCTGCCCATATCAAACCATGTATCACACTAGATATAACAATATACAAGTATATCATTCTGAACTTCCAGTGATATTGCCTCCGTAGCCTCGGCGTGTTGTCTGGAAGCTGAGCAATGTCAATACATTGAGGGCCAAGATGATTTATATGGGAAGCAACTGCTTTTTTGCAGCCGTTGGTATTGGACTGTCGTCTGACCATAGCAATAACAGATACATTGCATGGTGTTCATCGTTGTGCAGACGGGACGTCCATTATCATGTATACATTCTCGACAATTTCTGATAGAAGTGCCAGCTACTTCTTTGCCCTCTTGCAGTGTTCACTGAGCCAGCCTATTCTCTCTCAGGCTGCCATTATTGGCCGCAAATGTTGTGACGTCATTTCGGTATCATAACTGTAGGTCGAAGATTTCAGTTCTAAATCTCATGTGTCACTTTTTTAGTTTGTAAATGGCAATCGAATGACTTTAATATGCAGAGCAACAATGCCCCTTCTTGCATATAAAACCAGGGTAAGTCCGACGAGTTGCTATAGGAATATTCGAGTGTGTCCCTGATTAAAAACGAGTGTATACTGACATTGTCATTGTCTGGGGCCAGCCAACATTTTACGCTTCTCGCTTATCATAATCAGTACTCTTTACAAAGAACCAACTCTCGGCTCCACTATCCTTCCGAAGGCAACGAGGCGAATACTCCTTTCCTCATCATTGTCAGTTGCCTTTACAAAGAACCTTATGGTTGAACAAAGCATATCTAAGCTTGGAGCAAACGGGGCGACAATTTCACCTAGACACTCATTTCTATGAGAAATTCCGTGTCTATAGCCGAGTCTACAGGAGTGACAGTGTCAGTCACCTCAAGTTTCTCCAAAAAATCTTTTGTGTCTATAGTACATAGGGTTTTACTGGCCAAATAAGCTTGGAGCAGACAATAGAAAAATACCTGCTGCCAGCAGCACTTGCAGTTAACGAAAAAGTTGAACCGATGCCAGTTATATGGAATGTACTCGCAGTTTGTCATCAACAGGACGTTGAATTTCTAAGGTGATTCAGAAAAAGCCAACTTATCATGAAAGCACACTTCAGCAAGTTTAGCAATCTTCCCACGAATAAAACCTGGCCCTGATTTCAGCTCATTCCATTAACTTTCTTTAAAAATCAGGCTGAAGTTAATTGCACTCATGAATAATTTGTGAGGTTGGCTAAATTACCCACTTGCTCCTATAAGATAGCATGTGGCCAGACATATGCAGTTGCCTTCTTTTCTGAAGCCAAGTAGTCCATTGTTATAAAACAGTATACTCGTCCCAAAGCCTCCGAATAAACCGAAGAGGTTCCGTCAAGAAACTGGTCCACCTGTGGCGAGGCAGCATCCCCACCGTTATTGAGGTTCGATATGATGATTTTGATATCAACAGCAACCTAAACACTTTTTTCTACTTGAACCTTCAAACATTTTGTTTTGAAATAATTTTGATTAAAAATCTGCCTTGAAATAGCTTTTATCACGACCGTTTAAGGATCTATTTGCAGTATCACTACGCGTGTGCAGGGAGATGCGCATGTGTACAACATTAAACGAGGAGAAAATGGGTCATGAAGGTGTCCCAGCCTGGCCGAATATCAGTCACGTGATAGGTGGACCTGAAGCTTCAAAGCAACTTACACAAAAACAGAACAGCATTCTTGTGATTGGCTGATTGTGATCATTACGTTATTTCCCCTGACCTCGCAGTAAGATTTCAGGCCAACACAAATACACGGTCTATTGTCTTTAAACAAAGCCCACTCGCACCTTGGCCTAAATTCACATTGTTCTACTCAGTGTCTAATCAAAGGGTTATCAGGGCCGGCAATCTTCATGACATCGACCCCCACGAAACAGTTTCATAGGGATAGATAAGCCAAACCGGTATGGCTAAATGAACGTAATGAATGACCATTGATGGAGAATCAAAGTCTTCTGATAGAATTTCACATAACGGTTTACAAGTTTTGTAACCGGCAGAATATCGCCCGTGATTCTATTTATTATAGAGAGTCCGTGAATCAAACTAACCCTTTTGGCTGTATAAATCTTGAAGTTCTTTGTAAAGGTAGCGAGGCAATAATGAGCGAAACGGCTCTTCGCTACATAACGGTTTTAGAAGCATGCTTCCGCATTTAGCAATAACGATTGGAACAGCTGTTCTTAATGGCTCTTTTATGCCGGTATCAAGGTTTATGACCAACACCTAGTTCCCTTATTTTACTGTTGTGCAATTTCGTGTGATTTGAAGCTTTTTCAGAAATAAAACTCCATGTGCTCTTGGGTCACTGTGCGAGAACTACTGGGTCGATTTCTTCAAAGTTGTATAATTATAGTAACAAAATTGAGCGCTTTTTTTGATTAAACAGAATTGGACAGAAAATAAAGAAACAAAAAAAGAAAAACACGGTAACCTGGGCCAACGGCCGCAAAAGTGAAAATTACCCCCGCGGAATTCCTGAAGATGGGTTGCACCCGAATCCAATACGTCAGCCCACGATTCAATAACTTGGCGTATAGTTGACGATTCATGGTTGGGCATTCTGTTCTTAAATTACACAGAATACTACTCACCAATTCCGACAGGTATGCTATCTTATTCCATATATCTCTGGAGATTAGGAGTAGGGTCAACGAATCAAAGTAATGGGTGTTATAACCATGATGACGGTTACGATAACGCTGACAAGCCGATTTCATGAATAACATCAGGGAAGGCTCCCTTGGGAGGATTGTGTGGGTTGCCGGGGGTATGAGGGAAGAGAGGCGTCCTCAAAGCGCATGAACCCATCCCATCATTGATACATCTCCACGGGCTCGTTACTGCACAGCGAAACATGTCAACCTGTCAGAACAACCCGCATTATGATGATGACATATTCGATACCTGCATACATATTTCCGTATCACACTGATTTTTCGATTAAGGGACACAGAGCTTAAATTATTCATTCAAGTGGCATAGCATACTACACGATTACATATTAGCTAACGCTGGGGGAATTGTATGAACGCCATAGGTCACGTGAATTGACTCGGAGTGTCACTCAAGACGGAGGCGTAAACGCAATTTCGAGCCAAAGGAGTAATTTACTTTTAGTTAGTAGAACTCATATGCACGACTTTAGCACATCAATACCAATTTGGCATCAAATCACGTGACGTGATGTCATTACGTCACCTCCCGGAATGTGACTTTAAATGTCACGCCATGCATTCACTCTGATATAATTTTTGTCCTTGTTAGCTGGCCAATACTCACAGTCTCCAATCAAACACAAAATTATTTCATTCTTAATACGCAATTTCGCTCATGCAGAACTAATCGGCGTATTATGTAAATCACCCTACATCCCTTCCATTTGCCAGATTAACTGCGAATACGACAACCAAAATTAGTTATGCATGAGAGATATCCCGTATGGATAAAATAATGTTGGCTTTGATGGGACAAAGTGATAACTGGCTGAGCGACGTGGTGAAAGAAACGTGGCCGAAAGTCATAATTCAACTACCGTCCAGAAGCAGTATTGGCATGGTTAGAAAGTCGCACTGTCTCCTCAAGAGAGACTGCCACAGGCAAGGAATTGCAATGATCTATGAAGCAATCATTACGGAAAATGAAAAATGTGGCGTTTAATCATTAACTACTGATTGAATGGGATACACATTATTTCAGCGAAGATCACATTGCGCGTTTCGCTCTTTATCGGGAGCAGTATACATGCTTCCCGAAATTGGTGGCTTGCATTGGAACTAACTTTTTCCCCCTTGTCCATCATTTAAGGCATTCAAGTGTGTTGGTCAACCATGACTATCTCCTTTGTCCCTCCAACATAAGACCAAGTTTCCCCTTACGACATCACTATTTCGGACAATCAGCGCCCCATTTCTGGAAAGGTGTATACTTGACCCATTCACGCTTGAACGAGGAATATAATAATAGTGCCGAATCTGACATGACCCGGTGTCTTTACTGTTTATAGTCTCCTGAAGACGGCAAAGTTAACCCCCTGCTCCTGCCTATAGTCCCCCTTTAATATTGTTATTTCATCAAATCGTCATCGTTCAAAGTCAATGGATGCGCATTATCCTTTGTTCACCTACATTGTATTCGAACTGTAGCTGACGTCGGAACATTAACAAGTGAAAGCGGAATAAACGACATCTCTGACAGGCAATACCATTTAGATGGAGACATACGGGATTTCCTTCAAATCGTCTAATTGCTCAGTTAATTGCATTGGTCTTTAGTTGACGGCTTAATTAGGATGCGCCTTAACTCCGATGCGTCATTTGAAGTAGTCCGCTTTAAGTTGAATGAAGACAACAGTTCTTAGCAGAGTTGGGTCTCTTTCCAGTCACGAAATTTGCTGTAATTTTACCAGTATTCGCTATGAGCTGTGAGGCGTTTTTGATCGAAGAGGCTGTAGCGCGCATTCATACCTGAATATGCGAGGTAACACATGAATGTTCCTGTACTCGGATATTGGTACCTTGTTCGTTTGACAAAAATGCTCTCGGCTGCTGCTCTAGAATATTGACTTATATTAAGACAATGCGGACTACGTGACTGGTATACAATGTCAGCTTAGCTTGGCTGCCCGTCTTGCACTGATAACACTAAATATTAAGTGCTAACCATGGACATATGAGTACATACCCTCAGGCACGACCAGCAGTTAGTGAAAGCGTTGTATTCGCCATTTTTAGAATGGCGAGCGCATTTATGGCTTTCTCATGATAATTCGGGGGACATCACAGAGAAACGCGAGAGACCTTTGATTCGTCCGTTGAAAATCCTATAAGGCTGGACCAACTTTAGCCACCATTGTTTAGACTTTACGAACCCTTACACGACCTTTTTGCACCTGTTAAGATAGCGGCTAGGCCTACTTCCATCAGTGTTTGGCTGGTCATACACTGTTGCTACTTCTTATATCTCGAGTGGGTTAACGAAGACGTTGTTTCCTCATCTGTCCTGTCTTAAAGAAGGTCTTCTTTGATTGATGAGAGAGTTCTAAACAATTTCTTGTTGCATTGAAACCTCTGAATTTCGTATTCAGCACAGTCACATGGATTAGTGTAGCAAAGCGATAATGGCGTGTAGCAGGACAACCTGGAACACAAATTCACCAAAAATAACCGATACTTTAGAAATTTAATCTAGTTTTAATGAATTTTGTCGCTTCAAATTACACTTCTGCGAAAATTAATTGGTTTGCCTTTAGCAAATGCATTTGTTTTGACATTGCGATGTGCAAGGTGATGACAATTAGTGGGCTCTTTGCAGTGCATGAGGAACCGTGATCTCTTAAATTCTTGTGCTGCTACAAAGTTGTCGAACTTGCTTAAAGGCATATTCCGTTCATTTAAAAATCTGAATATTGAGGTAGAATTAGAATTTCTTGGGACCGATGATGTTTCTTCATTTGAGCAGAAAAAAAACAAGTCAAGATTTTTTCATCTTTCAGAGTTGAATTTTTTTCAAAAGTTAAAAATTCTGAAAAACTTTCAAAGTCAAAATTTTTGGCTGAAAACACCAAAAAATGTTTGTACAAACATGAGATAGTCTCAGTGTATAAACCAGACGGGTATCACAATCATGACAGAATTGTTGGCCAATGGAAATAGACCCCATTAAATTGGATCAAACACTAACTGTGCGCACGATTGAACGGCAATCCCGCCCAACGTAACAAGCCCCATTACCTGCGCACGACTGAGCAGCAACAATGTAAACAATTGGGTGTAGAGATATTTTTATCGTCAGTCCTGTGATGCCTTCGCAAAGGGATCAATTGAACCGTCTCATTTTCTATTCATAAGTCTGGCGCAGATCAGCTAGCCAAATTAGGTCTGCTCAACACGCGGACAATAGGGTTCCATTCAGTAACTTGCGTATGACTTGATGATGCTTTGATGTCTACTGAGGCAAGGGAAGGGCACTGTACTTGTCGTAGGAAATACGGAATCGTTCTGAGGGCAATCGCTTGGAATTGGGAAAGCTCGCAATCTGGTTACATGGTGACCTTATGAGGTTGTTCTGAGGTTCGATTAGGAATGGGGCATGGTCAGCCAATGTCAAGAACAGGCGATGTAGATTTAGAAAAGAGGGCTCGAAGGAAAATATAATCTCTACCGAGTATGAAATTTCTTGTGTCGTAACAGTCAGGAGGTTCGAAGTAAAATGAAATCTAACTGAAATGAAATTTCTTGTGGTGTTAGGCCGAAGTTACATAGACCTCATTCGTTCATTTACCACGAGTCACTTTCCGGGTTTTTCTTTCATTCCTCGGCGAAAGCACGCCACAAGGCCGTGCTTTTTACAGGGGAACGAAAGCAAAAGGGGAAAATGAGTCCTGGGAAATGAACGAATGAGGTCTATGTAACTTCGGCCTAACAGTCAGAGATATAACCTGTTTCATTTCCTCAAATTAAGTGTTACTAAGTAACTGCATCCGTGCACATGACCTGTTTGGACCCTCTGCATCTACTACCTTTGTGCTCTGCCGCCACACACGACTTGTTATCCCAAGAACTCGGTATCATCCCGCGACAGGTCGGATTACTCGTCCTTAATCACATTGTAAATGTTATATGACAATAAACGGACATCTCCTTGCTGTAATTACAACCGTAAAAATATTCAGGAGGGTTATTGTCCTCGTTATGCATATTGCGATACTCAACCTTCCCATTATGCTGAGAATTACTTGGCTAACGAGTTGATTTCATAAGATGGCTGCCTGCATAGATTTTTTTTTCATCCGTGCTACGTTCTAGCTCGAAATAACGAGTATTGACGTAAAAGAACTTGAAGTGCCTTATGTGGATTCTAGCAGATGCTTTTATAGTACATCTTCACATATTGACCTTTTAAGTAATGGCAGTCCGTGTTAACAGACACAAAATAAATGTGTCTTTGGGGACTAGGAGAGTGATGACGCCTATGCCATCAACTAAAACGTTAAGCCGTAAAATGCACAAGAAGGAGACTTTTCCGACTACTTAACGATTTCTCTAACTTTTCCTGATTTATCCGACAAAAGTCAGACTTTTCCCTGATGATCGGATTTCTAAAAACCTGCGAAAAATACCAGGGCTTCCCAAAATAGGGCTATCAAGACGATCACAGACCTAAGTTGAATGAAGTTAATGAGGTGTGAGCCAAACACTCAGAGTGACCTAACTGAGTGAGCTACATGTATTTTATAGTATTCACATTTAGGGTCACTCTGACATGTCTGAGCGTTCTGAAAATTGGTGTTGCCAACCCACTGTTTATCGATATTGGACATTTTGAATGGCGCCAAGTGACCAGTGCATAATGTCTCAAGTACATCGAATATTCAGTCGGTGAAACCAAAGTGTGTTTGTCACATGATGTGTCACGTGATATGCAAATCATCTGGTTCCAGGTTCAAAGATTTTTAAAGAAGCAATCATATACAATTCTCACTAATCTTTTTCGGCACACTTTGCATTATGCAGCACATTGACTTATTCACACCAATGCCATATACATGTACTCCGATTTCGTTAAATTAATAACAGGGTGATTAATTACCAAAGTAGTCAACATCGAATTGACTGACTCGTCATGACTGAAATCTATATCTAATTTGCCAGTAGCGCAGCCTTTGGGGCATGCAATCAAAAATGACAGATTTGCAGGATTAAATATCGGTTTCGAGTAATTTAACGGATGAGGTGAGTTGTGGCTCAGTTAATACATTGAGACGCAGCAGCCACACTAATTCTGTGAGGCCTTAATCTGAGCGTCAGCTGGAATAGTCGCTATTTGTAAACTATGACGAAGAATAGCCTTCACACCTTTCGCTGTGTAATTTACTTTACAACGACAGGAACTACTCCGAATGGTCTGAAGATAAAAACAATTATCCGTATGGTTTGACCTTGGAAGAGCGCCTTTGACAGAGCGTTCTCGGGTCAAGCGTTGATCCTCATATCAGGCCGGGACTGGAAGAAACTCCATAGCCATAACAAAGAAAGGTTGAACTAAAGCATGGATTGCGCAGTCGTCGGTCCGTCTGCAGGTGGTGACCTTCTGAAGGTGAAATGTATGCTACTGCGGGATGGAGAGATGGGCAGAAATAGTCTGTGATGGGCGGTCTTTCTCGATAAGCACACCAAATATGCTCCCAACCCCAAGACCTTCTATCGGACAATCAGACCAAAAGGCATTACAGGCATGGCCTCGTGTCAATTACCGGCCAGGCATCAGCATTGTTACCAATTTACCCCGGGGGGGGGGGGGGGCAATCATCGTCTGCCTGGCCTATGACCGCATATATACATCACAACAAAAACAAAAGTCGCCTAAAGCACGAACAATTGCTATCAGCCAAGATTAGCTTCATCTGGGATTACAAGTGAATGTTATTCTTCGTCTCTTCTTGAGTGCATGTATTGGTCCGAGGTTCATTAGAGTCGCCGGGGTGTGATCAATTGCAAACAGAATTTAGTCACCTAGAGTATACTTCTCAATATATCTAGCGCTGTATCAGGCAGAATATATTGATCTGGTGAACGTTCGTTTGGAATCTCCTGGGGACCTCCCCCTCTATGCATTGGAAAAAGGAATGTGACCCTCAATTATATAGATGGCACTAAGGTCTCATCCACACGTGTTGCGGATGGAAACAACTGTACTGGCATGAGATTCCTGGCTTGAGATGCCTACTAGAATGGAACCTATCGCCAACCTCTAATATGCAACTCGCAGCGCTCGCACTCTCTGACTCTGCGTCGATTGAGGCAAGGCATGAACTTTAATTTTATTTATAGGCAACACATTGGTTGACTAATCTTCACGCAGAGGGGGAAAATCACGATCATCCTCTAGCAAACGCATGAGGTCGTAAACAGTTCTGCTCCTGTCAGTACGTTTCGCACTGGATCCTTAGAACATTCCACACATCACTACCAAATGTATTTAATGTTTAAATCCCTAGTGGTATTTGAGAACTTGCAATAAAGTGTGAAAAGAAAAATTGGCTTCAAGATTTGAAAAGTTCAGCGGCAAAGCCTGGAGCATCGGCAGGCGAGAACTTATTTAAATTTAGTTCATTTTGTACATCTGTCATTAATGCAAGGAAATGAAACCGGGGTTTTTAAGCTCACTGGAATTGGCTGGTTTCCAGACAAAAAAATGTTGCAGAAAAAACAGGTTTAGATGTAATCCTTCTGGAACCGTTACCTGACTGGGTTGTTGAATTTCACGCTTTACTGGTTGTAATTGCGTAGCAAGAGTCTGTAGAGAATGCCTATATACTTCAATTCTTGGCCGGCGTTTTTGAGCTTTTGAAAAAAAACATAAAGGTTTCTCGCTAAGACAGTGCACCCCTTATCTAACCCCATAAAAAAGCCCAAAAGGTTTTTGAGACTCTATACCCATGATCACACAACATTTTGGATTCAGGGCTGCCTGTTGCACTGCTTAGTTTTTATAGATATTTTCAAAAAAGTTTGTTTGGGGGCTGACCAGTCGTGCCTTTCACTTGGAACAAGGGTCAAAGTGGCTAATGACATTGTCTGCTTATAGGCCATCTGACGTATTCTGAGTATGCGCATTTTTTCTTTGGGCCCTGGCTTGTCTTTATCGAAAAGGTTCATTCTGGTGTAATAAATATTAAAAACAAACACGTATTCAGGCATCTTTCCCGTTCATAAATTGTCATGATTGAATAGATCCCCCAGTGAAAATACCGTTTGCTGCCAAACGTAAGTAAATTTACGTGCAGTTAAGGTTGATTTCATTTCCGTCTGTCAGACGTATTCTGATTGGCTGTTATACATGTCATGCCACATTTGCATATCGAGAAAAACGCACGCCATCTGAATGTGGCTTTTAGGAAATTATGAAGGCTTCAAGTTTTGACGAATCTACATTCGAGTTTGAGTCTTGGAATCAAGTCTGCATATACTTAGTTTATCGTATTTATATAGCTCACTGTGATTTAGAGGGATAACTTGGGTGTGGGATTTATGTGACCAGGAGGATAATGTGCCTATTCACCTCCATACGCCTCCTCATGTAGCAACAGACTAATGACTTACTGACTCACATTGGGAACGAGAAATAAGTAATTTACTCGAGAATCGGGAATAAGGGATAAGAAATGAGAAACCAATTTCAAATTGGGTTTTGGTAGACTTCGCCAAGACTTGATCCTTTGACCTAAGACCGCCAATTTCGGGATAAAAGGAGCTCGTTACTTACCAAACAAGTTACAAGAGCTTAGCACGACAAGCAGACGCTTTCAAATTAACCGATTTCTATCAAGTTTGTGTAACGCGACTTACATATACTTCAACATATACTTCAGTTTCGGTTTAGTAGCATCTTGGCGAGTGTACTGTATAGTACATGTTATTCACATTGAAGTCACGGCACAGTTGAACAAGTACTGAACCAAACGCATTTTTTGCTGGTCGGGTCCGTATGATTTTAATCCAAAGTGATCGACCCGTCCAATATATAGATACTTTAAGGTGACGGGATACTAAAAATAAGGCAAGATAGGTAATAGATATTAAACAGAGAATATACCAACGCTGGAATGACGTATTCTGTAAACAATCCTTCTATACAGGAATTCAGTTTCGAGAACCTATGGTGGTGTATGAATCCACAAATACACCAAGGAATAACAATAAAAAAATTTGTTGAAAACGAAACAGACGGCTCATCGCCCGGATACAGGATAAATTTTCGCAACTTGTTCATTCTTTTTCTTCGTTTATGGCTCTTAGGTGATTGGCTCTGACACTTAAAGCATCTCAGATTCAGGATGATAGCTAAAATGAAAGGTAATTGCGTTTGAATAAGTTTGCTGAAGTCCCATGCTTGAATGTCTGCACAAGATTCGGGATATTTTATACGCAGTGGGAAGTTTGCGCATTGGGACCCAAACATAGTATCAAATTTATGTCTCTTTTGGCAGTGAATCCTTTTCTGTCGCCGACTATATAGTCTGGAATCATTTTTGTCCAAGAACACGGGCTTCTTGAGGGTTGCTTTTTCGTTCAACTGAGCATCGGAAAAAGTAACCTCCCGTAAGTTTTATTACAACATTCGGTACCATTGGTTCGTAAGACAAATGCATCCGCAATTAATATCAACATCTCGACATGTTAGCCTATTCAAGCCCCTTTTAGGTTCATTAAAAAAAACCTAATCTAAAAGCCGTTCAGCATACTTGAACGGAAATACTCCTCAACAACGAAGTCACGGAATGAGAGCTCAGAAACCAATTAAATGTCATGAGTATTCACATACAGACAGAAATATTGGCCAGACATTTTATATCTATACATGTTATAGGTCAGACATTTCTTGAGGGAGGCAGAAATGCTTTAATTAGTGGCTCAGTGTGCACGAGGGACTTTGCTATAAGTACTTTTTAGAGTCCGTCATGAACATTGCCTGCCTCATATAAACTTACAGAACAGAGGTTGGGGAGCGATGATTCATTTTCCATGTAGGAAACATATCAAAATACATGTTACATGTATGTAAACAGATAAACTTACCTGTCTCGCTTGGAAAAAGAAGAGACTAGTACGAGGCAGACATGATTACTGTGATGCTTTATTAGTACTGAAAACGTCAGACAAAACAACTTGAACAAACTACGTACTGCGTGTAATTTTTTGCATCACAGTTTTATAGACGGCTCTTCAAATTGCCGCGCAAACAAGCGATTTAAACTGGTGCGACCTGCGATTTATATCGCGATCGCATGCGACGATAATCGCTCGTTTGCGGTTGTCATCGCAGGTCGCAGCGACAACATGCGAGTCAATATCAAAACAAGCGATTACCGGTTTTATCCGAAGACGAGATATCCTTCTGACGTACTAAGCAGCTGCTACAATCGCAGGCAGCTAGGTGAAACAACAGCGTCATCCTGATACAGAGCGGCGGTTTCGACGACGCCTACCAATACGCCATTTTGCACAAGCATGTTATGCAGCCGTTGTAACTATTTATCTTGGCTTATTCATTCCATGGCTCCTATGGGAGTCCTTGACATTTTTCTGAACATGCCCTCGTCTTTGTACAATGAATGTGAAGTGTTTGGTGAAAGATAAGGTGCATGTTACAGAAATCTTATCTCTACTATCTCAAGGGCTAGACTTCGGTAGAGGATGTTTTTCCGTAATACTCCAGGTCGTCTTACCTCTCCGATTCGACCAAAGATCTTAACCTTGGTTGACCGCTGAAGAAAGCCAATATTATTCATTGACTTAGAACGAAATATTCGAAAGATGTGTTACTGACCGGGAGGGCAAACATAGCGTTATTTTGCCCCTTACTTCGCAGGGAAGGCCCAATACACGGTATGTTGTCTTTACACGTAGTCTGGCCGCAACTAGGCCTAAATTCCCATTGTTCTACCCTTCAAGGGTTAGCAGGGCAAATCTTAATGACATCGACCCCCACGAGACAGCTTTCATGGTGGTCGATAGGACTAAACTTGCAAGGGCTCAACCATTTAGGGCGTGTTTAAGGACAAAAGGACACATTTAACAAATATCATATTCCGATCATCGTTACCGCATCACTACATACATCTGTATTGTAGAGGTGGATTCTTATTAGTGTAGCCTACTGAAACTACTAAACACACTCAAATCACAAATTGGTCCTTTTACAAGGTTTCAGTATTGTCAACCACTGAAAAGGTTATTATCTCGAGTTAGCCTCAAGGCTGCCCAGCCGTGTAACTGGGGTAACATGCTAAAGCGTCGAAAGGCTGACATCTTCCCTTATTTGATTGGGCTTAACATTTTCAATTCGTACATGTACTTGAATTCCAGTGAAATGAAACAAAATTGACATTCAGCGAAATTGCTTTTGGCATTTTTGAAAGTAAAACCGACCAAGGTGTTTTGTAAGCAAAACAAAGATTGCTTTCAACATGCTTGCCCCGTGGCTTAGGAATTACACTGTAGTTTCTCATATACTCGTCTACCTTTGCTAATTATCCCTTCGTCTACCCTAATAGCTATCTGGCCACTGTATAGTCTAGAATATGAAACTTGTATCTCTCTTGTTTAGGTTTACTGCTGAAATTTCATCGCAGCATGTTAAACAAATACATAGCGTGAGGTGATGAGACAGGGGTCAAAGCCAAATGAGTCAGCTATTGTCATCTCTTTACGGCACAGGTGCTACTGCTATAGAGTTACTGCTATAGAGTTACTGCTATAGAGTTACTGCTATAGAGTTACTGCTATAGAGTTACTGCTATAGAGTTACTGCTATAGAGTTACACGAAAATATTGCAGAAGAATGCAATGTTTAACGTGCTTGCCAAGCATCCGTTTGCCTATATGCGATGTAGCACAGCGGCAGCGTGGCGTGTTGATTACTTTGCATGCATAAATCAAACAGTCACCAGCCGACTTCTTCTATTTGGTAAAGAAGAACTTGGCAGTACCTCCTATATTGTAACGTGTGTACAGGGTGGCTACAGGTATCGGAGAGGAGAGAGAAAAATGACGACACAAACGGAACAGATTAGTTCATTTTGAGGGGTATAAGGCCCGCATTTATTATTTTTATCCGATTGTACCCCTCCAACACTGCAATGGGAGGGCCTTGTTTCTATTGTGTTGCAAAAGTAAACCAATACCTTTACCCACCGTGATGGTATAGGCAAAAATTTACAAAAACAAGGGAAAAACAAGTAGCTGGCTAAACGCAAGGTCAACAATCGAAATAGCAAATGTTTCTTGGAAAAAATATCGGAGTACCTTAAACTGTTTCGCTTCCATTCATATCTATCGCAACAACATGTGGAGCGCAAAGGAAAGGTTCCTCTTTCTTGATGATTGATAACAAATAGGCTTGTTGAATAGCTCTGCAACAAGGTAAGTTGTTCAAGGATCAACAGATAAAGCGACCAAGCTTTGGCTATAAACATGGTGCCGAGTTCCGTGTTGTGGTGTTCATGTAACGAATAACCTTGGTCAGCTGCTGCTCGAGTTTCCCCGAAGATGGTTCCTCAACATCGACTCGTGGCCGAGTTGCACTATTGGCGTTAATATTAACACTAGAACGCTGGTGTTACCTGTTAACGCTGTGTATGGAATTGATGAAGGAGATGTCGCAAAAATTGAGTAGTTGATGCCATTTTTAGCGGTTGACGCGGACCATGCAAGCAACTAGTCCTTTATTGGTTTTAAATGCCAAGACGTTTGGGAAGGAAACAATGCTTGCGCGTGAGAGACAAGTAAATGTATACAGAGCAATGTACAGGTACAAGCCTGTACATTGTAACTTGGCAGGTCTGCAAACATGCTTATTTGTAAAAAATGTCGGTCGAAGGACCTGACATATGCCATATTTACCAGTACAAATCACTGACGGCACTTAGAAAGCACAACAGGGACGCCAAATGTGTTGAGGCCATTCCCTGTAACGACAACGCCAACGTAATGCTGTTTCGATGCAACATTTAGTCAAATTATCAAGTTTCTGTTCGATTACTTTGGCCACCACCAGCTGGGACCATGTTCTGCCTAACAACCTTGTTAAATATGTATTCCTCGTGGTCGCTGAGTAACTGAGTTTATTTAGCATGAATTTTAGGCACCCGCAATTGTTGTCGAATTGATCTTTGGGGTTTTCGGACATGCCTGTTTCTACTGCCATCAATAAAATCTCATGTCAACCGAGATAGAGCAATCTTGTAAAGTCCCACTGGTTTTTCTGAGGAAGCCAGTAAAATAAGCTGGCCAAGTGCTTTTTCGTGACAACTTAGTTGAGTAACATCTCTATTGCGAGAAGGATAGCAGATTTTTGACAGAAGATATTAGTAAGGAGCCTCATAGCCTAGTGGTTAACACTGCTGGCTATCACGCAATAGGGCCCGGGTTCGATCCCGGAGAGAACCCAGGATTGTATTTCCGGATGAACCGGCGTGGCTTTCAAGGAACTAAAATTCCTGGCTCTTCACAACACGTATATTAAAAACGTATGAAATAGTTGAGGGTCTGTCGGATGAGACTAAAAGCCGTGGTCCCTTGTACCTGGATTTTACTGAAAAAGTCTTATTTTTGAAGTTTGCCTTCCGATCAAATTTTCCCCAATGTTCGACCACTCCTCCTTCTCATTACCTGGCTCTAAACTGTTGAGAAAAAAAATGAAAGTTTGAGCTGATAATTTTTCAGTCACAGCACAGGTAGATAGATACATGGTAGTTTAAGTACAGTTTGCGTTCCAGGCCATTTGTATTTGAGAGACCTGTAACAAGTTACTTCGCCAATATGTAAAGCTAACACTCGCGTGCACCGGATGGATCTGGCTAAGACGCTTTGCGTGATGAATTACACTTCGGACGAAATGAATATGCATTAGAATCGATGAAAAACACTTCATCGGAATTGCTTCGTAATTCAGTTCGAACTTGTAAAGACTTCCAGGAATTACTTTGGAGACCATGGTGTGAAGCTGATGCGATCGGAATCTGGTGAAGCTAACCAGTAAGGCAAGAATCCTCGAAGTGATTCACGCTGCTTCCAGCTGTCGTCGCTGCTTTAATTGTAAGCATCTTCCACTCGCTTTGGCGAAGAAGAAATAGCGACGATAGTCAGCTCTTCCTGCGAAGCTCAATTTACCAGTGTGACGGAGATAGCTAACACTAAAGCTGTTCCGACACGTGGTCGAATCTCCAGCATGTACAGCATTTCACACATACATGTATGAAAAAGTGCGGTATCTCGCTAAATCTCATCGACATTTACCATAGCGTACATTTGACCTCTTCCGGTTGGTCACTTCTGGGCAGCAAATGGAAGCTTGTCCTCCCATTGGGAGATTGGTGCGCAGATGTGCGAAAACGTATTTCTCAGAAGGTTAATCAAAAATGAGCACAGGGGTCTGACACGGAGAGTTATTTCTGACGCGAAGTCGTCGAATGCTACTGACTTCATTCGTCACGGGATACAGGCTCCTTTCATGGTATGGCGGCCAGACACTTGCGGTTCAGTTGGTATCCTCAGGGGCTTGAATTGAGAGAAACTAATCTTAAATTGATTGATCAGATACAACTTGTTGAATGAACGCTGTAACCAAGCGTCTTTTGATAGTAGCTATGCCTGAGAAACATGCTTTGAGATAACTTTCTGACACCAATAAACTATTGTTCGCTTTCGAAGAAAACTTCAGGTAGACTCGCCAATTCCCAACAGCAATAATATGTTGTTGAAGCCACTTGTAGCAAAGTAACTCGCTCTACATGCTAGTCAATATCGAGCAAAGATTGGAATGGTAATGAATGCGGATGGTGAAATGTTGGCCAATCAGTGATTCGGTGAACGAAATGTCTCGCTGGCCATTTGGTAGGATACTGACGGTAAAGATAGCAAAAGAAAAGAAAGGAAATTGTGGTTTAGACAATTCGTATTCTTATCTTATAGAGTGAGGCCCAGCTTTCTAATCTAACAAGGTGTTTACAGCTGACCGACTCGATGTGTTGCTAAATTCTCGACAACTAGATATGACCTTGCAGCAGGACGTCCTGTGGTATTATGTTATCAAGGGACTCAGTTAGTAGTGGGAAGGGAATCTCACTTTAATTACTGCGCAGTGATTTCATATTCGACTTGACATTCTGAAGAATACTGTCCCGTCAAAATCTTGTCAAATAACCAATTGGGGATTCGTTTCTTTTGTGCATGCGTAGGGTCATACTCCAGTTGTTACTTCCGCCGAATCAACATACCACCCGGCGAAAGTCGTAATTTGACGACAGGACACCAATTAGCTCACCTAATAACACAGGAATGAACTAAGAGTTAATGATGCCTGGTTTCTTCAGTCATCAACTCTCAAGTAAATAAGGGAATAAATTCGCTCTAAAAAGAATAACGGCGAAGATAACACGTCCATAGAGTTAACGGCCTAATTTGTTTACACCCCCACACTATCTTCTGCGTCATTTCTCTTTACAAACAGCCTCCTTCGAAATCAGTATTGATGACGCCATCTTGCAAATATTGACACTTAGAAAAAATCCACCATCGTCTAATTTCGATCTACGATCATCGAAACTGAAGATCAATGTTTGAACATAAAAAACACTTCAATTGCTTTCGGTCAATCACGGTGGCTGTTTTAACCAGTGAAAATATCTTCGCACGTTATCGATGATACGTCGGTGGGAAAACGACGCCAGCTCTTTAAAATATACGCTACTCTTTAGCCAACCGAGTATTGATTAAAGTTTTCCGTGTTATAATCTATATAAAAAAAGTTCTGCTTATTCCAAAAACCATAGAGATGCGGCAGAAAGTTGATCGAAGATTCATCTTGATTTACAGCACGCAGGCTGGGGAGTAGTTTCTGAATCATTGCAAAACAAAACACAGGCACACAGTCCTTTAAATTGGGTTCATTGGTAGATTGTCCATTTTAGAAGATTTGGGTTGCCAAATTCATTATGTTAATGAAACTTAGTTAAAAAGAACTTTTAAAAGCAGCCATGCGACCATTTATTGTCAGGTCAACAGTTGACTCAGTTGTTGATTTCGTGGTTCACCACAACCACCTTAATGATCCCTTAGGGACTGTCGTCTGTCCCGGTAGCAATTTCTTGTTGAACACATTTGATCAAAACTTATTCCCAAGATGAGTCTTCGTTAAATCTCAGGATATTTCCGTATACACCTTGTCAGAACTAATTTAAATTCAATCATCTTTCGAGAAGTTTTACACCAGCCGTTCCTCGAGTATGATTGAGAAGCATCGACCGCCGCTCATGCGGAGTAGCATCTTCATTAGTGGTACCGATTGAAATGTCGATATCGCCGAATTGCGATGCTAGTACTTCATTTAAGGTAACACATTTATAGTGGTAGTTTC
Source organism: Lineus longissimus (assembly GCF_910592395.1). NCBI lineage: Eukaryota > Metazoa > Nemertea > Pilidiophora > Heteronemertea > Lineidae > Lineus > Lineus longissimus. The sequence continues at coordinate 1,641,513 of NC_088316.1, forward strand.
GGCTGTCGGAAATTTTATCGGCATAATTTGGTAGGGGAAGAAGCCAATTTAAGGCTTAGATCGGATTTGGCGAAAAATAGATTTAATCAGGATGGTACAGCCGGTGTGTAAAAAAGATATTTTTTTGGACGTGAAGCTATTTAATCGGCACGGCTTATGATATAAATCATGACATCCCCCAACCTGATCATGAATTCTTTTTTCAAGAATCCGCTAGAGACATATTTCAAGACTTGTAAGCCTACGCAAGATCTCTCGATCAATCATGCTTTAAAGTTCTGATTTAAATCGAATTAACTACATTGGAGCAGTTATGTGAGACGTCTGGTGAAGTTATTCAAGAGGAAGTCGGTGATTTATAAAGATTTTCAGCAGTAATATCGCACTCCCAAAGTTTGTAACTGTCGCTGAGTGATCGACTTGGCGTACTCTTGGCCCCAGTGTAACGTTTTTTAGTGTTTCTCTTTCTGAGGTCCTCTCGTTGTCTGGTAACGGTGAAAGATAGATCGACACGTTTATCCGTGTTCCCCATTTTGAAAAGCCATGGTCTCTGCAACTACAGATACTACAGCGGAGCTAATAAAGCGCCGCCATCTCATTGGCTAATATCGTTGACGTAGACTACTCTCATTATATCTATCTTTATTTCCTCCTCGCTGAAGATTACAAAACAGCTAGGTATATTTCCAGAAATTCAGAAATACGAAAGGAACCAGCCACATGTTTTTGCCCGACTTTAAGAGAAAATTGCTTTTAGAAAAGAATTGAGCGTTTTCCAAACCGCAAACTGCCTATTACATACAAGAGCATTAGACGAAATTAGTAATCTTCACTTGGCATCAGTTACTAGATAAACTACACCCATGCGTTTTTTAATAGTCTTCGTATAGCCCCAATGGTTTCTCGCGATATCAGAGAGCAACAGCGCATATCTGATATGTTGGACCGCTGTGAAATAAAAAGCATTGCGTCTAGCCTACTGAGTGATGCTGCTCAGGTTCCATGTAATCTAGTAGGGTGAAGGAGCAATCTCACCACTTAGGTCCTATTCAGTCCGAGGCGACCTGTGAAGGGGCAATCACACTGATGGTAATACAGGTATTTCGACGCCTGTGAAGTAGCAAGGCTAATCTGGCAGTTCCCCGACACAATACGCTTCAAAGAGCGACTTTGGCAAACTTCTTTTTATTCTGGAGAGTATATGACTACTTCAGCTCGTAATTACGGCAACAGAAAATGGTCTCACGGCGAGGAAGAGTGGCACAAGGCATACTTGGCTAACGTATTCATAAACCTACCCTCGACTAGTGATAAGATAACAGGATCGATCCTCAAGTGAGAGAGAAATAATTTAGGTGTTCATTACTTCTGCTTCGATTCGTTCTAATGGAGATAAGTATAGCTCAGCAGCTTTTATTCTTCAGTTCCCCAACATAAATTGTCTATCTGTTCCTAGGAATTGGTCCACAATCGGACCTGCAGACTGATAAGGGTGTTAATTATTGTCTGATCCACAGACAAGGTCTCTCCTGCATGGTAAAGCAGATGACCTTTTGTATCTCTAGATACTGAAACATGAAAGTTCACCGCTTACAATACCCACGACAATGCTCCTAATACTAAGTAGTACCGCTGGCCAGGCCTAGATCCGGCCAACGGATTATCACTGACAAGAAACGACTTCGAACTGTCTGCCTGAGGAAAGATAAAGGAGGTTGATAGCTCATGCATCCGGATGAGACGAGTTTACTTCCTGGCTGTGTGTCAATATTAAGAATGTTTTTCTGGTCCGAGAACATTCCAACCAAAATGAACAAGCGCAAACAAGATAGCGTCCTTCCCCTCAGGACATGGAAACAGGGATTGGTTCAATGCACTAGTTGACTGGTTTAAGTTTTAAAAACGAAACAAGGGCTTCAGCCTGAACATGTTTCGACTCTCCAAAACCGCGGCCTATTTATTACGAGTGTCCGTATCCAACCTAATCCAAACACATTTTACCGAGACGACCCCGGTTGTCACTTGTTCGGACGACCGTTGATGCTATCAACTTCCTAAACGAAAGCCCTAATGGGAAATGTCAATAATCATCGTCACCTTTAGTTTAATTTTATATAACATGTCATCTGCCATGGTAATTGACAGAAAAGTTAGAAATATCTGGTCGGAAATCCGTTTGATGAGTGTGCCGGAGTGGTCCAGATAATCAAGCCGACCTCGTGCTAATACCCCCTGACACCTTTCAAAATGGCTTAAATGATGAATGGCAAGTGATCAGTGCTTCATCGGTCATCGTTCTCAACAGCTATCAAATATGATTAATGGTGACATTGATGTGGCTGATGACATCACCCAGCCGAGTAGTTGTCCCGACCATTTCCGAGCATGAATTAGGACACGCGCAGGTTGCCGAATGAAACTTTTGGCAACACCTTGGGATTTTAGACGATTCACTCTTTCCGCTACCAGTGTGATAAGTTGCAGTAAATTGTTAAAAAACATTTGAAAAAAAACTATGGACTGAATCAGTCGATAGTTTTTTTTTCATGAAGTGGCAAGCAAGTCCTCATCTCGCAATCGGAAATATGGAACACTTTTACCATTTGGATTAACAGCGAATAATGAATGCCTTGGCTCCGAAGAGCACTACATTCGGCAATTCCGAAGTCACTCGGGATGAACTCGGCACAATGACCTTTCCAAGACAGACAACCAATAGTCCCGTCTAGGTTTCATGTTACTGCCTGTAGCAAGCAATTAAATACCACTACATAAAATGGCGACTCTTGGGAAATATACCGTGATAGTTAGCGTCATCTTCACGTTATTTGCATTCCTCGCTGTTGGCTGGGAAATAATGTCTTTGTTCAAAATATATACCATCTTCAATATTCCGCAACATTCCTCTCCTTCAACGCCTGGAGTGTCTTATTTTTTACTTGTGACGAGCTCTCAGAACAATAGGAATGGAACTACCGTATTTAAAGAGGAGGTTCGTTTGTTTATCCTGTTTTTATATGTCCCACAGGTAATCAGAAATACATACGGCAGTAGCACAGTGAGCAACACAAATTAACGTATAGTGTCCGTCTGATCATCTTGAAGACTTCTCTCGCTAAAACTAGGCAGTTCACTTGATAATTGTTTTTGCTGGTGGATATTTTTAAATATTTATCCGCCTAACCATCACTCATTTATAACTGCTTACTAAACTTTGTCAAATATTGAACATGACTGTGGAAATGTTCAATGGTGCAAATACCACTTAATATCAATTTTAGCAATGCCGTTGTGTACGCTGATATACAACTACAAAAACGACACTTTTCATCACAAATACAGTATAACCTCCCTTAGCGGACACATCTCTATATCAAGGACTGACTCTCTATTAAGGAGACTAGTTTTGGTCCCAAATCGGTCGTTTCCATTCAATTTGACCTATCTTATCAGAACACCTCTCTTTAAGGACAGCACTTGTCAGTCCCAAAGGGTGTCCTTAATAGAGAGGTTCTACTGAAATTATATTCTTGGGACGACAAAAAAAACGCATTTTAAATCGTTGGTTTTTTAGGTTTTCATAAAAAATTATAAGAAATGATTTTATTCCCTTTGATGAGTTCTGCCGTACGCACGACTCAATCAGCCTTGCAGTTCTGTAACCTAATTTGCTTTGCAGCTGGATTTCACCCATCAAAGTAAGACCCATTAACCTAATCCTAAACAAACTCTATAACTGAAGTTCGTTAAAATCTCATCAATTTGACGATACGTTTCCTCTTCTCTTTCTGCAGGTGTTTTAGAACGTGATGTCTCATTAGTACAAGAAGTGTTAGCCAATCGCAGCATATCAAACATAGAACTGGTGCCACTTAAAATGCGTGCTAACGACCCAAAGGAGGAGTACACACGACTAACGCAAGGTAGGACTAATTTTACACTCTTGATATTCCCGCAGACGAGCGATTTTGCGATTATAATCGCTATGCACGACAAACTATATCTGCGGGTCAAACTGGTAAAATCGCCAAACCATTACAATGTCCTCATAAAGGCTTTTGAGATTGAAAAACCCTAAAGGTTTTTGTTATAACGCAGAACCTAAAAGGTTTTTCATTTCGCTGAAAAAGCTTTGTGGTACATATTTGTGTCGGCCGAACGACCCTCTAAGGTTTTTTTCAATGCTCAAAAACCATTGTAAGTTTCGAAGAGTGTAGGATCTTCCAATGAAAAGACTAGCAGTCATACTGTGGTGCTAACCTTGGTGGTAGAACTATGGAGAAGCGGTTCATTAGACCTTTACCAAGATGAACAGCAACATATCGGACCTATAAATGTATATAGTGTTTACATCCGCTTTTTCGAAATGTGCATAAAACATCAGCTGATTGCTTTGACCTCTGGGCAAACTAATGAACTGTGATTGACGATCCTCGTCTGCTCGATCGGATAAAGTAGAGTTGCAAAGGCATTAACATCCCTAATGAATTCAATATCTAGCCTTATTCGCGATTCGACTGTTGCTGATGAGCTCCGCTTCGCCCGATGATCAGGACATGAGAGACCCCCCCCCCCCAAATGTACCCCAGGGCTCGCATTACTCAGAACGCTATCAAGAAGGCGGCTTAATAACGCTTAATGTTATTTATTGGGTTGTTGCCAACACGGTATTTAAAACGGAAAAGTCACAAAATGTCCTTTGGCAAGTTTTCAGCTCATGTGTTTCAGACCTGCTCCCTAATGAAGAATAGAGAGGAGTTCTGGCCGAGGACACCGCTCTCGGACTAGGGCTCTGTGGCGGAACTCTCTAGGACAGCCGACTTCATTACCGAAAACGGACTGACTGTCTGGCGTGCATCTGAAAAAGTTCTACGCAGAAGAATAAGAATAAGAAGTTGTTGACAGTTTTCTAGTATAAACGGCAATCCCTCGCTCACCAACTTTGCTGGGGTTGTAATCAGCCTGGAGTAAATGGAACCACGCTCGACAGTGAAGACTCCAACGTTGTCATAAATTCACAACACCCCTTGGGAACCTTCCAACAGGATTCGTGAGGATTTCCAGATATGGCGATCGCGACCATAAATCCTCACTAAGATCCAATCTGGGAATCATAGTTATTTAGGACCAGGATCTAAGGGTGCTGGATACTTTAAGAATAGGCAATAACTATTAGTGTAATTGGAAGACCTGATGCTGATGCCTACTAATAATCCCGGCCTTCCTGTATCTTTATATTGAGCACGCACACAATGATTAAGGGGTTAACGGCTTTGATGGTTTGATTTCTGATAGACATAATCATGATCTAGAAGGAGCGACTGGTCAGTTACTTGCTTTATTCTGTGATTTATGACATGAGTTATTTTTCATAATCAAGACTTGTTATTCAAGCAGCATCTCGCCGAAGTCTTTCCCTGATGGGCCAAAACTTACCAAATTCCAGCGAATACACCCATAGCGCTCGATCCCTAGATAAGAAAGAAACACTACATTGTACTTACGCCAAAACAAACAATATCATGCAATATCAATAGATCTATCTAGATCTCTACCATCCCCGAACAGCGAATAGATGGCCATCCCAAATCTAATATTGTCCGAAACATCCGATCTATCAGTGTGACAACCACTTAATGGGAATACAGAAAATGTCCCCTTAAACAATCCCAATAAACATAATGGGGTCATATTAGGAATCACTGTGACATAACTAAATTGTATGACTTTGGGTGTGCACCCTTTGATGATCAAAAAAGATGCCATAACTTTAGTCTCAGTTGATCTAGGAGGATGGCAGTACTTTAAAGCCCATTTGGAAAGCTAAGTGTCATATTTTTCAGAGGTCAATTATAAGTATTCCCTGCAGTACCCGTCCGGCTGAAAGTCAGAAAGTTCAAGCTGATTTGGTATCGGCTGAAGGCCAAACGCCACATAACCGTTTTAGAGGCCAATTTCGCCCAAGTCATTTGACATGGCATCTGTTATTTTGGACAGTTGCGATGGAAACACGTCAGTGGATTTCTTCATATCTGATTTGTCGTCTGACCAATGTAAGACAAAATACAAAGATTTCGGCAAAACCAATCGAGCGACATGACATCAGAGAGATGATCTGGATGAAGCTGTCATTTTTTATACTGGAAACATGACTGCCATGGTTCTGATTCAATGTCAAACGCAGAGACAAACATATATAGTTAATCATGGTATTAAAAAGAGTATCATATGTATACGACATTCAAACGGCAAATTCTCTCATATCATTTCATGATCTTGCACGATTTTTTTATGAGGAATCGCATCAAGATCTTACAAGTTTCTCACAAGAAATTATTTCAGGTTCTCACCAGAGTATAATGATATGAAGATGAGGTGATCTTATTAAGTGAGTTAATTAGTATTCACACTCAGGGTCACTGTGAGTGTTTGACTCACACCTCATTAACCTGAATCAACAATAGCCTTTGACCTTTATTGCCCTATTTTGGGAAGCCCTAGTATTTTTCACAGGTTTTTCTAGAAATCCGACCTTTGAGGAAAAAGTCGGACGATGTCGGACTTTTGTCGGATAAATCAGGAAAAAGTTAGAGAAACCGTTGAGAAGTCGGAAAAAACCTCCGACTAGTGCTTTTCAATGATGTGAAGAGATGACAAGATTCTAATAAGAATGAAGCCAGGAATTTGTACAATAATCTAATGATATGAGTCCGGGACCTCACCAGCTTCTTATGAAGATAACATCATAATCTTACAATAATCTAATGATATCACGATCTTACGAGTTTCTCATAAGGTTGTAAAAAACGATTACAAGATCATACGAGATTCTTTCGAGAAGTGACATTCGTATCTTACATGAAATTCTTTACGATAACACCTCGGGGTGTTGTATTAGATTCGTTCAAAGTAAAATAAACCTGGGTTCTTAAAAGATACTGATCAGTATTTTCTTGTCTGAGTGTACCCTTACTCCCCCCCCCCCCCCGCGGCTTACAATTTCATCATGAATTGATGGGCCAATCAGTGAATTATAAATCCTTAGTAATGAGACATAAAACCAGACTCCCCTTTATCGGCGCCACAAAAAACCTCATGCTGGTCACGTTCGCTACATGAGGAAGATTACTAAGAAATCGGGAAAATGTCCCTGATGTATGGTTACATTTGTGTTATAGGGTAATCTGCACTAAAGGTGTTTCTTTAATGTGGATTATATTGGTTTTTAACGATGCTGGTAACAGGCAACATTTGGATGCATTGGCATCCAAGTTATTGAAAGCGAGCTAAACAACAACGATAGTAAGGTTTATCAAAAAGAGTCTTGATTTATCAAAAAGAGTCTTGCTACTTGTAAAGCTGAATAACGCTTTTTAAGAAACAGTATATCAGTAACCACGAGGGCCACGTCGAAACAGAGGAATCAGAGGAAACGAAGGAAAAGAGGACTGGTAGGAATCAGTGGAAACCAGGAGGACAGGTCCTCGGTCTGCAGACTTTATTACATTTAGTAGGCTGGGTTTTTTTTCAAAAATATTTTCTATACTTGAAAAATGTTATCAGGATTTATGCTGATTGTCCGATTGATGATCATGATCACTCAATTGGTTACCTTTAAAAAAGAACCACGCTAAATGTTCGCATCATTACTTCCTCAGCGCATCAAAACTATTTTGCTGGACATCCTTTCTGACCATTACATGTCCATGCCAATAAACTAAAGCGGTCATGTACAAGAGGAATGAATATTACGTCTATAAGAGATTTGAAGGTGGTCAAACGGGTTTATCCGTCTATTTGACGACTTGGACAGTCATTAGATCATCACCATGATGAACATCGTCTATTAAGGTAATGGTACTCGACTTGGAATGTCCAAGTTAACCCTTACTTAAACAAGAGGTATTTAAGATATTGCCAATAATAGATACACTAATAATCTGACAAATTGAGCTAAGCACTATCATGATCGCATTAAATGACATAGTGCTAAATTTCGAATGCTACGTTATTCAAATTTCAAAAGGATTCACGACATTCTGTTAAGACATATATGACGCCCCATTTGCAAATGACCATAATCTCTAATCACTAATTTCTCTCTAAAGTGTAATTTACATTAATACGTTACTAAGCAGCTCGTCAGAACGCCTGAAAAACATCGATGATAAGTGAACAACAATGACAGTTCGTGTTGTTAAGCTAATGGGTGATGATGCTGAGCATACTTCCACTGATTTGTCACGCTAGATGACATCATTTTGCTCTGGACTGTCGGCGTAAACGATATGTTTGATGATGACAATAAATCTGTGATGGACGTCACTGGGTAATGGGCAGCTGCCTAATTACCGTATCACGACAGTTCATTCGATTACCAAGGACTCGCAAACACTCACTAACAAGGTTGTCCATTATCGGGATTGCAAACGGGACGTGAACGCCATGGACTGTGGTTGAAACAACCTCCATCTTCGCTGATTTTGGCACTTTAGCGAACTCCGGGAGGAAGATGAGGTGAAAAGGTCATATGGTGCAATGAATATTTGCTTTATTAACCTAAGTTTAAAGATGGACCGCGGCCAGTCAAATTACGGTGTTCAGAGCTCTTTTGCTAAACCGGGAAAATGTGTTGATCGGAAGCCAAAACTAAGGGCAGTCACAGGGTTGATAGCAGTGTTATTTCGTTTTCCCCTGCGATCAGTCAAAATATGTACATGTATGATACTCCTTAAAAAAATAGAGATGCAAAATTACTCAATGCGGCCCTGAAACCTTCCGGTCCATCAACTGTCACTGCTTAACACAAGCCCGCAGTTGAAAAATCGCTGCATATTTAACCAACATGCTCAAATCTCTTGGGCAATTACCCAATTCGCTACAATTCAATTTCTTTCGCTTAGCCTGATATGGTAATTGAGGTCCGTGTCGAGTGAACTCGGGTAGCTGGTCCAGAGGGAAAAAGATAATTCCCAGTTCGTTCTCTGATTTAGGAAATAGTAAGGTGTGATTAACTCGAAGAAAAACGAGAAAATATATTCCAGCACGGGGCCTATAATGAGTGTTGAATAGTATTTATTTCAGCTTTCGTGGCATTCATTTTTGCAAAGCTGCATCGTGGGAGTCTTCGTAAATTTACGCCAAAATGTCTACTTTCGTATCTTTCCAGTTCATCAGACATTACATGATCGAAAAGTCGCCATCGTGGTTGGCCCTGCCGACGACTCCATCGCCTTAGCAACAGCCAATAGGAGAATCCCATACTTAGTGACGTCAATAGAGAATTGTGCGAACAACAACCAATTTTGTCTACTCCCGTCCCCAGATGAGGTTGCCCAGGCTATTGTAGACATGGTCATGGACTTCAACGTGCCAAATATAGCAATACTGTACAGTGACGAGAGTGGTGAGCATTTTCGATTTCATTTGATGAACACAATTCATCGTGCTTCTGCTTCTGGGGAACAGATGGAGGAGAGCGTGACAACGTCACTTCCGAGTTCTTCGTGTAAACAATTTTGCACACAGGACCACAGATGAGCTCTTCTGTCGATTCAGGTCACTCACGATATTATTATCTTCTCCGTCGACCGAGATGAAGACCGTACCGATACAGAAATAGTCACAAAATGACATAGGTCAAGTACTCCAGAACCTCGACGTGACGCAGTTACGCTACCCTCCTTGCCGGAAATGCAAGAACACGTTTCCGCCAATAGCATCGTCTTGTTCCATGATACTCACTGGGAGTATTTCGTGTCCTTCTATGCATTTCCAATTCTACTAACATTGTGGGTGTTGTATTTAGGTGGTTGTCAGTGATAACACAATTTATCTATGTTTAAGAGAGGTTGAGAAACAATCCATATGACGCATACTTAACGTTTACGTATAGGTTCATGCCAGCGCTGAATGGTTTCTCTCTTAACCTCTCTTTTCTATTCTGCGGTTCAAATAATATTTCAAAGAGCTAGGTTTGCTGACGTTTAAAGCAGTTGTTTTTGAATACATTTTTAGGCATTTTAGTCTCGCTTGTTTTTGAAGCTTCTGCAAGATTATGATTCGAAACTAAACTTGCTTTAAGAAGGTCTATCAAGATAGTTGCAGAAAAAACTGATTATCGAACCAAAGGCATAATTTCTGAAGTTCCATGTTGTACACCAAAGTTGTTTCAAATCCAGCAATGGGGTCATACACCAGTCCATGGTGAGAAAGAATTCTGTTGCTTCAAATAACCTGCCCAATATGCCAAATGGAGATAATCGTAATGTTATCGTATATAATTTATACAATGGCTCCGTTAAAATAGCTGGTTGAATATCAAACATCCATAACTGATGTAACAAAAATCATAAACGACTCAAATCGCTGTATCCTTGGCGTCTGTTAGTTTGAAACATGAGATGTGAAATTAAACAAAGAGTCGGCGGAAAATACGGTTAAAGATATCTGAGCAATTGCCTGTGGCAGATGCTCTCACTTTCTAATCATACTTTTGTTCAAATGATGTGGAGAACAGCATCGCATTACTTCATGGAACTTTATTTACCAAATCAACAGTGCAATTCCAGTTATTCTGTATAAAACCATGTGACCCACACACCAGTCAAGCCACATCATAATTTCATTGAACATGATTTGATGAGATGTAAAATACATTAATCTTTATCGAGCATTTTTATATTGATATTTAAGAGATTAACTCTGAAAAGTTGGGGGATAAGATAATGGAAGGTTAGTCAAATACCAGAGTGGGTAAGGTGATGACGTCATTGCACGTGATCATATGATTGCTATGACTGTGACGTCATCACAATACGTCACTTGGTGCAATAATTGTATGGCGTCGTATACACTTCGTGGAACGTGTGCACAGTTTTCAAAACCATAATTGTTAGTTACGTGGAGCTTTGAATGTTGTGAAATTATCTGAGAATGGAATATATTCGTAAACAAGACGGAACTTGCCCAAAAGCCATTGTCCAAGTTGTATGAAAAAAAAGTTAGGAGGACGGCCTTTGTTACTACACTGAGAGCCTTTTCTATGTGATCGTTCATTTGCGATAGCAGTAGGCCGTTAGTTATCGTTTTCGATTTCTCTTTGAGGGCTCAGAGGAACTGGGCCTAAAAGAGACTAACTTTGCATCCCTCAATTTCATCAACATTTGATTTCTATTTCGTTATCTAATTTTGTCTTTGACGAACTCAAAAGAAGGGGATAACCACAAAATAAGGAAAGAATGATGAAGTACGGGTATATATTTTTTATTCTGAACTACGCGATATCGCCATACTGTTTTAAAAACCTTTCAAGCGCCTCCAGCCTTTAAAGAGTTAATCCAACCCTGCTTGAAATGTCATTTTTCGACCCTTTTTATCTGAAACAGCGCATGCAATGCGGTCTTTTGAAAGTAGGTGTCTTGGTACCCTCGTAGTTTTTTGTAGTACCGTTGTCTCATTGACGTTGGTGTCCATCGCATACGTCATGGAAACGTGAGTTCCATCCTGGTAGTCAGGTCCACACCTGTGCAATGCATGTAGCGTTTATACATTGTACATTACCATTGTGCATTGGCCACACCTGTGCAATGCATGTATCGTTCATACATTGTACATGGCCATTGTACATTGTCCACACCTGAGCAATGCATGTATCGTTTATACATTGTACATGGCCATTGTGCATTGTCCACACCTGAGCAATGCATGTATCGTTCATACATTGCACATGGCCATTGTGCATTGTCCACACCTGAGCAATGCATGTATCGTTTATACATTGTACATGGCCATTGTGCATTGTCCACACCTGAGCAATGCATGTATCGTTCATACATTGTACATGGCCATTGTCCATTGTCAACACCTGAGCAATGCATATGTAGTGGTGGCATCATTCCTACTCACGACTCAGAATATTTCTACAATGCGTTTTCCCTCGTTATAACGCTACAGCGAGCCTCGCTATAACGAAGCCTGCTATAACGAACACTATTTTGCTAGGATCCCAAGGCGTTAGATATAGCGAGGTTGTACTTACTATTTGGAGTTTTTTTGCGACTTCTTAACGGTTTCCCTAACTTTTCCTGATTTATCCGTCAAAAGTCCGACATTGTCCGACTTTTCTATGAAAGGTCGGATTTCTAGAAAACCTGTGAAAAATACTAGGGCTTCCCAAAATAGGGCAATAATGATCAAAGGCCTGTGTTGAATGGGGTTAAAAAGTTAGAGAAACCGTTAAGAAGTCGGAAAAAGTCTCCTGCTAGTGACTGCATTGTAAGAACTGAATACATTCTGTCAAGTAAGAAGGTTGTAAATAGATGCGAGAATGTACAGTGGTCTTGCTTCGAGATGAAACCCAAGTCCATCGGTCTTGCAAAAGTATCGGGACGTATGCGGTTACATCATCTGAATAAAGTTTTAGCCCCTTGTTCGCGAATGAATAGGAAGTAGATTTATGAAGTCGCATGAATATTTCAGTTGTTTAGAAATAGAAAATAGACGTGGCTAGGGTACCTCACATTGAAATTCTGTTTCTGATATTATATAGGGTACTACATTTTGTATACTACACTGTTGTTTAATACTAGAACTTTTTTGACACAGCTAGTTTCTTAATGTGCATGAATATGGACATGATATTTTTTATGTGCATGAATATTTACGTACACGTAAAGAAAAACACTCATTTGATAAACACACATCACTCATATCGAACAACACCCCTGTAACAAATTGATTTTCAAAACTGCATAATTTCGCCATGAAGTTGGGAATGCAATTTACGAAATTTCTCAAAAGGTGACATAACTTCGTAGTAACGAAGTTTCGCGATATATCGGGTGACCCAATGAAAAAGAATCACACTTAACTGCACTTAGCTGACACTTTTTTGCATTTTTCGATTTGGTTTTTTTTTCTTCCACTAGAAAAGAAATAGTACCCGGTAGAAGAAAAGTGGCGTCCATTTGGTTTCGCTTATACCTCCTCAGTGTTTAAACTCTCGTTATGTTAGAACCCTTGCTCAGAATTAGTGTTAGGCATTATTTCATTTCAACAACGGCTGATGACGGGATGACAGGTGGGTAGCTACATGTAACGTTTTTTTCGTATCTGATGGTGGCAATGTGTGGAGACTGCTTGGCTGTGTGACATGACATTGATTATTCCCTCACCGTCCTTTTCAACCTTAGCGACGGTAACCACTTGCGAGGCTTGGAGAGTGGCGCCGCGACCCGATTAAATTTGAATTGCCCAATGAGAATGCTGCGTCTTGATCACGTGTTTAAAAGTCGTGCTAGCGATGTCAAAGAAGTAACATGTACATGAATTCAGGCTTCTTGACTCAATTTTTATTGAGTTCGAAATAGTATATCTCACTTGTGGTCTTTGTTCCAAGAATGAAATGGATGGAGGACGCCATAATGTAATAATCTTTTCTTAGATTATCCAATAAAGCATTCGTAACTCTATCATCAAGTTGGTGTTCGCTATGACTAGTTGATGCTTAGAATACGAACTATTGTGACCCAAGTGAAAAAGTTGGTGCCAAGAGCTGGAACGAATTCATAAACAGATTACAAAATGGTAACACAATTACTAAATTTGGGATGGAATGACCTTATTTTTGTAATTCTAGCAGGACAGTTTTATTACTGCACTTTTTTGCTGACGATCGTGTAATGTCAGACGGTCAAAGTGGTGTCGGGTTTTTCTCATGGCCGGTTTTAGAAACGTGCATTGGTCGACAGGTTTTTTAACACGGTTGCACACGTATCTCATTTACAATGAAGTCAGTGATTTTTTCTCACTTTTTAAAAAACTTCACATATCACACTAATGCAGTTACACTCGTATACACATTTACAAATTGCACACATTTCTGAAACAACTTCTAAAAGCTACTCACACTTCTACATGTTCAGTTCACACCAATTCTATCTTCACCAGCACCCAATTCTATCTACACACAAATAGTTGTAATACTCGATCAACCTTAAACAATTTTCACATTCTCTTCAGCAAAATACGCTCCAAAACACGTTAATTTGTCTCGTGAGCTTTCTGCTGCAGTTCGGAAAGCATAAACTATGATTTCTCGCAGCATAAATGTCGCCCCTGTCAGTCTTGTTCATTTTGGCTCTGCTCGCTTTCTGTGTAACCTTCCACCTTTTCCGTTACGTTCATGTTTCAGGTGAAACTATTATTGCCAGTGCGAGAAAGCACATAGAGGATATGGTGGCGCTCTCAGGTAGGGAAGAGCACTTTGTATCGCACAACTCATTCACAATCAAAGCCCAATCTATAAAACCTTCAACTATATACATGTATCAAGATAACTGTCATTGTTGGTGATGCATTGATGGAGGTTAAGTCCTCAGTTGGCATTAACTTTAACTTGGCTTATAAGTCCACTACTGTACTGTGTTCAAGTTAAAGGCCAACACCGTTTGTTGAAAATTTGAAACTTGTAATTGAAGTTGAAAATTTTCAATTATGGGTAAATACGAACTAGATATAACTTTCAGCATTATCGTCATGTAGACAGATATACACATACACTGTACTTAATATATAAATTTCAAGTTTCAGCAGATTCGTACATCATAACTGCACTACGGCATCATGTGTACAACTGGATTTATGTTTTCCTTGACCACCAGTAATTACAAACTTACTCCTTCAAAGCCTAGTTAGCGCCGGAATTGATTTGAACAAACGGGCCCTGATCACAACATCAGTCCTGGCTCATCCACAATGCATCACCAGATAATATGATAGATATACATTACTGAGAACATAATTAACCTTAAATGGAAATCAGAATGGCCAGAACCCCAGCACTCTGTTTTTTTTGTTGACAATCAATGTATGCACCAACTGCACGCTTCAGGCCGATTCCTACTCCGATGAGCGTGTGTCACAGGCGATCGGAAGCCGCCGTATGTCCCAGGCGACTGAAGTCAGCTCTAAGGCCCAGGCGACTAGAATCGAATGTGGTAACATGCGATTGGAGTGAGGATCGGGCGTATTCGGCGTCTACGCGTTCTTGCTGCGTTCTATGCCGTATGTGAAGTCGATGTTTTGGTGTATATTTGTATATGTATCAGGTAATATCCTATCTGTAGGTTTAAAACAAGGTCAGCCGTAATGTCAGTCATTGACTTGCGATTATCATACAACTAAAAACTTTTATCAGTGACACCATGCAGTACAATTTAGTTAGCAGAGAAAAACTTGCAAGATATGCTTTGCTAACATCAAGAATATTACTTGTTATTCTTGATAATATCTTATAAGAATCAACTTGTGCATACACGCTCCCGGTTACGTCAAGAGATGCACTTGTGAAGTTTACTTCTAAAACAATGTTTGGGTTGGCAGGCCGGATCCATATTCGAGCAAGAAAAATGTTTGAAATGTCAAAGAGGGAGAAAATACTTTTCGAGATTTTAGCAGACATTTTCACACTTGCTGACTGAGTCTCATTTCCCAAACCAGCTACAGCAACTACAGACAAGTGTGTTTCAAGTGCTTACAAAATCAGTGAAGAAACAGATGACGACCAATCATCAATTAATCAGATCGAGCATTGTTTACTTCGACCCACTTAAACGCCACGGATGTTGCTCTCCCAAAACAAGTTGTAAACATCTGAACACTGCTTGCTACAGTCGAACCTCTTGGTAACCGTCTATTTGAGTCATTACACGACATAAAATGTCTATTTGAGACAACCTCTATTTATGCGGAAATAACCGCCCATACACCATGCACTATTCTAAAGTTCAGAGTGGTGGGATGTTCAAACACGTATCTTGTTCGTTAATGAATCTAATATCTGGTATGATAAAATATGTAAGATATGTTTTGTAATATAAACTAGCATTGCTTTGTAGTTCCTTAGAAATCTATCGCCGTTTTTAGAACGAGAATGATATGAGCGTCTCTAGTGGTTCCATTGTCGACCCTCACCTGTCTAATTATTTATTTAAGCCAAGCTTTACGGTTTAAACAAAGATGGTGAAAAAACCGGTGGTAAGTGTTACATTCGAATTCAAAAAGAAGTATGCTATATAGATAATGGACACATGTAGGTCCACATGCTCTGCATAATAGCTTGTTGCTTGGACACTGGTTTAAAAACTCCCAGACTTAAATCACTTACCCATAACCCACCCCAAGTCCCACGCCTCTACAAACCTACACCACACTCTTAAAAATAAAGGTTTTGGAGCCTCGGAAAAACCATGATTAAAGTTTCAGGGAGACCTATATATATTTGATACATTTTTGGCGGAAGGGTAGCATTCTAATTGCGAATGGGTTGATGATTTTAAAGTTTTGGCAAAACCTCACGAATCTTAACTCTTCAAAATTTTGTTCTGCCTGAAATTAGATACTATTACTGAAAACTTTTCTTCGTCGAAACGGTAATTGTTGGTAAAATAACGAAACTGGGTATAATATGTTTATAAGATTTTAATTGCCATATTTTAGTTAATTATTTTGAAGAACCTGCATTGGAAATTGTCAAATTGTTTTCAAGGAAAATATTATAATGTCAGACCAGTCTTTCGCTTTGACGAAGAAAAAGGTTTTCTGGCTAAACTAGCCGCTTCCCCATGATTAAAACACTAACAGAGTTGTGTGCGTGAGTAACACTTAAGTACAGTTTGTAGTCTTCGTTCAGGCCCTATTCCACGGAGGCTTTTTTCGGCCAAGGACACCGCAGCGGGAAGAACTACTACGCCCTTCCCAATTTGGTGTTTGGTAATTCGAAGCCCCACAAGAGCGGTGGGGGTGGGGGGGGGGGGGGGGGGTGTAGAATCATTGAAAGACACCATCCTCCATGTCATGTAACTCTCTTACTGGTGCGGAGAGCGGACACTTTGACCACAGGTGGAAGACGCCTCTGTAGAATCAGGCCTTCGGTGCTAAAGCGCCACGCAAACGAGCGATTTTCATCGCAGTAACCTGCAGTGTTGTAATCCCTACAATTCGCGACAAAATGTCTCTCGTTTGTGGGTAATCGGTAATCGCTTGGATTGATATTTATCGCAGGGCCGAAATGGTTCAGGTCTCATTCTTGTTCACGTTGTTGCCTTCGGTCCCAGAGCGAGAATTTTTTAAGCTGGCACACTCAGCTATTCCCTGATTGATATCATCATAAATACGTTAAAGAGTATCTATGATGATGCAAAAAACGACGTAACGGCAATAGGTGGGAGAGAACTCTTCGGTAGCACCAGTTATTTCGGGTAAATTTGCCCTGAACACTTAGAAATAAAGGTTTTTGTGACCATTTAAAATGTATTTAAGGTTTCATGGCCAACAAGAATATGTACTCTTTAAAGGGTTTTCAGCGAAATAAAAATCTGATGAAGGATTTTTGCTATTCTGAAAAACCTTTAGAAAGGTGATACATGTTTAACCATCTCTGAAAAAAACATGAATTTTGACAAAAGTTTTCTTCGATTTCTATATTCGTTCCCTACATGTATCTTCTTTCTATTACTACTACAAAAACATTTCGCCCTCTATCGTACTCTGCTTACAAACAGAACAGTGCTGGTTATTCAATCTAGCATGGGTCCTATAACATGTATAACCCCCCTCCCAAAAAACGACAACAAAAAACCTCACCATTGAAAATTTAAAATTGTGAAAAAAAATCCAAGAAGAAAAACAAAAAGAAGGTACCTTGAATATCATATGATAAATTGCAACCACCAGTTAATAAGTACACACTGGAATGCACAATGCAGTAAAATTACACTAGACAACAAAGGTCTTGCATATTTGGCGCATGTATTACTTGAGCTGGTTTGACCTTAGAGTAGTCTGGTTACTCCAGGTTAGACGATTTGTAATAAAACTATTGCTAGCATGACTTACAACTTCGAAGCATGATCTTAAAAACTGCCTTTGGCAATTCTTATGCCAACAATTAGTTTTATGCCCATATAATCGCCCCCAAAAAGAAATATACATGCACTATGTGGGAAATGTATTTGTCTCAAGAGAATCGAAGCAATGTTAACTTTTTTTTTTTTTTTTTTTAATCAATCTGTTTTACCACTATCAAACTGTTTTAAATCCAAATATTTGCTTCTAACTCCATTGTAAAGTGCCTTGGAGCATGCTTAGCTTGTACAAGGCACTATAATATCCGGTATTTATTATATTCAAAATACGGAGACTACTAAGTATATATCCGATCAACATAAATGTACATGTGCGTGTACAATGAAGAAGGACACTGGGATGCGTACAGGCATCTAGACTTGTATTTTTCTGGTAACGGAGTGAGGGGTACAGTGCCGCTTTTCTTGGCTCGAGTCTCATTGCCGCAGCGTCAGCGCAAAAATCTTGCGAAACTTCAGTATTCTTGCAATATTAATCATTGATTGTTTAATCTTGAAGGGAATTCTTTTTCAGTGAACCAATCAGATATCATATCATCTCTGTTTCACAGAACTCATTTATCATGAATCGTAAATGATTGAATTGGGTACGCTCTTAGAAATAATTTGTTTTTAAAGTTCGGCCAACTCATATATGCTCTTGAGAGCGAAATGAAAAACAATTGAGGGGGGGGGGGGGTTATCAGATTCTCAAAAACCTCCAGTTTGTTTTCATTTTCTTGGAAAGCTTCAAATGGGGTGCATCGGGATATTCAGTGTGTGTAGGCTGTTTTTAAAAGCCCAAAACGCTCTATTTCTAAGAGCGTAACCGTCCTATATGCGTCGTGTGCCCCAGGCCTACCCGTCTGGGTATGTCTGCACTCTGTGCGTCATCTGTACTGTGCATGTTACCGTGCATCGTGGCTGCATTCTGTTTTCAGGACATGTTTGCACTTGTCTTACCATAAATATGTGCCTTGTACATGTCGCACTCAGCTTAACATTTAATTTAATAGTTGGTTTTAGAGGCAGTTTTAATGCACGTCTTCTCATTAACCATTTCTGCTTTATAGGCGTTTGATAGATGAAATATTGGGTTTTGGCTTTTTCAGATTTTGGCAGATAGTCTCTCAACTTTATGTATGATTTCTTGCAGGCTGGCGAGTTATATGTAACTTGGAGATGATGAAACTCGGTTGGAAGAACCTAGTAACTTAGTACTTACTTTCACAACCTTTTGAGAAAAAAGGGAAATCTAAGATTTTTTATAAGGGAGGAAAAAAAATCACAGTTGTCATCATATAAATGGTGTTTTGCTGGACATTTTACGTCTTTTTACTCCCATTCTACGATAGATTCAGTCCAACCGAATTCAAATACGCCATCACCATTTTTATCACATTGCAAATGAACATTGTTTTCAAAGTTAGATGACGTGTAAGCGCTGGGCAGGCGCTGAAGGCTATCAACGAAGATGTTAAAACAATTTAAGAATGTTCTTGGATTTTTAATGTCTGAGGTCATAACATAACCTTCAAGTTTAAATTCTGAGGCTAGATGAAGCAATACCTTGATGTCCCTTCTCTTTCACAATAATGCAATATCCTAGTGACAGCCAGCGCCACATAGCGACGGCCTTAATTTTGCCAGTCCCTAATTAACCGGACACCATCACTTACAATATAACTAGGACATGATTTTTTTTTACTTCTTCAGGGGGGAAAGTGAAACATAACATCATGTCCAAGCCGGCCGCGGAGGCCCGATCCATCACAAGCAGACATTTGAACCCAAACCTCTCGGACCGGGACCTCAAACTCGTACTTATGCAGCTCGCATTTAGGCTGCAGATATCAAACTTCGTCACACTGACCGGCGCAAGACTTACGGGCAGGATATTAAAAATGGTAATTTGTGTTGTGACGTCATTGCAAATGACTGATCGCTGCCAAAATGGTAAATCGAGTTGTGAATTCAATACAAATGTCTGCCATGATCAAAGGAAACTTCTTGATTTAAACTGATTACACATGACTGATGATTATCAAAAATGGTAATTTTGTTGAGACATCATTACAGATGGCTGATCACTATCAAAATGGTATATGGCAAATTTCGTGTTGCGAAATCAATATCAATGACAGATGATTGTCAAAATGGTAATATGTGTTCTAAAATCATTGTCGAAGGCTGTTAACTACCACAGTCAACAGTCTTTGATACACCAGAATCTCTTTCACCGAGACTGTTGACCACCGTTGACTGTGCGTTGACCACCATATTCAACTTACGACCCGAGCGCTATATTCGTTTTCCAAGATTCTCAAAAACGTGAATTTACAGGATATCAAGATATTTTCTTGATATTCAGTAGATTTTTAAATCTTTTCAGGCCCGTTACCTCACAGTACTTGGAGTACACTACCGGTGGATAGTTCTTAACTTGGTATGTAGTTGCAGTTGAATCTGTTTTGATCTAGATTAAACAAAAGACAACTCAAGCAAACCTACAGAAGATAAAAACAAGTTATGACAGTATCATTATCCTTCGAGGACTGTAAAAATCAGCATCGTGATCGGCAGAAGTTAGAGAAGTTACCAGATGTTGTATTCAGTTAAAGTATACGCATGCGCATGAGCTAATATATAAGAGATTCTGCTACCGTTCTCGCCCATGCACATGCGTAACGGATAAAAAACCCAGTGGATATTCTATTCCCAATCATTTCAAACCAACGAAAGTGGCGCTAATTAAAAGTTCTCAAATGGGTAGACTGTACGTATCAGGAAGTAGCGAAACGGACCGATGAAATCGTGAAGAGATACACTGAATCCACATCACATTACCATTTTGGCCGAAAGTAGATTCTTCCGCGGCGGCGACGTAGCCGGTAAACGATGGTCAGGAGTGGAAGTAGGCCAAATACTAAGTAGTTTTTTTTTATTGAAACAACCCTCTTTCTCACATTTCAAGGGATCTGAGGACTTTGGCTTCGATGTCTTCAAGAGCTTGATAGCCAACTGTACCCAGATTAACATGGTTCAAGACACCCTGCGAGAGCCGACGATGGGGCGGAATGTCCTGGAGATGAGAGACGCGGTGCAGGTGATTGAGAACATCCGGCAAGACGCCAGGTCAGGACCCGTTGAGACGTCGTTTATCAGGAAGGAGCTCAGAGAGGTATGACAACGATTATAGTGTTAAGGTGAAACAAAAGAGCCTCCATTTTACCAATCTAAGGAACACCAGAACTCTTTCAAAAACCAAAAATCACACAAATATTGTTCGGAGGCCATGCAGACCAAAGGTGACAATGTCATCCGAGTGATAATTTTTACCATTTTATGGATTATGGACGAGTTCAGGTGTTTCTTAGATGAGTGTTTCTCACCAGATACAGCTGTGACATGTAATTTCACGCACGGGCGAGGGGTTCGAAGGCCATCGATCGAGAACCTGAGGTGATACACTTTGTAACAACACCGATAACTCATTATCAATGGGTCTTCAATCATATTGTCATATATGCCAACGAATGCAGCCACTTGCGTGTCGAATGAGGAACAGAGAAAGTCTCCAGGAGTAAGGATTGGGCCATCAAACACCATTGTCAAGATGGCTAAATTTCTTGAACATGGCAGTACCGGCGAAGCATACTTGGGCCTGCTGGTCCATTACCGAATTATTGACTACATTGCCATAGGCGTTATCAGTTTGGACTTATTAGTGAGTTATCGCAAATCCCCCGAAACGTCAACGTCAACGCCTATCCAATTGTTCGACATTTGTTATCAAGATGCCGAACAATAAAGTGGGTTAGCCTTTATGGGACTTCGCGAAAAACCCCTATTGATTGGCTTACGTGCCATGCTCAACGATACTATCCTGATATTAGTAATAATCGAACACACATCCGCATCGAGCAATGTTCTCACACATACAGTTTAATTTCCAGAGAAACTACACCGGTCTTACAGGCCACATAAAGTTCAACCAAGACGGAAAGAGAGAAGATTACGTGCTGTCTCTTGAAACCTTTCTCTTTCCAAAACGTGATAAGGTTGGAGAGTGGAAAACGCAACGCGAGACAGTGTTTGACAGTCGGATAAAATGGCTGGAGGCCTCAACGCAGGACAGAGACCAACAGACACTACGGATCACAAAGGCGAAAGTTGTGGTGATCTTGGTGGGTATATCACCACTTTCTAGTCATTACTTTTATTTGCACTTGCCAGTTTAAACCTATCGACCGCCGTGGAAGTTGTTTCGTGGGGGGTCGATGTTATCAAGATTTGTCCTGATAAGCCTTTGATAAGATAGTAGAACAATGGGAATTTAGGCCTTGGTGCGAACAGGCTTTGTTTAAAGACAATAGACCGTGTACTAACCGAGGCCAGAATTCGACCAAAAATACGAGGGCTTCATAAAAGGGCAATAAAGATCAAAGGCCTATGTGGAATGGAGTTAATGAGGTGTGAACCAAACACTCAGTGTGCCCTAAATGTATATACTAATTAGCTCACACACTAATTAGGTCACTCTAAGTGTTTGACTCACATTTCATTAACCCCATTCAACATATTCCTTCGATCTTTAATGCCCAAAATTGGGAAGCTCTGTTATTTCTTTCGCTGATTTTTTAGAAATCAGTCCTTTCAGGGAAAAGTCAGACTTCTGTCGGATAAATCAGGAAAAGGTTAGAGAAACCGTTAAGAAGTCGGAAAAAGTATCCTACTAGTGTCAATTCGTCACAGTAATAACGACTCTGTCAACGTGAGAATATACCTAAGTTGTTTTTCGGACTCAACCCACAGCGTTATTTCGTATCACTTTCCAGGAGAGACCGTTCATCATGTTGAAGAAGGACGCAGACAAGTACGAGGGTAATGAACGATACGAAGGGTTCTCAATTGACCTGATAGAGGAAATCAGTAAGATGTTAAAGTTTCAGTATACTATCTACGAGGTGCCCGATGGCAAGTTTGGAGCAAGGAATTCCACTGGCGAGTGGAATGGAATCATAAGGGAATTATTGATAGGGGTAAGGACTTGAAAATATGACGTTTTCTTCTCGATTTATCAACAATAATTTTGTTGTGCCCATGGAGATGTTATGATCAGGGTCAGGGTAAGAGAAGAGGCAATATATCACTTGCAGAATAACGGGGCGAATTTGACCGCAAACGACTGATCATGCAATATCATTATCAACATCTGGTTTCCAAATCGACAGAGTCATCTTTTCCAAACCGCTCGAAGCGAATGCAGCTAATTCTTATGTTTTTTCTCTTCTTTTTCTTGTCTCTCTTCAGAACGCTACCATGTCCGTTGCCCCACTCAGTATCAATGCGGAACGAGAGCGGGCAGTAGACTTCACAAAGCCATTCAAAACAAGGTGGATTAACGTCCTTATGAAGAAAACCAGGCCAGAGACTTCATATTTCCAATTTCTCAACCCTCTGGACAGCAAAGTCTGGATATGTGTTCTTCTTGCAATAGTCGTTTTTGCATTATTACTCTATTTCTTTGAAACTGCTTCTAAGAAGCTTCGCGGTGACGCTGTGATGTTTGACTTGAGTGAGAGTTTGTGGTTCTCGCTCGGGGCCATCGCCCAGGGTAGCACGGAGACTACCCCAGTGACTGTCCCCGGGAGAATCTTGACTAGCGCCTGGTGGTTCTTTTCTCTTATCCTCATCTCTTCTTATACTGCCAACTTGGCCGCATTTCTAACAGTCAGAAAAATAAACGCGCCGATATCTTCCGTCTCGGAGTTAGTCTCTCAAAACAAAATCCGCTACGGGACCGTGAAGGATTCGGGTATAACGAACTTTTTAAGACATTCAAAAATTGAAGTATTCGCTAAAATGTGGGCGCAAATGGAGGAATTCGAGCCAAACTCGATGGTAAATAACTCAAAGGAAGGCTATGAGAAAGTTAAGGAGGGAAATTATGCTTTTCTTTGGGATAGCACTGTGAATAAATACGAGGCTAACCAGGATTGTACGTTGGTCGAGATAAACCCAGCCTTTGATATGAAAGGCTTTGGGATAGGTATCCCTCCCGGGGCGCCCTACTTAGACGATCTTACCATGGCCATCTTGAACCTCAGCGACACAGGAAAGTTGGCGGAAATAGAAAACAGGTATAGGTCAATTGTACTCGTTCGGGCTAGAGCGTTTCCAATCCCATTTCAAGCGGCATAACCGTGGGCGCATGCGTCATCAGAACGGGTCGATACAATATAAAATTGAAAAACTAGGCAAATATGAAGTGGAGTTAATCAAAAAGTTACTGGGGTTTTTTTGCTCCTAACAGATTTTTTATCAGTATCTGAATTTTAAAGCTTAGTAATTAGCATTTACTGCTTTTTGGTGTCTCGTAACTTGCAAATAACGATTCGTATTTGAATTTGATCTTACTCGCCCTGTCCTTAATACGTCTGGACTACTGTCTAGTTCTATAGCTGTATTTAAAACTATACTTAAACTATTACTGAAACACCAACCAAGAACTGTTGTATCTTAGAAAACCTACCGTATCTGTCGTTGGAGGGGCTTTCGTCGCTTGCACATAAAATCGGCAGCGTATCAAGACTCGTCCTGATGTCAGAATAACAAACAAGCATCAATTTGACCCGTCAATCCAGCATCGTTTTGACCCCCAACTGATTCATGGCCCCATCCCATGTCGAGCGATGGTAATTATTTGAAGTAATTATACCAAAACATGCGAAAGCTCTTTGCTTTTCCTAAAGCCTACCACCAGTTGTAGATAGTCTTTAGCTTTTATTGACGAGCATTTTAGGCATTGAATTATTTGAGATAACAGAGCAATACAGTTTTCTTTGAAACCTATTTTCTCAAATTAAAATACTCGCTCCGCATTGGACCACTGAATCTTGCCTTCGGGATTGGCCGCGCTCTGAACTGCGCATGCGAGGATGTTCCTCGGGGTATGGCACGACTTTAGGTGATGGGTTAGATCTTTCGAAAATTTAGCTAATCTGTCACTGCTCTCTCCACTTAACTTACATTTTATCCACACAAAAACAGATTATGAGCATTTGCCACTTTCCTCAAGCAGCAGTTTGGACCAATTGCTGACAGGTATTGGCCAATCAGAAGAAAGCTATCATGCTTGTACGGCACGGCCATTCGGGGGTTTTGATTGGTCAAAACCTGCCACCTGACAGGAAGTCCTGCATGATTTCAGCTCGAGGAAAGTGGCGAATTAAGAGCGACTTCATTGCATCCTTGCATACACCGACCAATGCATTTTGATTTGCATTAGAAACGCATTATGGACACCCAAAGACCTAGCATATTATACTTTGCATATTTTACTCGCGTGCCCAAAATCACACACTGGCATTTTCATGAATACTTGTTCATCACTGTCCACGCACGCACACAGTTCCTGCATATCTTTGAATCAATTTTAGCAGTAGCAAGACTGATAGCATTACACTACCAATATTTGACAGTTTGTGGCAATGGTACAAATAACAATTCATCACTCACTCACTACGCATCACACCGTTTATAATAGTTTTATTCATTAACACATTAACGCTGATGCATTGACGTAATAACCGCATTAAGACACTATTTTTTCAAACAAGTACAACTCAAAACTTTAGATATCTCTCCTAGGTAGGCAGAACATCCATAGTTTCTCTGGCATGGGTAATGGACGACTTCATATTTCAAAATATGTGTTGGGCTTTTAATAATGTTTCTTTTTTAAATCTAAATTATTTTCTTTACAAATTAGATATTTCAAACTTTTGGCATGCTCATCATTTCCTGTTCTATCGACGTCGTGGCAATTTTTAAGTGTTCTTTGATGTGCTTTGAATCATACTTGGTCAAATGCTAGTTTGTTAATATCTCTGAAAAATGAGCGTTTATTATTAAGTTTCACCCCTAAAAAGCATTATTAAGTGGATTTTCTACATGTAGTGAGTTAGACTTATAATTTCAATATTGAACACTGCTGTCACCTGGTATGTATTGAATAAGACACCATGGGGTAGCGGTAGCGTTGTGGACGAAAGTCGGCCTCATGATCAAGAGGTCGTGGTTTCGACTCCCGGCCGACTCACTCATTGGGTGCCCTACTGGTCAAGTTCAAGTGAGTGCGTTCGGGTTGCTCCTTGAAACCCCTGATTGATTTCTGTGGAGACCGGGGTAATTATATCGTATCACAAAAGCACTTTGAACAGGGAAACATGGAAAAGCGCTATATAAGAACTCTTATTCACTATCAATTGCCAAAAGGCTGCCACCTATCAAAGAGGGCGCTGCGTACGTTACCAGACAGGAAATGATGTCATGCAATATTACTAGCTTCGTAAAATAATTGTCTACAAAAAAACACATCGTTTAATATGGAAACGAATGTATATCACCCATGGACAGAAATCGAGAATTACATGATTTATTTTTATGTCTTGCAAGGAAATGCGTTTGAAATGGAGGGCAAATTCACGCTCTAACACTTACGAGAGCAGATGGGATATGTCTGTTTTCCATATCTCGTTGTCATACCCTGTGTACCTGCAATTAACGGCTTCGATGACATGCTCGTTCCTGTGGCAGCTTGAGTGACGTCATCAATGCTTGTGCATCACGTCATTACCGTTTGTGCTCGCTGGATGACGTTTATCGTTTTTACAATATCATCCAGCATGATTTTTTCAGTCCCACTTGTTGTGGTAACGGTAGGTAGTGGTATTGGCTTAACTGTACCCATCCCCTCCAGAGAGAAATGGCCTCGTCCGTAAGTATAAGCAGCATAGGATTTTGGTAAGCTTTTATATGTTAAAGCATACTAATACTAATATTTAACGTTAGCTGTAGGGGTGTAGGTTAGATTTCTTCGTTGATAATATTGAATTGTCATTTTTTACACAGCTATACTGAAAACAGTCGCGACTTGATGACGCCAATTTAAAAAAAGTGTTTGCAATCTTTAATACAAACTCTGCATAAGCCTCGAATATTGTCTGGCAATAAAATTAGATTTACAGAGGTATAATTTCTAGAAACTCTGCTCTAGACCGAAACAATATAAAAATAAAAGATTGAAAGACCGTTGAACTTTCTTTCTACCATCTTACTTTATTGAGGAATGATGAGAAATAAACCTTTTTTGTTGAAAAGGACAGCATTTAAAGAAAATACAGCACTGTATTCTCGTTAGGAATATTTATTCATGAAATAAACGTCAAACGTAGGTCACTGTAATTCGAAGCCAAAATGGCCGACAAGACTAAAACAATCAAATATCGTTGTTGGTGTTTCAGATGGTGGGCCGTTTCCTCGTGTTCCGATGAGGCTCCGCACCCCGAGGAGACGCCTGAACTAGATCTCGAGAACGTAGCGGGAGTCTTCTTCGTCTTCGTCGGCGGCATCATGTTCTCCTTCCTTGGTTGGGGAGTGGAGCACAAAATTAAATACTTGAGAAAGCGGGTGAAGAAACAGCAAGAGAAAAAACGGGGACTGGCAGCTCACGCCGACACCAACTCGGACAATAACTCAGAGAGCAAGGAACTCCGTCGCTTGAATTATAATACCGAATACGGCAATTCCGAGTACGGTTACCCTGTTTAGCTCTGCCATGATTTTACAACCTGGTCGTAGTCCCCCTTAGGCTGATGGCTGCTCTAGGCTTCATTGGCAGTCCCCACCCTCCACCTCCATCACGTATTGTCTGTATATCGAACAGGTAAACAATGATGCTGTGACGTCATTCAGCGAGTAATAAGATGTGGCCACTCAAAAGCAAAAATCTGCATTCCCCTTTGTTTTTCTCTAAAGTAACCTTTTCTGGCTGCAATTTCTAGGGTGGAAGTCAATTCTTTGTTTTCTAGATAACAGCCTCCGAGATTTTAAATCGGCAATCACTTCCTTTTGAAGAAGTTCTAGTTCCTTTAGGATTTCAAGTTCCAGCTAAAATGGTTGGGTCAACCCATAATTTGACCCTTGATTTGACCTAGGGGCAAGATCATGTCCTTATGCCAAAAGTTCAGAGAGACAATCATTCTAGCCGGCCACAATGATGGTAGTCGACCCATCTTCTAATGCACACATACATTCATCAGCTTTAGGGTTTGACCACGACCTGCTTTTTCCATCATGTAAATAGGCCTATCTCTGTTTGATCCCTCTTGCTGTTGTTAATCAGTCTGTCGCTTACACCAGCGACAATACTCTAGGTTCACCTGTATAAGGTCAGGCGAGTTTTATATCAACAACCTCATCAGAATCATGCACTGCATTAGCCACAATATCAAGACCTGATCAATTCATTCGTTGTCAAGATTACGTATTGTACTCCACAGACAATAGCATGTTTGATGCAAAATAAATTGTTAGGGGCAATGATGTTGATATTTGGTACTGACCTTATAGAGGTGAAAGCAGAGTACGTATTTCAAGTACTTTTGACGATAGCGATCTCAGTATGTGTTCAATGTTGACCTAAACCTTTTCGATCATCCTAGTTTATGTTTACAGTCACCGAATGCCAAGGATTCGAATACATTATTTGGTGTACTTTGTGCTTGAAAGAGATTCTGGTTTATACTGCATTTGAACAGTCTCTTACAAACGTGGTGTACGGTAGGAGTCCACCCTTACGCCGCGTGTTCCGAAGGGAACGAGTGTAAGTATGTATCGAGTGAAATGGCCTGATAAGTCAGGATGTATTTGAAAGGAACCGCATTAAGTGTGGCTGTGCTTATCTGAACCATGTACAAAAGACAGAAAGTACGGACGGTTTTAAAAATTACTTTTTTATGGTTTAAGAGTACTTCGGACACTGCAATGCAATCTAGTCGTGTTTCGAGTTCTAGCTTTCACCGCGCACTTGAAACGCCTTCTTTTTTAAAAGCGAGATGATAGGGGGAAGTAACAGAGTCATTAGACCAGAGTCATTTTCAAGCTAAGAAATAACCACTTGTCAGAAGCATGACTTTGTATCGCCAACCTCGCCGTTATGTCAACCTTTAAATGTATCCACCATCTCCCTGTAAATGTTTTGTACCAATTTGTCAATAGTCTTACGAAGAGCTACGAACGACGAAGTGCGAAACATGTAGGTGTATTTTGACGACGACGGGTTTTTTAATCTTTAATGCCCTATTTTGAGGAGCCCTAGTATTTGTCACAGGTTTTCTAGAAATCCGACCTTTCAGGGAAAGTCGGACTTTTGTCGGATAAATCAGGAAAAAGTTAGAGAAACCGTTGAGAAGTCGGAAGAAGCGTCCTAGTGGTGTAAGTACGGGAGCCGATTTACGAGTGTCCCACAATCGTTCGTTCGTCGTTCGTCGTAAGGATGGTCAACATAGTAAGACCAGTGCCAAAGTTTGAAATGCCTGTACTTATTTCATGCTTTCCCATCACTTTTACTGTTGCCCGAACCATTGTGTTTAGTATGGCAAGCATGTGTCCCGCTATAGCCCTAATTGTTACGTTATAAGCAAGGATAATATAGCACGTAAATAATGATACTTGTGCATTTGAAAGAAAACACTGCGGTCCTATAACGAATCGGGACGCTTACGTGATAGTACAATAACTTTATTCTTACTACATGTATGCCATTCAGTTATCGTTATCTATCTTGTGATTACGTAATTATTATTTATTTCTTAGGATCCTTCGGCATTCGGATTAGTAGAGTTTAGAAACGTACTTTCAGGTTCTACGCGGTTAACATGGACGACGTCCCAATGTAGGAAAAGGAATACGGACTTAGAAATCACTCAAGATATTCTTTGTTACAATCATGGTGCTCAAATTGTAAATATTTCTTCAGAGACAATGAGAAAATCAAGTTGTACGAGTGTTTGAACCGTGCTATGCAATATTCGAGCAACTGATTTGTTTACTGAACCGACGCCACATACAGGCGGTGGCGCTGTTTGGGTTGAGCGTCATGTCATAATGTGGATAATCCACATGGGCTTTAAACTCCCGTTAAGCGCATCGTCAGCCGATTTCAGGGTAGAATGAACGCCACCAGTAAATTGACTTCATGTTGGAACCAAACGAGTGAAAAAACTAGAGACTGCTTAAAACGGGGCACACGACTAATGCATCAAGTTTCTCTATAAAATGGGTAAACATTCTGTCTTATCCTTTCTTGCGAGGTAAAGCTCGGTCTTACGTCCTCTCAACTTGTACAGGATCGTGCATTCAATGCGTTTAAAAGCGGGATTTCTAATTCGTCGTACCTTTTTCGGCAGTCGATCTATTTCTGTCGACAGCTCATTGGGAGACCTAGCCGGCTCACGAGAGCACGTTTTCAGTGCGTGCACCCTTCTTTGGTGGGTCTATCGTGGGTGACAGTGTGAGGGGAACATTTCACCTGAATGAAGCTACAGCATCATAGCGGGCCACATAAACATTAGCTAGACAATCTTCGGTTTGCTTATGCTCATCTCTATACAGAGAGACTTTGTATTCTCCAAGTCTTTTAACCAGTTTAGGGTCGGTTGATATTCCAACCCATACCTCTATACAGAGAGACTTTGTATTCTCCAAGTCTTTTAACCAGTTTAGGGTCGGTTGATATTCCAACCCATACAAACCACCAATTCTCTGTGTTTTAGTAGGAATTTCAGCTTTCGATATCTTTTACTGGCTGATCTGGTCTATGGCAAACCAGAAAGAAACAAGGTCACCGTTCAACCTGTGAGCAAAATAGGGCGGAGTGAGCAAAATCCTGCATACTTTTCAAAATAAAACGCCTCAAGTGGTACCGCCCCTTCCAGAAGCCGAAAACTATATATTGTGCGAACAAGACTATTTCTGCACTCGGCGGTCCTATTGATATACATGTTTGACTTACGTACATAAAAAGTTTAAAATATGGTCCCCATTTGATATTTGTTTCCCTTCCTTCTCATTTATATATCAAAAAGGTGTTGTTACAACTGGCAGGATATCCCATGGATGGTATGTCTTCCAATATCCCGGGACGGTCTGCCGCCCGAACCTAAACGTTTAATCAAGATGTACATACATGTGTTTCTAAACAAAAGCAATAAAATTCGTGTGTGAAATAATACCACTTGGGCCAGGAGGCTCGGTCGACTGCGAAACGTTGTGGAGTCTTTCACGCAGATAGGAATAGTGTTTGTCCCGATATACTTCAAATTAGGGACAACTTATACAGGGCCCGGTTGTTCAAAAGCACAAAAGTCACGTCATCCCTAACGGTTAAGTGACCTTAACGATGATATCTCTTTCAGTTGATTCCATTGAAATTTTAACGACGCCGTTTAAGTTAACGTTGTTTTGAACAACCTAGCTCTCGCTTGTACACATTTCTGTTAATGTTGTACACGCCCTCCGTCATTGTACGTAAACGTTTTGTAGGCCCCTTTGTAGGATATCTTAAAATACTCAAAAATAATTATCGTATTGAAATGTCTTATGAGTTAGATGTCTTTCAGATTACGGGTCGAACGGAACAGGTCCTAACAGTTTATATTACAACGACGAAAACGACTGATCTAGCCACAAATCTGTGCTGCGTTCTTGTACCAATCATGGCGATTTGTTGTCAATATTTGCAAGAATTAATAAAGACTAGTCTACAAATTCTTGATATTTGTCTGGTGAACAGATTTTCCCTCACCAAACCGAGGGCGTTGCAGATGCTGACCTTTGTTATAGTAATGTTTCGAAGTGATATTGTAAAGTATAAAACATGTAAGGTTTTGCCAATAAAATATTTGTAAGCCAAATTGGTTTGATTTGTTATTCATTTAATTATTTAGAGTGAGGTATGTACGTGAATGGTAGGATAAATAACAGAAAAAATAGAGATTGCCTCTTGCGTAGTTCATTGACTGGAGTCCATTACATTATGCAATACATGTAATAACCTGACGCAAGCTCTCATGATCAACTCCCTGAGAGGAACTCGAAACTGCTAACATTTATCAAAGTAAGCCTATTCCTGCCTTGTGTTAACCGAGCCGTTCAATTTTAAGCGTTTCCATAATTGTACTGCGATATAGTTCACGTATCCATTTAAAGGGCTCTTGGAACCATCTTGTACTGTCTTTAATCATGGAGTGTAACACAGTTTACGTTGAGCGGACGTAAAGTTTACGTTTGGCGCAATTGGCGGTGACGAGAGGTCTGCCTGAATGACAATGCCCTATTCTGGACAAATATCCGTGTCTTTTGATAGAGAGGTTGTCCTGCATAACAGAGGTGTCCACTACAAGGGAGCTTTCATTGTACTGTTTGCCATGGAGTTTCTTCAATGTTGTTTTACCATGACGTAGGCTTTCTGCCAAATATCGGACAGACACACACTCGAATGAAACCGAAACAAAATAACTAGAGGAAGACACAAGTGCATAATGATACTCCAAGGTAAGTAGTTATAGAAATTGACGTGGACGGCAGCACCTTTCGATTTCTTCATCTCAAAGGTGTTGATCATCCACATCGCAAGGTTGCAAACGAGAAGAAATGTAATTATCGATCGCCCAGGCTTCCTTTCAATGTCTTCTTCACGTTTTGCGCACCGCCGCAGTCCATCAAGTATAAACATCGACTGCGTCGTCGATTCGATGAAATTCAGCGACGCCATTACGAGGAACAACGCAGAAATCATGTGACTATGTTCTTCCGGTCCGAGATGTTTACCGGACATGAGATGACTTGCAGACGACAGCCCGATGCACGTGTTTAGTGCGTAGTTTCCAAATAGAGCCACCAGGAGAAGCTTGTCATCAAAACTTCCTTCAGTTTGACCGACATAGTGAAGTCTTTTCGTCCTGATGAGGCCGCTGATTGACACGAAGATCCCAAGTAAAAACAAGAAGATTTCTGAGACGAGGAATATGACGGCGGACACCTGTTTTAAATGCTTGTAATCTTGGAAGACGAAGAACAATGCAATGCTGATCAAGGTCAGCAAAATCATGGTCAGCCCGGCAAATAGGCCTAAATTGGATTTGTGACACTCAATCTGTTCCGGCATTTCTACGTCTCGCTCTTCTCGTTCCGCATTCAGGATCACGTTTCGGCCGACATTTTGGAAGGTTTTGTACGAAACTGCGGCTGCAATGAGACTGTATTCAATCAGGCACGGGAACAAATACCCTGATGAATTGTCAGAAAGGGTGTGAATATCGTGGCAGCTAGTGTCCTGATTGTGTGCTCCAATGATTGTGTCGAACTGTAGAAACGACGTGGTGTTGGATACGTGCACTTCCGCCCCCTGTTGTGTTTGATTATTCACTGAAAAAAATACAGCACTAAATTCTCTTACAGTAATCAAAAACACTTCACAAGGGTTACTTAATCTTATGCTTTTATTGCATCTGGAGATATTCAATAGAAGT
The DNA here is from genome assembly GCF_910592395.1 of Lineus longissimus. Classification (NCBI taxonomy): domain Eukaryota; kingdom Metazoa; phylum Nemertea; class Pilidiophora; order Heteronemertea; family Lineidae; genus Lineus; species Lineus longissimus. Next base: position 1,674,796 of record NC_088316.1, read on the forward strand.
TGCGACAACGAAAACTTTGGGGTTATTTTTCACTTAGGCATGCTGGTTTTCCCTGTGAGGAAATGATTCCGTTATTAAGGGATGGCGTAAAGGCCCAGTCTTTAAATATGACCACCTATTCATCTGTCGCAGTAGCAATCCATGGTCGATCATATGCAAGTAGGTACTCCGCATGTACAGGAATAATTGTTGAAGAACTTCTCGCCTTAACTTTAAAGTAGGTCACGTATCACTTGTATACATCAGATACAGGTGTACAGGTTTTATACTGGTGACCTACTTTAAACTTGAGGTGAGAAATACGATGCTTGTGTAAATACTCAATGATACTTGCATTCAGCCCTTTCTTCTGCATACACTCTGCCAATGTCTTCAACTGTCTCATTAACTGTTGTTGATAACCACACAGCCAGATTAGTAGCGATCAAATGGACAAGACCCATTCGGACAAAAGGCTTATGCTTGTTGATGATCACCTGCAAAAGTTTAATTTTCATATCGCTATATATTGTACTTTGTAATATAGCACATTATGGAATAACATTTTAGATATTCAATTTTTAAAAGCAGGACGTTTTTCATAGTCCACCCGATCTTCATTTTCGTGAAAATCCAACGGTTAGAATGCTGGACTTTCGATCTGGTGATCACGGGTTCGACTTCCCGTGATTCAACTACATTTTTCTCTTCATTTTCTTGTTATTCATATAGTAGTATCATTATCATTATGGTTATTATCTTGAAAACCCCTTTACCCGAACTTTACAAACGAACCTTGCGCACCTGCTTTCGGACAAATGTTGAAAGATACACATAAATAAAAGGTATAATCAAAGGCGGATTTGCCTACCATGCCCAAGATTAATCAAAAACCAAGATGGTACCCAGCTATGAAGACGATGCCTGGATACTACACTACCACTTGTCCTCTTGAAGAGCAATAGAGACACCAGTTCACAGTTGCCTTACCTTGTGGTATTTGAAGATGAAGAACGTCTGCATGAAGACAAGTATCAGGTACAGGAGGGCATTGACGAAGAATGGTATACTTCGGCAGCGCATTGCTGCTGGATTCTCAAAAGGTTCAGATATCTTGAATCCGCTGTGGACCATACTCCCTAAACCAAAACCTGCAACAAAGAAGTATATGTTTTAATCATCGGGGATATGCATGAAAAGCTCGCATGATTCTTCTTCTTCTTCTGCGTTCAGATTTAACCCTAGCATATGTGACGCGACAAAATCGCCTTTATGAGCTCGCCTGCTGTACGTGTGGAGATATACACATAAACTCGCTCTGGACAAATCATTTGAACTGTTCAAATGTCAATAGAATGACGTACGGCTTTATTGGAAAGTGCGCAAAAAAAACGTATAAGGGCGGAAACAGGAGAGGTAATATAAATTCAGAAAAGGAAATTAACAATATCATACACTTTTTTGTCACTACATGTATATGAGAGACCATATTATGTTCTCTTTTGCTCAACGTACGGCGGATACTGCCACCTGATTTCCTTCAGTATCAAATATCACTACAATAATGCCTGCAGGAGGGGCCTACTAAACTAGATCAGAAAGCAGCTGGCGCTCAGTGCAAAGTGCAAATAGTTGTTCAGCATTCTGTTACTTGACACTAGACCTAGCAATGCAGTATTGGTAGGATGAGTAGTATTGGTATGAGAATACAAGTAATAGCAATAACAAATTACTTTGAAGTATATGTGATATGGTTGTGGTATCGCCAATGGTAAGGAAATCCTTTTATTTTATTCCGGGGAAGAAATTACTAGACTTGCAAGCAATTTTAACCAGTTCTGTGGTTTGTGTTCCAAGCTGTTTCAGTCATGAAATAATGACGAAACTGAGGTCTATCCATCTTCAAAAGAAGACAGTCATAGAACGAATTAAAATGAACTTTTAATTTCCTTTGCGTTTTTATACTTTTGGACTATATACCTTGTCGATGAAAGTGATTCTAGGAAAAAGATGTTTTCGAATCTTTTCAAATGTATTCCATCTTATATGACTCAACATTCTTAGTCGCCACTCACCAACGGCTCCTAAACGCAGATAGAAATTAAGTCCCTCTGAATCGAAGGTCACACCAATCAGAGATGGTGGAAGTGGCTCACTGCAGGACTCGTCATGATTATAGCAAACCGGTCCTTTTGACGGAAGAGTGGCTACATCAGTAATTTGTTCATGTGACTCTTGTTTCCAAATTTCGGAGTCGTGCGAGTCCGTTATTTTGGTTAGTTGGTCCACTGATTGATCTAGATTCGACACATTTGGAACACTTTCACGTTGTTTTGTATCGCTCGGAACGAATTCTGGTGTACGAGGTGGTGACGTATTGCTCATTTGCATATCGCCGTTTGGGTCAATTCTCTGGCGCAGGAGGTAGAATAGTAAATAGGCCAGCATGCCGACAGAGACGCTGTACAGGAAAGTGTGGAAAATCTGCCAAAGAGTGGAAAAGAAAATTAACATGTACTCATGCATTTGATCTGTTGATTGGAATTTGATGATACAACAGTCAAAAGTAGAACATTACGGCGAGTTACTCGAGAATCAACGAATAGATGACTGTTTGTCTGTTTAATGATGGAGCCTTTCTGAGTAGGCTGCCCTCTCAGTGGCCTACTAGGTTGGCCGTACCTAGCCCCCTCCCAGACCAGTGAGTTAAATACGGCCCTGACTATTAACGCAATGAACAGTAAAAACACATTGCTTATGCGATATTCTCCTGTGTATATCCAGGTTAGCAACGAGAAATTGGTCAAAATCGTGCTTGCATTTGAAAGGATCCCTTATCAAAAACAGTAAAACCATGTTAGGAGCACCTTCTTTGAACTGTAAAAAATCGGCAACATTTGATCTTACGAATTTTTTTACTTACTTCAGTGTAATATGTGTGGACTCCTTCAGTCTTGGACAATGCATCACTGATAGGGAACACAGTGCCGAATACGCTCATGATCATGCAATAGAGACCGCATAATGTCCTGGTAAGACCAGACCTGGAACAAATATGAATTCATTTAAAGTAATTTAAGCTTGACTGAAAATAATGAGAGAGAAATATTGAACCTTAGACCATGCATAAAGAGTCACTTTAAAGGAACCGTGCGATCCGCCATCTTTGTTGGACTATCAATTTCAATTCCGACCGTGACGGGATTTCAGATATCGGCACTCGGATGTCGTAGTTGGTTTGAGGGTCCTTTAATCATGAATATATCTGCCACGAATGCTACACATCAGGTCACACAGTCTGTTGGTAAAAAATGATATTCAGCCTCCTGTCCGAATGGCAAGAACGCGGTGATGTTTCACTTGAAAGACTCGGCCATGGTAGCAGTTGGAGTTGATATCAGAAAAGGAGCGACTGAGGAGGTTGCTGAGGTATGGCAGATCTGACTGAGCGCAAGATGCGCGAGAGTTTTGATAACTGAAACTACCCCGAGGTGGTTCACGAAACTAAGACATTCGCCTAATTGTGTTCATCAGCAGGTGTCAAGAAAGACAAAGTCTGGGTCAACTTTAGATCAGCATTCAAAACAACCAGCGGCAGTTCAGAAAATCAACATTTAAGTCATGTGTTCATTGACTTTTATATCAGCTCGTGTTACCCGTGGGAATCGATGAGCAGGACCAGACATGACAATGATTTTGGTCGAGACATTCACTCTGGTATTGTTTTTTCATAATATTGTCTGATCTTTATCATAAACATTTCCGAACTAACATTTCGATGAAATATTCAAATTTGAAAGTTATTTTGGGACAACACATGTAATTGGTACACAATGAGCATTACATTTAGATCATTCTCAGTATCCCCTGGGATCGGAGTGTACAGCATCAAAAACTCGTCTGTTGTGAATAGAGTATATTAACAGTGAGTGTATTAGCCCTTTTGCTGCCAAAGTCAGATTTAATGGGTAACCCTTAGCTCTAATCTGTGCAAACCGAAATAGGTCTGGCTCATATTGCAAATCCAAACCAATCTCGTAATGTCTGGTATATCAATTCTCCGGGGTGCTACCTTCACGCTCATATGGCCCTAATTCCGTCAAGAATATTTTGTCCGTATTTGCGAACATTTTTACCATGTTTATTTTATATCAAACATGTTGCATGTCGGACAAGGAAATCCCATTATTGGAATTGGTTCGTGGAATAGACTCCCGGGGCAGTCCATTGCGTCATCCTAATTTGGACTCCTGATGGCGAGGAACGAGGCTGGTCCACTGCGTCCAGAGTGTAGTAGCGGCGGTACTGCTTTTTGGCATTGACCAGAATTTAAAATAATTTCTCCACATTTAAGGTTTTTGATATCTCAAAAATAGACCCTCCGTCTCGGGTTGATAAAAACCTCAAACCAGCGCTTGTAGTTATCTGGACGACTGCATTATGCATGTATATGTTCTTGATAACAATATGCCGAAATTGATGCAAAACAACTCACCTTTCTTTCGATCCAACTGGCCTGTGATGCTGCCTCCATTTAAAGTCATCGTACTTTTCATGTTTGCTGTGGTAAGATTGACGACACATTCTCTGCTCCATATCGGGAATACGTCACGCATGAATCAGCCGACGACGAGAAAAATCAAATCCATAGTCTGAGAAAAAAGAAGCGCCGTACGGGCACTCAGTGTGGCGATTAATTATCAATATACTGCTTACGGGCCGCCGGAAATAGAAAATGGACTCGACGGAATCCTGTCTGGGCTGGTGAAATTGAGGGGCGAAATGGTGAAAAGGCACGCCTGTCGGTTTTTTTCGCCCCCACCCCCCTAATTTCATTAGCCCATCATTTCCGGCAGCCGTCACCAGTATATTTAATTTGGAACGCTTGCACTGCTAAATAGTAAAACTATTCACCAAATTGACTCAGCAATGGAGCCGTGTATATGTAGGTCCCAATTCGAAATCCAAAGATGTTACTGCCCTGAACACAGACGAAGCACAAACAAGCACTGACATCTGTTGAGCACATCGATCGAAATCCTTATACACTGAGCAGTGAAATACCATCGAAAGAAACACAAAGGTGTGATATTCGCAGTTTAGAATATAAGAATATATGACCTGAATTGATAAAATGATGAACTAGACCTTGGTATCGAGCATGTTTTATCTAGGAACTTGCAGGTCACATTTGTGCACATCACACAGGGCCACTAAGGTTAAAAAAAACGTGAAATATAACCAGGATATGCCTACTCAGCAGGTTGACATGACTTTAGGATAGTGGCTTAAAGGACGACTGTACACTGAAAAAACTTCTAGGGTGTATATTTTTTCAAAAGCGCAAACACCTTCATTTTTAACAGTGTTGGAGGAAGCTGGCTAGGAGGGTTAAATAGTGGTATCTACTTTGACTACTATATGATAAGGCCTGGTTTGACAAGGTGATTAAAAATTGTACAATGTGAACAATTCTGATATGAGATAACAGAGCAACTATCGGCGATTTCTAACCTGTCTACTAAAGTATTCTTCCTATTCTCTTTGCATGCACAATCTAATCACTCTAAAGGCTCTCAGCACTGGGCCTATCACCAGGTGGTATAAGATAAAATGCAATAGTAATGATGGAGCTAGGTATCCTCATCAGGTCAATACATTCCTTGGCCTACCTGAGTCGTAGGAAAACTCTCCGGTTCACTCGCGAGACAAGTATGTGCTGTTGAACTAGAACCTGTACAATGCATCTATATAGCCCCGAGACGTATTTTCTTAAATATCGTTGAACATGTTTTGAGAGTTATTGATAAAGTAACAAGTGGGCCAGACCGTTGCGTTTGAAAAACAGATCAGGCCCGAACAAATGTTTATAACTCCAGGCCAATTCAAAGCAAGGAGTGCCATTGTGGCTTGAGCTTGAACAATAATGAAATTTCAATTCCTAATGTCTGAGAAAAAGCGATTTGTGTGAATCGCCTCAACAAATTGACGCCTGCGCAGTGATTACTGCCAGCCAAAATACGAGTTCGAGTCTAAAATACGAGTTCGAGTCTAAACAGGCCAGCTTGACCACACCTGTTTAGACTCCAGGCGTCAATTTGTTGAGGCGATTTACACAAATCGCTTTTTCTCAGACATTAGGTATTGAAATTTCATTATTGTTTTGTTAAATGGTTCATCATGACACATATAAATTATGGTAATGATTGGAACAACATAGGAGTACTTTTGACCAAATTCTATGTACACAGAATGTACACAGATTGTATGCAAACACCAATGCAGGACTCTGGCCCTATGCCCACAGTGACGAATCACTTCATGAATTGTATATAACGAACATGAATCGCAGTAAATTAGGCTGGAAGCATCCTTACCATGCCTAGTGATAAGAGCACTTCTGCTGTTCTCAAAACCCAAATTATGGATGACAGCAGACAACGTCAAACTCTTGAATGTACTTTACATGTTCTGGTAGGCTTGATAAAGTCAAACAGCTCGACATACTCTCGCAGGACTCAGAAGCAAAACACAAGTGGCTCTTGTTTTTGCATTATCTCAAAATTGGTTCAATAAAGTGAGTAAGGGTTCGAGCATTAGAGATGGAAGCCGGAATGTGCTACGCCCTTTATAATAACAATATCAATGTCATGGTACACTACATCATTCACCTTTTGGCTTACTCTCACTTACTCTCTCTCAAAATGAAGAAGCATCGTCAGCCCCCAAAACAGTTTGGCTTCGAAACATTTTCAGAATTTTGAACTTATGAAAAAATTCAACATTGAAAGATGAACAAATTAAAAGTCCAAATATTTTGTTCACTTGGTTTTTTTTCTGCTCAAACCAGTAAGAAATTGGAGAGCCTTTTAAGAACCAGACGGAAACTATGTCAATATGCAGACACAGAGACTGACCGAGGATGGGACACTTTTTCTGTCCTGTCCTATAGTAGCTTGGCTGGGAGATTTCGGCACACTCTTGACGCTATTAGAAAAGTTACATAAAGATAAAGTTTTTGGCACCAATAATGTCAGTCCTGGCGGATTTGCTAAAGTTCGAGTGGGTTTTCTTGGACTCAAGTCTGCGGGTAATCAAAATATGTCAATACGTTGTCCCAATGTCATGTTTGCGCTGGTTACTATGACCTACAGTTTCATTGGTCAATGTCTGAATGGTAATCGAATCTAATTGCTGGATGATTGGTTGGTAACGTTTTTAATTTTATGGAGGAGACTCTTGTCGATTGTTCAGGTGGACTTGGGGTCCAAGAGCGGACTGCGGGATTGGAGTAAATTTAGATGATCATGCGCTGGTATTGATCTGACTCATGGACGAGCAGCATACACTAACGGTCGGCAATTTTGGCGGGAAAACCCAATTATGTATTTTGTCCCCGGATTTTCAACTTCGCTAACGCGACCACCCGGTAACGCAACCGTTCAACCTCGGTCTCATGAGTGGTCGTGTTACCGGGGTTCCACTATAGTACAAGTACAAGAGATAATTCTGGTGATGTCCACAATGCAATCAACGTGGAATTAGCATTGCATAAACAATTTGTAAAACGACTAGATATTTCGATTGTTTCGATAAGGACAATACAAAACGTGTGTCGTCTGTCTCTATCAAATATTTATATATCCTGGCTTACTTATTGTATGAATTACCAATGGCCAATTTTTATTTACAGCGTGTGGAGCGAAATCCATCGATTCGTTTCCAAAGAAAAACTGCATTGAACTAACACTTTATCGTAAGGACTTAGATTATTCATGGCATTGGTGTTTTGGGTACATTTGTGAATACCATTCACCGAACCGATCGTACTTCGTTCCATCCTTGGTTAACGAGCCGGCGATCGTGAGGACACCCATATCAATATTAACACCCATGACCACTTCGTTTTCTGCTGATCAACATCGGTTGTTGCTGACAAGATTATTTAGCATGCACTTTAGGCTGAAGAGGTCACGTGTTGTTTTGTTGTTTCATTTCTAATCGGAAATGCCACAAACAGCAGAAGAGTGTTATCCAATGGAGTTGTCTCTGAGGTCGTCAGAAATAACAGGTAAAGTCAAGGATAACCGGCATAACATTCCAATCTACAAGATTGTTAAAGATATAACAAAGTGAAGGAGGACATACGTCACTTTTCAACGTTATCTACAAGACCGTTGATGATATAACAAAGTGAAGGAGGACACACTTCCCAACTTTATCTACAATACTGTTGATGATATAACAAAGTGAAGGAGGACACACGTAACTTTCCAACGTTATCTACAATACTGTTGATGATATAACAAAGTGAAGGAGGACACACGTAACTTTCCAACGTTATCTACAGTATCGTTTGAAATATTACTAAGTCAATAAGGAAAAATGTTAGTTTCTCACCTAACGCTATCTACATGCTGGTTCGAAACAATCGGGTGAGTACGAACTAAGACTATCAAATGCTTATTCTTCAGCGTTTTACAGAAAGGTCCAGTGTAAATGTACATAAAGTTTTTCAGTAAAAGCTTACATTTATATCACATTATATTTGTTGGAAAATGCCTAAGTCAGTGATGGAAAATGCCTAAGTCAGTGATGGAAAATGCCTAAGTCAGTGATGGCAAATGCCTATGTCAAATTGTTATCAGTTGCACTTATGCATATGTCAGTTCAAGCCTTATGTAAGCCACAATAGGCAAACATTAACATTAACAAAAACATGCAATAGTTAGGCTATTTTGAACGCTTCCTCTTTAAATATTCAAGCTTATCTTTCGTTTTCATTTACAGTCATGTCTGAAGAGATGCATGATATCAAGATGGTATCTTCCAAAATGACGTTCTTGGTCCTTTTGTTCCTTCTAGTGTTACGGACAATCACAGTTGAAACATGTAAGTGTCAGAGTTATTCATATAATTATTCATATAACTTTATGAATTTAACTGTGCTGCGGCAGCTTGGTGATTTTTGGTTATATCGTCGTTTCGGATAGAACACAATAAGTAATACATATAATCAAAAACTCATTACTTTGAAGTAATAAGTTTTTGATATGATACATCATGCATATTTGTGACCCAGCACGGCAAAATGAGTCGCATGTCGCAAGGAAGATGAGCCAGGAGATAATTGAAGAAATTGATGTACATTTGTATAATTCATTGCTGGCTGGTCCTCCATCAAAGTGACAACCACACAAAAAATTCTCAACGAATTCAACATCATCAGGATCTGAAGCTAGTGTGAAGTAAAATTGGCGCTCTATTTCACACAAGGTTCATATCGCCATAGCCTGGCTATAAAACACGAAGAAAATCTCCACCCAAACATAAAAAACCTCTGTGGTTCAACGGTTAGAATGCTGGACTTTCGGTCTGGTGGTCACGGGTTCGACTCCCCGTGTATCCTCAACATTTTTTTTCGCTTTATTTACTTCATTCATGTACATATATATTCATCATTAATATCAATATCATTTTTATCTTGAAAACCCCTGAACCCGAACTTTACAAACTCAAGTACACACTGATTTCAGACTGCAGCGAAGATCTCACCAAAACTGAATGTAACTGTAGAATTTCCTAGACATGTCCAAAACCACCTCACAACACTTGCGGAAATCGTTATTAGTGATCAGCATTTAGTCTTTTGCTACATGAGAAGGCACATGGAGGCGAATAGGTGCATTTTCCTCCTGGTCACCTAAATCCTACACTCAAGTTCTCCCTCGAAATCACGGAGAGCTATATCAATACGACAAACTATCGACTAAATGACGGCGATGACCAATTTGACCCTTCTGCATATTGTCCCTCTCAGTTTGAAGGCGTACACTATCACAGCCAATCATTCGAGTTTCTGTTGAACTGCTAAACTGATGATAAATTTAGCTGAGCAATTCACCAGTCATATATCCCGAGGCCACCCTTTGTGCATAAGTATTCATATGTCTGGGTCACCGATAAGGTCAGTTCTGGTCATCCGGTTTTGGATATCGATTCCTTTGAGAATTGTTGAGGTGATTACCCTGGTCCCCATCTTGGGCTTCTGTGTCTGCAAATTGACATAGTTTTCGTCTGGTACTTCAAAGGCTCTCCATTTTTTACTGGTTTGAGCAGAAAAAAAACAAGTGAAAAAAATATTTGGACTTATTTCAAGTATTATGACGAATAATGTGCACTTCAAGTGGGGCAGCAAAATCGACTCGACTCTCAACAAAACTTTGTCACACGAAGTTAGAGCACTTGAAAATATACAAGTTTTGACAAGTTTTAAATCGATTTGTTTGCATGAATGTACCTTACGTCACAAAACCCTCAATTCAATATCAAGGTGGTGTGTTACTAGGATAACACACTATTACAACAGCGGCGGCTTTAGGATCTGTCTCTATCCTTATAAGTCTCTACTGAGACACTGAGTTGCTCATAAAACGTACCGACTTCATAACGGTTTCTCTAAACTTTTCCTGATTTATCCGACAAAGTCCGACTTTTCCCTGAAAGGTCGGATTTCTAAAAAACAGCAAAAATAACTAGGTCTTCCCAAAATAGGGCAATAATAATAAAAATATAAATGATAATTATTATTATTATCATTCATAATAATAATAATTATTATTATTATTATCATTATTGTTATTATTATTATTATTATAATTATCATTATCATTATTATTAGGTAATGAGTTGTGAACCAAACACGCAGAGTGGCCATAATGTGAATACTAATCAGCTCCTCTCAATGGACCCCTTGTATGTCACACTTGAGTCTATATGGTATGGCCCACACCATGTTCAAGCAAGGAAAAAAACTATGATAATGAGTCATATCAAAAAAATCGCGGTCCGAAAGCATCTTTTTCAAAGGTTGTGCATTAGTCACTTCAAAACATTGCTCTGTGCCGAGATAGCTCGGCTGACTTCTTATTCCATGATTCTAATGTGTACTCTTTTTTCCCCAGTAACCTGCACATTCAAGTTCGAAAGCTATGGTTTCTCCAGTGAACAAACGATAATCTTAATAAAACAGCTAACTGAAGAGACATGCAAGTACGAGTGCTCTCTACGGTCTGGCTGTGCGGCCATCATCTTCACAGTCATTCATTTACACTGTTATCTGAAGAAAGTACCATTTGGAGCAAATTATCCGGACAAGGTTTCACAGCAGACTGAGCATCGATATAGACTTTGGAACAAACTAAGTAAGTATGGTCCCCAAAAGTTCTCTTTAATGCCCGTAATTGATCCAAGTTTGTTTTGAACTGAACATGTATGCGTGACGCGTCACTATGGACGGCTTTTACCATTCGGTAGAGGGAAGCGAACTTTGACATGCGTTTCCGTCGACAATAGGGTCCGTTTGTTTCGACGTAGGTCGCCCTTCAATGCAAGATCTCTCATTTCGAATGCCAGTTGTATTGGACACGGTTAAATCAACGTATAGTCCTTGCTAACTGGCTACACTTCAGATGACACTTAAAAATCGTAAGCAATATATTTACGGAATGATTAGCATTCACAGAGAGAGAAATTATGTAGGGCTAATGAGTTTGATGTCATTACAAGATACAAGAATCAAAATGTTATTAAATGCGTTTTTACAGTATGGATAGGCTATATTCCATCATTATCAAACCGGATGGCCGGCTGTCTTGCGCCTAGGTCATGATTTTTTCTCATTTTGTTTTTCAGTTAATGGGAGGACGTCATCAGGTAAGTGTTCTGGTATAAGAGTATTTCAGCATTTTACGAAAGAGGATACCATGGGTATAGCAGAGTACCCACAAAACCCAGTACAAAATTCTACCATTACCCACAAACACCAGTACAAACTTCTTCCATTACCCACGAAACCCAGTTTAAACCTCTACCATTACCCACTAACACCAGTACAAACTTCTTCCATTACCCACAAACAGTACCAACGTCTTCCATTACCCACAAACAGTACCAACGTCTTCCATTACCCACAAACAGTACCAACTTCTTCCATTACCCACTAACACCAGTACAAACTTCTTCCATTACCCACGAAACCCAGTTCAAACCTCTACCATTACCCACTAACACCAGTACAAACTTCTTCCATTACCCACAAACAGTACCAACGTCTTCCATTACCCACAAACAGTACCAACGTCTTCCATTACCCACAAACAGTACCAACTTCTTCCATTACCCACAAACAGTACCAACTTCTTCCATTACCCACTAACACCAGTACAAACTTCTTCCATTACCCACGAAACCCAGTTCAAACCTCTACCATTACCCACTAACACCAGTACAAACTTCTTCCATTACCCACAAACAGTACCAACTTCTTCCATTACCCACAAACACCAGTACAAACTTCTTCCATTACCCACGAAACCCAGTTCAAACCTCTACCATTACCCACTAACACCAGTACAAACTTCTTCCATTACCCACAAACAGTACCAACTTCTTCCATTACCCACAAACAGTACCAACGTCTTCCATTATCCACAAACACCAGTACAAACTTCTACTATTACCTACAAACAAAACACTGCAAACTTCCACCATCACCGACTTTCTTGTTCTTGCGATCATTATCTTCGTTGACACACCATTAAACCTACACAAATCATATAACTTTCAGAAGAAAATAACATACACCTGGTATAATCCGTTCTTTTTCTTTTTAGATGCATGTCCTATTTCTGGTAAGTGAATGAAAACAATATGGTCAATGAAGCTGAATCAATCCCAAGAAGCCGAATAAGTATATTCAAAATTTCACGGACTTCACTTATCCTCCTCATACAAGTCGCAACTTTTGCTTCAAAGTTCGTAATAGATGTACATGTATAATGTAAGCAAAACATCCCTACTTGCTTAAAGGACCAACTCAGACCTTTTAACATTTGTATTGTCAAGAATCCTTACACTAGTAGGAGGCTTTTCCGACTTCTTAACAGTTTCACTGACTTTTTCCTGATTTTTCTGACAGAAGTCCGACATTTGAGCGGCCAGTTAATGGTTGGATACTGCGCTATATAAGACTCGTATTATTATTATTATTATTGTAGAATTTTCTCGAAAAGGTCGAATTTTTCGAAAATAAGTGAAAAAGTAGATCTACCCAAAATAGGGCTTAAAGATCAAATGCCAATGTGGAATAGGGTTAATGAGCTGACCTGATTGAGTGTGCTAATTAGTATTCACACTCTGGTTCACTCCGAGTGTTTGGTTCACACGTCATTAACCCGATTTAATATAGGCCTTTGATCTTTATTGCCCTATTTTGGGAAGCCCTATCAGACCTTTCAGGGAAAAGTCGGACAATGTCGGAAATTCGTTTGATTAATCAGGAAAAAGTTAGAGAAGGCGTTAAGATGTCGGAAAAAGCTTCCAACTAGTGATATAGCTTTTACAATGATCACTTCGAATAGACAACGGGTCGGTGAGACCAATCCTTTTCCGATGGTCATGTCGTTGTGTTCTGTCAGGACATTTGTGTCGAGGTTGTAGTAATCAATGAAGTAGTCTTCGGGCGGTGAAACTATCTTTTTTCATTTACAGTCCAACCATGCAGCTTCCCACAAAAAGTTGCGGGAGATTGCCCTACTTATGACATATTGAACCCTCAAGAGCCGGCAAACCCCATTACTTCGCGATCCTGTGCGCTTCTCTGCACGTCGCGGTCGGACTGTGTCAGCTACATTCATGTAGGGAACAAAGCCTGCTACTTGAAGAAGTATGTGTGCACAGCCGCTCAAATCAATGCGATGGCTGGTGTCTACATGTATGTCAAGGAATGTAGGTATATTCCGTTATCATTTTTTTGGCATAGTTTGATTTCTTAAACCCATTATTGCCTTTTTTCTTATTAATGAAAAGGACATTTGTTTCATTCTAGAATAGGATATTCTTACGTCATTTTATCATAATGGTTTTTTTTCATTTGAATAGACTGGATTACTATCTTTTGTGAAGCTTCGAGAAAAAAAGCCTGTCTGAGAGTTTAATGTTCTTTGATTCTTTTCGTTTCTGCCCTCATTGTTTAAAGGGACAACTTGGGCGTGTGATTAACCTGGCCAGGAAGATAATGTGCCAACTTGACACCATGCGCCGCCACTTGTAGTACTACACTGATGCCGTTCTCTGATAACGATGTTCACCAGTGTTGGAAGGCAGTTTGGGGTCCTGACTTGCGAATTTCAGGCAGGCCTAATGTGACAACCCGTTCTAGTGCATTGTTTATTGCAGTTCATAGTCTTCAAACAATCTGTAGAATGTCTGTAAACATTTTTTTGTAACCGCACACAACTGCCTTTTATGCATCACTAATTTATGCGGGCCTTTCTTATCCCGAGTTATCCTTACTAGATCCTCCTTTAAAGTATTTACTGGTTTTTATTCAATGAACATCCTCAAGTGTTACTTTAAACTAATGAACTTTTTTCATACTGTTTCAGCGTCCTGTGTTTTCCCAGGTCAGGTATTATTTTGAACATGTTAAACATGTAGGATTAAAAAATCATATTCGGACTTAAGACTATGGAAGATGGCTGAATGGCTTGCGATTTATCATCCGTCTCGTGTCACTTGTCTTTAAGGAAGGAGCTAAGATTGATAAGCTTCGCACCGCCGATAATGAAATGCTGAATGCGAAAGGAGTGATCGGCGGTGTCGTTAGAAATCAAGCGAAATATCACGCATGTCTTCTCACATTTAACAAACCACATTAGAACACATTAGGGTGTCCCAAAGCAACGTTTTCAACCACATTTAAATTTCTTAAGGCATATCGTCAGCCTTGCGAGACCTTCATTATTAGTTGTACGCGAAGAATTACCTTCAATTCACATTGAATGACATCATTTTGATCAATAACTTGCCAGATTTCTCCTTCTTTAGATTCCCTGTTAAGTACCTTTGATTGATAATCTCATGTTTCAAACAGGAATGGATTGCGATTACACTAAATTGGATGGCCTCTGCAGCAGTGGGAACTGGCAGACCTACACAGATGTCGAGCTTGATATATGTACGAACGAGTGCTCCTTCAGAGAACACCAATGTGTTGGCTTCAGTTATGACAAGCAGGATCGAAAATGCGTGTTACAAACTGCAATATGCACCAATGCCACTCTGACGAAGAAAGGGGAAGGCCGGTATGATTACAACATTAAAACCGGTAGGTTAATGGACTATTGAGGACTGTACGAAAACATAAGTAGCTCAATGAATTTATTAGGGGCAGTAAGAATACAACACGGCAACTGGCAGGTTGATGAATTCATTGAGGGCGGTATGAAGATAACACGTTAATTAGTTGAACTGTGAATTCATACAACATGACAACTGATAGGTTAATGAATTTGTTAAGATCCGTATGGATACTAAACTAAAACTGGTTGGCTGATGAATTTATTAAGGATGATATGAATACAATATTAAAACTTATCGGATGATGAATTTGTTAATGAACGAATAATAAGATCCAATCAGAAAATCATTTGTTCATTACAAATCCCACGCTTATGACATAATAAGAAGAGCGTGGATTATGTTGTTATAAGTGAACAAACAACTTTTTGAATCATTTATCATTCTTGATCATCCAAAGCTCTGTACACCATTCAGTCATAAGAATTATTTTCTTACAAGATTTTTTTTTTCTTTCAGTATCTTCATGTATCCGGAGACCCCGTACGTATCATTTGATTGATTACTTAACCAGTTAAATGGTACAAACTGTTGGACATCATTGTTGACTGCAGCCATAATTCCATTTTTTGGGCATATTCAATTCATACATGTAGTTGATAGGATGTGCTCAATGCAGATATGCGTATACTTGTAGAACTCTTTAAAGCTAAAAGTGTTTGTTGAGGTGAGGAAAAAGAGGTCAGATCCAATGCAAAAAACGACATCTTCGGGTTTTTTAAAGGGAAGTCAAATACACATTTTACAAATCATCCACCATGAAATGAAAGTGGTTAGTCGAATTAACTCTGACTTGTATAGATAGACTGTTCTTCGTATGATCAATATCCTTATATCCTTAAACCCTAGAAGGAAATAAGTTAGATATGGCGTTCGTCTACTTTGCTTGAGACCCTTTTTATTTAATTCATAAAAGGAATATTTAACTTCCTTAACAAAAGAAATCAGGAGGGAGAAACGAAAATTATATCTTCTTTTTTTCTTCTTTATAATCATCATCATGTTTATGAATAATAATCATTTTTTATTATTTTGACTTAGTTTCGACGAGCATGAGAAAGTGCAAGTACAAGGCACCAGTCCGAGCCCGGTGCCCAGGACGAAAACTCGCAAATAAAGCATTTATAAACATGTGGAGCTGTATGCTCTGGTGCGACAAACACACCACGTGCAAGAGCTTCAATTTCGCCTATGGAAACTGCAAATTGAAAGACACGGTCTGTACTGATGATGAGCTTACTGACAAGGGGAAGTATGTGTATCAATATTTTGAAAAAACATGTAAGTGCTTGAAAGAATGTGAGCTACTTTGTTGTAAGCTTATGCCGGTGTAGAAGTCGAAAATGTTTGCCTTGTAAAAGTGTCCTGCCCTGTTAGATTATGGAATATAGTTCTATGGAGCTCATGAGCATCAATATCTCCGAGATTTTCATCTCAGAGGTTCTCTTCAGAACCATGTAACCACTCAGAGTCATGTAACCATTCATTTCTTTCCGTTTTTCAAGAATAATGAAAAATTCGTGAAATTTATTTTTGAAAATTTCACTAAAATCTGTACGATTGTTTTTCAGCCGTGTGTCCACCAGGTAGGTCCGTACTAGATCTATATATAAAAACACCAGTTTTGTCGAGGTTTAATAGAGTAATTGTTTCTATCCCCTTTTTCCAAATGTTGTTTTTTTTAGCTTACTATCATCTGTAAGAAAACAAAACTCTTTGACTTCAGCTTTTGTGCCATGTTTAAACATGGTATCAAGACCATTCGATAAACGGCTGTCGCCATCCCATTTTTTTCCAAACTGAACGTGTTGAATGGTATTAAAAGACCATGTGCATAATATGTAGCTTGAATTGAATATTCAGAATTGGTCCTAGACTGGTGAAACGAGATTATATCTGCTGTCTTGCTTTGCCAACGTACTCATTTAATTTCTTTTTTTAGCAAAACTCGCGACATATCAATTCCAGTACGGCTATTGCCAACATCCTCTAACGAAGAAAAATCAGCCGGACGTCAAAACATTAGCATCATCAACAGTCGAGGCGTGTGATGTTGAGTGTTCCAAGACCATCAACTGTCTTGGGTTCGAGTTCCGCGAAACTTGGTGTTGGTTGAAATATTATATATGCCAGACAAAGGATATGAAATATGCAACAGCGGAGGATGTACGGCGCTACAAGTATTTCAAGAGAGTAGGTAAGTAGTATAGGGGTCACATGAGAACCATCGTAAGTAGTATAATGGTAACTATGGACCATCATAACAGATTACTATTTGAGGTGACTGAATATTCATGTCTTGGAATTCATCCCTCAATCTGCCCGTCAAATCAAAATTCATCCATTAACGATAATGCTCTTAATCTATCAGAAACGAATATATTATGAGGTATGGATTCAAGTTGCATATAACCAAAAGGGTCTTTCCAAGAAATTGTAGTTGTCTATAATCAGTTTGTACCTGTTTACCTTTTTTCCTTCACTTATTTTACACTTATTACTTTTTTGGCAGACAACTATGCTGAACAATCTCAATGTAAGTAAGAGAGGTACTCAAAAGGGTCCAAGTAGAAATATGCCCAGTAATTCCTCCTTTGAGAACTTCGTATCATCGCTACGTGTGGCAGAGGTTAATTTTAGATTTTGAATCCGGTTGCACGTATGTTTAAAAAAGAACTCCCATGAAGTCAATCATAGGCCTAATCGGTAACAAAATTCAGAGACTTTTGCCCATCTTCTGCCTGATGGTGGTAATGATTCAAAGACTTCAAAGGAGTATTCATTTTACCTAGACAAAGACAACAATAATATGGTCTGAGATAGAATTAGGACAACATTCATTTCCAACCTAATTTCCAATGGCGACTAAGGGTAATGCAATACCTGTAACAAATTGTAACATTCTGAAGAGAATGGTGACCTGCTTTAGCCTAAACCAATGTCGTAAATATAGGGGGGGTTGGGGGGGGGGGGGGGGCAAACGAGATTTCTGTCCAAGTAACTGTACATCTTATTGATGTGCAGGATGATGATCTGGATTAAGAACCTTCTCCAAGCTGGTCACTTTGATACCACAAGCTTAGATCAGAGAAGTGTAGGCAATGAAGTATTTGCTGTAACTCATATTATTTCCAGATGAAAGATCTGCAAACTTCCAACCACCTGTTGATGGAAACTGTGTTGATTCAGATCTCATTTCCTATGCTAATATCCACATCGACACGTGTAAACTTCTTTGTGCTGACCGCTTGGACTGTAAATCATTGTTACATCGGTTAAGCGATAGACATTGCCATCTCAAATCTACCATCTGCAAGGCTACGGAACTAAAAAATAAAGCAACCACAACCGTGCCAGGGACGTATAGATATTATGTAAAAAAGGGTAAGTTCAGCCTCCTCCCTATATATTCCAAGAGAAGGAACCAAGGTTGCTCCTCCTGCTATCAATATGGCTACCAAAGACACAAGTAAGGACTCCATGCTTCACTTGGTTAAGATCTGGGAAACAGGGCAGACGTACAGTTAAATACCACAGCTGAAATTGCAATTCACTTAGTTTTGAAAGATTTCTTGTTGCTTTAGAATTTCGAGTTATAGACAATATGATGGTACCCATGGTCAAGCCTCAACGAGTGCCGCGTATATGTTTTTTGATAGAACTTGATCACGCAACATACTGTCATGGTTCGTCGCTTGTAGGGGTTGCGTAACCTGCCTATCGTATGTTGGCGACGTAAGACCTGGCCATGGATCAAACTTTAATAAAATTAAACTGAACAAATCCTATAACATGTTCTTTTCATTTTCTGTTTTCTAGACTTTTCACTGTTAAAACCAGGTAAGTTGTTTCTGTCAAATTGTTTAAGGAGAGTAATTTTGTTTCGTAATGCAAATTCCTTGACGATTCAGTCAACTTTACTCCAAACTTAACAATATTATCTTCATCATGTCTTGCCTAGCGGAATTCTAAAGTAACATATGATATTCACTCTAGGATATTCGAAGTTAATAATTCATCAGTTTATCATATTGTACCGTGGCGTTTTGTATTTCATCTTCAGTGAGAAGATGCACGTTCACTAGTGTGCCTGGCCAGAATCCTAATGCGGCCCTCACCACCCTTAACGGTTTGGACTTGGACACGTGTAAGCTAGCATGCAGCAACCGCATCGACTGCCTTGGGTTCAGTTACTGGGGACGAGAATGTAAACTGGGGAAGACGATCGTCCCAGAGACTAAATTACTGAACCGAGATGCGGATTGGGTTAGGGAGTATACCCTCACGTCATTTGGTGAGTACAGACTGACGTATTTTAATACGCCCTTCTACCATGTTGAAGCGTGAATATACAAAACGACATTATCCGACTGGATTAGAGAGTTCTGTTCCTCGCTAGCTGGCTTTATATTGCAAAATCTGGTTAGAAAGTACGAATATGTGTACCCTTTTTCGCAGATGAGTTCAATTTGAATCGTTATAATAAAATAGAAGTGATTAAAGATGTTAAACAAAAACTTGCAGTGACCTGATTCTTGTACTTTTTCTTACCTTTTTTTACTGAACCACAGTGGCCATCTTAAATTGCCAATTGTTGATGAACTGTTTGATAAGAAAATAATATGTTGAATGTGAACTTCACAGTAATCATCACTTATACATTTCATATGACAGAAAAAATCATCCTTGTCAAAACAAGTAAAATATCCCATTTTCTTAATAAAATCAATCATCTGTTTCAGACAACTGTACATACACAACAGGTAAATCTTTTTCAAACTTCTGTTACTTTTTGATCCGTGGCCATAGACTGATCAGCCATAGAATAAAGTCAAAAGCCTCCAGGAGTGTTATTTTCTCCAATACTCCAAACGGCCAAATTTTCGTGTCTTTTTATTTGTGCAGTACAAGGAAATTAAGGGGAAAATTTTTTTTTCCAATTTTTTATGTTGATTGAATGCAAAAAATTTTTTAATTTTTTTCAAATACTAAAAAAAATCGTGATTTGTCTCTCTTGATTGAGGCTAAAATCCGGGAAAGCTTATAGTAAAGAACAAGTGGTTTGCATTGAATATAGTTTTATGAATCCTAGGAGTAAACAGACCTTCTAGAATTCTACCCTTAAGCATGAGAGCTTTGAAACATCAAGAAATGTGCATACTGACTGCTACCATTCTAATTAGCATCTGAAGAAATTCTAGTTAGAAATTAATCTAGTTAAGTAGCTCATTGTCTTACACAATGCAGTCTACACAGTGTATCTTGAAATAATAGGCAAACTATTATTTGGACGAGCAAAGGTTTTTCGTGATGAGCTCTGGCACTGGCACCTTGGCGAAAAAAAGACTAAAAAGGAAGTTTCTATTCATTGCAGAGGTATCCACGTGCAAATACGACTTCCAGTATGCACACTGCAGTGGCCATAGCCTTAAAAACGTCATCAGTTCCATTGGGGGCGTCTATCCATGTAGGGAACTATGTTCGAAGGACCCTCAGTGCAAGGGGTTTCATTACCGTGATACTTCGTATGGCTCCTGCTACCTCCAGTTTAGTACTTGTCTAGAGAAGGAGCTGCAGAGTATAGAGGGACCCAACATCCAATTCACAAAAAAAGGTAAGATCAAAAGTGAAACTGCCAGTCATTTCGTCCAAAGGTTTGGCCTGGCGAGGTGTGCCTGTGATATTACCTACATTTACGTTTGACAACCAATAGATCCATTTGTGACCCGTCACAGCAAAAGCAGGCGCATGTCGCTCTGAGCTTGGCAGGTTGAGACGGACTGTTTGTTCATTTCTCTATTGTCTGCCTATTGTGAAATATGAGCACATCAATTTCTTCCATTATCTCCTGGTGTCATTTAGGCTCATCTTCTGTGCGACATGCGCCTGGTTTTGCTGTGATGGGTCACATTTTTGTATATATTCATCAAAATAGCTTAGGTTGCTCAAAGTTTTCAAACCTTGCCTTAATAGTGTTAGTGTTTCTGTCATCAGCGTCTACGCAAAGTGTTCAATATCTGGGCGAGGTAATAAATGTAATAAAACTGTCAAAACTAAGTCAGACGCTTGATTATGGATGGCACTCGAAAATCCATGATATCATTCTGAAAACAGAGGTCGTGTCCAAATGTGACTGCCATATAAAGCCGACTGACGCTGGATTTTGTGTTGACCTAAGAACCTTAGTTTGGAAATCATTTAAACGCATATATCAGGCTTGTGAAATACGCAAATGATAGTCAGATTCTTGATATAACTTACAGCTTGAACTTTCATTCCAGCGGGGTGCCAGCAAGGTAAGCAACAGTTCTCTTCCTGATTTGACGGGCAGATAACCGATCAATATTTGATAGTTGTGATTCTGACATCCAGCAATTTGGTTAAAGTATTACTTCATGGAGGAGACTGGTCTCCACAGCCTTGTCAGGCAATCAGTTCAGGAGAAGAAACACTCCGAACAACAAACCCGGAGAGATATCGGTCGTAACCTTGGACATCTAAGTTCATTTTCCATTCCAGCGCTCGTAACCTTGGACGGCAAGACATCTAAGTTCATTTTCCATTCCAGCGCAACTTTTCAGTTTCACTCAGCACTTTGGGGACTGTCACGAATACACTATCTACACCATCCGCCACATGTACTATGAGGCTTGCATAACCAATTGCGCCATGAGGCGAGACTGCGCGACCTTCAAACTCAAGGGCGGTTATTGCTATCTCAAAAAGCGAGCTTGTCTGAAAAATGAGCTGAAAGAAATCGGGAACCCTCTTTATAAAATGTATACTAGGACGAGTAAGTATATGTATCATTAAATACTATCAATTTAGATCATCTATATAACAATGATATACGTACATGTATAAATTGTACATATAGTCGACTTTTTATGCACATGTTTGGACAGTGTCGGAAGACCTTGGATGGCGAACTACTAAAAAAATTATATTCGATTGATTTTTTCTCGCTAATATGGACTACTTCTAACGAAGAATTTTACAGGGAGGGATCTTGTAACGGTGTATATTTGTGAGACCATCATCAGCTCTGTTGTTCGACTATTTTTTGAGTAGCGATGTAACTTTTTAGCAAGCAATTTTAATTTGTTATTTATCACAATCTTCACTTATGATAACATAATAATCATTTGTTTGTTAAATGCGAATTCCTTGTTTATACGTCCAAGTTTGCCAGCAAATATTAGGGACGCCTAGAATGATTACTAGGCATTAATGT
Organism: Lineus longissimus; assembly: GCF_910592395.1. Classification (NCBI taxonomy): domain Eukaryota; kingdom Metazoa; phylum Nemertea; class Pilidiophora; order Heteronemertea; family Lineidae; genus Lineus; species Lineus longissimus. Next base: position 1,697,210 of record NC_088316.1, read on the forward strand.
ATATCTTATCCTGGGTCTATTACTTGTTTCAGATCTCGGAAGCACATCTGTGTGTAAGTTATAAGGCCAAGATAATATCTCCTTGACACATGGGTGAAGCATTTAGACTTTGTAGTAAAAAGAAAATTCATTCATGAAAATCAGTCCGGCAATTAAAATTCATAGGATATTCATTTCCTTATCTGCCTGACTCGTCATGTAATTATTAATATGAAGAAAGACATATAAGTTGCTACAAAGTTCACGATATCCTAAGAGTAGTTTAGCACAGTTCTCTTATGAATAATAAATGTATGCCTACTGTCCAATAACGGACTGGCCTCAAACTTTTGACATTCTAACTTCATTTCCAAGGATTTTCATGAATAAATACTTAATTTTGTTTTCATTTTAGACATGAAGGGCGGATTCACGAAACACAACGGCGAATGTCCCAGCAATACCGATATCGGATCCTCGACGAATGGATATGAAAGATGGGGCTCCGTGCCCCTTGAGGCTTGCATGGTCCAATGTCAAGCCAGTCTCCGCTGTAAGGGGTTCAAATACAACGCGGTTTCACAGTATTGTAGACCCCAGTACAAACTGTGCACGACGGATACCTTGCGATATGCAGACAGACCATGGCTTTACAGCATGTACTTTAAGAACCGTAAGTAAAGTGGAATCAAAGTAGGACCATTGCAAATGAGCGATTAAATTGAGAGCTGAAATGTTATGAATCAGCATCGATAATTAGTAAAATGATTGTCGGAAGAAGAAACGATGTTAAGTGTCTCCTCGAAATCAATTTTATGTGGCTCTGACTGTCGTTTCAACTTAGGATACCCGTCTTGTGCACCTTGCTTTAGATAGTTTTATGGTGCGGACGCCAAATTTGCCGACACCAATATTTTTCTTGACTCTGCAAATGGAAATGGCCGCATTGCACACGATTAGATAATAGATTTCTTTTTAAGCAGTTCAGAGACCATTTAAAAGTTACAGAATCAGTCCCTAAAGCTGATGGGTTCGGCATGTTAGCCTACTACTTGTGCTGCGTGTGTGCTTCGTACTCTTCTCAGAAGTGTGGGCAACTTGGACAGTGGTACCGAGTAGTATGATGTTGACTCTGGAACATCTTGACCTAGTGACCCAATTGTGAGCGCCTTGACCTTAATACATCATTTTTATTCACAATAAAGGTATTCATGATTATTTTGTTTCATTTTCAGGCGAATTGCAACTGCCTATTTGTAAGTTGTTTTCTTTAGTTATTTGATAAATAAGTAAAATTTGATAAATAAGTAAAATTTCCTAATTATAATAGTAATCGCTGAAAGGTTTCATCAATGATATACATATCCAGTGTCATATCTGATATAGACTTTGGCACCCTTACAAGCGAGGGATGTTATGAAGCTGACGCAAGGATAATTTCAAATATAATAACCAACTTTTGCATGTCAAAGGCCGACAGAATTCATTCAAGATTCAAATTTGAAACAGAATTTTAGATTTTCCTTTAATTTAGGTATGTTTAATACACATTGAATATAAATCTCAACATTGCTGTTCCGTACACCGATCCTGATTACTCTATAGGTAAATTTTCATAATGCTAACCATTGTCTTGTTACTGTACAGTTGTAATGTTTATTTCTATTTACTTGACATGAACATGAACATGAACACTATACATGAACAGTGTCGGCCTTTAATACAAATGCAAACATTTTCATTTTTTACAGCTAGGGTTTGCAGTTATAATGAAACCATCGGCTATTCAATGACCGGCAATATCAAAACATTGACCGATGTCAGTATAGAGGCCTGCAAGACAAACTGCGACATGAATACGGACTGTGTGGCCATCCACTACAACAATAGAATCTGCTTTCACCTCAAAGTGGTCACACCTGTCGCATCATTAACCAAAAAAGATGACCCAATGATGAGGTATTACGTCAAAACCAACTCTCGTAAGTCCCCGAATTTCTCCAACATTAATTACTGATGTGTGCCAGCATTGTGAAGTCAGAATTGGCTGAAAGCAAAATACAGGAGAATATTGTACATGTATTTGCCAAACAAGATCTATATAGCCTAGTCTGGGAGGGGGGAGGGTGAAAAAAAAATTTAATAACGAATATAATATGCATGCTATTTTTACCTCTTTCCAATAATAACGTCTTCGGTCTTCATTTGAAGGTTTTGGCTCACTGAAACATTGTGTCTCAGACCCATCTCTTTTTCTTTACAGAACCATGCTTGGAGCAGAAGCCAGGTAAGCATGATTTTACCTAAAGCCTTATTGTTAATTCATTTCATTTAATATGCCACCCTGTTGATAAAACAAGTATGGCAATCTTGCTGCACATCTTAGCACCAATAGAAGTAAGTTTAATTGTGATGTTTCACTTTCCATACCATCTTTCTGTTTTGAGCTATTTATTTTGTAGAATATACAAAGATGCACTGGAATAGGTCTACCAACGAAATCACTGTAGCATATCAACTTATCTTTTCAGCCAACATATGTAATTTCAAACACTACACTGGAGCTTATTGCCAAGGTCATTTCAGTCCATCTACAAAAATGGTTGTCGACTCTGTATGGACCTGTATGGTGGAGTGTTCCCAATCTCGGACTTGCAAGGGGTTTATCTTCAACATCAACAACAACCACATCAACAACAAATATTGTTACTTTCAAGATGCAGTATGCGAGACTGCAGAGATTCACAACACCACGGATGTGAGCTACCATCAATTCACCAAGGAGCCAGGTAACTAACCCCATACTCAAAGCTTTACAATTACAACCATTCGTAAATAACTAGAACTCTTAAAAAAAGCTTTTCCAACTGAGGGTGGTTTCCAAATTCAAAACAATGGTTTATACGCAGCAACCCTTTAAGCACTGAATATTTGAAGGAGTTTCTAGTAAGAAGGTATTCTAAAATAGGTCTTAAAGCTAGGCCAACAGTAGATTCTAGCAAGTGATAAATCATTCAGGTAGCCGTCTGATAGTGGAAGAATGTACATGTATTACCTTATGCACTATATAAGAGAACCTCTTTATCTGGCGCTGATGGAGTGAATGACACATGATCTACGCACAGTCGCTATTTCTAGTGGAGGTCTATGTAACACCCTGATATTGCTCATAATTCCAGGTCCAAACTGCCCACAAGGTATTTATCATCAAAGTTATCATTCTTGAAGTTCCAATTTCAATTGACATTTACCAGGTCCAAGATTAAAAAAATCCACATATTTTGGCTTGTGTAGACATTCACAGATTTTTCATACCCATGTTGGTTATGAGTAGAGATGTCAAATACTGTTTACTGAAGGTGACATTAAGTGTTTTTTTTCTTCAAAATCGTCAACTTGAATAAATTATTTCAGACTCGCCACTGAAATTCCTTGTTGCGAAAGAGTTCGGAAACTGCCTTAACGCACTAAGGCATTTTGCATCTATGACGTTGGAAACGTGTAAGACTGAATGTGCAAAGAGGACACTCTGTCTTGGCTTTTTGACGGTCTACAAAATATGCTACATGAGGAAAGTCAACTGCACAAGTGCTGTATTGAGCAGTCGAAACCAGAAGAGGTATAAATGGTATGTCAAAGATGGTAAGTGATTAAATCATCTTATTTTTTGCCTTCGTGGTATTTAAAATGTTGAGGATTTGGTCTTGATGAGATATCGGGTTACATTCACGGGTGATGTAAAGAGCCACAAGTTTTTTAAATTCCTTGAATGCACTTACATATACAGTGGAACCCCGGTAACACGACCACTTATGGGATCGAGATTGAATGGTCGCGTAAGTGATGTTCAAAATCCGGGGACAAAATGCATGATTAAATTTCCCCACCAAAATTGTTGAACTTTTTCATAAGTTCAAAATTCTGAAATATTTTCAAAGCCAACATGTTTTGGGGGCTGATGTTGTTTCTTCATTTTGAGCAGAAAAAAACAAGTGAAAAAAATATTTGGACTCAGAAATTTTTTCATCCCTCAGAGTTGAATTTTTTTATAAGTTCAAAATTCTAAAAAAATTTCAAAGCCAATCATTTTTTGGGACTGATGTTGTTTCTTCATTTTGTTGGCTTTTCTTCACCAAGGCCATGTTTGTTTGAAATTTGAAAATTTCCAATCTTTTTATACATGTATATTTGTATATATGTATTGGTTTCACTTTTTTTACAGGGCCTGGGACTATATCTCAAGGTATGATAGTTAAGTGATTCATCAGTAGCTCAACGAAGTTATATAATCATGACACTTCATCAAAAGGGTTATTTTCACATATTTTTCTTGTCGCAGCTAGTTGGGTCATGCTTAGCCCATCATCTATGCATTTCCTCTCAAAAAACCTGTGTGTGCTGTCTCAATATGTACTATACATACTTTGAATTAAGAATTAAACATCGATTCAGTGCAACTGGTCAGATACATGTTTCTGATAGAGAAATTCTCAATCTTTTTATTTTACAAAATCAATCAATTTTAGTTTAAGTCAATATCCGTATCTTCAGATATTCTGAATTTAAGACAAAATTTGGAAATAATTTCATTAAAAATAATTAAAGTTCTATAATTTTGGGGTTTTTTTAAGACAAAGTCAGCAACTTCAGGAAAGTGAACGGACGCTGCTCTAAACATCCTACTAAAGTAACACAGAATGATATCTCGCTCGCTACGTGTAAATCGATTTGCACTGACATGATCGACTGTGCAGTATTCGAATACAGTGCGAGACACAGGAAATGTGAGATCAAGCACATGATATGCACTGATGCGCAACTCACTGAAAAGACAACGCCTTGGTTGTACGCCCAGTACATCAAAACCCGTAAGTTTTGGCAAGGTTTGAAAGAGTCTCTTCGCTGTGAAACATACTTCTGAAATGGTGCATTATTTCAGTCAATAAAGTTTGTTACATGTTCATTGGCTGCACCACAGCTTCTTGATGAAGTGAGGTCTGATTTACAGTGCATAGTGATAGAAATAAGGAGGTAGGGTATATGGATAGGATCATCCATAAAAGGCCAATTTTAACACGGAAGCTACTGCTGGTAATCTACTTAGCTGCCCAACCTGCCTTGTGGACACCAACAATTCACAAGTTTGCTCAAGCAAAATGGAATCATACCAAATGATACTTTTTCGTAAATGGTTCTTTCCTAAGGTCTGTTGCGGAGAAGCAGAATTTGGGGCTTCTGGTTGGTATACCACAGAATGTTTTTGAAAATACCCCAGCTTTAAAAGAGGTTGTGATTGGGCATCCTGAGTCAAATGTAAATTCATTTTTCAGCTTATATTGACCCGAGAGTTGGTGAGTGGCTTTTCATCTAACATTTGTAATAATTGCTGAATAATGGTCGCAATAGATATTTATAAGTTTATGGTCTCGTGCATGGCGTTTTTGAAGGAAGCGATTTTCTTGAAGAAATAGATGTTATGAAATACTCCAAGCATATTGAGGCAAATTTCATTCCGGGCGCTTTCCAGTCAAGCGCCAAATGACTGATGGCCATATCTGAACTGTGAAACGGCCAAATTTTCTTGACATGACCATTCAATAGAAGGCGCTAGAAAGTGCTCAGTTGTGTTATTCATTGTGTCCTGATATTGAAAATCATGACGTACATTTTCTGAAATTGTCTTAAAAACAGTTCTTAGCGAGACATTTTCTTCGTTCATCAGGGAGACAGTGTGAATATGAAGCTATGCAGCATCGCTACTGTGACATCGCCCCCGGGACTGACCGAAGGCAGGATCTGGGCGAAGACGCCTGCAAAACTGAATGTAATAACATCATTGACTGCCTGGGTTACACAATGGGTGGAGCAATATGTTACATTCAGCGTGGAAACTGTACTACCCAGTGGAAGCATGTCGGTAATGCCATGTTCAAGAACTATCTCAAAAAAGGTATGAGTTGAATTTGAAAGTATTACTGATTGGCTCACCAAAAGGGGTGCTTGTTTTGGCTCTGGTCCTACGAGCCTTGAGTATAGATGTAGAACAAAGAATTCTAAACTATCAAACGATTATAAAAATTAAGTAAAGGTACCGTAAGTACTAAACATAGGTATTCAACAACATGTAATTTTACTTACAAATTTCGTCCTGTTGCGTAGAAATGATTGTCGATTGAATGTAATTTTTCTCTTGCTGCTGACAAATATAAAGCATTTTAGTAGATATGTTTGTTTGAAAAATACTTTTAGCTTTTTAATAGATATGTTATACGAAGTCTTTTCACAAAGTTCGTATTTCGAGAAGTGTGTATAGACGTCATGTCCTCATTTCTCAAATCTTACATTTTGGACTGAACTTCTTTGCCCTTTCAGATGGAAGGAGTTGCCCAATTAAACAAGGTAAGCCATAAATACTAAAATTTAAATTTAAAAAAACTAAATTTTAATTTTTTAATTTTTTAATTTTTAATTTTAAATTTTATAACTTTCAAAAAATATTGTTTTTTTTTTAAAGGTAAGCAGTATTGTGTCAATTCTCGTGAGGGAAAGGGCCCGTGTTCACGCTAACACTGTAATGACAACAACAATATCTTCTGATAACACAGCAAAAGCAATATACTGTTGTAATAAGCATCAGTATATTGTGGTTTTTTTCTTCTTTTTACTGATCTAAGCAACGGATCATATTAACTTTTCATCGTATAAGTTTGTTGATATTGTAGACTTTCAAATTGCTGTTTTTTGTACATCAATTTTTTCAAATACCTTTTTGATGATATCGAATTGTTGGCAACATCATCCTTTCTATAAGTTGTATGTATGTCAACTATTGCTTGATATTATTTTTGACATGTTTTGTAATAACATCTTTATCATAAAAATACTAAAGATCTCTTGTATTTATTATACTATGAATAACTTGAGCAGTTTTGATATTACCAGAATCTGGCTAAGTCACACCAGTGAGCAGGTCTGATAAGTCTTTTTTTTTCAGTTTCCGTCTGTGAGTTTGAGCACGCCCATACAAGGTGTCAAGGACATACGTACGTCCAAATCAATAGTATCCTAGTCCTTACATGCAAGGTCGAGTGCTCGAGGTAGGTTCTGGGAGAAGAGAGTTGTTGTCTCATTTTTGCCTACAATGTGGTCGATTTCTAATTCTAATCTTTTTGATTTGATAGATTGTGTTCCCATCATCAGTCCCAAAGATTTTTGGTTTTGAAAATTTTTCAGAATTTTGAACTTATGAAAAAATTCAACTCTGAAAGATGAAAAAAATTTCTAAGTCAAAATATTGTTTTCACTTGTTTGTTATGAATAAATGCAGGCCTTATACCCCTCAAAATGAACTACTCTTTCGTCTGTTTCTTTTGTGTCGTCATTTCCTCCTCAAGTAAGCACGTATTTTTCTTAGGCAAACCGATACCTTTACCCACCGTGAAAAACACATTTTGATTAAGCGCAATATTTTCTCATTGATTCCAGGTCAAGGTTTTGCCTTGGTTTCCATTACAAAGACTCGAATTGTTATCTTAAAGATATCACTTGCGAGAAAGGGGAACTAAATGACATGGCGGCCGACTGGACTTACCATCAATTTACCAAGAAAGGTGATTATGATCAATGAAAGGAAACTAGTGAGGAAGGAGATTTTCAATAGCAAATGTTGAGCCTACACTCTAAGAAATAAAGGGTTTTCGGCTTTTGAAAAACCTTCAATGGTTTGTTGGTCGAAACACCTTTATGGAAAGAAGCTCAAAAGCCTTTATTTCTAAGTTCGAGGCTCGCGGGTATTCTCGTTCCAATGCGGCAAGTCGGTTATAGTCGCCAGCTAGATAAATATAATGTACAAACTGCCTTCTCGTGCCCGATCAGGCACCTGGCACTAGGGACAGGAGTTTGGAAGTAAAGTTTGTCTCATACCAATTCGCGATGGTTTGCCCTTAATAAACAAACTTTCCTTTGGAAATCGTTACTTATTTGCTTTCATATACACGACCTAATAATTCTATGTGTTGAGAAGAGTAAACATTCACAAAATGTGTGTTGTCTTTATTGTTGTAACTTATCCGAGACAAATATTTTGAAATTTTCGGATTCAGATCCATCATCGTGTCCAGTTGGTGAGTATAGATAACTTTTAGTCAATAGGCTTTTTAAATGCAGTTTTGTGTTTTTGCTAGAATGAAGCTAAAACGAAGTATTCACAGCAAAAAGTTAATGCTTCGTCCAAGATGTTGGTGACGATGCCGCAATAAACACTTCTTCTTCTTCCTCTTCTCAAATATACTCGGGGAGGACATTACGAGTGTATAAATATCGATAGTTCTACTTTAAAACAAATCCACATGATTCCTTCACCTCGTACACTCATTTCTCAAGAGCAGTTTTTTTCGATCATATTCAGAAGACGCTTCCTCCTAATAAAGGTTTATTGTCCTCATGTGAAGTCCTGCACATTATACTTCACTGATATTTTTACTGATCCTTCAAGCGAGACGTTTTGTTTCAACTTTAAGATACAGTAGATCCTCTCTATTAAGGACAAACTCGGGACTGACAAGCGCTGTCCTTATTAGAGAGGTGTCCTGATTATGGAGGTCAAATTGAATGGAAACTACCACTTTGGGACCAAAACTAGTGTCCCTAATAGAGAGGGGTTCGCTAAGTGAAGTTCCACTGTATTTCTATCAAAACAATCCAAATTAATTTTCAGCCAAAGTTTGTAAGTTCACCACGGCAAATGGCTATATGGCCAGCGGATATCACATAGCTGTCTGGGACCACCTTTCCTTCGATGCATGTCGGAATGAGGCGATCAGGCGTCCGAACAGCCCAACTTATCGTTACACAGGAACTATGTGCCACCTGACGCGAGGAATTGTGCCCCCTGAACAGCTAACCAAGGGTTCCAAGATACATGTCGTGATCTACAAAACTGGTAAGCCCCATATAGTAGCCCATTAAAATAGGCTTCGATCCGCTGAGCTATACATTGAGCCTCTGCGCGGCCTCGAAAAGGCCATACGCAATTTAACCTACTGCGCAGCACCTGCTCAGACGGAGGCGCCACGGATCTGTAATGTATTTACTATTTTTGTATTTACTATCTACTGTTTTTCATGATAGCTGTTGGGATGATGGCCAGACTTTCTAGGGAAACGGTCTTTACTGAAGTCATTTTTCTTCTTCTTCAGATTTCTATTGTTCAGAATTGGAAGGACGTGAGTTTTCTGAATTTTTATTTGAGTCACGCAGATTGTAGGCCTACATTGAATTAAAACTCATATCGACCATAGATTCCGATCTTACAATACATTCTTTTGCTACCGAGAGATTTTCTCCGGGGAAAATATATCCTATTACACCAAAAGGGTCAATTAAAGCTCACTGGTAAATACAAGTGTGGAGTCGGCTTACAATGATACGAAAACCAGAAGGTTCATTCGAGATTCGAAATTAAAATTCAAAACTGGTAACGCTACTCTGGACTTTAAGTAGCTTTTGCATGCCGATCTACCGTGGTTGTGCGTATTATCCATCCTTTAAGGATGAGACTTTAGGATTGATGTTCCAGGCCAGTAAGTCGGCATGAGTTTTTGTCGAACCGACAACTAAGAAAAATGGCTTGTGTGCACAAAGGGCCGAAGATGGGGACGTGATTTTGGCCAAAAAGGGCTCAGTCTGGGCCTGGTGTAACTCCTCTACTTTTTCGGAGTCCCACATCATTCCTATTATAGACTCAATCATGTCTGATACTTAGCATTTTGCCAATGGGGTAGCGCAATGAAGGGGGCGGGGGCACTTTATGTTAAAGCTTGGTGAGTAGGGCAAGTCCTTTTTGCTTTCAGAGGAACCACCCTGTGAATACACACGGCAAAACGGTTACTGCAAAGCGGATAAACACCTCGCAGTATACACTCTTATTTCCCTGGACTCATGTAAACGGGAATGCGACAGCCGTCTCACCTGTTTAGGCTTCAGACACACTGCAAACAGACACTGTTATCTCTTCAACAAGCTCTGCCCGGTGAGCACACTCACATCCCCCTCGGAGCCATGGACTAACAACCAATACGTCAAACCAGGTACGTCGAAACTAGGCTATTGACTGTTGAAGTCACAATAGAATTCAATTTCCATAACTTCTATCAAATACATATTTAATCTAACAAATACATTTTTGACCAAATATTGTGGTAGGCATAATTTCATTTTTTTGTGAATTACTAACATGTAATATTTAACGTTTTAGGTTTTTGATGTCTCCATCTCCAATTAATCAATTAATCGATTATTTCTTTTTCATTCTAGAATCCTGTCCGCCCAAGAAAGGTAAGCATGAGTGGCCAATAGTATGAGTATGCCAAATGCCATAAACAGAAACTAAAACCGAAGGCTTTACAAACAAAGATTTTTTCTAACCTGCTAAAGACAATAAATTTACGTCTGACCCTTTGCTTAGTCTTATTTCAAATCTATTGTGTAGTTGGCTTATTTTGTGTCTTATTGGTTTTCAATGAAAGACAACATTGTAAAAAAAAGAAGAATTCCCCCCCCCCCCTCGGTCATCTAAGAGGAGCTCCTGCATATAGGGCCTAGGCCCTTTGACATATTGACCAAACAGGGACTTTCAGCCACTTGTCGCAAATAAAAGGCGATAAAAATCTGACAAAGTACTAAGCTGAAGTTAATAATTCTCATCATTTATTTGCAGTCAAGGTTTGTGAATTTACCTTGAAATTGGCCCACTGCAGTGTAAGACCAACACTGACCTTCTCCAACTTGTCATTGCTGGCGTGTAAGGTCATCTGTTCTTCGAGGTACAACTGCTTAAGCTTTCAGTACAACGATCACAAGTGCCTTATCTTTGCCAATGAATGCCCTGCCGCAAGCCTCAGCCACATCGGAATTCGAGGTTTCAACTACTATACCAGGGACACGTGTAAGTCACATACAAGGAGTAAACACTTTTATCCCAGGTGTTAACAATTCGATTAGAACTCTTGACAAGCGTTGAGTTACCGTAAGAAGATCAAAAGTTAACACTTCTTTATCTTGGATCTTATAGTGTTAACTCATAGTTAACTCTGAGTTGACCTAAATACCAGGAGTTATTGAGGCGTATTACAAATTGCAACACACTAAAACTTTACGGGTTAACTCCGAGTGAAACCGTTTTGAGGTCAACTTCAAGAGTGTCAGAGTGCCATTGTTGGACAAATACATTATTATATATCAATTATCAAAAAAATCTCCTGAGCTAGAGTATGGCCACAAGTACATTTAATCTCTTGGTGATTTGAGACAAGTATATTAAGCGACTGGCCTAAAAATAATTTTTGGAATATCAATCCAAATTCATTTAACATCAGGTCGAGTAACGTTTCCTCATGACGTCTTTCTTCAAAACCATTGCTTCCAAGTACACGCATGCTAAATCTTGAAAAGAAAGGTTATTCCATATTTATCTTACTTTTATATTTATTTCCAAAGAACATCATCTCATCTTTATCTCAATTTGCCTGTTATGTTTTACAGTTGTGTGCACTGGGGATTATTCGGGTAAGTTGAAACTTTTAATTTACAGTTTACATATAAAGGCTGTCTGCAAAACAACAAGTTTACATTTCGGAATTTGTAAACCTAGAGAACCCCGAGAAACAAATATCGTACTGAATAACATTCAGAATTTCTTTAAAAACCTTCAAATAAGCCAATTGAAGACAAAATTATTTTATTAGTACGCGATTTCCACTAATGCATAACTAATCGTGATGATTACGTGTGCAGTTGTTCGGGCAGGCAGCAGGGGTAACGGCGTATCATGTATCATCTCCCGTCACCCCTTCCATTTGCCAGATTAACTGCGAATACAACAACCAAAGTTAGTTATGCAGGAGGGATATCGCGTACGAATAAAATAATTGTCTTTGATCAGACGCCGTGATAACTTGTTCGTCGGTATATTTCGTTGTAGCACCAAAATTCGAGCTCTCCTTTGGCTATTGTTCGACACATACAAAGATAATGCGTTCGAGTTTTACTCTTGACGCGTGTATGGCTGAATGTGGCCAGACTCCCGACTGTTACGCAATCCAGTTCGATGGGGAGACCACTTGTCGAATCAAAAATGCCTCCTGTAATGCAACTACTGATTGGAATGCTGACTTAAAGGGAAGCAGGTCGCACAGGCATTATAGAGTAACAGGTAGGGTTTGGTGGCGGTTTTCTTGAAGATGTAATGGTCATGAACTTAATCTATGATAAAAAAAGTCGAAGGATACGCAGAACGATTGCTTAAAGGGAACCATTTATTTTCTGTTTGGCTTCGCTAACATGTGACGAGAAACATCTCAAATGTATATTTTCGACGCATCTGATTACGTCATTATTTGAAAGACTCTTGTGATTGCGTATTCAGTGATGAAGCAGGTCTAATTTAAGTCGCCATCTTTACTTCTTTCGGTCGCTCCAATCACAGTAAATTAAGCATTTATATGAAATGAGGACAAGATTGGACGCGAGTGTTGGGACTTCATGTGATCTTGAAATTCGCAGTCAAGTAAAATACTGTTAGATGAAACTGAACGCGACGTTGTTGATGTTAACGTACACGTACATGTAACCTTATGTTTTCAGAGGCCCCTACAACGGTGGCCCCTATAACGGGGGAGGCCCCAGGTAGGATTGTTTCCCATTTATCTAATTTGTGTACCTGGTAGAATAGCTTGAAAGATTTGTTTTGGGGTCAATCGGCAGTCATGGTTATCTGAACTCATGGAATTTGCGATTAATACATTTGATAAAGATGCTGATTTCTAATGTGAGAGGACCAGTGGTTTTAAGAACAAGTTACTGATCTGTGTCACTGCAAACATACTCGGACACCGTATAGATAGTAAAAAATCTGATTTATTTGTAGCCAAGGAGATCCGTTATTATCATCCGTCAGACCACATTTTCAATGTCTCTTGATAACACTGGCTTTTTAATAAAATACAGTGCCATTGTGATTAAAATGAACTGTGTAATTTTGGTCGAGATATACATGTAGAGTGGTTGTTAACTCATGATGCTTACTTTTTCAGACCAGACCGTTTATGTGCTCCAAGAACTTCAGACGCAATATCTGCCATATAAGTCTATAGAGGGCGTGTCAGTGATTGGTTGCATCAACGAATGCAGCAGAGACAAGAATTGTACATTTGTGGAAAGTTTCGAGGACGCGACGCTTTGTAACTTGTATCCAAATGATACCAAATCCCTCTCGCGAAATCGGACACTGTGGGTATATAAAATAGGTGGAGTTTAGTAGGACACGCAATTGATAATAGGGGTTATTCGCAAAGCCCCCAAAACGACCACGTGTACGCGTATCCCGTTGTTCGACTTCGTTCTCAGGGATAGGCGGTCGCGTTGGCGTTTCGGGTGATTTGCGAAAACTTCCTAGTAATCAAAGGGCGCTTACGGCGTGGTGTTGTCCTTGGTTGAGATGTTTGTGATGGCTGTGAAAACACCAAAAAAAATAGTATACGTCGGTATATAATTATATAGGCATTATTGTAATTTAAAGGTGTACCGAAGACATGTCATATACTCTTAGATAGTTAACTTAAGTTAAGTTTCTCAGGGGGGAAACGAACTAATTTCGTTTCTTTTGGCTTTAGATACTTTTGCTAGACTCCTCAAAGTTTGATAAATACATTTGATATGATGGAGATATTTATAGCATAGTGCTAATTATAAGATTTGATGTAATATCTGTTATAACCCCAACAGGGTTTTAAATTACGTTACTGATTCATTAATGATTGATTGATTGATATATTGTTTGTTAAATTCAACTAACTAAAGTTCATGAGAATGTTTAATAACGTATGTACAATTTTCAATTTGTTCATTAAATATAGTCCTCGAAAAGGGACAAGCAGTCGTTTAGATCTTAATCATTGATGGCTTCGGTGTTGTTGTGATGGTTACTATGAATGCCATAATGCAAAGCGACTGTCACTTAGGTACCAGGGTTTCAGGGTTAAAATTTACAATCCCCGATCGGAAATGACGTAGTTTGATCGCATTCAACTATAAATCCATTGAACAGTGGTGCTTCGTTAGTCAACCGATGACCTTTTTTTGGGGTGTGATCGGGGATTGTAAACTCGTTCCGGTTTCAGTAGATCCTGACATGCAAATGAGATCAACATAGTGTAATTTCGACCACAATGACTTATCTTATCTTATTGCAGTGGTCATTATAGCCCAATAATGGCACATATGAATGTTGATCTAATTCTAACTGGACGTGGATGGCAGCGTGCTCCTAGTCTGGGGCGTGCAATAATAATCCATGAGGCAATAATCTTACTGCACTATTCCTTACCTACGTATCAATGTGAAGCTACATCCTATCGTTTGGGGAAGGATATCATCAAAGTACCAACACAGAATCCATTTTGCGGTCCACTAATTTGTTGTCAAGGTAACACACCAGGCTATTTTCCATTTACTCTAACACAACTATGTTGCCAAGGTGACACATAATATGATCAATTCAACGTTCCAAAAGAATGTTGTCAAGGTAACGGAGAACATTATCAACTCGACGTTCCAGAGGTTTGTTGTCAAGGTAACACAGAATATCATTAATTCACTTTTCCAACCGGTTTTTCTCAAGACAACACAAAATGTCATTCATTTGCTATCCCGATGCAACACACAACCCATTCGATGCAGTCTCGATCTACATGTCCATGTACATTTGTTGGAAGTTAACACAGAAAAAAAAATTCCCAAAATTAGTGTGGTCATGGCCTAGTCCTAGTAACTGGTACGTGATGTAAGTCCTCATCAACAACATGACATCTTCTGGACTATGCGACCAACAGAAACCCAAATATAGAAGAAAGCGGCTTAGTAAGTGCTGTTTAATAGAACTAGTCATGGCCTACACAAGCTATTCGCCATAAAACCATTCCTTGAAAACACGGACGAACACGTCTTGTCGATACATGTATGATATGCTGTGTACCGCGACCATGTAACCAGCGGTCACCGACATAAACAGTTTGCCGTGCAGGAAACACGTCGCGTCCCGCCCCTGTCACTTGCTGGCGTTCTATTCATGAAAAACACCACTGTCTTCTTTGTCATTGAAAACCCAGGCTTGTTCGTTCTTCACGCAACATTGTTGAAGGGCAGTTATTATGCACGCAAATTAGTGAAAACCTGGCATTTGTAGTACAGTGGAAGCCCGGTCGTCGGGGACCACCTCTGTAACGCGACCAACCCGCTATGACGACCAAGAATCGCCGGTTCCGAATGGTTTCCTCTCTAATTACCATTACAAGGCCCCGGTAACACGACCACCCCGCTACCCAGACCACGACCACTGGATTGGGCGGTCCAAAAGACCAAATTCACCCCTCTAACCCAACCAAAGGGCCTAATTGCCGTAATCATTCGCGGCAATTAACACCACGGCGCAAAGCTCTCTCTTGATGACAGTGGCTATCATGAGAATCGTTATGAAAACTTTTGTACACAGGTAGTTACTATCAAATGAAAACTAATAAACTGCGTTTTACGAACGTTTTTTGAATCAACTTATCCCTGTTTTTTTATCTTTCAGCCCGGTCAGTGTTAGACATGCTGGGTACCGAGCCCAAATTTTTTTTTCACTTGTTTTTTTTTCTGCTCAAAATGAAGAAACATCATCAGCCCCAAAAAGTTATTGGCTTTGAAAATTTTTCAGAATTTTGAACTTATGAAAAAGTTCAACCATTTTGGCGGGAAAACCTAATCATGCATTTTTTCCCCGGATTTTCAACTTCACTAACGCGACCACCCCGGTAACACGACCATTCAACTTCGGTCCAATGAGTGGTCGTGTTACCGGGGTTCCACTGTATTTGTATATCAGTCTCCACAACGGGGATGTTAGAATATGTATCGAGGACGTACTTACACAACATCGGAAATTTCAAATTCAAATTGGGAAAGGCCCCTGATATTTCACGTCCTATGTGCTGTTACTGTTCAATGTTGAACAGTCAATAACCTACGGTAAAACTCCCCCGTTTCGGGAAGCCGCCTGACAAAAAGACCGACTATTATTTACATGAAGCACTTTTCTTTTTTTTTAAATTTATTCTTGATTTTACATTGAATCAATGCTATATACATGATTATGTGCACATATTTGTGTCTTCGGCACTAAAAAATAATAAAATCACAATCAGTCGCACTATTTGAAAATAGTGTTGAAAGACAGGTGTCCTCTCACGGACATCACCCGCTACACCGCTTTGGCCAGTTGAAAACACAGAGATATGCATGTAAGTCCAAGTCAGGTTATGATCAGCATCCACCAACTTGACAGAAAAGGCCAAGTCTCCATCTATCGACTCCGTACAGGGCACTGCAAACTCCACCAGCACCTGAAGAGACTTGGGCTCCATCCAACTGCTTCCTGCGAATGTGGACTCGGCGACCAAACGCCAAGGCACATTCTGCAGGACTGTCCCTTGATGAAAAGAAGACAGGAATTTTGGCCGGAGCCATTGTCACTGAAGACTAAGCTATGGGGAACAGCCGAAGACCTGCAACAAACAGCCGATTTTGTCGCGGCGCACAACTTGAGGTTATAATGGTTATGAAAATCTGAACGCAGAAGAAGAAGAAGGTTATGATCAAGACAACGCCGTGAGAGGTTTTCGGTGGTGTAATAAAATCTGAAAAAGTTCGGTCATTCCTGAATTTCGTCTGATAAAGTCGATTGTAAAATCGTCATAATGATGTAAAGAAGACAAAAGATAATCCTGCTAAACAACCACTGTCTCAGGAAACCCGTTGGCGTAAAGGTGCATTTTGTCTCCCTGGAGATAGTCCAATGTGGTCGCATGATGTCCCTGAGAGTAAGGCAAATGACGTCATCGTCACGTGGCATAGACTGCCCAATAGATGATGCTGAACACAGCAAAAGTCACTGGGAAAGCTGCGCGGGAAATCTTATCCACCATCCTGGCCTTTTCCCGCCCTTCCGGGTCCCGGACGTATTCCACCTTTTCCACATCGTGAGGTAACTGAAAATCAAACTTTGATTGGATATAAATGCCTAAAGACAATTTTGGTATTGAATTGTTTTGACGTTTGGTCTGGATAGGTTTGCGTATACTGTACAAATCAAAATTAACAACTGAAAAAAGAAACATGAACAGTGCGTTTAGTTCACGATTTCTACCACCGCGACAACTATATATTATGAGTTAAGTTCTTCTTTTTACTTACGCTGGTCGTGCCGAACTGAAAAAGAAGAAAGGTATATATAAACTACACATATTGTCACTGTTAGTATCCTTTTTTGGCATATCAGATATTATGACCGAATCATTTCAAATTGATCATTTCAAATATTGTCGTCTGTCGTAGCCAGCTATCCGCTAGATGTAGCGGTGATTGAAACTATGACCTTGACCTGGACTGGGACGCAGACTTGGCTCCAGCGGTGCTGCAAACCCTTGACCTTGACCCGGACTGAAGTGCTGACTCGGTTCCAGCGGCGCTGTAGATCCGCGACTGTGCTGACCCCCCCCCCCCCCCCGTCGCAGAGGTCACGAGTTTAACAGTTTTAACATGTCCTCTATTGAAGATCAGCCGTACTTGAAGTCCTATTATCCTGCACACACCCTTGGCCGTCCAAAACTAGAGAAAAAGACATGATATTTACAAAATATATCAAAAAGATACGCACCTTTCTTCCTGGAATCAACTGCCCGTTTTCGCCTATCACGTGACCTTTGCTAAGTCTATTCGACTTCTGTCGGATTATCACAGTCTTCCTAACCTCTCTCCGACTGAGGACGTTAACAAATGCATATTCTACCAAGGCGCCGAAGACGAACGCCATGCATGATGTCATCCACACGTCAATGGCTCTGCAATAAACAACAGGAGAGATATTAGTTTTGACCATAGGCACCACCAATTTGGCGAGAACTTGAAGTCCTACATGCCGATCTACCGTCGTTGTGCGTATATCCATCCTTCGCCGCCGATAAACTCCCCCCGATCGTTGGTCAGAAGGGCTGTTACTTTATCCCGGTAATCTCCCTGCATTCCCTTACTTTCCCACGCGTCACTAACATAACACTCACTTGTGGTTGTCGCACGAGACACGCACTGAAAGCCAATATAATGGAAGACCAGGTGTTCAATGAGCAACGGTTCCAGGGATGCTGACCAGACCCAAATGCACTGTGCATGTTGTATAGAAGAATGGTAACCTGATCATGAGGTTGGCATTATCAATGCAGGCCGCCGTCATTCAATTACTTTGTGTCGAGCAAGTTCATTGGCCACCCATTTATGTGTGGGCGTCTGACAGATTTCCCGCCCTATTGTTGTACTGTTCAATGATTACCTGACGTATGACACGTGTGGCAATCCCTGCCTGGCCCCGGCATTCTGGGTAGTGATGGTGAGAACCGTGGAGACCCCTAGCGTCACACGTCCCGGGACGGCATCGGCGTTGATCCAGAAGGAGACCCATGAAAGCATAACGATCAGTGCGCTGGGGACGAACGTCTGGATCATGTAAAACCCAATCTCACGGGTCAAGGCGAAATGGACGAGGAGGCAGGGAAATTCACCTGTGCAACGAGAATTGAATCGAATCAGCTGGCCAGAGTCCTCTATCGGCGATTGTTTACAATATGTGTACATTCTGTGTACATAGATTTTGGTCAACAAAAGTACCCCTATGATGTTTCAATGACTAGCAAAAGTTAAAACGACCAACTGGCGTCCAACCCTTAACCGCTAACGATTGAATCTTTGTAGTGAGAAGCCCATTACAACATAAACAATATTAAGAACTCCAATGTCACGAACTTTTGCACACCTCCTCAATGCTTACCGGTTGTGTATGACTTATGACAAACATCCAGGCTAATATCGGTTAGACGAAACTCGGCCAACTGCATATCTTTGTTGAAAAGGACGGGGTCTGTATCATCCCAGACAAACTCTAACCTGTCGCGGGTGTAGCCGACTGGAAAAATAGAGATTTCACTACCTGAGAGTAGAAATTACTAACTTGACTTAGCCTGCATCTGTTCGATTCCAAGGAAGTGCTGGGTATATCAGCTCTCAAAAATCTCGAAAATCTCGAAACACACCTGCGTTGCACTCTGATCGTTCCCCGTTGGGAACACTTTCTTGTGCAAAATAGGTTTCCTCTTGGGCTCCTTGACGAGTGAGTGCTCTCCGTTTCATGATACCATGCCTATTCATCTCGTGCACCTCATCCCTGCCCTAAACAACAGCAATAATCTCTCTAGTTGTCGCTAAAGACTTATCCCAGCATGTACTTACAGCTTTCGAATTCAATGCCACATATCTGGGTATCAAGTGGGAACTTTTGGAGGGCCATTGCGCAGGCGATGGTCAGAGAAAGCCTGAAAAGAGATATATTCTAAAAATACCTACATGTACTCACACAAAGCATGGCCATGATAAAGCCTTTTGAAGTGAATTACTGACCAACTTTTTCGACATTTTAGGCTTGTTTGCCGTGAAGTGCAATTTTTTCGTGAAACGAGGAAAAACACTTTGCAAGCATGGATTGTCAGGCATACTGGATTGTGATGGTAAGTGATACATTGTAGTATGAATACAGAACCATTTGCAGACCACTGAGAAGTCGTCAATTCGCCCTTCGCCGCTGGCCTGCTCGCTATGGTTTTTTACAAATTTCAGAGCCATGTTTCGTACCTCATGCTATATAAAACATCCCCATTACTGTACATGCGTATCAGCTTATTGGGAACAGTGATATCATGGACGCGGCCTTTTTTCTCCATGAGAAAGATGAGATCGGGTGTCCATAGGTCATTTGCCATACGGGAGTCAAGATTTAACATGGTTTCGTTGCCTAAGGGTTCAAATGTTAGCCTCGGGTCATTCCATCGCTGCCTCATGAAGAAGGAGACGCGGAATTCCTGTTAGAATGAAAAGGAATACAAAAGGATGCAACTGCAAAAAATAAAATATTTGCATTCTCACAAATGTTATAACAATACGTATAACGTATAGAAATTCTAGAGTCTGTCGGATGAGACGAAAAGCCGTGGTCCCTTGTACCCGAGTGTCTCTGCCAGTGCCAGTAAAAGATCCCACTTAAGTGGACAGTGGCCTATGGTGGACTCAATACCTCCGGCAAAAACCCAATAGGGTTACGACACGGGCAATGGTATGATCAATCTAATTAGTGTTAGTTATTTCCATCAAATATCAATTCATTTATTGTTGTCCGAAATGAAGCCCAGGCCCCAGTAGTTCGAAGCGGCATTTCTTCAGTATATTTCAGTTACACTGGCAACGTAAGCAATTAACGCCAGCGTTACTACCGCTAAGGTTGGTTGAGCAAACGAGCCTATGCATGCGGGCGTCTGGTCGAAAATCTTTGAAAATTATTTATAGTCTCCTGAGTTTCGGGACCCAATCGAATCGCCAGTTTAGAAAGAAAAAGGCGTCCTCGAAACATGACCAATATCCTAAGACTATGAACATGTATAGTTATTATTGGCTCACCATCAAACTCGCACAGTGCCGAAATTAAAATTCAATTTCAGACACTGGAATTGGTAAAATTCCGCCATCTTGGATATCGGCATCCTGAGATTCAGGTGTTTTCAACACTGCGTCACCACCACTTCAAACTCCAAAGTCTTATCCAGGCCTAGTAAGTGCCACCTTCTTTCATAAAATGGCTTGTTTTATAAATAAATAACAAAATATGATCTTTGTAAATAAAACCCGAGATGTTCTGGTGTGTTTTTACGTGAATTTATTGCAAACTATCAATGCAGCGTAGTGCAGCCATCGTGTTCTCGGGCGTAGTGGTGATGCGATAGCCTCTTTGCAATTGTAAAGATTCTTTCCACATTTCCACATCCGCGGTACTGCTTTTCAAGATGGTGGCAATTCACCAGTTCTAGAGGAACGAAATCAGCGACTCTAGTGTCAAGATTGGCTCACCATATTCTTAAAACTTATAGAATCCAGCGCCGCTATGTACATGTTACATCGCACTTCAAGTGGCTCATCTGAAAAACAAGTAACGCGATTGGAGAAAATATGCTTGAGGATATTGTTAAGACTGAACAGTACTCCGCACTTCCAAACGAATTTGATTCTGTCGTCGAAGGCTAAGTTCGAAGCACGCCCGAGCCTCCTTAGGGTGTATATTTGTGTTAGCTGAAATACCCTGTTTAGAAACTCAAAAACCTTTATGTTTAAGAATACATGTTCTGTAACATCACTCACCACTTTCGAAGTTCGGCGGGATCCTTTTGTCATACGTGGCCAAGACCTGCTCAATTATTTCAAGTCGCCTGAAAGAAGAAAAAAATGATCGAACGTTGAAACTAAGCCACTGCTAAGTCTGTTGTTCTCGCCAGGATAGAGAAGATATGATCGGGAATGCTTTATATTGATGAATCTTATTCTAATTTTGGTGAACTTAAAACCTCGATCATGTGAGCTGCTCAGTACGACACGTCGCATCACATGTTAAACTGCGGTCATCGATTTAGGTCTCTACGTTTCTTTGCTGCTTTACCTCGCAGTCCAAAAAATCAGGCCTAAATGTAGCCCAATACATGATCTATTGTCTTTAAACAAAGCCCGCTCGCACCTAAGCCCGACATCCCTCTTGTTGCACTGTCTTATCAAAGGATAATCAAGGCCGGCAAATTTTGATCACATCGACCCCCACTAAACAGCTGTCAAGGGGTAGAATGGCCAAAAACCGGCAAGGGAAAATAAACACAATGGGTCAGTTCTGCGTGTATTTATGTTTACTACGACGAGCTTAGTGGTAGTCTAAAAAAAAGAATGCGTTAGAGTACATAATTATTACATTAACGATATGTTCATAAAAGGTCATTCCAGTCCCGCTTCGTCATATTGAGCTAAATTTGCCAGCACTGTTTAGTCGAATAACAGGCAGGCTGACCAGAAATTACACAAAATGTTGCGAAATTATCGTCTATTGCCGATGAAGTGGGTCATTTCCTCAACCCACGCCGTCTGTAACATTATCTGCTATTTTAGAATGGGGAAGCTTTTGGCCGAGTGAGGCGAAAAACTGAAGGCATTTCCAGGAATCGGACCAGGTAGATTGAACGGCCGATGATGACTCAAATAACTACATGTATACCTTGAAAAGTTTGCAAACAACCCTTCTAAACTGCGTGATTTGAGAGTTTTCGAACATAATAAGCCCCAGTCTGACAACTTCAGCCAAGCAAGGGCGCTATAAGTGCGATTTGTTGCCGTTTCGGACTATGTATGCCAAGAGGTATGGTCGAATATGTTGGCGATAGCCCGATTCTCAGGCGTAGCTTGATCGACGGGTACATGTATGACGGAGATAGCCAGAATTCAATATGTAGACCTGCTGCACATAACATTTCCCAAAAGTGCATTTACGTGGGCTGTTTCTTGATTATTCAGCAATTGTCATTGGCCTGGCTGAGCAGAATGGCTGTTGTTATCGCGAACAGCCCATGAAGGGCCTTGTCATTGCTGTGTTGCTGTATCGACGAACAAGGCATAACATATTTTCGTGGGCGGTAAATGTAGATTTAATGGTAGTCTAAAACCCGGGCTTGCAAAATAACTTTCGGGTGGGCCGGTGACTTCTTGGCAAACAGTATTTATTATACGTCTAGGCCAAAGTCGGACATCTTACATTCCTGATATGAGTAATATATATAACTCAAGGGGTCAATGAATCGCTATGACAGGAAGACAATAATTGAAGTTTGACCTACTCAAGATGGAAGTACTCCACGTTTTCGTTGATATTATCAATGAAAGGTACTGAGGACAATCACAACTTTCAATTTTTTAACGGAGGCGTAGGCCTTTAATGTATTTAATGTAGCCTACACTCATTTTATGAATGGGGAACCCTGGAGTAGGATTTGACCCAAATTATACATAACATGAATCATAGCGTTTATGATAGGGAATACCAATATGACTAACAAAATATCGTAAACTTATGTGGGACAATTTAATTAATTGAGTGTATGCAAAAACTGATGACAAATATCTTGATATGCGGCTACCGTCAAATTTGAATATAGACCTGATCGAAATGAGCAGTTTTTCACGGGTGTGTAAAAACTAAGATCTAGGCTTTGGGCTCCGTCCGAAAGGTGTACGCGGGAAGAGTTTGACAATGGTCCATACAACCAGTTTCGGTCATTGTTGTCCTTCTGACGAGTTGTAAAAAAACATTCTGAAGCAGTACCCCCTTTTTCGTGATGATCATCATAGATCCATCCATAAGCCCTGGACACTTTTGACTGTGTACCTTTAAATAGACTGATCGCATTCCAATATTGTTGTGTTCTGAATGGAATTGACTTATAGAAAGCGTTTTGTAATGTGGTTTATGACCTCTGAATTAAAGGGCTAATTACATGTAACCACAGATATAATAATAACCAAAGGGCTAATAATAATATCCAATCATATCCATATTCATATCAATGCATATAAAAGATTCGTCACGAGATCTGATCCTTTGTGAGAGGTATTCGCGGGGGTGGGATATTTTCCCCGTATCAGTCAAGCTAATTGCTGCAGAAATGAACGCAAGCTTTTCCAAAATGAATCAATCTCCATGGGAAACTGTAATCAAAGTCAAGTGAGTTCTTTGTGAAAAGACATTTCATTTCATTTATTTGACACATGTGCCAGGTGACACAAACAACTACTAGGCCCCTATTGCAGGTATACATTAGCTCTAGAATAACTAGTTCCAAAAGCAAAACCTGATCGGCTGAAAAAGGGCCAAAAAACCTAAATGGGTGACTGATGCTGTGATGAGATCAAGTAGTGATATCGGTTACATGTCACAGAATTGTGGTAAACATCAAAGTAACAGTTCAGGAGTTCCGAGATTCAAGATCAAAGGTATAAAACCCATTTTGTTCCACCTACTTGAAATGTAAGGAACATCACATGGTGCCATTCATGGAACTACCACTATAAATGGCCTCTGAAGATGACATCCAGGAACACTTTGGCGACATCGGTGACAAGGTGACTTTCTTTGCCGCTTTTTACATTTCCTTCTTTGCAATGACTTCATCCACTAAAGGTAAGTACTATTAATAATAGTATACAAGGAGAATATGGAGAAGGTCTTCATGCCGCTCTTGAGATCAGGTCGCCGACTGTTACTAGGGCTCCCCCTTTTTGGTCTTGCCTGCGGGTTCCATGTCGGATGTGTTCGGGTGCTGCCCGATTCGACTCCGGCGTCGACGGAGTATCTCAATCTAAAAGTCCTCGCTCTTTTTCCACGGGTCCTTGCTTGTTACTCGGTCAGTTCGTCTGAGGTGAAACATCCTACGGAGGCAGACGTTGATGAACATGATGAAGACTTGGGATTTCAATTGTTTGCCACGTCATTACGGTTTTCAGAACCGATTTTTAAATCCTAAGCTTCGACCGAGCGGTGATCTTACTCTTGGGGATGTGGATGTGCTTGCACTGTAAAACATACTTCTTCAAAAGGACATGTTGCCAGTATAAAAGTTATCGAAAACAAGATATTCAAATTCTTTCAGCTTTTAGAGCGTAGCAAACTGACCGTCATTCTCTTCCCATTCCAGTTCCCGCATTCGGATGTTCCCTCCTCTCCGCATATATTTTCATGGCGGCCATGACATCCGTGATGTCACGGCCGACCTTGAACTTAGTTTCAACGGATGTTCAACTCGAGCGTGCGCTGAGATCAACTGCCGTCAGTTTATTAGTCTTAGAACATCAGGCAGACGATACATTTGAAGCATTTGTAAGTATAACAGACGGTAAACTGCCAAAGTTTCGCGCATTTCCATTTTTACCATTCACAAAATTTTGGGCAGCGTTTTCAGCTGCGATTCACGCTCTGCACTCACATTCCAAAAATGAGACAGTTAAAACTATTGATTTAGTTTACTGCCTCTTGAAATCGAGCGTAAAATCGATAGACTTTTATGTGGCGGTGGGCCTTTGAACTCAATTTTAGTACTGACCTACACGTTTTGTACATTCTAGAAGCTCACCCACACTCAATTCATACCAACTGATGATGCCTCTGTGGACACACACGAGAAATTTGCTAACGTGCTGACCACCGGTGGTAACAGGGATATATTAAAACTTCCAAGCGTGTTCCGAGTGGATCTCCAAACTGGTTTGTCTGTCTTTGAGGATATAAAGGTAAAGGATATACACTGTATTTCTACTTCTTCATAAATGTTATATCATAGACTGCTTTGTCTGAATACACAGAATGTCTTTTGCGATAAGCGAACACATTCTATAAGCCTCGCCAATGTGAACGCTGGGAAGGCACGGTCATACAACCCCTACGGAATAATTTCTACTCACAGATAGCTGCGAATAGAAGTTAAAAATTCAGCTGGGCTATTGCTCTAGCCGCGAACGGCTCATTCGACCGGAGCTTATCCCGGTTACCGTAGCATTAAGCGACTAGGAATATTACTCCCCCTGGATAGGATGCTGGCATATTGCAGGTTAACTTCCCAGGCAAGCCTAGTACCCCTTTACTCCCGGGTGGAGAGAAGCACGTTACTAGGGTTAAGTGTCTTGTCCAAGGACATAAAGATGAAACAATGTTGATCCGGATGCGAATAGAAAGGATGCAATAAATCGGATCTACGAGAACGTAGTATACTCACTTGCTCAGGTTCGGGACATAATCCAGAGCGATTACTATGTTACTTCCGTTCACCGGACCCGACGTGAAATAAGCAAGTATATGTGTACAAGTACAGTGTTAAAAAAGCCCGGTTATGTACACGTACAGTGAACAAATCTACCAGACATCGTAATTTAAATATTTTTCTGTTTCAGGTTCTTTACCAAACGCTGACCACGTTCGCCTCAGAATATCGTGTAGCAGTAGCCAAAATCCGACTCATAGAATGCAGGCATTTACGAATATACTCCGGCTCATGTCCAAATCGGTGCAGAGCAGGCGATGATAGGCACAAACTGCTTTGTAGCTTGGATAATCTTCATAAAAAGTTACGGCAATTCGATGATGGAGTTCTAAGCATGGTAAGCATCGGATCTGAATGATACGTAGGCCCCTTAGCAATCGCCACATCACTACTGTGTGCGACTAAAAATGAAATAAGTCCGGGAACAAAAATGTTCGCCGTCTGCGCAACCTCCCGTTGCAGCCTGGTAAATCCAACCCCTCACTGTGAGATCCCGTGATACACGGGTGGTCGATCGCTCCGTTCGGCAGACAGAGCTTTTCCTACATAATGATATGCGTAAGCGAGGCTCTCCCGGTGCTTTCCTATTCGCAAATAAACCGGAACTCTCAGATGATGCTACCAATTCGCTGTTGACCGACTTGCTTTAGGGCGTGCTGGGCCAAGAACAAGAATAGAACAAGTAAAAAAGCACACCCTATAAACCCATTTTTTAATTTTCTTTAGATGCAAAGGCTTGGGATACAACGACCCACGATGCGGGTACGGAGGACGTTAGCACTTCCGGAGGTAAACCGGTTACAGTACTACTTGGGTGTGGTTTACCAACTCAAGACACAGACAGTTGATTTTCATGAGGCCATGGACATCATGCTGCATTATTAAACCTGATTGTGATATGTCGTGTTCGTCACAATATGGGAGACAAGACCACTAATGAATATTCATAGGTTGGAGGGTCGAGGCCTATCAATTAGACGAGTGCATGTTTTTAACTCTCAAGTACATATTTGGAGAGGTATTGAAAAAATATTTGCTGTGGCAAGTCTACAGATATAAAGAAATTATTTGATGAAAAAATTTATTTCGAATTTTGCTAATTGGGTAATAGGGGGCGTGTTTTGAGTTTTTCTGCCAGTTGGCTGAAAAGAGTGGAAATATCGAAGTCTGTCTAATTTGTCGATTATCAAAAAATTTCCGTGGTCAACTACCAGTTTTTTTTCACCATTTACTTGCCCGACTGTCCGGAATAACATAATCTAAATTTCAGATTCACAACCCCACGCAGTATTTGATGCGTCGCGGTCAAACATTGACAATTTAACTGCTAAAAGGCTTAAAAAATCAATTGTGGTCTTGTCTCATGGTAATCAATCACGTGCAACCGGCGGAGCCGGGCTGGATGTTTACTGAGCTGATTCAAGATTCTTCCGCTTGCGATGGTTGGCGCTTTGATATGAGGACTATGGTCAGATCCGGTTACGAAGTCATGGTAGTGTTGGTGGTTACTTTCATAGATTAATAAACTTGGGTCGTAAAAAAGGAGATCTGGTTTTGTGATCACCTGGGTTTGGGATCAGCTGGGTTTGGGATCAGCTGGGTTTGGGATCAGCTGGGTTTGGGATCAGTTGGGTTTGGGATCACCTAGTTATTGGATCACCTGATTTTGGGATCACCTAGCTTGGGATCTGCTGGGTTTGGGATCACCTAGTTTTGGGAGTGGGTAGCGGAAAATGTCTCGTCAAAACTTTGTATACTATCAACAGCCGTAATGGTTTGGTCTGGACTAGGTTTGGTGAAGATAAAAAGACCCGATTAGTTTCCCTTGTTTTCATGTTTTACACGATTTGGTCTCTGTCTGGTAACACTAATAGGTCACGCAACTGTAGCTGTTATTATAAGGTTTTTAGCCGTTTTCCACTTAAATCGGTACTATCTACACGCTCATAATTTTCTCCGAGACGTACCCAGGGAGGAACGCTTTCACACCATGAAACCATGCAGTTTTCGTTGTACGTTATGCTTGATAATTTCAGGGTTTTGGGGTCTGAAGTTTTGACGGCTTTTAACCCGGGAATCAGCTTTTTCCACGACGGGTTAATTTGAGCCCCAAAACCACTTAAACACACCCATTTAACAATTCTAGAAGACATATATTTTAAATGGTAATTACCAATCAACTGGTATGGTGAAACCACGCATTGATCTCAAACTGAACTATTTGCGTATACAACAATACAGGTGCGTGACCTATGTAAACCTTACTCAGGAGGTTACCGGAAGTAGGTCATGTCTGCGTGCCTCAGTTATGCTTATACATGTTCAGTCCAGACCTGTGCCAAATCATACTTATTCATGTACATGTTCTCAGCTTGTTATGGACCTGTTTTCAACAAATCAGTGTCCTTTTCTCATAGTCTTCAATCATACAAAAAGTGCTACAATACTACAACAACCTTGTGGTTGTTTATCCTTTTATAATATTCGCTTTTTGTTCTTTTTCTTCTTGTGTCTGGCCGATCAAATTAATTAGATCACGGTCAAACGGTCGACGCGATAGCCTAGATTTAAAAGAGAAGCTAAAGGCAAGCTGCCTATTGCCGAATTGGGTATTCACCGTAGGACCGGATTTCGTGGCACCAGGGGATGAGGAAGGCCGACTTCCCAGTAAAGCTGCTATTAAATCCAATCAGATTGAAGAACATAGGTAGGCCTGAATTCACCATATTTCTATTCAACCGAGAGTTTAATCAGTACGGTGTTGTCCCAACACAAGCACAGACAATGCACCAACCCTCGGCGCCGTGAGGAAATGTGAAGCTCATGATGTCAAGGTGTTTCTCATGGACAAGGGCTTATACTGGCATGACTTTTTACAAAGTCTTGACCAGTGTCAAAGACAGTTCACCTTTGGACCCAATAGTCGAAATAGTTGTTAAGGTGACCATACCTAACACAGATGCCAAGTAGGTAAGAAGTAAAAGTAAAAAGTGGCAGTTTCACTTCATGATGGAAAAATGCGATTTGGTGAAATCCGAAAACACCGGACCGGTTTATTGAAAAAATCAAGCCAGTTTTAGCTGACCCATAAAGGAGACTAAAGGCAGCAGCCAAGATAGGCAGGTATAGGCAAGGCTAAGTTACTTGAAATCGCCAATAGGATCTCTCCAATACATGCCATACCAGTCGCTACAAAGATGGAAATTGGGGTGGATTTCGGGTGAGGCTGGAGCTAATATTTCCAGTTGTTTATTGTAGCAACTGGTATGCCATGTTAGTCCAGGATGCCCCCTATCACCTCACACCAACCACGTCCCCCTTGCATCGCGTTTCTCCCCGCCATTGTCATTTTAAAACGAACAAAGAAGGAAAATGAACGTCGCAAATGTGCTTTAGTGATTGACGGAGTGGGTGACACACTGAATGAGTAACTGGGTGACTCCAAACATCGCAACGTGTAGGGGGAAAATGACAACACGGCTGGCAGGATAACTCAAAGCTCCGGGGTTTTTTCCCACTTCTTAAAATGAAATGATACAATTGAATTCTTTTGCACAGCATCAACGCTATTGAACATGTGTACTATAGTGATTGACTGATTGGGTGACTGGGTCAGTAAATGGGTGACTGAGTTACTCCTAACACCATGACGTCTAGCCAAAAAATAACAACACAACTCGGAGGATAAGTTAAGACTCAATTGGTTTTCCCACTTCTTAAAATGAAATAATATATTTGTGCTGCTTTGCACTCCATCATCACTTCAAACTCTACTGCAAAGAAATTGTCTACATTTCTAGGAACTGGTGTAATATCAAGGTGAGGGAAATGACCTAATTCTCGATCACCACTTAATTTCCAGATGATTGACAGAAGAAGGCAGCAGCGTACAAAATCATGTGACGTGTTATTTATAGGGCCAACTTGGGCATAGGGTATGTTGGTTTTTTACCAAAACGGCTTCCAGCAGGACCGGTCGACAACCTGAGGTGTTTTGGTCGAATTTTTGGGGTGAAACTTCGTAGCTCCACCCAATCTTCGTTGTTTCCTCTAGAGATCCGACCTGATCCGTTACAATATCTCGCCACCACGAGGCGCTTTGTCTGACACGTCCCCTAATAAAGATTGGTTTGTTTCCATTTTTTCTGTTTAGTAACACTGTACGTGCGAGGCGTACAGAAAAACTCTCTTCGGTCGTGGCTTCGTTTTGTCGAATCCAATACCGTACGTGAATTTCCATCGTGCCGACCGCTGTCACGAAAACGAGGCGTACAAGTGAACTCCATTGCAATCGAGGTGTGTTTAAAAAGTTTTGCAATACATTTTTGATATCGGAGAAAATGCCAAAAGCTGGTGAACTAGAAAATTAAAGCCTGTCTTCGGCTGTCCACGCCGCAAGTAATAGGGATGAACAGGGGTGGCCGCAGTGAGGAAGGAAAGGAAACCCGCGCCGCAAACCCACAGCGATCTTTGTCGCTGAGATATGTGATGTGCGACACAAGGATTGGAGATCAGCGCGTGAAACTGGTAACGCCGGGTGCGATATTGATCACAGGTCGCACCGATGATGGTTCCTTGTCGCAAGCACCTGCGATGATCGCCGCACACGAGAGATTTCGTCGCATGCGATCAAGAACGCAGGTCGTAGCGACATGAATTGCTTGTTGCGGGGCGCTATAGTCTCGGCTTACACTTTAGAGGATATGAACACTTCTACACGTAACACAATACCAATGATCAGAAACCCGATGAGGAAGTCACTCATTGAAATTGCCATCATGTTATCAAGATCACCCGGCCACCATATTTTAAAGATGATTTTTTAACTTGTCCATATAAGGCATTATTTTTCATGGTCATCTGGCTATCATGTGTTGTTACCATGGTCATTATCCATGTGATATCACGGCATGATTTGGCATGATCATTTGACAGGTCGTACTGTCGCTGACACTTCTCTCCTAGAAATAAAGGTTTTTGAGCTTTTGAAAAATCTTTAAAGCCTTCGAGTTTTTCACGATTTAAAAATATCATTTGGGGTTTTTCGTTTACCAAAAAAACTCTACATGTTTGTTTTGGTCGAAACCTTCAACGGTTTTTCAGACACTCAAAAACCTTTATTTCTAACAGTGTTGTTTAAACTACTAGAAGATCGTAATTTTCAGTAATGGTCCAAAATTAGTTGTCTCCATTCAATTTGACCTCTCTTATCAAAACACCTTTCTATTAAATGCCAGTCCAAAGGGTGTCGTTAATAGAGGCCTCTACTGTAAAAGGTACGAAGGATCACGAGATTTATCCAGCCCATAATAGGAAAATGCGTGAAAAGTGTGGGCAATGCAGTTCAAAGTTTAAAAATCAAAACAGCATTTCGTCATCAGCAAAAAATGCTATCGATGACAATTTTATCAACTGGAATAGGCCTTGCCTTGCAAAATTAGAGGAATATTAGAAGAATTGGGCCTATTACCTTCGTAAGAGTGAGGAACCTGACCTATAACTTCCATCTCATCCTGGATGTTCCTATTTCAGTGCTGTGATGTATTTAAGCAGGCACTGCTGGCTTGGTGAATAATGGTGGAACGGTCAAAGCGCGAAGTTGCATGGTGAAGTACAACAGGAAGTCGTGTGATTACGTACAATGCACAGTAGTGTGCACTACTTGTTTGGGCAGCTTAGCATGATGCGTAAAGTGTCATTGCGCCGAGTAAATAGACCTCCAGTATTAAGGGAGTGCTATGGAAGCGGAATATAGGATGATTCAGTCATTGCAGTTGGGTTTTCTCCGTCGCTATTTTTAGACGATGAGTGATGGAATTTTTATTAAATGTGCCGATATAAGCAAGCTGCGACAAGCCTCCTCAGTAAACCGTGAAACGACCATTGAACTAAGAGCATCACATTGACAAAGTAGTCCTCGTCCATTCCATTATTTATTTATTTATTTATTTATTATTTCTGTACATTCTAACGTTTTTGCAAAGATGTCTTCATCAAGCAATGGTAAGTAACTAAAACCTTATCGACTTCGACACTTTTCTTGCCTCAGAACAACATCATAAGAACTATGTCATCGTTTTATTTTTCATATTCAGTTTTTATGGAAAGTATGTAGGCCTAACAATGATAAGTAACGGACGTCGAAAATTTTGATCAAATGTCATTTCTTTTAGATACAAGAACATTCTGTACACACGAAATATGTTTTTCAAATGATTGTATGCGAGTTACGGAAAAGTCTCTGTATGATTTAGTTGTAGGGCATCGGAGTTGGAAAATTACTACTTCTGGCGCGGAATTATACGTTACAACTTGTGACGTCTAGTTGTACATTTATCGTAAACTTTGTTTAGAACCTGCTAGTATCTTTATCACAATGCCGCGGGGCCGTTGTAGACTAATATAGTAATACCGTTTCAACAATTCATTCTGGTTTTATAATACTTTTAACAGCCATATACATGTTTTAAAAAAAAAGTTTTTTAAATGTCTTTCTGTGTATTGTATTTGTCATATGCGTACTGCCATACTGTCTGAATCCTTTGATAGTTGTGCAATAAATTGAATTGAATTGTTAATGCCGATTTTGCCAGCGAACTCGCGTGCATGACGATGATGTACTATTGTACTATTTTCCTCAGCCACAAGAAACTAAACACGTGGTATTTAACAGCGGGAGTGCACCAACTAATCTTATTTGTGATCACAGGAAATATGTTCTTGACACTAATTTTTATTACATGCGCTCTCAACTGGTTGAATATACAACAAGTTTTCTTTTTTACTATTTCAGTCTGCACAAGTTCCGTCCATTATGCGTTTGTTTTCCTCGCGGCCATGACAGTAGTGACGTCACTGCCAGTCGTCAAGTCACCTGACGATCAAGTTGCACGTGCGCTCGGATCGACAGCGACCAGCTTAAAACTCGTCATGCAGCAGACCGAAGACACATTCGAAGTATTTGTAAGTAGATCACTTAAACTTCCTTGACAGCAATTTAAAACGACCATCTCCCCACCCATGCAAATATTCCTCTCAAGTTGTTTTTGTGGTGGCTTGGAAAATATAGCTTCTACCTGACAGGTTTGTTCCAAAATATGCCGGCTTAAAAGAGTAAAACATGCTCGATATAAGTGCCGGGTAGTAATGAGATTACGTGGTTTTCTTACAATTTCCTTTCATCCCAATTGATCTAATCAGGACTAATTCTCGACCAAAAAAAGTTGTTGTTTTTTAATTTTTCACGCTATCATGCTATTTGTGAATTTCAGAAGAAAACACACACTTTCTTCATTCCTCAACATGACGAGGACATGAACACACACGAGAAATACGCCAACGTTTTGATCGAAGAGGGCATACATGACCAGTACTTGCCAAATCTCTTCCAATTCGACATCCACACTGGCCGCTCGTCACAAGAAAACATTCAGGTAAATACGATATATTCACCATTTTTGGCGGTTTCGATGTTTTTTTTCATCTGTGCCCGGTTGGTGCTCAATCGGCAAAAGATAACCATATATAACAATTTACTGATGGTGATAACGCTTAGTTGAGCTAACGCTGCTGTTAGTTGCTAATGTCGATTTAGAATCTGGCCCTGACTCTTTGATTTGAATCACATTTTTCCACTGTAAGATGCTTTACATTCGAATGCATGACTTTAAAAGAGGGGACAGTGTATGCCATAAGCGCTAGGCACTAACAGCATGGGGATCATGGGTAATATCAGCCTTAGCTGAGTTTCATCCCTCATCACGTGGCGAGTAGAGTAGAGAGTTGTCGTCTGGGTCCCAAGGCTGAGAAATTCACTTTTGATGTGACATCCCTGCTGTACTTTTTTACACTTAGAGCATGTCAGTGGGCGACTTGGACACCTGAGAACTGTTATTAGACATATGAACTCAATTGCGCAACTTCTCAAGACATGTCTTTGTGATAGAGGGTCGGCATCACCGAAACCTATTTTTGGGGGTAAGGGAAACTAAATTGGCTATAGCTCTGCACTGGAATATTCTATGACTACTTGTGCCGGGAAAACCTGAGAAGGGGTTCACTGCTGTTACATGTACTTGTACATCTCCATGGCAGCCAACTCTGAAGTAAATTCTCCCTTCAATTTTTCAGGTGCTTTACCAAACGCTGGACACCTTCGCCACGGAATATCGTGTAGCCGTAGCAAAGATCCGCCTGGTTGAGTGCGACCAGTTGAACATTTCCGAAGATGCCTGTCCGCTTCAATGCAACACCGAGGACCAGAAGCACGGCATGCTGTGCAAATTAGACAACCTTCATCAGAAGACGCGGGAATTTGGCCAAAACGTTGAAAAAATGGTAAGAAACAGTTTTTTGCGGCGATGGGGGAGGATTCTTGATATCACAATTGTCTTGAAGTATTGTAGCGTACAGCGCGTGCGTTGTGTCCTCTGACACCCAAGGTCAAGATCATGCTAATAGCGCAACATCCAAATAGAACAAGTGAAGAACAAGTATGATCGTCTTCCAACCCACACCACCCTTTATCTGAGACCTCCTTAGAGTGGATGAAATCGGGAAGATGTTTTGGGATGAGACCAGATATTTTTGGCTCGTCCATCTTATTCGAATTGACAGCTCTCCTATGGCAAGGTACTTAACCCCATTTTTTATTTTTTTTCAGATGCTAGAGCTTAGTATTACCAAACAGGGAACAAACGTCTCTATTGAACTCAACGTCCCAAAGATTTTTCACTTGGAATACTACCTACGTGTGGTTTACCAACTCAAGACCCAGACAGTTCATTTACACGAGGCCATGGGTGTCGTGCAGCAATTATGAACTTGACTCTAATCACGACCCACCACAGATCTGCTGCCCCTCTGTCGCGGCAAGGGTGGAATTCGACCGGCTTTGTTAACATATCACTACGCTCAGTAGTTTCGCAATGCATTGTGAGGTATAGTGGTGGTGCCCAACAAGAGGATCCGTCCGCCATTTTTGAATCAACATGTCAAAAGCCAGATATTTCTCAAAGGAGGTGGCTTATATCGAACTTCATCGCCCAAATTGACATTGCTTTGCTTTGAATAATCAGTTTTTGTGTGTGTCGAAAGATCCAAGTTTCATCTAATCCGATATTTGATAAATATGTAGTGTGGTGCATTTTAACTGCATAGCTGGTAACATCTGGTGATAAAACGTGGTCTGGTAGTGGGATATCGGCATGAGCAGTGCTGCCATCTATATGATAATTGATGAAGTCTAGACTTTATTAACTCTTAGTATCATCAAAATGTATCAACAGATATGCATACGCCACTCACACCTTTTCACTACCACAGTACACATTTATTCGCATTTAAGTGGTAAATGGTCTGTATTAAATACAACAGGGTAGTTAACTATTTGTGGTCATCGAAGGGGGGGGGCAATAATAATAATCTCACCAAAGACGGGGCAGAACACAACTTTTCGTCCCATATCTGCTTAAAAAGACTTTTTTTGGGTGTCGTCTGGGGGTGGGGGAGGTTTGGATAAGAATGAACGCGATGCCCAGATGAAATCATCCCAAAGAAACCAGGGGTTAATGTTTGCTTCTCCGGCCCAGCACACAAAGCGAAAATGTCTCTCGTTTTCGCACCCCCCCCCCCCCCCGAAACGTACACGTGAACGCCTTTATCCCACTGTTCGACCCCGTTTTTAGGAGGACAAACAATGGGATATTGGCGTTTATGTTGGTGTTTCGAAGATTTACGAAAATTCTCTACTAACCCCTGACTTCCTCAGTATGGGTTGAAATAGGTCGGCGGGACTTCCTTGCTGCCATCTGGAAATTTTATTGTAAATTTTCTTAAGTTGACTAAAAATTCTCTCGACGACATAATAGTTCTTTCGTGTATCTCATACGCCAAAAACAGCTTGTATAATCAGCCATATCAAAGTTCTGTGATAGATGTAAATTATGTAAAACAACCATTTAAGTTGCGTAGAAATGGCCGGTACACCTGGTCGCTTTACGTTACGAAGAAGACTGGTTTAAACCATGTATGTACATTATTGTGCAGTATTAATTTAAGAGTTCTGCCTATAGTGGATCCCTGAAGTAGTCACTAGGTGATATTAACTTAGGTTTGTGCATGTAATAACTTATTACTTGCAGAAATGTGAATATTCGTTAACTCTTGTAAATGACGTAAATTATTTTT
The DNA here is from genome assembly GCF_910592395.1 of Lineus longissimus. Taxonomy (NCBI): domain Eukaryota; kingdom Metazoa; phylum Nemertea; class Pilidiophora; order Heteronemertea; family Lineidae; genus Lineus; species Lineus longissimus. Next base: position 1,733,188 of record NC_088316.1, read on the forward strand.
TCTCACCGTATAATACAATGTCAATAACCATTAATTTAAGCATCTTCATTCCAAGTACGCATTCTTGTATTATTTATTCAAGATATTGTCTTAGTTAGTTACTGGTAGTTTAGTAAAGCTCAGTAAATGTTACGTGTATTCTCACTTTAAAACAATTCGTTCTTCATTTCGTATTATTAACTTAAGCAATTTGCCTTAAAGCCAGGACGATGTTGATGATGATGATGATGATGATGATGATGATGATGATGACGATGACGATCTCGACGATGACGAAGTTGATGACGATGATTATTATGGTCATGTTGCCGATGACGATTATCATCATCATCGTCGTCGGCGACTTCGTGGCCGCAGAAGCCTTTTTCGGTCGAAAAGCTGAAAGATATCATACCGGAGAATTCTCTACCTCAGGAAAGGTTGCACTTTACGTGACAATCTCCCTCCCTTATAACTTAATGCTACTGGGTTTCACCTTACTTATATGCTGCAAAAAGCTTCTGTGTTCGAACAGCTAGCCCGGCCTTGGCCCGCCCCACTACAACATATATTACAGCGTAGCGGATCGAAGCTTATTTGAATGGGCTATCGAACAGCTTACTAAAGTTTGTCGACATCCAACTCATCAAATTTTGATAGCCAGTCATGGTTGACCAACTTGCCGCCAAACCGTTGAGGTCGAGTATTCCATTTGAACTGCTATCAAAGGTGCTCAGAATATTAATTTGTCATAAATCGGAGGTGTCACCATAAGTCTCGTAAATGTTTATCCGTCTACTTCTAAATGCAGAACTACAAGCAGGTGCACATTATATGGCCGTCAGAAATTTCTTTACATTTTCATGCTCCGACACCTCCACGCGTGTTCATGAATATAGAAAACTTGGCTCGCATAATTATTTGGGCCCGATGGTTTATTGGAAACCGTTGGTAGCGGGAAAATGAGATATAATCATTGATGACTCAGAGACGCACTCGAATGTTTACATGTCGCCTTGGTATTAACCACGTGACTAATAAGACCAATCAAGGGAGGAGAAGAATCACCCACGGTGATATCGTCCGACGCCTTCATTTTCATGTACTTTAAGTTGTAAAATATAAAACGTTTCTTCAAAATTAGCATCTAAAAGCTTGTCGTTGGCCAAATTTAGATGATGACAACCTTTGAAAAAACGGTCATCACCAAGGAGTGTCACTTGAAAAGCCGATTCGTATATAAAAAAGATGTATACGGTATGTATATGGACTCTCATTAAACAGCCAGCCAGAGATCGGATAACTGACTACAAAGAAAGGATGGCAATAATATATTCGACAGGTAAGACCAAGATAGTTTTGTCTCCCTTACGGTAACACCAACGGTGTTGTCATATCATCAGTGTGTCGGTGTTATTGCAGTTGTGACTATTGCCATTTACACTAAACGATGCATGGCAGAACTGTTACAACCATAAGCAAAAGTCTTATGCTATTATTTTGCTCTCGGTCTTATCTTGAAGGAACAAACTGTCTCGTCACAGTTGTCACTATATAATAGCTGTGAATAGACACCTTCGAGATTGATCGAGAAAGTCACTGACCAAGCCGTAAGTCCGTCTTGCGCGCATCAACTGCAAGATATTCAGTGTCTAATCGTCCTATAGGGTGGATCCATGCCTTGAAAATCGTCTCCCTGCGTCCGACCCCAGCGGATTCAGTCGTGTCTTTAATTTCAAAGCAACGCGAAGACCTCATAGACGTGCTGGTTTGGCCATGCCCCTTAGCGTCCTCTGTACACCACTAGTGTGTATATTTTCCTATACACTCGGCAAAAAAGGAAAAGAGGATATATATTGTGGATATATATTGTGGATCCCTCGGTCGGCGACCACCCTGGTAACGCGACCACCCCGCTATGACGACCAAGAATCGCTGGTCCCGAATGGTTTCCTCTCTAATAACCATATCAAGGCCCCCGGTAACACGAACACCCCGGTACCCAGACCGGCAGTATCCCTGTTTTTTTCATTATTCAGCTCTGTCAGTGTTAGACATACTGGGTACCGAGAGCAAAGAATCATGTGATTTGCATTGAGTCAGGCAGCGTTTATCATCGAACACATTGGAGCATTCTGAAATGTTGAATGATGAGAACTGAAAAGACGAATGCTGCCATGATTTCTGTTGCGGCAAATTTGTCATGCAACAGAACTACCCTCACATCGGACGAGATTGAGTGTTATGTTATTTGTTCCAGTTGCATTTTCATGCCTGGCGGCCATGACAGTTGTGACGTCGAGGCCGACCTTGACCTTCACTTCAACCAACCATCAACGTGTGCTGGAATCGACATCAATCAGTTTAAAACTTTTGAAGTTGCAGTCAGAAGTTACTTTTGAAGCATTTGTAAGTAGTTTACATAAGCTTTACTCGACGACCAATTGATAATATCGATAAATCACCGTGTGAAGCAACCTTTACGGACAAACCATCACACTACAGGCATACGTATCAGTTTTTACTATACTTCGCTTTGCACGATGTTGAGCAATGGCCTGTGATGGTGTTTATTCCCTTATAGGTTGTCGAATCCCAAAAGCATGTGTTGCGCTGTCATCTATCTCAAATTGCCCTGAACAAATCTTTCATTAGATACTTCTTTGTTCCCCAAAACGCTGTGAACATGTGTTTTTGGGTTTGCGTAGGCACCAACCACAAGCCAATGCATTACACAGCGCAGTGAATTACAGGGCTTTCGCCGGCCTCCCCATGGTCTTACCTGAGGCTTTTTTCGCTGGCCATTTTAGTATCTTGCAGGCAGAGATCTCATCCAGCGTTAGCTGTCCATGACGCCTCGGGTTAGTATTACAGCTTTATCTTTACCATTTCAGGAACGAACCCACACCGAATTCATACCCAGTGACGACGATTCGGTCAACACACACGAAAAGTATGCAGATCTGCTGACCACGAGTTACCACGACTTACTAAAACTGCCAACTCTGTTTCAAGTTGATCTCCACACTGGTTTGACTGTTCGGGAAGATATTCAGGTAAAAATTTCATTGCCTCTATCAACAATCTACCCTTTATTCCTTATTAGAGAGCTATGGAGAGACAAGCTCAGATTCCATCCTCAAACTTACTGATCTGTCAAACCGGAAGTCATTATGTTGGACTTCCGCCTCAAAAGCGGCCATCTTGGCGCACATATTTAAATCTAGGCCAGACTATTTACTCTTTCGAGACACGTTCTCATGCACATTCTTCCCACTTGAAGGAAGAGTTTTGTTTATACAAGGCTGGTGCATTGACGGCAACGCCGGCGCTTTCACATATGGTTGCGGCGGGACGTGTCGTCACAATAGTCGCACAAGCCTGAAAGCATGGAGAAATTGCTCCATTATGTAACATAGGTGACAATAAACAATATATTTCCAAGCCAACACCTTTCACCAGTTTAGCAAGTGACAGTACTTTCATATTTTAGGTCCTTTACCAAACCCTCTCCGTGTTCACGTCAGAATATCGTGTCGCAGTAGCAAAGATCCGACTGATAGAATGTAAACAGTTAAGAAAGCCCTGTCCGCCTCGATGCCATCCCCGGGAGAAGATGCTTTGCAATTTGGACAGTCTCCGCCAGAAGCTGCAAGAATTCGACCAAGTAGTAATTTTGATGGTAAGAAATCTATTCATCTCCTTTTCTATAGTAAGTTCCAGCGGCTTCCACTAGGGCAGGCGAGTGTCGGTACTCTAGCTATTTGTAAGTTGTAAATCTAGTTTTAGATCTATTGTGCTTACTTGCTAAATCAGACTGAGTTGCTATGATCGCACGTTGGTTGCTATGGCCACACGTGAGTTGCTATGAAAGCACGCGGGTTGCTATGGTCAAATGGCTGCCGATACCGGAGTTATCTCGCGGGTCACCTAAGCCAGAGCACCAGAGACTATATATAAACACTTCGGCCATCTTGAACATTATGGAACAAGATGAAACCCTTTCTCAACGACCGGTGTTGGATTAGTCCAGTGCCTACACGGTGCCGAATGGTCAAGAATTGCCATGAGGCTGTTCCAGTTCTAATCCGCTAATTACAGATGAAGAAGGTCGTCCGTTTCGTTCTGCTTCGCAAAGTACAGTTAGCCTCTCAAAAAAAATAGTCGCTTTTTTGTGGTGTGACAAGGGAATCTTTATTTTCTTTATTTTCTCTAGATGCAAGAACTCAGAATACCCCGACCAACTACCCACGTGGTAAGGACGTTGGACCTTCCGATGATGGCCAAGTTAGAGTTCTATTTGGGTGTGGTTTACCAACTCAAGGAACAGACGGCTCATTTGCATACTGCCATGGACATCATAAAGCGATTGTAGGCCACAACGGATTCCGAAAATGACAGAATTCTACCCACCGCGCAAATTAGTTCTTTCCTCCACCGATTTGCGTAGAGTGCATGTTTGTTTACAAACTAGCAAATAAGCTAACGAAACAAATCGTTGTTTAATTGTTTCGTTAGCAAATTAGCTAACGATATTGTTGGGCATTTAAGGTTTGGCAGGGAGGACCGAGGATGAAGCACTTTTCCTGGCCTATCCTGCAGTAGAATGCCTGCATGAGAGATTTCGGCTGACGCTATTAATAGATAAGCGCCAATGACGTTAGCAATGGAGGATTTGTAAGCTAAAGTTCGAGTCGATTCTCTTGGAGTCAAGTATACATACTTAGTTTATTTGAAAGGCTCTGGCTTATCGTATTTACATAGCTCACTGTGATTTAAAGGGACAACTTAGGTGTGGGATTTAGGTGACCAGGAGGATAATATGCCTATTCGCGTCTATGTTGAGACTGACCTTATACATGTGAAAAGAGAGCATTGCCTTTATTTTGTCATATCGCTGGTACATGTTGTATATTTTAGTAAGTTATTTATTTCTACTTGTGTATATTTCAGTAAATTATTTATTTTCATACAATTCACGTATTATAATTTTTGTACATTATTCTTCCCTCAAAGTTTGGGGAACGCTGAAAACACATCGAAAATTTTTTCTATCCGCCCCCCTGTTGAAATGACATTAGATTAAAGAAAGGAGATTAGTATATTGTGGGGAAACACTCATAAATGGAGAACAGTCAAATTCGTTACACCAAACAAAAGAACATGCAATCTTGCAAAGATGACCTACCTGTGTGCATGCCGTCCTCTGTGATGTGTGTTGTTCGAAATATCGCCGTTTATGACCTTCCATTGGACACAGGCAAGGGTTGTCAGGACAACATACAAAGTCCATGAATCCACTTCCATTTCTATCATCCAGATAGACCTGATACCCGTTCGGCCTGTGCACAAATTCCCCTCATGATAAAACTGCAATAAAGGGAATGTACATATACATGTAGTATCTATGATAAACACGTAAGTAGGCATCATTCAAGGCTCCTTGGTTTATTAGTGTAATAGCAGGGCTTGCTAGTAATACGAGCAGTGTCATACACTGCTGGTAATACATGATGATATTGGATTAACGCCAATGAAATGGAGGCCATATGGTGTTTAAATCATGCTGAGACTCGAGCGTTTATTCTCCTGGTGTTTGAAATATCGAGAGGCGGAGTATATAGAAAACTACATACTGGTACCCAGGATGTGTTTGAATGTACATGTATGTGAGCGTAAGGCATCCTGAACCTCGTGATCTTACACTCCCTTTAAACATAGCCCCGGTGCATCTAAGATAAGATGTGATACAAAGACCTTGGTGGTCAAGATGGTGTAAAGGCTGCGTTCAGCATCTATACGACATCAACAACTACATTGGCAGTGTCTTATTGGTTCTGACATGTCTAGATATCAATTAAAACAATATATCATTAAGGGCAAACACGAGAGACGCTAAGATGCTGAAAATTTTGGAACGTAATGATAGATACATAATCTGATTGATGCTAAAGCGAAATATCGATATCAGTGCTAATTAACCATTTATTCTTCTAAATATCACGAAATTTCAACTTGATCATGTTCTCAAAATATCAACATTTTTTGAAAATTTTCTTGATGACATGGAAGACAATGTCAGTCTGAGTACTGAACCAAGATTCGGGGAGAAAACATCAAAGTCTAGTTGATTGAGAGGGAATATCGTGATATTTTGAAGAATTACTGCCAAACCAGTCATTTCAGTCATTTAAACCTACCTTTCTTCCTATATCTGTTTATCCACCGAAAGGTTTTATCCTGAGCACAAGAGTGTTACCTTAATGCATAGTATTCTAGCATAAGTATGCTGGGGAAAAAAGCCGGGTGTACTTTTCTTTAAGAAAATACTCATGCAAGTGGCCAGAATTCTAAAAGATCAACTTCCGGCTAATAAATCCACTTCCGATCAGAGTCAGGTAAATTACCGTTCTTACTTGCTTAGGGTAGCCGGCCTACACTTATCGCCACGCCATGTGGTTCTCTTGTTTAAATATGACAAAAGTTCGAACTACTAATTGATTCGGTATATTAATTTTAAAGTAGGGTGACCAACAGCCTTATAATTCCAACATGCGATTGGTCATTGTCGTCGTTGCCCACTTCATTGGACTGGTGGCGCCGATGGACTTGTTTGAGGGAGTACGGCCAGTGAGCTATCCAGAGCCTCCACCTCTCTGTTGTCTACACACAACACACAACTTCAGTCATAATTCCAAGAGCTTTCAAATATCAACTTTTTACCGCAAATGTCATGGTCGTTTTCCATCGAAAGTTCGTCTGGGTGATAATGTTTATCTTTCATGCTTTTCTTTAACCGGTCATTGACCTATTCGATTGGTAGTTATAGAAAAACAAATATTATTGATTTCGTTTGTCACCAGTCACCATTTTGAGTGAAAAGTCATTGAGAAGTAGGTCAGGGGCCTGAAAACTCCTTAAAAATTGAAAAGTGTCTGCGATGATAATATATTGATCGATTCTGGTATTTTGACAGACACTTAGCGGAAGTAGGTAATAGGTGCATAAAGTCAAAGACCTCCATATTGATTTTAGAATTCGGTTCCGGGATCGTGTACGATGAGAAAACGGACAATAAGAAATCAAGTTCAGCCATGAAGGCATGTTGACACGCAAGTTTTGGGTCCACTTCACCGACCCGGACTCCGTTACACAACGAGAGGTTGCAGACGGAATACCTCTGATGGATCATTCTTAGATTATAGACGAGCCAGAAAAATTTCAAAAGCACTCACCTTTAACTTGACAGCTGGCCAGAGTGATCACATTTTTATACACGTTCAAGACGTTTAGTACTTGCTTCAGATTTGATATCATTCAAGTACATATGTTATTTACTTTATAAACTGGTATATTTAATTACTCTGTTGTCGACTTATGTTACACTAACGATATTTCGTACATGTGTTGATGGGCAGACTTCGCCGGGCAACTCTTAGCTGAGATATCGAGCTTTCCGGCCGTTGAAAAATCATCTCGTGGGATCTGGATACTCTGATCAGCCACTCGTGCAGATTTCTTGGTATCATAGCTTGCTACAAAGAATACTGACTTTCAAGCATGATGTCGATTAGGCAATAGAAATGTATGGATTGGTTTGTTTACCTAACATTTTACCTTTGCGCCCAGATGCTTATCGTGGCGATCTCGCCGTTGCTTTCCACCTCTGCCAATTTACCTGAATCAAACGAAACACGTTCACTGCAGGATCGAGATGCAAACAAATCAACCATTGGCACGGAATGTTCGCCCACGAGATCGATATTCTATAAAAACTAAAAAGTATTAACCTTTCCGTTGCTGGAAATTCTTGAAAATTGCTCACTTTATCGCCAGGTCCAGGATGGGCGTTGTTGAATGGCGATTTCACTTCGTCGCTGCAAGTTTGGGGCATGTTGTATACCGGTCTGATTTTGAGAAGGATAGACCAGCTTCCTTTTCTAGCTGTCACACATCCACTGGCTGTCCGGTTCGTGCTCAGGCTAATTTCAAAAGCACAATTTGGTCACGTTGAGGGTACTTTTCAGGGGTGGTGCGCTGGAAATGGGCGAAAATAGACATTTTGAAGGTTGCCAAGAGACTTGTCATGAGCCGAGGTTGTAAATACAGTGCAGAAGACTGGGGAGGAAAAACTATGATGTTTTTTATTAATTCTACAGCTGAACAATAATTTTAACGAGTATTATGCGTTCGCCGGCCATGTACCAATGCCTCAGCCCTAAGAGTGGAAGTACGAAGTGCCATTAGGTAAACTGGTGTCAGGTGGTTTGAAGAGGACACCGACAATTTGGAAAGGGGTGCTTAATTGGCCCATCCGAAACCTTTTGTTTCAATCTTGCATGCATATCCGCGTGGAATCCTGCGATTCTCTCATATCAAAACGGTGTGAGACCGGCAACTTCAAAATTTCATTTGGAGGTGTCATCCTAGCATCAAGTTTTTGGCTAAGCCTGTTGTCGTGCATTCGGCCGTGTGACACTAAGCACAAAAAACTTTCAAAAAGGTGAAGTTTAACCAATTAAAAATTGGCATCTCAATTGGATTACTTATAGCAGTCGTCCCCGAAAGGGGTTGAACGTTTTCGGATACAATGTAAGGGGATTATTCTTTTGACGAAAGGTAACTTATTGGTTCCGACAGCTTTGAAAATGGGAGTGGCGTCTATTGATCAAAATCTTCTTCAGTTGAGTCTTTCTCGAAGGCATATTGACTGCAAGCCTTTCATGCTGGCAAGTTTCCACTGACTACACCTGTGATGACAATTTGGCGCTTGTGATACGACAAAACAACAGGACAACAACCCAAATTCTGATAGATACTGACCAGAACATATACTGTCAAAGATACGAAATATAAAGCTTTCGGGGCCTTGCCTTCTTTGCTTTAAAATGTTAACAGCACGGATCTTGTGATACATGTAGGATAAAATGAAATTTCGGTCAAGTTTTATCACACAGCGACAGGGGAAATAAGGTGCACAGCGATCTTGAACTTCATCTGTACACCTGGCATGCATCGAGTGTACATTGCACGGCAGTTAGGCCAGTCGTTTACCCAAAATAATCAATCAGCAACACGTACGAATCGAATTGTGATTGATTTTATTTTAATGATTCGTGCCATCTTCCGATGTACGTATGTGGTGCATACATCTGCTACGGTACAAATCGTCGAGACACCATTTCAATGAATGTACTTTAAAAGAGGTCACTGAGCAGGCCATGCCTTATGACCTCTTTGAAAGTATTTTAAAGTATGTCCGAATGGCTTTAAAGACTGATTCGGTGAGACTCCGGTGTTAGTATCCAATCAAAAGTGCTACATTCTGCATCGTCAGTAGTGTCGATCACAGCTCAATCTCCAAGGCTCGCCATTGGTAACGATAGCTTAGTGATGCCAATAATTTGATTCTTGGCGATACTAGCACCGTTTACTGCTTCTGCAGAGCAAATGCTAGCTATCGTCTCATTAAGAGAATGATCACAGACACGTCATTGGCTCCTGGTGACTTCCGGTGAGCTCTCGGGAAGATGTGGGCAAGCATCTGCCTCGTTCCCGTCATCGCAACTCCTAATCTCATAATATGGGAATAGCTATTGAACAGATCGACCACCCGAATATCACGAGATCCTGCCGTGAACAGCGTGGCTTACGAGGCTGGGCATGCATCGTGCACACTACGAAACGGCTCAAGAGACAGGCCTTGCTAAGGAGGATATACAAGGGCGATATCAAGTCCTTTTTTAACTTCCTCCAGTTCATTTTACTTTCGCCAATATGAAATGTCATTTTTATCATTTAAAATGTGAAATAAACTTATTTGATCTTGGTAATGTGATGTTTATCATGCAATCTGACAATAAATTAGAGTCACTTTTGACAAGAAAACCATATTCAATTGACATCCTGTTAGACTAATTATTTCAGTTGGACATCAACGGGCGTGTTGAGTTATATTTCTTATCAACAGATCTTGCCTGCGTAGCTGAGACGACCAATTACCGTTACATATCTCTCCCTATATTTCAGGTGCATATCGGTGCATATCAGTGTTGAAATATGCGCGTGAAAGGACTTTTCTTCCTTACTGTCCTGATATGTAAGTATAGCTCCAATTCCGAACGCCACACTCTCCGAGATCTTTTGATCCTCTTTTTATAGCCATTCATGACCAGACTCCCATCGAGCGTATTTGATGCATTTTTGATAAAGGTACTTGCTGAAGTTTTCGACCAACACTTATGTCAGATCATACTGGCATAATCTGATTTGAACCATGGAGCTTGTTTCGTTTCAAATGTGTGCATACGTTTTTACTTGGTCGAGTTATAAAAATATCATGGTCATCCCTGCATCTTGGATCTTGGTTGTTCAAATCAAGTTGTGTCCCTAACGCTGGCGTTAACTTAACATGGTGTTAAGTCTAAGGGTTTAACTGAAGGAGATAACGCTATGTTAAGTTAACACTAGCGTTAGTGATAAGACTTGTTTTGAACCACCGGGTCCTGGTGAGAACAGTTGACGGTTCCTATTCTTTCAGGTGTGCTGTCCTATCACACGGCCCGTCCAGACGATGGGGATGACGACAGACCAGGAGACGATGGGGAAGATACTGAAGATGAGGAAAGGCGGGATGGGAAGAAAGGGGAAGATGACGACGACGATGAGGATGATGATGACGACAAGAGAGAAGCCAAAGTTGAAGAAAAACTGAGAAAGATGAAAAGCAGAAAAAAAAGTGCTATGAGAGATGAACAGACGAAACGATATAAGAAGCAGAGCTTGAAAGAAGTTCAGGATTTAAAAGAGTTGTCGGCACTGATTTCAAAGAAGCAGACTCTTTTGAAAACTTTGAAGAAATCCAAGTCTCGCGGTGCCGCCGAGAGCGCGTTGGAGAGGGAGACACAGCAGACGATAAACGCGGCGCGGAACAAGGTCGATCAGAAATTGCTGAAGAGGTTGTTGGAGGGGAAGGGTATGAAGGGGCCAAAATATGGCCACGGTGGAAATCTGAAGTTGGGTAGCAAGATGATGGCACACTTCTTGGGGAAAGATGGCGCGAAAGGCGAATTGGGAATGAAGACGGTGCGTCACTTCCTGGGAAAGGAAGCGGCTGTGACGAAGACAAAGAAGGCAGAAAAACCTGCCAGTAAGAAACCTGAAGAAAAAGCCAAAGCAAAGGCAAAGAAGTCTGTAGCAAAAGAAAAGAAGTCTAAAGCAGATGAAACGAAGTCTAAACCTAAGTCCGCGGAATCGGAGGCTGTTTTGTTGGAGAATTTGAGACGATTTCTCGCAGAGAAAGAGGCGAAGACAAAGCAAAAAAAGCAGGCTGTGGGCGGAAAGCATAAACTGGGGACCAAGACTGTGGCGCATTTCCTTGGGGTAAAGAAAGAGAAACCGGTTCCGGAGAAGTTGGGAACTAAAACTGTGCGGCACTTCCTCGGTAAAACAGAGGAAGAGCCTCAAAAGAAGACGACTGAGAAACCTAAAAGTAAGGCCGAGGGAGCAAAAGCTAAGGCAAAGAAAACAGAAGCTAAGGCCAAGATAATGAAACCTAAGGCAGCGAAAACTAAAGCTTATGCCAAGATATCAAAAGATGATGTGAACGAAAATGGAAAAAGTTCAAAGAAATCGGAAACTGTGGCAAACGCGGAACCGAAATCAAAGAAGCATTTGCACTTGCTGCAGAAGGTCTCTTTCGACCTCGAGGTGGATAAGAATGGTCACCCTCTCGCCAAGAAGCCGGGGGCCCCAGTCCAGGCCTCGGAACCAAAGCAGTTTGAACATGTCGAGAAAAAGGTCATTGAGGTTGTGGATTAGGATTGTTAGGACCATCCTCATCGTTTGACTGTAACTCCACATAGTGCCTCGTGCGAGGCTCTCTTTCATGGTTACCTTGGCGGGGCGGGGGCAGACCAACTTTGCAGATGGTGGAGGGTTTACATAAGCGTTGCTCTTCGCCGCCAATGCAGCGCGGTTTGAGCCTTTTCCAACCAATCTTCGTCACTTTACTTGTTGGTTTCTTTGTGAAATTAGAGAAGCTTTTGTCAGAGACCACGGATCACTTCGTCATCTAAATCGCTACTGGAGGTCACCGAAAAACCTACATGTAGGCCTATAGCAATACCTCGTCCCGCGCATGTTTTCACAAAGACGGTGAAATAATAAATCTGTTGATGGTTCGTCATTACACGGTCTTCTTTTTCATTCTTTGATGGTTGACCATAGGCACCATCGTTTTGGCTTGAACGTTAAATCCAAAGCAATTCCGCGACGTTACTATTCATAGCTCACAAGGTCATTTGAATAAGATATTGATGACGTTTTAGTCACGTGACAGTCGGACATCGACACTTATTTCTGCGCATTTGTGCTTATTTCAAAGTCAATTATCTTTGACCCTGCATTGTTTTTAGCATGAATGATACCATAGAGTCAGAGAGAGAAATATTCAGAACAATTATGTAGTATTTCCAACAGTCGGACATGTGCCAGATTGAATCTAACTGCCCGAGTTAGAAAGCCTGAATCCATTACGAAACCGCATGTTTGTTCGACATTGCCTGTAATTCAGCGATGGGAAATAGAGGGCAGCAGCTGCAGTGACCTCATTATCGCGGAATGCTATTAAAACTCTTTCAAAACGAAGCGAATGTGGGAGTCTCTTCTTTGTTTTCTAGAGAACAACCTCCCATGTGCATTCACTTCTCATTTTGAAGTTCTAATTGCTTTAGAATTTTAGGTCCTATCCCATATGGTGGAGCCTGTGAACCCTTAACAATTCAAAAGGAAACGCCATACTTGAAGGACTTAGAGAAATGGACAGAAGTCCGACCTATACCAACGGTTACCTACCCTTCATCAGGAGCTTCGCTGGGCTAGATATTCCCTTGAATGAATCAGTGCTGCTTTGTTTGGGGAAACAATTCTCTAGCACATTTACCCTGTCCATGCCATCAATGTTGCCCTGCCATACATTAAGCAGATGGTCACTTGGCATCAATGAATGCGGGTCAGTTAGGTAAGGGCATAGTCAGTAAGACACTTCGTTTGACGTTCATACGTAATGATGTACTGAGCAGCTCGCGCACCTGGTTGACCCGGTGTAACCTCTGCGATTGTTCCCCAGATTTCAGTATTGCCATACGATAGGCACCTCGAGAGACCTTGCTTTTTCGCTAGGAAGAAACACGGGAAAACGTGTCGATCTATCACTGAGCGTTCGCAATCAATGAGGGGAACCACTCAAAACGGCAACACTCAAAAACGTTTCACCGCCGGTATGGGGGGGAGGCGTGAACATGTTAGAAGGCTGGTATAAAAACATGGAGTTGATACCGAACTTTCGATATACTGGTTGTCTCGCCAAACAGCTCGAGGATTGGGCTACAATGTAGGCCAAATTAGAGTCGACAGCCGAGGCTTTGAGCGGATTTACAGCTCCACCAGACTGGTGTTAGCGTTGAGAAGAAAACCAACAGCGACAATAAGGTACGACTTGGATTGCTTTTTACTACTTTCATATTTTGGCCCAATCATTGCGGTTATGGTTGCCTTTTGATACCATAACCGCTGCCATGAAAACGAGGCCTGGTGCTTCACACTCCTAAAATATTGACCCCCACTGTTATTTTCTCCTGCAGGTTGTGTGAAACCCGACTTTTCCAGCTGGTTAGCGGTAACCTGACTCTTCCAGCTGGTTAGCAATTATCTGCCGAATGACTCTTTTTCAGCAGGTGATATTCAAACAACAAAATGAATCTAAAAGCATTTGAAATGAAACTAAAACTAAGACTCCCATGTTTGTCATGTTTTATTTCATGTGACTGATTTATCGATATGTATACATGTACAATAATTAAAATCATCCAGAACTAATTATATCATATCTCAAAACTAGCACATTTGCCAAAACAATAATCAAAGGCGTTTTCAGGCAAAGATTTCTCAGCAAAGTCATCGCTAAAAGGGTTGACAGAATGATAAGTATAATATTTCAGTGACAATCAAATACTAATTGCCGCCCAGGAAAAGGCATTTTTGCAATATTGCACCTCGATTTTAATATATTGATAAGAGTGATAGTGGAATGTATAGCTTAAAGGGAGAATAACAATAGAAGCCAGGTGGGCAAAACAATATATGTGTAACAGCTTCAATTTGAACAGTTTGAAGAGTTTATTCCCCCTTTAAGTCTGCTATGACCAATGGTTTAGCTCAGGTTATTTTGGGCCTTCACGGTCCCTGAGCCTTATGTCATTTCATTGTATGTGCTTTATCAGCTATTATTGTTTGTATAGTTTTCCTGGTCTACTGAGTTTCCCTCCAAATTCAGTTAGCCTTGGGATCCCGAACTGTGTACATGCATGTTGTAGACCTGGTCAGATGAGTTTAATATAAACATTTCTATATATTTGATTTCTTCCTTTTTCATCAACAATGTCACAAGGATTGGAACAGTGAATCTGTGGACATGAAGACTGATATAATACAGTATTACATTTGGGGGCTCAGCCGTTTGAACTTTATTTGGGTATAGGTATTCCTTGGACATTCTTTTGTGATTTAAAAATTCAAGATGGCTGACGGGTGTTTCCGAAACCTTCAGGAGGAAGTCGTGTGTGCTGTCATGGAGTCGTCGACGTGAAGTAATTTCTATCGTCTGCTGCCAGCAGTTGTGTTTTTCGTAGTGGGAGTGATTCGCCCAGTGATCGTCTGGTTTTTTTCACATCTTCGTGATGTTTTGACTTTGGCAGACCGCCATTGTCGTTTTGACGTCGATACATTGTGCACTTGCGACACTGTTCTTTCTTTTGACCGGTCCATCTTTAGTGTTCGCCGCGTTCCCGCATAAATTTCGCGTTGTCTCGCGCATCACGCTGTGACTTTTGACTTCGTGTATGGCTTGACTGTGTATTCCGCGTATTGCGCTGTACACCGTGTACATGACTGACTCGTGCAAGACTTCCGCTGTGGACATCCGACTTTGACCATTGACACTGACATTATGAACTGACTTTTTCTGTGTTCGTAACATGGACAGTTTTGGTTCTCTTTGCTAACTCATTCATCATTTCATTTTCATTCTTCATGTATTCTCATTTCATTTGAACTTTTAAGTTTATATTATCTTTGATTTGTCATTTCTTTCTGTTTGTAACAGAATGCTTGTGTGTTGTTGTATTCAGTTTGCATGTCATTGTAACCAATTTATGTAAAATTCTGTTTGTGAATTTTTGACACATTTTCAGCCATGCAGTGTAGTTGGGTTTTTGAAAATTTAAAGGGAAAGTGTACCTGTGTTTTTGGTGTCTAGTGACACTTGGGGACTTTGTGTCTTTACTTGGTTTTGCTGTGGGTGCCTTCCTTTCTGGTGACATTATGCTGCATGCTTGAAACTTAGTGCATGTGATTTTGAGTTATTTTGGAAATAATTTATTTGACAATTATTTTCCTATGGTGTCTTTGTGCATCGCATGTACTTAGTAGTGTATTATTTTGCATGAAGATTCTTTTGGTTTCCAATGATGTGTTTAGGTCATACGCAGACAGGGTAATTTTTGTTGACATTTAGACGGTTTGAATTTTTGTTGACTTTTTTGACCTGGCCGTTGCGTAACTTGCCGTCATTAATCGAATAGGTTTCGATAATGTTCGCTTGAATTATGATAATAACTTTGGTGGTACTACTTTGAATTTCTTGGGTCATTTTGGATTTTCTTGTGGTTTTGATTTAGTTGTCAGGTACAGGGTGACTCGGTTTGAGTTTACTTTGTTTTGGTCAGGTGATCCTATGTATTTCTTTGTTGGTACTTGGTGAACCTTACAGTGTGTGGAATCACTTTGATGTTTCTTGGTGGACTTTACAGTTCATTTTTGTATCAGCATACAGTGTGTTCCATATTGTAGTACAACTTTATCATTTATACAGGGTGTCCTTTGTGACTTTGGATTGATTTGATTTATCATCATTGGTATTATTTGTGAGTCTTTAGTACTTGCACTTATATTATTGATCATTAATTGTGAACATTTTACTTTGGCAGGGTGATGGTTTGGTACTTGGTCTCCAAGATTTCTACACCGTGTTGACGTGGACTTCTGCCTGGTTCATTGATCTGCAACTGCAACTTCCACTACCACTGTTACAGCTGTCTGGTGGATGCCGATCATCTTTCAACTGTGAGATCTCATTGTGTTTGATTATTTTACAGGTCATCTTTGTTCATCTCTTTACCCAGAGTGTTGTATGCTCTCCAGGTTTTGGAGTTAGTATTTTCTTGGGTGAAGACATTACAGATATTTATCATACTTCTTTGCTATTCTTTCATCTTGTACTTTGTAATATTTTCTTGCAGTTGGTTTTGGTGAAACAATACTTACTCTATATTATATTATTTCGTACGTTGACATTGTCTATTAGTAGGTTTAGGTAAAACTATACTTGCTCTTAGCATTTGGATTATACCATACTAGTGATATTTGCATATGATAGGTTGAGGGTGTCCTCATACTTATACATATTTGTTGATAGTCGTCTGATATTTTCATTCACTCCTTGTCTTCGCTGTTATGCGCCTGATTTTCCAAATGGCAACTGGTGATAATTTCAAAGCGGAAGACATGGATTTGACTGCTACTACTGGTTCTGGTATAGGGTCCAATAGGACAGAAGTTTTGAATATTTGTTTGGAGATGATAAAAGATCTCGACTTCAGTCAAAGGGAGGCCCTCATTAAGGCCTTGGGTGAGTCGCAGCCCAAACCGAAGTCTGAACCTGTAAGTGCACACCAACCTGTAACTTCAGTTCCTGCAACATCGTCTACCGTCTCAAACCCAGTTAAGACAAATGCAATGGGTCGTGGACATATTTTCAATTTTACTTCTCGTCCTAATGATGGACGGGGTAGAACGATGGGAGATTTGCTGCGGCATAGTACGCCGCAGGGTGCTACTGCTACACCTCAGTCGCCCCCACCCCCTGTCCGTTCCCCTGGTGGGTATGCTGGGGTCAGTCCACCTCATATGCCACCATCTACCCCTCATCCTCATGCATCTTCCCTTTCAGCTGATCATGATAGTGATAGTATTAGATCAAAGTTACCACCTATAGGGTCTGAGAGAAAGAAACTTTCTTTTCAGTTGAATCAAACTGACAGTTCAAGGCAGCCTCGTTATGTAGTCAGTACTCCACGGTTAGGTTCTTTCTCTGGCGACAAAAAGTCAGAGGTGTCATATCGCCAGTGGAGGGCTGAGGTAAAGGGATTACTTGCTGACCTTGGACTACCTATGCAGACCATTGTAGGTGCTATCAGGAGATCATTGAAGGGTATGGCTGCAGAATGTTTATTGCAGTTTGGGGAGGGGCTCTTCGCCCCGCATGAGGTCATTGGGGAGTTTGACAAAATGTTTGGGGAGGTATTAACATCTGAACAGGTGTTGGCGAAATTCTACGCGTCGTCGCAGGAACCGGATGAAAACGTTGCGGCTTGGGGTTGCCGAATTAGGGAGATTCTTTCTAGGTGCCCCGATGACACATATTGTACCGGTCCTCAGGCCCAGGCCATGTTGAGACAAAAATTTTGGTCTGGCCTCAGGTCAAAGGATGTGAAGTCGGCAACTAGGCACTTTTACGATGCAGGTCGTGGTTATAGCGAGCTTTTAGTGGCGGCCCGGCAGGTGGAGCAAGAGATGGGTTTAGGGAAACCTAAACCGGTCCAACAGCTTAGCAATAGCTCTACTGCCGCGGAGGTAAACAAGCTTGACTTGATTTTGAAGAAAGTTACTGCTCTTGAAGGTGAGTTGGCCACTTTGAAGAAAGAGAAAGCTCGTGAGGCTGCTAAGAGAGCAGATCATACTTCTTCTTTTGCAGATTCTACTACCACCTCTACACATTCTTCTTCAGGTGGAAAGTCCTATTATGCAGGTATTTGTAGTTACTGCAAGAAGAAGGGTCATCACATCGATGATTGTTTCAAACTACAGAATAAGAACAAGCGGTTGGGAAACGCCAACGCACCCTTGATCGGGGGCGGTCAAGGGGACAAAGAGTAAAGCCCCACCCCCACAATTCTCTGATAGGAAAGGCGTCGGAGACCACTGTTTTATTGAAGGAGACAAATGTTGATTGTCTTCTCGATACTGGTTCTGTGGTCTCCACCATTTCTACTACTTATTTTTCAGAGAATTTTCCCGATGAAGACATTCATCCTTTGGATGATTTTATAGATATACAGAGTGCGACAGGAGATAAATTACCCTATATGGGCTATGTCAAATTACCTTTGACCCTCGGTTCCTGTCGCCTCGACATTTTACTTCTAGTTGTGCCAGATACAAATTATAACCGTCTTGTTCCACTTTTACTTGGAACTAATGTGCTTGCTGAGTTGGCTCCGGAGAGATGTAACGTTGAGGATTCTGTTTGGCGTGATACTTTACGCAGTTACTGCCTGTCCGGTAGTACTGTAGGGAATGTTACAACATGTAAGTCTGTTACAATTAACAGCAACTCTCAGATTTCAATAAAGGGGATTACTCGTTGTAAATTAGGTCACTCTGCCAATGTTGTTACTGAATCTTCCAGGCCACTTCCAGGTGGACTTGTACTTGTTTCTTCTCTTCAGAAAGTGTCTTCTCGCAGTGCATCTCAGAAAGTCTCGGTTATTTTAAAGAATGTTTCGAATACTCCAGTTACCATACCAAAGCGTTCCGTTCTTTGTAGTATTTCAGAAGCCAACTTAGATATTTCTCCGCCTACTATGGACATTGAAGATACTTCTTTTCCCAATGCATCTGGGATCGAGACTGCTGCAGAAGTCTCCGATACCTCTGATGAAATGCCTGATTCTGATTTTTTTCAACTTTTCAAGTTTCAGTCTGACATGGACTCAGAACATTTCTCTGAATTGAAGAATCAATATTGGCATTCAGAATTTCAACAGCAGAGAGATTTTGACAAGTGAGGGAAAGTGAAATAGCTTTTACAACATCCTCATTGATCAGACTAGTTTCTCTTGGAAGACGAGACAACGCATCTGCAGCTGCATTGCTCTTTCCAGCAAAATATTCGATGGTAAAGTCATAAGCTGACAACTCAGCTAACCAGCGGTGCCCTGTGGCATCGAGCTTCGCACTCGTCAATACATATGTCAGCGGATTATTGTCAGTCTTGACTCTGAACTCTGCCCCGAATAAATAGTCCTTAAACTTGTCAGTCACTGCCCACTTCAGCCCCAAGAACTCTAACTTGTGAGTGGGGTAGTTCCTTTCTGAAGCGGACAGTCCTCTACTAGCAAAATATATAGGTTTTCTAACATCATCCTGGTACTGGTATAATATAGCTCCAAGGCCATCTCTCGAAGCATCTATTTCTAACTCATATGGCAAAGAATAATCTGCAAAGCCAAGTACTGGAGGAGAGCACAATGATTCATTCAAATTTTGCTAAGTTAGCTAAACCTTTGAATTGTTTACTCCAAGGTCATTCTACTCAGAAAAGGCAAAAAGACAAGCCGTCGTTTCGCTGGGGAGAGGAAGAACAAACCGCATTTCAAAATTTGAATGAATCATTGTGCTCTCCTCCAGTACTTGGCTTTGCAGATTATTCTTTGCCATATGAGTTAGAAATAGATGCTTCGAGAGATGGCCTTGGAGCTATATTATACCAGTACCAGGATGATGTTAGAAAACCTATATATTTTGCTAGTAGAGGACTGTCCGCTTCAGAAAGGAACTACCCCACTCACAAGTTAGAGTTCTTGGGGCTGAAGTGGGCAGTGACTGACAAGTTTAAGGACTATTTATTCGGGGCAGAGTTCAGAGTCAAGACTGACAATAATCCGCTGACATATGTATTGACGAGTGCGAAGCTCGATGCCACAGGGCACCGCTGGTTAGCTGAGTTGTCAGCTTATGACTTTACCATCGAATATTTTGCTGGAAAGAGCAATGCAGCTGCAGATGCGTTGTCTCGTCTTCCAAGAGAAACTAGTCTGATCAATGAGGATGTTGTAAAAGCTATTTCACTTTCCCTCACTTGTCAAAATCTCTCTGCTGTTGAAATTCTGAATGCCAATATTGATTCTTCACATTCCCTATACCAAGTTGATTCGCTCACTACGGATTTTGTTGATATTAAGTATCATCAGGGGCAGGATAAATATATTTCAGATATCATTGCTTCTCTGGCCAGAGGTATTCGTCCTGACCCCTCTCCGGAGCTGAAACCTTGGTTACGTCATTTTAACTCTTATCGATTGAACGACAAAGGTATTTTAGTAAAACAAAGTATGTTGAATGATCAAGTTGTTGATCGTGTCGTCTTGCCATTGTCTCTTCACACATCTACTTTGAAGCAGCTGCATGATGACATGGGTCACCTTGGTAAGGATAGGGTGATTGATCTTGTAAAGTCCAGATTCTTCTGGCCGGGTTATGTCAGTGATATAGAGAATTACATTCAAACTTGTGGTCGATGTTTACGCCGAAAGACACCTACTAATGAGAAAGCTTCTCTCACCAGCATAACCACGTCGCAGCCTCTGGAGATGGTCTGTATGGACTATCTCACAGTTGAACCTTCCAGGGGTTGTGAAAATATTTTAGTAATTACAGATCATTTCACCAAGTACTCTGTAGCTATTGCAACAAGAAATCAGACAGCACATACTACTGCCAAAGCTCTTTATGAAAATTTTATAGTTCATTATGGTTTTCCTGGTCGGCTACATAGTGATCAGGGCCGTAATTTTGAATCTGCTGTTATAAAGGAATTGTGTGCTTTAGCTGGAATGACCAAGTCTCGGACAACTCCCTACCATCCAATGGGCAATGGGCTTTGCGAACGGTATAACCGCACCCTTTTGTCAATGTTGGGTACGTTGTCCGAGGACAAGAAGAGTAGTTGGTCGCTGTACCTCTCCACGTTGACGCATGCGTACAATTGTACGCGTCACGATTCTACTGGATTCAGTCCGCATTTTCTAATGTTTGGCCGTGAGCCACTTCTTCCTGTAGATATCAATTATGGTCTCGGTACTACTGATGTTGGCCCTAGTGAATCTTATAGTTCCTACATTAAATCTTTGCAGGAGCGTCTTGATTATGCATTCTCTATGGCTATGAAAAACCAGGATACCGCTTCATGTAAGAATAAAGGGAGATATGATCTCAAAGCGAAAGCTTCTGTTCTTCAGACTGGTGATTGTGTTCTTGTCCGCAATGTCCACTTACGCGGTAGACATAAATTGGCTGACAAGTGGTCGACCGATGTTTATACTGTTGTGGGTCAACCAAACCCCAATATTCCGGTATTTTCGGTTCGCTCCTCGAAAGGAGGTAATCCGCGTGTTTTACACCGTAATTTGTTGATGCCAGTTGGAGAGATTAGAGATGAGGAAGTTGTGAAGACTCCGGCCCGGTCCAGTCGTACTCGCCCTGAGAAGGAAGTTGTTGTACAGCCTGCGATGAGTGATGACGAGGATGTCGATGTGATGATTTTGCCACGTGTTGATGAAGTTCCTTCTTCTTTTGCATCCGCTTCAACCGCCGATGTTCCACATGGTGGTGACAAACTTCCATCTTTTACATCTGTCAGATCTGATGCTGCACCTCCTTCTGATATTGTTCCGTCTACTTTGTCTACCGATTCTACCCCACCATTATCCATTACAGATGTCGTTCCGGTCCAGCCCGCTGTTGTTGAGCCTGCGTCCCAGTCTTCGGTTGATGTTAGTGCGTCCGAGCATGCTGCTGTTGAGCCTGCGTCCCAGTCTTCGGTTGATGTCAGCGCGTCCCAGCCTGCCGTAGATGCCAGTTATCCTACTACAGATGTGACCGTTCCTCCTCCACTGATAGATGTCGATACGCCGTCAGGAATTGCGCTTGACGTGACTTCGATCGATGATGGTACTGTTCCGCCTCCAGTGGAATTTGTTGATGGTGGTACTGTTCCGCCTCCAGTGGAATTTTCAACCGTTGGTCCAGTGGATGAGACGGTCCCTGTAGATGTTCCCCCTGGTGAATCCTCTGCTGAATTCCACGCAGCCCAGGATGACGAGGAAGAGAGTGCTCCGGAGGACAGCCCTGTTGCAGCCCCGAGGAGATCTAAGAGGGAACATAAACCGCCTAACCGTTTCAAGCCATATCAGATGTATCAGCAACAGCCGCGCGCGCCGCCTGAGCCTTGGCGATCCAAGGTTGATTATTTTATGTCGCTTGCAAGCAAGCCTGAGTTTGCGCAAAATCCCGCCATTCTTGACAAAGTTCTGTCTTTAATGAAGGATTGAATGATAGTTGGTTTTCAATTTTGCTGTAGACTCGTGATTATTTTCTGGTTTGAAATATATATAACATTTTGATTGAATGTTGGCTGGTTTTGGCAGGCCATGTCAATCAAGAGATTGTTTTCTACTTGAGTGTGTGTTTTCTTCTTTTGTTTCGATATTTCGTGGAGATTTATATCAAGTAATTCTTGGTATTGATATTTTGTACTGTATGATTAGAGTCTGTATAGATTCCATAGATAATTCATCAGTACTTATTCTGTTGCATCTCTACTCATATCAGTTATTCAAGGTATTGTTTGACAGTTTATCAATGTAAATCCCTTTTGGACTAAGGGTTTTTGGTCAAACAGTTACTAATTAATACCTTCCAGATGTTTTGTAAGTCATTTCCCTGCAATTTTCCTTTAGTAAAATGACCAATAGGTGTCTCTCCTAACTCACAGTACCTCCATTCGCACCAGAGGGACGGTTTTATCACGAAGTCAAACCAGACCCACTTCCCTCACTATACGTATTGGCCACCTGAAGACTACAATCCTGATCTTCAGAGCCTTTCATTTGGCACTAACCGAGCTAAGTGATGTGTGCGAGTGGAGGAGAATGCAACTGCCCCAGCTATACGAGGATCAGAGACTATTAGCTGGACACCTCTTGGTCCTGCCTATACTCCCCATTGAAAGGGGGGTTACAGGCAGGAGAAATGGGTTCAAACTGGTAGTCTTCAGGTCACTTATCTCGGCACAGCTAGAGGTAGGTGGCGTTTGATTCAGCAATCAATATATTCCTCGCAGAAGCGTGAACAGTGCCGACGTACTGTGAGATGGGAGAGACCCCTATTAGTAACTTGCTGAACTTGGCCTTTTGTAACTCTTGGCAGAAGCCAAATAGGCCAGATTAATCCGACCTACCCAGCTCCTGCCTATAGTCTCTTTAAATAAGGAGAAGTAGGGAAAGTTTGTGGCTGGTACAGGGTTCCTGTATAGAGGGCACTACCAGGATACATCCAGAAGTGTACACAAATAGAAACTCTGTAGCTATATATACAATGACTGAAGTTATAGGTAATAGCAAAATATATAAGCTCGCCTTATATATTATTGGTAAAAGACACCAGCACTGTAAATAAAGAAAATATATGATAGAAGCAAGATAAATACTCATAATGCCATAAGTTACCAATAAGCGAAAAAGCCATCAAAATAGAATTCTGGAGCAGTTTGTGAATGCTGCAGGAAGAGACATCATCGCCCCAGTCGAAGGTGATCATTCAAAGTCAAAACAAACCTAATATGGGCACAAAGGATAAAAGAACAACGCCACCATGCGGTCTTTCTTTTGCTGGTTTGCTGTGGCCCTCAAGGACGTCTCCCTATTGGTGTGATGATGTCCCGATGAAGCAAAGAAGGATGTGAAGAACTACACGGCCAGAAAGGTTGATCAATCAAGTCATCCAGTGTCAAACCTTGTGCTTGAGCTTTAGACTGGGCAATGTTTTACACAATAGCACACTTAGCATACTACTTTCACCTCAAAAAATTATTTAAAAATCCTATCACTATAAACTTATCACAAGTTCACCTCCAGAAAAAACAAGTTCACACATTTTACAGTTAACACCATTTAGATCAAATCTTAGAGGACAACATGCATGAATGGACAACAGCGAAATTCTATCCTGGCAACCCGGAGATGAACCGAACATGCATATTTTTTTAAACTGACTATTGCATCGATATCACTAACAGGTACATTATGTAACATCATCTTGAGATCCAAAAGAGACTGACGTATTTATCAGACAGGCATAAGCACAGCAAAATGGCAGTGTCTAAAATCACATTCCAGTTACATCCACATTCCCTATTTTAAAGATTCAGTTCCATATAAGATTCAAATGGCATCTGGAACGCAATATTGGAAAACAGCTCGTATGTGGATTGTGGCCAGTAAGTGGAATGTGGTTTTAGACACTGCTCAGCAAAATAAGTCTTCTTCTTCACTATTTGCTCTCCACTTGGAGGCTTTCCTCTCAAGGGAGTATTTCTCCTCCAAAGGCAGTAAGAGCGTTTGCATGATACATCAAGAGTTGGAACTGGTTGTAACAGTCATAACACATCAATAAAGACACAAAACGACCAAGAATGTCTGACCAATTTTTGCGCTAAAAGCTAATAGAGCCAGCAACACGTTGTCATGGCAACTATGCAACTACACACAAGTTAATTAGCTTATTATTGTTGGTTAAACTTAAGAAGATTCGAAACATACCAACCCTGCGCTGCAAAGAAAAACTCAAATAAATTATATATCACAGAAAATTATAACGATTTCTAGTCACATGATTCGTTGATTTGTGAACAACATTTACAACGACCGATAACGGGGGTTTTCTAAACTACTTTCCTTCCACATATCACAACATTTCCCAATTTATATCTGCTTCTCCTGATTTCCACAGGGTTTCACTCAACTAATAGAACAGTCAAATTTAAGTACACCACCAGTGGCACAACAATGAAAACCAATAAATAGAAGCCGTTCTACTTTTCAAGATTACTCCCTACGTCCAAGAATATTCTTTTTCTATTGCATTTTAATTGACTGGAAAAGGAAAATCCCACATGGAGTACTCTCTAACAAGGAGTACTCAATAGATCTACACAATTCTAACATGATTGCATACTCAGTACTTACATGGAATACTCAGTACTAACATTGAGTATTCAGTACTAGCATGGAATACTCAGTACTAAGTTTGAATACTCAATACTTACATGGAATACTCAGTACTAACATTGAGTATTCAGTACTAGCATGGAATACTCAGTACTGAGTTTGAATACTCAGTACTAGCATGGAATACTCAGTACTAGCATGGAATACTCAGTACTAACAATGAGAAAAATACTTGTTCATGATTAAGGCACTTCAACTCTATGATGAAGACCACCATTTTTTTTCACAAAAATAAAACCATTTAAAGAGGAATATGATTATTCTACCTTTCTTTGACGATAAACATTACACATCAAGAGAAATGTCGACGTAGAATGATAAATATAGAAGCATGCACAGAGAACATATTACTCATACATTCTGAATCACTGTGACCAATAGATTATTGTGAATTATTGTTCATTTGGCTTTCTTTCTGTCATCATTTTGTTTCACTGGTTATAATCAATAAATGCATATACATGTATTTATCATTCAAATTAATGGAAATTACATTCACGGTCCATAGATATGTCATCTACCTTGAATAATTTGTTAAGTGACTCATTCTAACTTGGTGTCTCTCTGTTCCAAGAGGAAGACAATATAAACTTGGGGCTATCGGAGTGGCATAGTGGTAACATCAGCGTCTGTCACCTCTGGAGGTCCCGGGTTCAATCCGGTCGGTCCCGGCACACTCATATGAGAGACAGGGCGACTCTCTTACGACAGCGTAGGTTTCCACCTACTTACATTACAATCACCCAGTATTGTTTATAGAGCTGTCAATGTCCTTGTTGACGCTCACCTCTCAACTCAATATTTTATTCAAAACAAATAAAACTAAATGCGACGAGGTTGCAACCTCGATTGGAAGGGTCCCCTGATCAGCAATTCTGTTCTCATTTCAACAACTTTGTCAATTACCCAGCAATTTGAAGAAAATGATAACGCTATTTCAGAAAATATTGAAACCCTCTGTTGAAGACACAACTGGTATCCTATAACATCTTGAATCCTTGTCAACTTGCAGAACAATATCAAGGTAGTGGAGTGAGGATTTCAACAAATGCCGTCGGAAATCGTCCAATCACGTCATGGCATTCGCCAACCATCCAATCGTCGTCGATCTTGTCAAGTAGAACGATCATATCGCCCGTCTGGAAGGAAGAAGTAATATGATTGGTTGAAACATTTTTTCAAGGTTTTCAGTGTTTGAAACTACCATTTCAGTGGAGTGGTACAGCCTGTCTATCATGCTGCCTCCTATTGTCAAAAGACTTTATACTGTATCTGGTCAACTCAATGTGAAATATTATCACTTACTGCTGAAATGGCCCACAAATTTGCCATCATTTGTTCACAATGGAGCCACTGGGTTCTACGGCCCGAATCATCTGCTTTCGAGAACCTGAGGACCTGCCCTAAAACTAATGACATCATACACAAAAACTTCTCAGTTGCAGTGAATTGGTTCTCCGACTTGACAAGCCAAACGTCACAATTCACCAAGCAAAGTCTGTACTGCGTCAGATATCCAAAATAAGAATGGAAACTCTTACCGCAAATGATAATTCCTCTTGGTCGCCTTGGAAGTCGTAGAGGGCCGTTGCCTTGGGCAGATCATCATCCGTGGGCATCTCAGGGCTGCCCGGGCTGTGAATGTCAGACGCTGGGGTCGGAAGATCATCTTCTGAAATGAGCATGTTGGATCTGATAAATCACGCATATCTGGTTGCTACAATGAGAGCCTCTGCTGGTTTCTCATGAAGCGAATCTATTCGGTTCTTTGAAAATACAACAAACCTGGTAAATCAACAATAATCTCCACAAAATCGGTCGGGAATATACCGTCGCGCCCGTTCAACTTCCCTCTCAGCCAA
This sequence comes from Lineus longissimus, assembly GCF_910592395.1. Taxonomy (NCBI): domain Eukaryota; kingdom Metazoa; phylum Nemertea; class Pilidiophora; order Heteronemertea; family Lineidae; genus Lineus; species Lineus longissimus. The sequence continues at coordinate 1,760,054 of NC_088316.1, forward strand.
TCGTCTCCTACTTTCCCAATCAGTGCGATCCTGTCGCCTGTTTGGAATGATAAGTCACCTTCGGCCTCGCCCTGGAAGTCATACCGGCCAATACAGTGGGCATCTCTGGTCGATGAAGGCTCTGGAGGCTACAATGGTGAGAAAAAATATGATCACTAAAGGTAAAACTATAATGACTCCGTTCTGCCATTCTTTAGTAACAACAGAACACTATCAAACACCAGATCACCAGAACACTATCAAACACCAAAACACTATCAAACACTAGAAATCTGACAAGATATTGTCTGGAGGGCATGCAGATCAAAGGTGACAATGTCCTCCGAGTAATACTTTTACCATTCTGTGGGTTTTTGATCAGTTCTGGTGTTCCTTAGATTGGTAAAATGGAGGCACTATAGTTTCATCTTGATCCACATCTGTTGACGCATGTCATAGACTTAACTATGTTTGGATGCAGCTGACTTCTAGAATCGGTCATCTAATACTCATACAAAATGAGGAGACATATTTCTTAAACCAATCCGATGATTGCACACAAAAATGCTTGAGATGATTTTCACTTGTTGACAACTTTGAGAATAGCGACAATACAGCAATATTGACAGGACACATTCACAGACAATTTTACTTTTTACTCAGTGGTACAACGACTCCAGATAGACTGATTGGATCATTTACAGTGGAACCACCCTTAGCGGACACCTCTGTAATCAGGACACCTCCTACTGAGGACAGCATCTGTCAGTCCCATGAGTGTCCTTAATAGAGAGGTTCGACTGTCCCATTTAATGCTTTGAACCTACCTGTAAAAATTGCGTTGTTTGTTGAGCGACCGCTGCGACCGGCACAGCAGGTTCACTAGGCACACAAGGAGGTAGATTCGATGGGACACGATCGATAAAATTAGCGGGAAACGTCCCCCGTTTTCCAGCACACTCTCCGTGCAGCCATTCAGCAGAAACTTGACTCAAAACATGCACTTTGTCACCAGCCTGGAGGTTTAAGAAGACAAGACAAGACTGATACAACACTAACATGCAAAATGGACGATATCCCGAAATGCGACAAATGATGATTCTTTTCTTGGAAAGACAAAATGACGAAACACTTTTGCAAAGAAATTTTATCGTAAGTTTAAGGAATTAATACCGAGTTTCGAGTCCTTTGTTGTCTTATCAAGACAGCGCGGGTAGATCCAAAATGTTTCAAGTTTTGATATAAAACAATATTTGATACGTACAGTCAGGACACAAAATGACGTTCACCAGACCATAAACTATTATCACATCACAAAAAAATAATCATTAAGAATCAGAGAACACAACAATAAATATCTCACCTTCAGTGACAGGTCCCCATCCTGTCCATCAAAATCGTACAAAACATCGGCAGTGTTATCATCCGTCCCGTCTGCAGAATCCACCGGCCAATCATTAGCCCCAGCTGCACCAGTAGCCGGGAGATCCTCGATAATTTCCACAAACGCCAACGGGAACAGCCCGGTTTTTCCATTGACGTTCCCTTTTAACCATTCGTCCCCAACTCGGTCTACGAGCTGGATGATATCGCCGTCCTCAAATGACAAGTCGTCGGCACTTTCGCCCTCGTAGTCAAACCTGGCCCGGCATCTCGGACCAACGCCGTTGTCGGGTTTTTCTTCAGCCGCATCATCCCATGTTGGATGTTCCTGAAGAAGATAACAATTAGTAAATCTCAGGTCAGGTCAGGCAGGCTACCTACGGGTTGCCTGCAGGTTGGCCTGGTTATCACCGATAGCTTCTGAGCCAGTTCACCAGGTCAGGTCAGGCAGGCTACCTACGGGTTGCCTGCAGGTTAGCCCGGTTATCACCGATAGCTTCTGAGCCAGTTCACCAGGTCAGGTCAGGCAGGCTACCTACGGGTTGCCTGCAGGTTAGCCCGGTTATCACCGATAGCTTCTGAGCCAGTTCACCAGGTCAGGTTAGGCAGGCTACCTACGGGTTGCCTGCAGGTTGGCCTGGTTATCACCGATAGCTTCTGAGCTAGTTCACCAGGTCAGGTCAGGCAGGCTACCTACGGGTTGCCTGCAGGTTGGCCTGGTTATCACCGATAGCTTATGAGCCAGTTCACCAGGTCAGGTCAGGCAGGCTACCTACGGGTTGCCTGCAGGTTGGCCTGGTTATCACCGATAGCTTCTGAGCCAGTTCACCAGGTCAGGTCAGGCAGGCTACCTACGGGTTGCCTGCAGGTTGGCCTGGTTATCACCGATAGCTTCTGAGCCAGTTCACCAGGTCAGGTCAGGCAGGCTACCTACGGGTTGCCTGCAGGTTGGCCTGGTTATCACCGATAGCTTCTGAGCCAGTTCACCAGGTCAGGTTAGGCAGGCTACCTACGGGTTGCCTGCAGGTTGGCCTGGTTATCACCGATAGCTTCTGAGCCAGTTCACCAGGTCAGGTCAGGCAGGCTACCTACAGGTTGCCTGCAGGTTGGCCTGGTTATCACCGATAGCTTCTGAGCCAGTTCACCAGGTCAGGTCAGGCAGGCTACCTACGGGTTGCCTGCAGGTTGGCCTGGTTATCACCGATAGCTTCTGAGCCAGTTCACCAGGTCAGGTTAGGCAGGCTACCTACGGGTTGCCTGCAGGTTGGCCTGGTTATCACCGATAGCTTCTGAGCCAGTTCACCAGGTCAGGTCAGGCAGGCTAACTACAGGTTGCCTGCAGGTTGGCCTGGTTATCACCGATAGCTTCTGAGCCAGTTCACCAGGTCAGGTCAGGCAGGCTACCTACGGGTTGCCTGCAGGTTGGCCTGGTTATCACCGATAGCTTCTGAGCCAGTTCACCAGGTCAGGTCAGGCAGGCTACCTACGGGTTGCCTGCAGGTTGGCCTGGTTATCACCGATAGCTTCTGAGCTAGTTCACCAGGTCAGGTCAGGCAGGCGACCTACGGGTTGCCTGCAGGTTGGCCTGGTTATCACCGATAGCTTCTGAGCTAGTTCACCAGGTCAGGTCAGGCAGGCTACCTACGGGTTGCCTGCAGGTTGGCCTGGTTATCACCGATAGCTTCTGAGCCAGTTCACCAGGTCAGGTCAGGCAGGCGACCTAAGGGTTGCCTGCAGGTTGGCCTGGTTATCACCGATAGCTTCTGAGCCAGTTCACCAGGTCAGGTCAGGCAGGCTACCTACGGGTTGCCTGCAGGTTGGCCTGGTTATCACCGATAGCTTCTGAGCCAGTTCACCAGGTCAGGTCAGGCAGGCTACCTACGGGTTGCCTGCAGGTTGGCCTGGTTATCACCGATAGCTTCTGAGCCAGTTCACCAGGTCAGGTCAGGCAGGCTACCTACGGGTTGCCTGCAGGTTGGCCTGGTTATCACCGATAGCTTCTGAGCCAGTTCACCAGGTCAGGTCAGGCAGGCTACCTACGGGTTGCCTGCAGGTTGGCCTGGTTATCACCGATAGCTTCTGAGCCAGTTCACCAGGTCAGGTCAGGCAGGCTACCTACGGGTTGCCTGCAGGTTGGCCTGGTTATCACCGATAGCTTCTGAGCCAGTTCACCAGGTCAGGTCAGGCAGGCTACCTACGGGTTGCCTGCAGGTTGGCCTGGTTATCACCGATAGCTTCTGAGCCAGTTCACCAGGTCAGGTCAGGCAGGCTACCTACGGGTTGCCTGCAGGTTGGCCTGGTTATCACCGATAGCTTCTGAGCCAGTTCACCAGGTCAGGTCAGGCAGGCTACCTACGGGTTGCCTGCAGGTTGGCCTGGTTATCACCGATAGCTTCTGAGCCAGTTCACCAGGTCAGGTCAGGCAGGCTACCTACGGGTTGCCTGCAGGTTGGCCTGGTTATCACCGATAGCTTCTGAGCCAGTTCACCAGGTCAGGTCAGGCAGGCGACCTACGGGTTGCCTGCAGGTTGGCCTGGTTATCACCGATAGCTTCTGAGCCAGTTCACCAGGTCAGGTCAGAACAGATGATGCCAAACTACCTGCAGGTTGGCCTACAGGTTTGACTGCTTGCCACTGGTATCCTGTAAACCAGTGCCTCAATTGGTGCCTAACTATAGTGGCACGTAACAAGCACCCTCAAGGAGGAATCGAATTGAATATCAAGTCACTTACTATGGTCGCTGCCTGTGGTCCAGTGTTTTCTCCCGGTAAAGGTTCGATAACTTTGATAAAATCTTGAGGGAACATCCCCTCACTGTCTCCAAGCTTGCCCACCAGCCATTCTGCATCCATTCGCCGCACCAAGACTATCAAGTCATCTTTCTGTAAGCATTGAAAATGAAATGTAAGTTCTTCTACAGTGCTTTATACTTTACAACGTACTGTCTCAAAGTGCTTTAGATTCACTTCAAGCCTAATCTAGAAACTTATCTACAGAATTCTTCTACAGTGCTTTATACTTGACAACGTACTGTCTCAAAGTGCTTTAGATTCACTTCAAGCCTAATCTAGAAACTTATCTACAGAATTCTTCTACAGTGCTTTATACTTTACAACGTACTGTCTCAAAGTGCTTTAGATTTACTTCAAGCCTAATCTAGAAACTTATCTACAGAATTCTTCTACAGTGCTTTATACTTTACAACGTACTGTCTCAAAGTGCTTTAGATTTACTTCAAGCCTAATCTAGAAACTTATCTACAGAATTCTTCTATAGTGCTTTATACTTTACAACGTACTGTCTCAAAGTGCTTTAGATTCACTTCAAGCCTCATCTGGAAACTTATCAACAGAAACCAAGGAGACCATACAGCACTCACTCTGCCATTTCACCAACGATGGTGATTGTCTCAGTGGTTTGTGTGCAAGGCCAGAGAAGGTAACATCTCTCACAGCATATCAACCACCCAAACTGATGCTGTTACCCACCTTAAATGATAACTCATCATGCTGCTGGCCGGTGTAGTCAAATTTCGCCTTTCCATGAGGTTGGCCTTTGACCATGTAGTGATATAGCGGGTGACCCGGCTTTGGCCGCCCGGGCAGCTTGGGTCGCGGCGGTCCAGTGACCGAGCTAAAAAGACAAAAACGCTGTGATACTGCTGGTTATATCATTTGATTGTCTCCAGAAGCAAATTGGGCGAGTCTCCAGATCAGGGATGCCGATGAGGGAAGGCAAAAAACCTGAATTTTTTTCTTGAAAAAATCTTGTCTTTTGATCACTTGCACAAAAATGCCTCTAAAGCGCTTATTTTTTGTCCAATTTTGAAAAGTCAAAGTTTCACAGAGAGTTGAGATGGAGATCTTTCCATTCTATTCTATACAGCTATTAAATTTTGCATTTAGGAACAGGAAAAAGTTTAAAATCCGCCTAAAAAGAATTCAGACTTTAGGATATCAAGTCAAAGAATTATCACTGTTCAAAGTCAAAATGGTGCGCAGCGCTCTGTGGGTCAGCGATGCTGGGTGTCATTTCTGGTCCGACGAGCAATTTATGATTACTTACATTTTAGGTTTAGGGGCAGTAGGTTTAGTAGGACCCCCTGTTGGTCTCGGGGGAGGAGGCATCTTTTTCTTTGGGGCAGGAGCAAGGAGAGGTACAGCCTTCTTCTGGCCAATCTCTGCAGGGTTTAAACTTGACGGCCTGAAGAAGAGGGTTAATGCACTGAAAGGTTTGGAAACTGAAGAATAATTGACTCTGAAGATGGAAATCACCATACTCACGCAAGACAGAGAAATCACACTCATTCTGAGAAAGATTAAAACTGTTTATTTCTGCAGTTTGAGAAAGCAAGTGCAAATTTCAGACTCACAAAAATGTCCGATCTAATGCATTACTGTAACCATTAAAATTTAGCGACTAACACAGAATTACGCCTTCTGCTAAATGACACTGAACAAACTCTCAATTAAAAAGGTACACAACGCCATCTCCAGGAAGTGCACTTTCTCATTACAAATAGTTTAAGACAATAATAAGAATCTTCCTCATTCCTCACCTATTCACATTCTTGACTTCTTGGACTCGGGACTCATTCTGCTTGTTCTCAAACGATTCGGCCAAATCGTTCAAATCTTCGCTAGGTTTCTTTTCTCCTGGCGACGTCACCGGCGACGTCCTTTGTTTTGGTGTCGGCCGAATAACCGTCGGTCGTGATTTTCTTTCCGTCTCCTGTGGTTTCGTATTCTCATTGGTTGCTATCCCAGCCGGTAAGCTTACTCTCTGCGTAACGACAGGTTTACTTACTTTCTTCTCTTCAGGGGGCGCTGCACCGGCAGCAACAACAGCAGCGGTCGCTCCGGCTGCTAAACCAATCAAACCAAATCCGCCAATAAACGGCTGTGGACACTTCTGTTCTTTCCTGACCGTCGTTGTTGATGTTGTTATTGTTGTTTTCCGTATAACACGACCTTGACCCTGACCTTGACCAGACAGGAGAGGTTCGTCTGGTGACTTTGGTTGTTGGAAAGGATCGGGAGGCTTTGCCCGAATGATGGTAGGTTTAGACCCGATTGGTTTTGGTTTCACTGGTTCGTTCATCTTTATTAATTTTTCATTCACTAAGTTATCGATGACTTCCGTGTCTTGATTGTCCGGGGATGGGGCATTTACTGATGATACAGGCCTCACAGGGCACTGGCTGCTCGGTCGCGGAGGAGCAGGTCTGCCTCCTGGGGGCCGCGGTGAGGGACTCCTGGGCCGTGGTGGTGCCCCATGAGGGTTAGGCGACGGACTCCTCGGTCTTGGCGGGCCTCTTGTTTTCGGTGCAGGGCTTGAAGGTCGAGGAGGAGCGGGTCTTGGCGGTTTAGGAGATGGACTTCGTCCCCGGGGCTGACTTGTAGGTCTTGCAGGACCTGGGCTCCTTGATCTGCGGACTGGAGCTGGCACTGACTCAGTCTCCAGATCTATGTCAATCAAGGATCCAACCTTTGCTCCAACCTGGAAGTAAGAAAAGAACCATCTGTAACAATAACTTCCTATACTTCTTATACTGTGAACCAACAAATTTTCATACCTCTTCATTTTTGCAATTCATAAAAATTTCTTGAGAAAAAAAGTCACAATTTCTACTTACTAGATAAGGAGGTTCCCTTCACTTTTTTTATCAAAGAATTTTTTTCGCAATTTTTATTTTCAAAAGACCAGGTTTTTCACAAAATGAAATCCGTTAAAATTAAACAACTGCAAAACGTTGGCGGTTAACAATAGTTGCGTGGTGAAATTGACAATCAGCTTGCCCCGAATAGGCAAAATAAGACAATAAATTGTAACATCAAAAATGATTCAGCAACCAAGGAACCAAGAGATCTCAGCACTGTCCTAATGGCCTGCAATCCCACTGTTGGTGGGAAATGATTGCGATTTACCTCTGGCTTAGACTTTGGTCCTGAAATTTGAAATAAACAACAGGTTGAGCAAAATATGACAATTTTCACACACTGTGACATAATGTTAATCAAAATATTTTTAAAACTGTGTACAGGAAAACTTGGACTGTTTTTGGCCTTTCTAAGAAAACCCAGTCAAAGTCACCTAGCACTGCAAAAGCATGATTGTGATGAAACGAACTTGCCATTCTTGAACCAGTTCCAACCATTGCGTTTACTTGTTTAAATCACCATTAACCCTTCGGATCCAGGCCAAGTTTTCTCAACAAGGGTCACGAATTGAACCAGTTCCAACCATTGCGTTTACTTGTTTAGAAGTCACCATTAACCCTTCGGATCCAGGCCAAGTTTTCTCAACAAGGGTCACGAATTCTCAGTCTTTATCTATTCTTGGTGTTACCTGGTGAGATCGGTGAAGTCTTGGTAAATGTCGGGCGTGCCGGCGCAGGTCCCGGGCGACCATTGACAGGTTTTTCTGGCGGCGATGGTTTCGAAGGCGGCGCCGATGTAAAGTCGCTATCGAAGTCAATGAGTAGGTTTGGTGACTGAGGACTCTTCAGCGCTGAGTCACCGCCACTCATTTTTGGGACATTAGCGCGGAAGCCCACTTCGCTCATTGGACGAGCATCTAAAACTTGGATTTCTATCTTCCCCCTTAAATGAAGAGATTTATTTAATTTTTCTTTAAATCATCTCAATTGAATTGTTAAATAAGGGTTTCATGCATTAGGGAATTACATCCCTAAAAGGCCTACATCATCTGTCAACATTGTTTTTATCTGTGCTAGAGGTAAATAGAAATGAACATTGTCACTGAGCAGTTAGACCCATAGAGTAATGGTAACCAACTGGATAACAAAAGTGCAAACTAAAAAAAATCCACCGTGGTTTAGTCGACTGCTCCAACCAGTAGCCAAGAGATCCTTGGTTCAATCCCCACTGTCGGATCGAGGCAGAAGGCAGATCTCTTCATCTTACTTGCCTCTCTCCATCCGAATGTATAAATGGGTACCGGTCAGAAATGCTAAGAGTGTAGCACTGGCTGAGCAGCTCATCCGAGTACCGTACTACTGAAATGTTTCAGTACAGACCAGGGTTAAAGTGTTAAGTCAGATGAGAACTTGTATCGAAGATGATATTAGACAACAAACCCAAACTTTAACCTTATTTACACTGAAAATGGAGCCTGGCTGAAACCAACATCTTCCTCCAGGGGATCAACTCACCTCTTTGTACTAGTAGAGCTTGGCTTACTGCCCAGGATGGCTGGCTTTGTCATCACCTTTGGGGGTGGAGGAAGTTGAAACAAAGACGCATCATCTAAGAAAAATTATAAAAATCATATTTTCTTATAAAAAAATCTGTTCTAATAAGTTTTTGGTATTGTGCATAGTGCTGTCAGAGAACCGCAATGGAAACATCACCACATATGGCACCTCCGATATCCCTGGTTCGTTTTCCGGTTGATCCCAGATCTTTGGGAACTTTATGATGCGTTGTTATCATCCAAACGTTGTTACGAATGAATGACCACTTTCTTTATTTTGCCCATGGTTCATTCTGGTTTTGACTTGGTGTGGTTGGTTCTCCAACAGTGAGTTAGTATCAACGGAAGGACTACAGTAGAACTTCTTATGAACAATAGTCGAGTAGAATCTCTCTATTACCGACACCCTTGTGACTGACAAATGCTGTCCTTAATAGACCGTATGCGAAAATAAATTTCGGCCATCTTTTCACAGGCAACGCAAGTTTACCATGACATGAAAGTCAAGCTCACCTGTTTTATCCAGAGATGCGGACCTCCGAGGGACAGGTGGCGCTCTCACCCCAGGAGGGGGTGGAGGAGCTGGTCTGGCTAGGCCTGCATTGTCTGAAGAAGAGAACATTGGATACAAGAGTTCTGGTGATGTCCAAATTGTCATTGGTCTGCATGATGATGATACTACTAGTACAAGGGCTTAGTTAAATTGGCTGACACACGTCTACTGACACTCATTGACTCAAGTCTTCAAAAATTCAAGCAGCATTTTTTACAAACGCACTGCATGGATTTCAATGAAATTTTCACAAATGTATCATTGTGTTCTACTTGATGGTTTAAAGCATACCAGGACCAGTATCTCGCCCCAGAATTGTCGGTCTTGGCCTAGGCCGAGGTGGAGGAGGAGGAAGGGCGCCTTCATCCGCCATCATTGAATACGCCGTCTATCGGTTGAGAGTCAAACTACGAAACACTGCCGGTGTAGCAGTTTTATATGTCCCCCTTGAAACCATGTCTTTCATATTGTGTGGTGACGAAATCTGGCTCATCTGGGGATGTATTAATGCAAACAAGAAAAAATTCTGACTGTCTGACAATTCAAACGTGGGCCAAATATGTTTGTCTCCAAAAAAAACTGTTCAGGGGTATATAGGAGGTGTGTATAGAGGTTCTTCACGTGACGTCACGTCGTGACGTTTTGACGGCCACCTACCAATGCATTTCATTTACGGCGACACACCACTAATAGATTTTAAGCCAATATCCTTCAGACATTAACTGCCCTAGCTTTTTCCCAATATCTCCCTCGAATCTAATATTTACAGGGCAGAAAGACCTCACCCAGGGCATAAATCCACAGAATTTTTGACAGGTTATGACCATGATAATTTCAGGGTTTGGGGTCTGAAGTTTTTGGGGTCGTTTTTCTCTCAATTTCACGCGTCCAACACGTTTCACGGCTCAGCGGGTTAATTGGATCCCCAAATCCCCGCTGGTGAACATATGAGGCTCAAAGTTCATCAGAATGTTCGCCAGAAACAACTTTAAATCATGATATCAGAGAAACTACATTCTGATTGCACATAGCACCCCTACTGGACATTGAGACCACGCATTGATTTCTTAAAGTACTACTTTCCGATCTACGCTGATTGGTCAATTAGTGATGCGGAGCCTTCAAACTCGCACAGTGCCGAAATTAAAATTCAATTTCAGACACTGGAATTGGTAAAATTCCGCCGTCTTGGATATCGGCATCCTGAGATTCAGGTGTTTTCAACACTGCGTCACCACCACTTCAAACTCCAAAGTCTTATCCAGGCCTAGTAAGTGCCACCTTCTTTCATAAAATGGCTTGTTTTATAAATAAATAACAAAATATGATCTTTGTAAATAAAACCCGAGATGTTCTGGTGTGTTTTTACGTGAATTTATTGCAATCTATCAATGCAGCGTAGTGCAGCCATCGTGTTCTCGGGCGTAGTGGTGATGCGATAGCCTCTTTGCAATTGTAAAGATTCTTTACATTTCCACATCCGCGGTACTGCTTTTCAAGATGGTGGCAATTCACCAGTTCCAGAGGCGTTGTGAGGAACGAAATCAGCGCCTCTAGTGTCAAGATTGGCGGAGCCTTACGTCGTGACCCAATGTTTTGATAGTTATAAAAACACAAGCGCGCATCAAAAATAAAACAAAAGATGAAAATGTTGTTTTAAGGAGATGTGAAAGTAGTGTGCGCTTTTGTTTGTTCTGACTAGAAGTTCTAATTGTGTCAAACTTTATAACAAATCACACATTTCCTAAGAAAGAAGTGTTATTTTAACGTTTTCCTTTTATTATAAAACACAATCAGTTTTGATTGCTTAGGGTGGCGTTCAGTTGGCAACTTTTGAATAATATTCATGACAGGTGACAAAATTTTAAGTGTACATGTATTTTTGGTGGTTTGTGTTGTATTGATAACTGATTGCAAAACTTCATATTGAAGTTCGTAGTTATTAGTTCTACACTCCGGACGCAGTGGACCGGCCTCTTCCCTGATCCCTCCCTCAAAGGAAGAAATTTATGATATGGCGAATGAACTGCCTGCTTACATAGTTTAATTTTAAAGTCGAACCACTGCACCATGTTCAAAGTAAAACTACGATACGTTTCATGATTTAATCATCAAATGTTGATAATTTGTTACTCGATGTAACTCTCATCTACACTCCGCACGTGGCCGGCCTCGTCCATAGAGGAAGGACGATCATGATGACGTAATGGTCTGCATAGGAGTCATGTGATCTTGATCACGAAGGGTTTTGACAGCTCATCAATTCTTATATCTCCAGCATGACCTGATACAGAACCCTGGTATACAAGTACATATATAGGAGCATTAACTCCTGTTTTAAAAAGTGCGTCAGACATTTTAGGCCAATAGTATATCTTCAGCAAAACTTTATAATGAAAAAAACCTTAAAGGCCTACATTTCAATGTACCCCGGTCCATCGAGGGCGCATTATTTTATTTTAGATTTCCCAAAGATTTTCTTATTCGAATTGAGTGGTGTGGTCATTTGATCAGAAAACAAAATATCGTAAAGTATTAAACAATTATAAAAGAGCTGGATAGATCTCGCACTAAATAACCTCATGAGAATCATCGCTAACCTAACTGATGCCACATATTCCGAATTTTTCTCTGGAAATATTTGTAAAAAGACCCCTCGGGGTTTTTCATAAAACGTATGGTAAATACCTCAGCGCGTGTTGCGCATATTTTGATGTATATAAATTCAATTGATTTGCGACGGAAATTGATATGAGTAAATACGGTTTATCTGCCCGCGTCTCCGCCCCTTTATGACATGGCTGCAGGGGGTGAAGGGGGTCCCCGAACTCATGAGAACTAGGGTTGTCCCGTGGTTCACAGCAGCAGACACTGTCTCGACACCACTGCCTCAGTGACCCCACTCATTACAGAAAATCGTGGGAATATTACGAATATCAAACATACTTTTTTCGCTAAGTACATCACCTCTTTTCGAACCAAATATCTGGTTTTGGCAAATATGACGTCACTGTCTCCATCTTGCATTAGGTTTGACACGTTTCTCGTAATCTGATCAAATAAAACAAAGGGTTTGCTCTAATTAGCCAAATTCTCTTTTGTGCGAAATTTGCCGAATAAACAGACCACTCGTCCAAACCCAGTTGATATCATTGTCACATTTAACCCCTCGAAAGTGATTTACGAAGCCTCATTGTTTTGACAACAAGATTTGGTAAATATCAGCTAAATAAACCTTTTCCAAGGAGGGAGGTGACATTTTGCCAGGTGCTTGTCAACAGCAAGGAGGGGGTTAATCACAGAGTCAGATATCTAAGCCCATAAACTTTATCACTCACTTTCTTGCTTTTACTCTCTTTTCGCCTTTATAAGGTCAATGGCCATGACTATTTGATACTTTCCGCCATCATCATAATACTTGTATTTTTGCATGAACATAGATCCAATGTGATGACGAACATGGATCGAATGTGATGACGAAGTTGACAAGAAAGAATCCCTGGTTTCTCGGACATTTTCTATCCAAGGACATTGCAATCTTTTACCAAGGGACAAAGTCACAACCACGAGGCCGTGATGAGATCACTTTTAAGAGTTCCCCTGTGACCGTTATCTTCTGTCAACGTTTGATATACCGATTTAATACATCCGTGTATTAAGTTTGTACAGACTTAAAAGCAAATCAATTTATTTGCCTGTGATATGCAAATTTCGAGATGTGCAGCGTCGTTCACACTTAACGCGGGACTATAGGCAGGAGAAGAGGTGCCAAATTGGCTATCTTCGGGTGACTAATATGCACAGTAACGGCACTGGGTCATATTTGATTCAGCACTAAATATATTCCTCGTACAAGCGTAAACATTTGACATAGCGTGAGATGGGAGAGACCCCTATTGGCGACTTTGTGTTACTTTTAATCTTGCCTGCCTTTCTGCTGACTATCGACTCCCTTTAAAGGTTTTCGAAAAAAAACTATATTTCTATAGTGTTGCGGGAAAGGAGAAGTAGCTTTTCAATATCTTTACAAAAACAACGACCCTTGAATTTGTTGACACCCAGATAGACTAACTTACCTGGATAAATATTAGCATGTCCTGATTAATCAGTCCAAAGTAGGATGTGCCGCGCCGTGGCGGGAAATGAGTTTGTTTATTTTCAAGATTTTAACAAATTAAGAAGGACCCTTTGCCTCGCGAAGTGTGTTTCTCGGCCTTGGTGTCCCTGTCATGTAGTTTGAGAGTGCACAAAGACTGTCTTGGTGGCAATCAATGATAAAACAAGGAAAGACTTTGTCCACAGAAACAGTAAGAATTACATGAATGTGTGTCGTCTTTTTTGTCGCTATTATAGCCCTCGACACGACCCTCAGTCGTTCTCCAGCCGCACGAGTCGTCGTTAAGCCGGGCGATAAGGGCCTAATTGACAAAAGCTAAATTATTCTCCGTGTTTCTATGGACATATTTTTTCCTTGTTGTCATCCTTCTATGATATTGACCATTTGGAAACAGGTTGCATATTAGTTACTAATTTTGCTTTTAGTCAACTTCGTTCCGGCAATGACTAAGATAATTGCATAGTATACCAATTTTCGTATCATGAGGTGTATTCGAAGTCATTAGGACAATGCAGGTCAAGACAACTAATTAGCCAAAACGAAAATGCTCATCCAGATGTAAAAATACGACAGTGAGGGTTTTCTCTATTATTCGTTATGACACTTGTTTTCTTTTACGCTTTTGTATTCGCAAGATAATCCGGCTTATAGTCTCATCAGTATAGATCAAGTCACAGACATGGTTTGTAAACATATTACAATTACACGATTACAATTACGAGTAATTTGATGACCACATTTTGTCTTAACATGGTCAATCGCAGTGAAACAATGACAAAGATGACGACGCTTGTGCAATTTGGCTCATCATTTTCGTCTTAGCCGACGTTGTCAGGTTGAGACCATGTTGACAAGATGAATCTCTTAATTAGACATGTCATTACTCCCAATTATAGATTTTGCAGTCACATCAAAGGATATTTAGCATTGTTGACCATTTTTACCCAAGACACCCGAATAGTTCAAATCAAAAGGTAATCAGGATTCGTGTAACATGCCTCTTCTCCAGACAATAATCACGCCGCATTTCTCATTGTTTTCGCGGATTTTTTGTTAAAATTCAGATCGCATTCACTAAAACCTACGACACCCCATTAAAACTAATCAAGGAAGACCAAAATATATCGGCCATAACACCCATTTGAAAGAATTCAAAATTGTCAACAAGAATTCGTTTCCAAAATAGAAATATTGGCGGCGAATTTTGTCCGCGACGACCCCGCACGTGCACATCCCCCTCATGCGCTGACTTCCAAATCATACAATAGCATCAACAAAACCGCGCCATTGATATCCATAAAACCCTTTTAACGATTTAAATAACGGTACGCCATTTCTAAATATTTTTCTTTGATTTCACGCTGTTTTGCCATTACAAACCTAAATTTCACACTCCATTAAAACTAAAGTTTCTAAAATACTGTTGCAACAGAGGTCTTTAGCGAAAACGGTGACGCCGTATAATCGGATGTGCGGGGGTCATATAGATCCGAGATTTGGGATCCTTTCCACCCGATTAGACAGCGGGTGACTTATAGGAATAAGGGACTAAAAAACAATGGATGAAACTTGACCCAAGTTTTCGCTACATCCTTTTTGCAAAAGGATGTTAAGGCCTATTTCAACGTTGGACATATTTGAAGGCGTGGTTTATTTGCCAGGCACGGATTTCCTTTAGCTTAGTAGAGAATGTATAACCGTTGAAATGCTTTCCTCTTTTTGAATATTTTTTTAACATAAAATCACTGACCTAGAGGGAAAATATAGATTCCAATTGTCAACAACAAAGATTTATGCATATCTCCAGCAAGCGTTGGACCCGTGCATAACTTTCAACAGATTTTTAGTAGATCAAATAATGAACCCGCAAAATAGATGTACATGTATATATTTCATAATTTTGTCACTGACTATTCTTCACACAGTTGCAATATGCCGTCAAAAAATATGGGACAAAGGGTCCCTTCAAACCCTTTTCGTCCGCCCGACGTGATTACATTAGGATTTGTTCTGAACCCTTACCCGAGACAGGCCCGTCTATCGGGTGCAATGGCTATACAATCTTCTTTAACCCTCATCCAAATCGCACCAGGACCCTCGGCAAGGACGTCTTCACCCTTTTCTGAAATCATTCGTGACGCTTAAAGCCCGTGCCTGCGACAATGTACCCTTGTCCAGCACCCTGTCGCATCGGATGCGTCACAGCCAGCTTCCCCATAAACCCTTTCCGCAATGACGACAGGACACCCAGACGGCCGCACATAGCAAAGCCTTTTCGGAAATTGCCCTTCACGCCCGTGCCCGCTTTACAAAAACGACCTGGGTCACCCCGTGACATCAGTCTCCTCAACGCGAAAAAGTGCACATGTTTCTGGAGGGGCGGGGAGGGCATAAGCTTTGGAATTCGACTTCAACGAACGATTTCTCTCTCATTTGTGCCATTGTTTTCTCATGCACTTTCTCGCTGATCTAAGAAAAACAAAACAAAACGTCGCAATCCACGACCAAGCTTCGATCCGTGAGGCGAGAAAAACACGGTTTTCCAGTCTTCTTGGCAAAACGAAAGGCCAAGTTGACTATATTGTCTTATATAATGCATTGCCCTTACATGCCCGCAAAAGGGGTAATTTGCTTGTTAAAAATGGATTTTGCGGATGTGTCACAAGAAAATTGTTAAACTTATGTCGCACAACTTCAAGACACATCAAGACCAAAAGCATTTCGCAGATTCGGCGCGACAAATGCACGGGTTCGTTTTCTAGAAGAAGCACAACCCAATTCTTGGTGCAAAGACCGTTACTTTATAAGCTGGATCAGATTTGGCCAAAAAGGTCAGAGCACCAAAAGCTCAGAGGTTTTCACAGCAGGTATATTTAGAAAAGAAACATTTTAAGATTTCATTTAATACACTTTTGTACTGAGCTCAGAATCCGATAAATTCAGTTGGAAATCTCAGCGTGAAAGAGAAATGCTTAGGGCCTAATTTTTCTCTTTTTTTAAATATCTCATTTAGCACTTATAGTTCAAGTGTGGTAATGTATGGTTGAAGCGTCCTGCAGAGCGAAATAACGTCTCATTCTAATGATGTAAGCTTGAGCAAATGATGCATTGAAGTCTGCAACAAAGTTTATTTAAAGCTGATTAAGTTTTTTCTTAAAATCAGGTGCATGGCGGGTCTTTGTAAAAGAGCCGAATCGCCGGTGCGCACGGGTTTAACCCAGCCCCGAACTTTGGGCGACGAGGCCAGTGCGCCGCGGTACTCGCATCTAGAGCACCCAAAGAATTGAGACTTTTTCATTAGTTTCTCATTATTTCTTCACATTTCCCTTCCTCTAACATGAACCCCGAAACGTGCTTTTCGACACGCGGATTGTCCCAACACGCGCCTTAATGGGATACAACCAATTACGCTAACTGTTAAGTGCTCATGAGTGTAAAGTATACTTTCTAAACACGTGATTTGATGTGCATTTTAACACAGAATAATACAAATTTCCCACCATTTTCTAGTGTTTACATTAGTCTGTAACGGCAAATTAACCATAACGAGGTTACGAGGATGACGCGTTCATCAAAGGGTTAACTGGCAATCACTGTTGACAAATTCTCGCTATCAAAGCCTTAAGACAATCAGAGCATGATTACTTCCCAATAACAGTCAACAAATTGAAGACTTTTTTGTTTGAAATTTGATTCTAGTCAAATATTTCACGCCTAGACTTCGCCAATCTTTCTTGGTGATGTCCTCGACTAATTTACTTAGTTAAGCAAATGAGTTAAGGTTTGTCATTTCAGTCAAACCGTCGCGCCGATATGAGAAAGCTAACTAAATACACGGGATAAGACCCTTAAGGACCGTTGAGTTTGAAATTCTGACGCCGTTGAGCCTTGCCAAATATTTTGTATACACCACCCAAAACTTGACCAAGTCCTGCTATTTTATTAACCTCTGTATCAATCACGCTCAGAAAAAAGGGGTTCGCGTTTTTGAAAACATTTAGAGGTTCACATTCAAACGGTCAGTTTCCATATTCTGGAAAAGCTGTTTTCAAAAAGTTCACATTTCCTCTTCAACGAACAAGTCAAACAGTTCCCGATTTCTTATCAAAGCATCGAAAGTTATTGTTTTAGCAACTCAATTGAGGCAATGGTTTTGGTGAACTATGTTTCCTCAATTTAGCAAATATTTTTCGATGTACAAAAAGCGTCTCATTAGGCCCTGGGCGAAACCTTCGGCAAATGTTAACACACTTCGCCCCGAGCTATGAGTGCTGAAGGCACGAATCTAGTAACAAAAACACCTTTGTTTTAGGGCTGTTCCTTACAAATAAAAAGCTCTTTTCATATTCTCTTCAAATAACAACTTTGGACATGTTTTCTGCATCATAAACCGGGAGCAAGAACTTGACGTTGGGTAAATCCGACATGAATTGTTTCCAAAATATCTTTTAATCTTTTATGGTAACTGCGCTTTCCTTTTCGTGGCATACTGGAAATACTTTCAAACTGCCTCGGGATATTTTTGGGCTTTGCGATGGGACTTTCGCCGGATTATGGTCCAAGATATAGCGGTGATACGACATGCGGGTTTTAGGCAGTCACTTACAGTCTTAGAGAGAGGGGTAGAATACTATTTTTGGTCATGAAATCTACACGCCCCCCCCCCCCCGATCTTCTTCTTTCCAGTCTCACTGGCTTCATCAGTCACCAACAGGCGGCTCATCATTCCGAGTTTTGCAAAAATATGGCGCCAGATGGCTTCGACTAATTTTCTTCTCTTGTGGCCACCGGTATACGACTGTAAAACAGTTTCATTCGCATCTAAATAGTTCTATTAGCATTTTATGAAATGTCGACCATGATTCATTGATAAACTGCGGTTATGCGTGAAAACTGCCACCCGTTCACGTATACAATAACAACCAAAAAAGTAGACGCACGCCCACTTGAAGTCAAAAACAAACATCTGACGCAAAACCTGTTGATTTTATACTGATGGTTTATCCAAAGTCCGTTATAACAAAGACAAAAACATTTCCAGGGACGCAAGCCATGTTGATATCGTCTCTCTTATTTTATTTACCAAACAAGGCTACGTCGGATACATTTTTTCGTAACAAAACCTTTCTTCTCTCAAGTATTTGTGAGTTCGTTTGGACTCGGTGCCTGGACCAATACCTTGCCTAAGTTGTTTGCCCACATAAATAGGTCCCCGCGGATAAGTATTGACTTGGGCTTAATTTCAAGTCTTATGGACAGATTGTCTTGAAGTTACGTCAGAAGAAACATTCGATGTCAACAGAGTCTGACGTCCGTAAAAACTGCAGGAATCTTAATTCGGTTTGTCAAAAAGTGACAGTTGCAAAGCGCACGTGACGTATTACGTCACGCGTACGCCTTTTTTTGCAAATGGCGGCCACTTGAATTAAAAGTCGAGTTTGAATGAATAAAAAGCATGTCTAAACTTGCATAGTTTCTTTTGATTGTCACCTGAATTCTTTTACACAAAGATACAATGAGAAAAATCAAGCCCTGGTCAGATTAGTGTAATATTAAGACATCTAAATTTACATTCCAGACTAGAAGATTGCTCTTTTCTTATCTATCAAGGGCGGCCATCTTTGCATATCTATACTTACGTCATTATGAAAACTTTGACCCCTCAGTGACATCTAAAACTTCGTGAGAAAAATATACAAAACTTCACTTTGGCTGGAGCAAAGAATAATAAGTAACATTCACGTAATTTGTTATCGCTTTACCCATTTTTTCTTCTGTACAACAACATTGGCATTTCTACTGCTTTTTTGCCTATTGTTTCATTGACACCCAGTAGTATTTGTTTCATCATTCCATTGACATACTGTCGTTTCCATTAAAGGCGTTTTTTTTTGTTCTTGAAAAGCTATCAGGTTGTAATTTTTATCATGAAAACAGACTGACGACAGAATGTGGGATTCCAAAAGGACCCAAACGTCAACATTACGATATGTCATCGCAGACGATACAACAACAGCGGTTTGATCCGCCAACGGGTATTTTTCAAAAGAGAAATATTGGCAACACCCTTTTTCTGCAGTCCGACGTGTTTGCAGACAAATATTACAATCATTAACAGAGGAAATAGCAACTGACGCCTTTTTTAGTTTTGCCAATTCAATAATATCGCCTTTTCCTAGCTATATTCAAAAACATAGTAATATGTCGCTGCCTTTTCAGTTTCGACCTGGTTACTACATAAATAACCAATATTTTAACAAACTGTTTCTTTAAATTTCTTTCCCTTTTCCATCATAATTCCATGATACAATAAATTAATCATAGAATGTGGATTAACTTTAATGACCACCATTCCTTAAATTAAGGAGGTGCAAAAGAGAAACCATTGAATGGCGCTTGGAGAATGACATTTGGATATTTACATGTATATTCATATTTTTCATTTCAAAACTGTTGCTATAGGTCGGACAGAGAACGAGAAAAGTAGCTGGTTGCTTCATAAATAGCCAATTTTTTGGCGAAATGTTTCCTCAGTTTTGATCTGATTTCCATGATAAGCCAATTAAGACATTAATCGAACCTATTCTTCTTGACGAATTATGACCAACACCGTTTCCTCAAATAGGGAGTTGCAAAAATTACAAATTCCGTGAACTGTTCACGCAAAAATAGAAAACGAATTAATATGTTAGCCTTCTCAAGACCGTTTCTGGGTCGAATAACACTCGAAGAATGGGTTAATTCATAAATCAATGTGTGACTTTGCACCTGAAGGATAAACACTTCAAAAGGGGTTCAAAAATACCCTTTTTGGTTGACTTTCCTGCCTTTTACGCGGACTTTTACAGGTGCGAAGTTGCAAAAGCATAGCATTTGCGACAAGCCATTTTTGACCAATACCGCGCTGTACATGTTGAGTAGAAAGATGCAGAGTTTTTGCTTATGTTGATATGGAATGAGTTATGTAACAAACGTTATTACTGCCGAAGATGGGAATTTTAGAATTCTTTGAAGTCTTTACCAACTGACTGTCTAGCCTCTGTCTAGTCGTCCATTTAAAAAATCATTTTCGTTTTGTTCTTTAAGCCTCCAAAAAGACAAACTAGACTGATAACCAAAAATCCTAAGATTATGTTTAAAATCCCTTTTTGTCTTCCTCTCCCTAGAAGACAACGCCCCTAGGACGACCCAACCATCTCCCTCGATCCTGCAACGAAATCCGAAAAGGGTGCGAAACTTTTGTCCTTAAATGAGAACTTTTGTCCTTCCATACTTGATCTTTAATCGAGTCCCTCGCGAGGCTCGCGCGAGGATTGGGGCTCACGCCCAACTGAGCGCCTTGAATTGTTGAAGGTGATAATCAAATCCATATCTCGTCGTATTTTCGGATTGCAATGGATAGGACAATACATGTAATTGGTCGTGGAATAATGGCGACCATTCGTTCCCCGTCTGTTTATCAATTTAAAGAAGACAACTTTCAATCTCTCAATTATTGTTTTAGCACCCTTTGCACAGCTGTTATATATACGCATTGTCCCTTTTAGAAATAACATGACGCGATCACTGTGGCCCCTCTGTCCATCGGATGAGTTTCACTGCGAGGGTCCACACATGTTAACATACATATTGTAACATAAACTATTCAGAGTTGACACCACAGATAACCACAATGGAACCGACGAACTATCTCTCTAAGGGGTTAATGAAGAAATAGATCTTTTCAGCTGAAAATTACCGAAAGACCCGGACACCTTATGTCGTCTTCAGCTCATCCGCGGTGACGGGTGTGCGCGACGCGGTTCGTCCTCACGGGGAGGGGGGGAGGGGGGGGCATCAGGTCTCGGCACTCATCTCTGGCCCGTTACTTTCGAACAAAAGTGTACATTAAGAAACAAAAGCTCCTCACCCGTTTTGGATCAGGTTTAACCCTCGGAATTCAAAGGAGATGTTTTCAAAAACGCCGAAGATGTCCCGGGTTGTCTCAGGTGGGGTTGTCTTCTCCAAGACGTTAGCGTAAGACAATAAAGAGTAAATAAAAGTCTCCTTCGGTGAAAAAATGTACTAATGTCAGCATGATAAACACAAAGCATTAAGTAGTAGTACTAGTATAAATATGTTGTCCAATTCTATACAATGGAAGATGGTCGCGTCGTTCCAAATAGTATTTATTCAGGGACAACTAGACTTTGATACCGTTAAATGAAACAAAGAAGGGGAAATGACTCTGTTATATATTCTAAACAACGGAACAAACACAAGTGTTGCTTTTAGAAGAATACGTGTACAATGTACTCAACATCGTCTTCTTACGACGATAAACCAATATGTTCCCAGATTTATTTAAATATGTAAATCTTTTGGACTCGCCAAAGAATACATTAATAAAACTAACTAAATTTTTGTCAAAGTCTCTCCAACTACTCTAATCATATTGCAAGCAAATTCGTATTCTTTTGTTGATGTTAAAAAACCTTCGCATGTATATTCGTATTTCTATTGTATATAGGTAGTTTTGTGCTCTACGCAATGTAATTTTGTTGAGCAATAAACCTTATTCTATTCTAGAAATGTCAAGCTGCAGGGTGACTTCTGAATATTTGGTACAAACCGATTTTTTTCAAGATGCAATTTTCTATATCGATGTACGCAACTGCACTGTTAAAATGTATATTCAATGTTTATTCATTAAGAAAGCTGAAATCTCACATTCAGATTTTTAAAAATTTTTGAACGATATAATTGTATGCTAATGACATTATCAAAGAGTTGATCAATGGGTATAGGGTGCATGTAGTTTCATTTCTGTGACGCCTCACAAGGGCGTCGGCTTGAACGACAAGTTGTTTATTATCATTATGGACCAATAATCTTTAGGTCTTAGTCAAGGGTCTTAGTACAAGAGATAATAACGCCTGATGAGGTACCGCGCGACGAAAATTGGCGGACGAGCAGAATAAGTTTAGTGACTTGAATCATATGCTGTTATGTCTGACAAGGAAGACGACAGCTGTGCAAAAAAAGACCTTGCATATCAATTAACATCTTAATAACGACTTTTAATTGCAATTGTCTATTTTGAACCGCAATGGAAGTAATTGGTCGTATTTATATCTTTTAATTGAACGATGGGTTAAATCTATCGTTTGATGCCCCACGGCCCAATTGATTTACAGGCCCTTAATAAAGGGTGCACTATGGTGAAACAAAAGTCGACAATAAATACACAAAGGGTCTACACCCTTTTTGGATTTCTCGTAATCTGTCGGGTCATGGATGTAAATTTGTTAAAAGGGCGAACAAAGCCTTTGGATCAAGCTAGCGTTCTTAAAGGGTTATAATTACGGATAAAGCTCATTAAAAAAGTTCGTTGGACGCATTTTAACTTTTCGGAAGGACAATGTATGTCGCGTCTTGATGTCATTATTCAGACGTTGAAACAAAGGAAAAAGACATCATAGTATAAAAAAGACAAAAGTTGTAGAGCATGTCTGTGATCCGAATGTCTTTGTCGGACAATCATAGGCTTACTGGAGGTGGATCATCCCCGTCACACCCGTCATATTCAGTTTTCCCGAGGATTTGATGGATGCGATACAATGCTACCTATTTGTAAAACAAAATGATCTCGACCTGCGGATCGATTTTGTCTTCAGGTCACGTCTGACGGAAAATGGACGCGTGTCGGCTTCTAGTCCAGATTGTCTTTCTGTCTTTCAAAAAGGACAGGAAAAAACATAACGAACATAATTACTCAAAAGTAATAAATGTGTCGTCTTAAAAAAGAAAATAATTGTCATCTAAGTAAGCTTAAATATTATTTGGTCTGAAGAGAGGTTGACATTTTTGAGCTGCGTTCGATCTCGAGCCGCGTCTAAAGGTTTAAAATACCCTGGGATAG
Source organism: Lineus longissimus (assembly GCF_910592395.1). Taxonomy (NCBI): domain Eukaryota; kingdom Metazoa; phylum Nemertea; class Pilidiophora; order Heteronemertea; family Lineidae; genus Lineus; species Lineus longissimus. The sequence continues at coordinate 1,783,203 of NC_088316.1, forward strand.
CATTTTCAGTGCCTGCATGTTCGCTTTTTCAAATCGAGTGGAATAAGAATCATTTTGTAAAATACGACAAAAAATAATTTCAAATTTGCCAATAACGCAGAACCCCAGCTCAGTGTATCATGGCGTCATCTTGAGTCCTTGTAAATCTTTGGGTAGAAACAGCGAATCCAACCGATTGTAATCGACTCCAAGACCGCCGTAAATATTAGCCAAGAATACACACCAGAAAGTAACTCCACTAATCTTTGTTTCAAACATTGCACTTGTCTCGTTTGTTTTTTAAAATATTTGGAGAAATGCTGTGCACGAGTTGATAGGGTCAAAATGACATTGTTATGAGAATTTGGACCAGGAACGATGTCACACGAAAATTAGGGCAAATGAGGGTCCAGAATTAGGATTCAGTTAGTGCAAGAAAGGACAGTTGGCTGGCCTTTGGCTAAACCGTTCTTTTTAGCATGCTTTACATATAGTTGTAGGGCTTGCCTCCATAAGAGAGCCGGTAGGACTCGCTGGGTTTGGTCCAGAATTTGACATTTTCATTTCCTTGAGTCCGTCATCAGTCCGAGGGATCCATTCTGCAAAACATACATGATTATTCAAGTAGGTAGCAAAGTGGTCAAGGGTTCGAATATGAGGGTAATTGAAAAGAGACTAGTAAAGACAATGATGGCAATTTGTGACATTCGAGGACTTATCTCACTTCCTCCAAAACGAGTAAGGTAATATCCATGGAAGATATTAAGGAAGCGGTGGGGACATTTTTAGTATCCACGGGGATTTCGAACGAAAAAGTAAGATCTTATGTTAGACCCGTATTTTGGTGTAACAGGTGAAGTCCACTTGTCGCATGTTTGGCGCTTGAAAGACTATGTTATTATCCTTGGTTCGCTGAGACGATTGGAAACCAACTGCAGCGAAATTGGGCATGCAGTTTCGAGAGGACAATCACTGACGAATATGCGGGTCTTCGAAACAGTCACCATGGCAAACTGGCTTATCGATCTTCTATCTAAGGCCCTTGCTAGGACTTCACAATCTTATTTTATGATGATAAAGATATTTTCACGCAGTTTTTGTCAATTTTAATGAGCCACTAGCAAATGGCTCTAATGGATTTAGTAAGAAACTAGTAAAAAGTGAAAGCCCTTCAGAAGAATACCGCCAGAAACATCGTTGACAAACTTGCCTCCTTTTTGGCCATAAGTTTAGCAAGTTTGGCTGAACCGAAAATGCACACGCATCATGCTTGTTTTATTTAATTTTGTATTTCGTAATTTAAATGTCTGTTTCATTGATTTTTTTATTGTAAACTATTGTTTTAAATGATATACAACCATGTACTGTTTGAATTGTGGCTTGCGGAGTGTTGTCCACGCGGACAATTATACTAAAAGACCCACGTACGTCAAGCGCGTGCGTACGCGCGCCTGTCCGTCTGGCTTGGGGAGGACAGTGATCGACTCGAAATATTAACCTCCGCTGCTCTGGCGGCATTAGATCGTGAAAGAAAGTTTACCAAGCTTATCTCGAAAGAAAAAAACAATTGCAAGCAATATCAAAACATTGGCCATGAGCGCCAGTCCGTCTGGGTTTGTCTGGCGATTCTCAAGCAGAGCGGTGGCTTGTGTGAGACAGCAGCGGACTGCGAGGACCAAAACTGAAGGGCTTGACCCCCAGGCTTCATATAGGTTTGCAAAACACACTCAGAAATAAAACGCTAGGTTATTTCAATACACGTTTTACCAAGAATTTATAAAGATTTGTCAGTTATTGCTTTATAGTCGTAAAGTTGGTAAAGTGGTTTGCCCGAGCGGCAGACAAGTGTTGGTTCTGTACGTTTCCGCACAGCGGCGCAACGAGCGGGCTGGAGACTGCAGGTGTAAAAGGGAAGTCTGTCCCCTGGGCCAAGAGCTTACTAAACATGGCGTTGAGCCCAATGGCTTAACTGAAGGAGATAACAAGATTTGTTTTGAGCAACCAGCTAGCCTTGATATTGAGCCGAGGTCTACTTTTTCTTTGGATATTCTTCCCTTTCGCACCGGGTGTCCCCTGGGTTTTAATCAGGGACGTCCAGCACTTGGTTAAAGCAGATAGGGGGCCAATGTGACCTCGACCCTCTGGGAGGAAATATAAGCATGATACATAGTTATATAGTAATTCATAATGCATGTTATATAGTAACCACTCGATAGGATTGTACGGGGATATCCAAGTGGAGCTAAGCTCTGCTCTTGTCACATCCTATGTCACACGTCACGCATGATGAGTTAATGATCAGGAAAACATTGTTTGTATTAATCCCCGTGAAGAAATCAGAACATCGTGTTGTGTCCATGCCTCTTGATCACACGGAGTTATCTTATTTTGCAGCGTATACTATCACAGACAAATTTCTTCTGACGATGTTCTTTTGGTAAAAGTCAAATATTTCTGTAATGTCATCACCTTATGCAATGGGCAAAGACCCCCCCGCGCAGTAAAAATACCTTGGGTGGGTGATTTTGATGACCACCGTTACACGTATGCATGGTGTTTTTAACCAATTTCACATTCACTCTCTTACCCACCAAAAGTTATATTTAGATTAAAGGGACAAATTGGGCGTGGTATTTACCTGGCCAGGAGGGTAATGACACTGCTTGCCACCATGCGCCGCCACTTGTTTGATCACAGTGATGCTGATCTTTAGTGATTTTCGCAAGTGTTTTTAAAATCTTTTTTGTGCATATAGTCACGGCCTTGAGACTGCAGATTTGACTCCCTGGCTCCTGCCGATATACCCCCTTTAAGACATTACATTTTTCAAATATTTTGAAATATCAACATTGCACTTGTTGCATGGGTGGGGTGCACAAGATAAAGACACCCCCTTCTTTGACCATTAGTGTCACAAAAGATTATCAAATCACTGACAAATTCTTGGAACCTGCGTCGAGGACAAATATTTTCCAAGGCGCGTAGGCGCCTGGCATGGTCCGTGGGGGCATCTATGGCATTTTTGTCATAATCCTTGTCCACATTCCAATCTAATGACAGTGGTCACATACCTAAAAAGTACAAAAACTGAGAAATGTAACAAATGAGCCGAAATAATCTTGATTTTTTTGAGGATTTAGAAATCGTCCAGAGTCTTTTCTGAGTCAAAATCTCGAAGTCCCCTCTACTGGATCCGCGCCACATGTGGATAACTACCCTGAAGACGTTGAAAGAGTCCGCAACTTCCACTTCGCCAAACCCCTCTCCCCCCCCCCCCCCCAGGTAACCTTCATGGTTGTAGTAAGTACCGCTCCCTGCATTGCCTGCATTGCCTGCATTGCCCGTATTGCCTGTGTTGCCTGCATTACCTGTATTGCCTCCTTGGTCAGAATCCAATGTGACCCAGTCAGAGTGCCCCCATTCGAAATTGACCCAAGTGTAGGCGGCCACATTATATTTCTTCGCACGGCAATGCGCAATCTTATTTAACCTCGAGAGATATTATAGATTTGACAACATTATTGTATTATCTATTCGGGTGTCATCAATGGCGTCCATCACCAACGACCTCCAGGTGACCTTCAGGCCAATCATTTGAATAATGTCTACTCAAACCACATCCCTATGACACAAAAATATAAATTTCATAATGCAATCGTAGTGCACTTTGGTCGCGCTATAGTCCTCGGGCGAGGTTGCAACAGGTTGCATTGTCACGGGCTCAACATCTTAGCCGACGAGCGAGGAAAACAATGGCGGAACTGACAAGACAGGAAATTCATAATGCAAAGATGACAACTGGATCAATGGGATTTTGAAGATCATCTTTTCATAAGTTCAAGAATAATGCGATGCGGTCGTTGACAATGCGGATTTTCTGTTTGTTTGGGTTGGCGGTGAAGCAAGTGGTTTTGTGCCAATTCTCATTACCATTCTCTCCTCAAGGATGCGGACTCAATACCACCTGTTGTTGGGCATGGTTCGGGAGAAGAACAGGAGAGAGGTTATCATATTATATTCCGAAGTCGCGAAAGTCGATTTAAAAGTGACCGTTATGCTCAGGGGTGAAGATGTTTGACCTCAAAGGTTGGCGATCTTTCAAATCTCGAGGAAATTAATTTGAATTATTATCATCATTATTCACTGCGATAATCTCCTGTTGCTGAAACTGCTGTTCCCACCTGAGGTGGTGTTCAAAAGATCACATCGAAATTTGCATTCAAGTGTAACTTGACTCATTTCAGTCTGATGGTATCTCCAGCAACGCAAGCCTCATATTGTTGGTAATACCAGCCCTAACTTGATGGTAACTCCAACTTTAAGTTGAAGGTAACTCCAGCCTTAGGCTGATGGTAAGTAAAGCTTTGAGTTAGAGAGTAACGCCAGACTCAATATGATGGTAACTCCAGCTTTAAGTTGATGGTAACTCCAGCTTTAAGTTGAAGGTAACTCCAGCCTTAGGCTGATGGTAAGTAAAGCTTTGAGTTAGAGAGTAACGCCAGACTCAATATGATGGTAACTCCAGCTTTAAGTTGATGGTAACTCCAGCTTTAAGTTGATGGTAACTCCAGCTTTAAGTTGATGGTAACTCTATACTCTATACTTTGGATAGTAACGCCATGCAGCCTCAACTAGTTGGTAACTCCCAGCTTTAAGTTGATGGTAATTCCAGCCTCACGTTGAGGGTTTAGGATTGCGGGTAACGCCAACCTAAAAGCAATACACTGTAAGTATTTGGTAACTCCAGCCCTTGTTGATGGTAACTTTCTAAATTGGAAAGTAACGCCATGCAGCCTCAAATTGTTGGTAACTCTCAGCATGATGTTGATGATAACCCCAGCCTTATGTTAATGGCCAGCATAAAGTTGTAAGAGTAGGCCTAATGGTCAAACATGTAAGCCATGCATTAACGCTTTCCTCACGCTACAGTGTAAACCTTGGTGTCGAGTTTGACAACCCATTGAAGACGGACGCATCTGATACCTTGTGGTCTGCTTAGGCAGCGTTCTTCCTTTTCTTCACAGCGTCCTCGGGCGACACAATAAACACAGCGGTCCCAAAAACCTGCGTCCTTGAAATAAGCAAGGCATGAATAATGAAGTTATGATAATACTGAGATATTCGCAGTGTTCCTGAGATTCTACTACGCTCCTTTCTTGTGGGGACAATGATAGGAAAACTGAACAAACTCTCATTCATCTTGATAATGTCCTCAATGACAGGTATTATAGCCGCCATTCATTCGGAACGCTGCAGGTTGATCCATGCAAATTTATGCAAATTTGGTATCGCGGGGTCCCAGAATATTAGAAGACCTCTTCAAGAGAGACCAGAGAGGTTTTGTGATCTTATGACGCAGGCGCGCGTAAGGATTTCAACATTATGTAAGAACTATTTACCGCAGGCGTTATTGTTTCCGCAATCTTTAGCGATTCTGGATCCCAGGTCCTGGATGAACTTTGGTGACTTGTCGCTTCTTTATCAAAAAGTCACCATCTGACAAGATATTATTCAACCACTAATGGAATATTGCGTGATGTATGCGGACATTACATCCAATCTGATGTCATTATCTGTCATCACGTGACTAATGTACACTGCGGACCAAATCTCAGCCATTCTTGTAACAGACGGCATGAGATTACTGCACCAGACAGGACAGAATTTCGTAATAATGTATATGCGCGTGAGACAGTATACGAATCCTACGAATCCAACTAAATGTCGATCTCCATTGTAGTAGGCTTAAACAAGATCTATATGAAATTCAAACTCGAACAGGTTGGATTCGGTTCTCACTGTCTGTCACTGCGAAATTTCCCAAGAAAGAGAGTTCGTGTCGTGAGTGTACACTGTCGCCTGTGATTACACTCCGGAGGCAGTGGATTCGGTCGCTTCGGCAATTCTGCTGGCATGCCCTCTTGCATAACTTGGAAAGGTGTAAAGCCTTCTCTGGTAAGACGGATACAACGGTTGTATTGGGAGTGTAGCAGAGAGCGATGGCTTTGCAAAGCTTCACTTGAGGCACAACAAGCTTCTAACTGACTCAACTTCGATACGAAACCGATCAAATTTGTTCCCACAACCGTTCTCAGAATGAAGAAATTTTACAACTCTTTAATTGATTCGTGAGATATCGGCCATTGTAGTTAGGTTCGAGCAGACGACCACCGACTTCATGAATAGCTAATGGGAACAGAGACAACACGCTTCAACGGGCAATTCTGATTGTGATGAAGGTGACCGCGAGAGACAACCTGGATCACTGAAGCATAACAGCTTGTAACATGCATATTTGTATACACATGACGATGGTTAAACCCCTGGGGACGAGATCTTACCAGCACAACATCACCAGATGTCAAAATTCTTACGTGAGATCACGAAAAGGCCAGATTCATTGGGTATATTATTAAAGATCATGGATTCATGTACCAAGTTTTATAACTCACTTTCGAACGTGATGACCCCATACATCATGAAAAAACCTTTCACCGTCTTGTCCTTTGTTAAGTTTTATTCAGTCTTCAGATTAAATTTATAGTGGACATTTATTGAAATGAATATTGTTACGTCCGCTTGAATAGGATGTTGTTTAGTTTAAGAATTAGACCACGGTTTTATCATGTCTGCGGGCGATTGGGGGTATAATTCGTCCATGTCCATCATCCGATTGAAAAAAAAAGTCGTCGCGCGGAACAACCTTCATTTCAAACATGGTGTGCGAAACAGTGCGGTCTTGGGACAGCCGGCGGTGAAGCCGTCCAAAATTCTGTCTTTCGTCCGACGTCTTAACACAACTAAACATGCCAATTTGAGTCCTGGACATCCTGGGCGCCCGGCCTTTTACTCGGTATTGAGCTTATGTAAGCAGGTGGGGAAGGTGCTTGCCATTTACACTGGTATGCGAGGATGAGTTCTTAAAGATTCTGCAGTATTTCTCGCCAGAGTGTCCATACTCTGGCGCAGTATTTGTATGTTATGAGGCGGTCCTACTAGAATATGCTTGAATGATGTCTGCTTTAGAGTGCGGTGTGTCGTTGACCCACGGATGGCACAACCTCTCACGACCAGCGCGGACCAAAGACCTTGCTTCGGCTCCCCAGTGCGGTATGCCATCCATCAATGGCCAATTCCACCCAATCATTCCGACCACATAATGCGCATACTCATTTCTATTTCACGTCCATAGAGACCGGTCTATTTGACGTCAGGTGCACAATGTCCCAACTCGTTAGATAGCAAGATGGCGTGCACTTAGTGGCGACGATAGTTGTTCATGCAGAAAGTTATAATTGTTACAGTGTCCTCGAAGAAGACGCGGAGACACATGCGTCGATCGGAGGCATTCTGAGGAAAGCAGGGCTATGTTCGCTTCGTCAGCTCTCACGCATCCTGAACTTAGTGCACCACTTGGCACAAATGGCCGAGCCTCAGTAATATGTGAAAGGGGAGGAGCATATACGACTGATTTCGGTATACTAGGATGGCTCTCACGCAACTTGTGTTAGAGTTGGAGAAGCGAACATCAACCCATGATTCCCTCAGGATGAAGAGAGAGAGATCTGTGCAGAAGATGCCCTCCTGATTGATCGGATGAAGAAAAAAACGTGTTGCGTGATATATGCCACACGGAGACAAGTTGTCTGATCAGAACTTTGCAAAAACGGCGAGATGACCGCGGTTTCAATCGTTCAGCGTAAGTGAGTTACGCCGGCGTTCTATAACTGAAGTACATTTGCCAAAACAAATGCCATAGACATAAAAAGATACCAAGGTACAGATGGTCCAAAAGCCTCTTCGGTGTGAGAGTTTCACATATACAGCCTCGGCTACCTCGGGGAATGGGCGGTCCGTGCACTGAGATGAGTGTTTTTCCCCGCCAAAAAATGCCCAGAAGTACATGTACTCAGCATTGCGTCGGCTGGAAAGTCCTTGTAACGACTGTGTTGCAGGGAGAGAGCCTCAGGTCCGCTAGTGTTTGGTTAGTTCCGCATCCCAGCTCAGTTTTATGAGGACAAAGTCACAACCAGAAGGCATGTTCCATTCCTCATCATACCCGGAAATATCATGCCATTCACTTCGATGATAACACACAAAACAAGTGTCCAGCCAAGAAGGTTTTATAAACTGAACCTCCTTGGTCCAGCCTATTGAAACAGCCGCGCCGAACCGATGAAAAAAGGTCCAAACTCTCCGCAAATATAACTTCGTCCTCTGGCTGTATCTTCTCTAGTCTTTCCGCCAGTATCAGCTGTGATTCTGTTGCCAGGTCCGTGAGCCCACGTGCGGGTGACAAGTTACATAATCCATTGGTACTTTGACAGACAACCCTAATTTGCCTGTTCATTATCGCAGAAGATATATCAAAAGTTTGATGACACAACCGAGTGGGTGGCAGGACAGAACCAGTGGGGAAGTGAATCTATCATCATACGCGACCGGCCAATTTCTCCGAATATCTTTGGCAGAACATCCAGATAGCTCCCATGCAGCGTCTGCATCACACATTATGAGCCGAGAGTCCATGATCCCGCAATTTATACCCAAAATCTCGCGAAGGGGTCCAAGTATCGTACTCACCCCCTGGAACGACTCGGAGACAATTTGACGGAGTGTGTCTCAACATACCTTGATACACGCGAGTAGTGCATTGTGTACAGCCGTGTGGATTTCGTCGGCAGGTCAAATCGACCTGGAACACAGTATTTGCTGTGTTTCATCCTAAGAAAATACGTGTATTTACTCTGAAAACGTGTACATGTTCTCATGTCTTCTTGAGATGAAACAATAGTGATATTTGTATGGACGATTGCATGCAGACGACAGCGTGTTTGACAACATTGGGACCGAAGGCGAGCAGACGATATGGTCGCCATGGTTTTTGGACAAACTGTCCTCCCCTGTATATGGGGTGGGACGATTTGGGGCCAGTGAATCCTTGCGCACCGCCTGGGAAGCTGGGCGACCCTCATTGCCAGAGAAAAGGGATACTGTATACTGCTGTGGCGACAAGACACCTTTTTAAAAGCAAACTCCGTCGGTACCGTGAGATGGGGTGACTCGACAATGCGGAGTGAAAGTGTCCAAAATTTCCCAAAAAATGGCAAATTGGATAACCATAGCTTGAGTAAGACACTTTACCCTTGTATTGGGCGGATCCAGGGACGGTTTGAGGAATCCAGACGACACCATAATATCACTGATGCAAGATGGCTTTTATTTTCTGGTAAAAAAACGCAGCCGTCTGTGCGATAACAAGTGATTTCGCTGACATTGCATTTGCGAATAAGGTCAATCCTGGGGATCCGAGCGCAACAGGGAACTAGATCAGTCTCTGTCAAAACAACTTTCACGTCCTTGAGTCATTTGGCAGCAAAAAGTTTGGTTTATTGCATAGATGTGGCTGTCTCCTGCCAAAGTGACACATTCACAATGAGGACAATGTGGCCCATTACGACGAGCGAGATAAAAACTGTCCTCTCTTCCAAAACATCTATACATTTCGAAAACACTCATCCATAACTTGATATTCTTATGCAAATTAATAACGAAATGGTCCAAAAGGATGCATTTGAAAGCCATATTGCCATAACGAATTGTTGGGGACAGGAGCAATCAGTGTTGGAATTCCTGAACAGCAGGTGTCCTCGATGCGATTTTGAAGATTGTGCCGCTGGAGTCAACAGTTGGAGAGTGCGGGTGAAGGGTACCGGACCGCTGTAGGCCCATCCTGACATAACCATTGACCCTCAATGTATTGGCATTGCTAAGCTTCCAAACAACGCGCGTCGTATGGGCGGAGGCTACGGAGGTAATACCACTGGATGGCAGTGACAGCCGAGTGCCATCTTCATTCCAATTAAACCCATTAAAAAGAATACCAATTATAAGTAATTACTCTTGCAAAATTACTAACCTTCGTTTTGAATAATGGGTTTATTGAGCCATTCTTATGATGTCAGAATCCGTCTTTTTGGACGTGTGATACGCATGACGTCTGATGATTGTGACACGGGACACCAGTTCCTGATTGTGACTTTTTTAAGAAGGACCTCGCAGGGGGTTGAAAAGACAAGACTGGACTAACCAGGGGAGGGAGTGGAGTTCGATTCTTTTAAAATGATTGATATAATTATCTTCGTAGAAGAAAAGACAACTTCGTTCATTCCCAAGCGTGACTTTAGCAATCGATTTAGTGAGGCTTGGTGTGACAGTAATCAGTGTCCGCCTGTAAGAAGTGTCCCCATATTGGTGACTTCATATTACTTAATCTGACCCAACCGACTCCACCAGTCCCTTTAAGATTTCAAATTACGGCCCAATTTATTATGTTTGCTTTGGGGGAAACAATTTAGATTCTTTTGAAAGGTGTAAATAGTTGGTTCAAAGCTACCTTCTTGAGCTAATTAACAAACCCTGGAATGACTACTTGAAACCTCTTGGGACACCATTAGCATCTACATTAGCATCTCAAACTCATTACTGGTGTTATAATCTGTAACAATAGACTGGAGGGGGCCAGATGTCTGGAGACACTTTCACACTGATCAGAAAGTTTTGGGGCTCTGTGGTGAAACTCTAAAGACAGCCAACTTCGTTGCAAAAAACGGGCTCACTGTCTTACATGCATCTCAAAAATGCCAAAAGAAGAAGAAGATTGGGCCAATTCAAACATCATCAATTTCGAATCACCTACATGAGGACCTATTGATACCCGACCATCTTGGGAAGAGGTTGGGGGATGATGCAGTCAATTCATCCCTTCTTTTGAAGGACAACAGCCGCTATGGCATTTGGTTCCTGTCCATCAGAAAGAAGTGAGACTGGAGACGAATGTGACCGATGACTTTGGTGAATCGTTTTCAGGGACAGAGATGACTTGGTGGAGGATGTCAAGAACTTCAACAGAGCCACAATGCTTGTGCCATCTGGTGGAAATCCCATCACAAGCACTGTGGCTCTGTTGCTGTATCTGACACTGTCGTCATTGCGTCATGCAATTCATCTATTACCAGGGATACACAGAATAGGGTCATATCATATCCTCCTCCATATTCTAAAGGGGGGATATTGTCTTCCTCAACCAGATTACAACCTGTGCCCAGGTTTCCTGTGGTTTTGGGGCAGGGGTGTCATATGATTTTTACTTATGAAGAGAAGGGGTCATATGAATATACTGGCAGCAGAAAGGACCATTCTCCTCCAAGTGGTGTCCAAGTTGTAGTATCCTTCAAAACCAAGGTAAAACAAGTCTCCCTTGGTTTGAATCAATGACGGACAGCATGCCAGGGACCCACTAGGTCCCAGTGGTGCTCCCCTGGGGTCAAATCACCTGCAAACACTTAGTGTTGCATAACAAACAATACAGGGACAAAAAGATTCCAATTTCAATAGATTTTCACACTTTTATTCTACAGTCCAAATACAATATGTACAACCTTGGGGCAATGGAGACAAACAAAAGATAATTGAAGAGAACTTTGAAGACAAATAGCACATAGTTGTGACAATAGTGTCAAAGACACAATTAGTTATGGTCAGTTTCAAAAACAGCTGGAGAACTTCACAGTCCATTTTGTATCACTTGTACACAATAATACACTTGAGGGTTCATGCAACTTGAGTTGAAACACCTGTACTAATGGCCAGTGACCACAATTTGGCAGCCTGCACCAAATATGATTATACACACAAGACTGGAACAGGTTAAAAAACTTTGTGTGTGGTTACCCCCAACATTTTTTGGATATGTTTTTCACCATACAAGTATATCTTTATCACAAACACACTCATACAATTTTTCAAATTCACACTCATACAAATTCACGCATGCCCACTATCATACAATTTCACGCATAAATTCATTCAATGACTTCATACAAATTCACTTACACAGTAGATATACAAGCACATGGATAGAATTGTCTTACAAAGTTCTCTCTCAAAATTCTACAAAAAGATTTAAAGACACATGTCTTCATGAAATTAAGGAAATAGATGATTGATACATAAATGGTTTCAAACCATTCTGAAACGGATTTTCTACCATACCATGATTATACAAAATTTGCATCAGATAATCTTGCAAAGAGATTTATACATGATTTCAACGAACACATAATTCATTAGATTTGTTTACTATGTCAAGAAATCGGGCTACATCTGAAGGTTCTAGAAAAAAAAATTATATTTTTAGAATCACCCTTTTTTAGAATGACTTCATGCTCTTTCCTCCAGTAATAAACTTTCATTGCCATTCAAATGTTTCTGATCAGACTGTTAAACTTGACTTTACACAGGTTTTCAATGCCGCAAAAACTTATAAACTATTTCAATATCGTCAGATCAGCACTCAAGCGAAGAATCATAACTCTAATGGTGTCCCGAAAAAAATTATTATTGTATTGTGCTCGAATGTAGACTGTACACAAACAACAACCTGTTTCGTTCACCAGAGAGTTCAGTGCCTCGGAAACCCATTGTTGTTTTCACAAAAAGATGAGCAGCATCTAAGATTCAGATGACAATCGGGAAATATCTGCGGCTTTGTCAACCATCACAGTCAGGTCTTCGTGTCTTTGATTGCAAAAACTCTGTACCAAGTCAAATTAAACAAAATATGAATACACTGCGCAGTTGATTGTGTACACGTTTACTGTGTATTATTCTAACTTGGTTGGAACCTGTGCCGTGAAAGACATTCTTGCCTGTATGACACAGTCAAGAATCACCAACAAAAAGAAAAATATGTATCCATTCATAATCATCTGGAGGTCAAGTCGACTCTGAACTAGCTGCATTTTCCCACGTTCTTTGCACTCCCGCCGAATTCAAACGGTCAGTCAGATTCTGACAGTCGAAAACAAGTGATTATTTTGTCACTGAAATCATGACATTCATATGATTAAGTTCACACTAATTAACTAATTGAGTATTGATTACTAATCAATTTTTGAATTGAATACTCTTCTTTGCAAGTTCGAAAACGAAAGCGAAAATTTCTCAATTCAACCAGTAAATTGATTCAAAATACAAAGAAGAAGAGTGTGAACGAAATTTCCTCAGAATTTCATAGCATTTCATTTCTAAAATTGTGTCTTGCTTAAAACGTAAATCATAAAACAATATATCAATAAAACATCTCCTAATCAAAAACTTACTGGAAGGTTTACAAAAATTTACAGCTTGTTTTTTAAACACGTTATGAAGCCCGCGGGGACCCGCCCCACCAGACTAAGGGGGCGGAATCAGGAATGTGGGAAAATGGACACGGTCGACTGTAACTTGACAATGAACCGAACAGGAAAACATACAGGAAGAGTTACGCACTAGAATGGCGCTTTTAGCAAAATATTGCGACAGATTTGACCAAACTGATGCAATGAGGTTGAAGTTCAAATGCCCATTTTCAATTTGATCTCATATTCCTCAAAACGCACTTTGAAAGTGCAAGGAAAATTATACATGAAGTTTTGCAAAGATTTCTGAAAATTTTTCAAGATTTCTGAAAATTTCTCCAAAGCCTAGATTGTACACAGTGTACTTCGACGCGCCTAAGCATACCCCGCATCAGTCCAATTACACCGACGCAGACGTTTTTCTACGGAAGCAGAATCATACAAATAATTAAATAACAGTTTTATGATTAAAAAATTAAACAATCTACAAAAATAATTTTGGCTTTGCACTGTACACTATCTGATTTTAGATAATTAATTCTTAACAAACTTCTCAAGGAGCAGTGTTATATACTGTGGCATATTTTTTACAAATTTACAAGGCATTTTCAAATGTGCCGACGACCAGCTTTATGTTGATTTATGTCCATTTATTCTTTCGTACGATTCAGCAGTAAGAATTCTTGGGTAACTTAATTGAACTAAAAATTTACACTAATATACATCTTGAAGCCATGCGTATGTACATGCACATTTACCCGTGCTAAGTACACAATCATAACAGGAAATGTTTGTTTCAAATTTTGAATTTCAAACATTCCCATGGGTTTTGGCGTTCGGAATCACCTCCATATAACCTTAGCACAACTTTGTTAATTTTCTACTGTACACAATATTTACATCCACAAATTGTTTCAAACACGTCATGATTCTGGCAGTGAGCAAACATTTCAAAATCCATATCAGTTACTACCTTTCAGCACTCAACGAAAATTACATTGATTCGGTCCTAAAAACCAGATTAAGTACAACGCCTTCAGCTTTTGACATCACCTCAGTCAAAAAGCCAATTATACAATTTTAATAAATGCCTTTACCTAATGGATTATTGAATCAGATAATTAATTATTGTCTATATATTAAATGCATATCACTAATATGATTAAAAGATATTTACAAAGGAAGAAATAGCAAACTTAAACATGGCATCTAGATCAGCAGTTTCAGCACAGCAGTGATTTGGTTAGCGTCGAGCATTTCCTTCATCGCATCATCATTCGGATTTTGTTGGCGGATTCCGTGGGTTGGTTCTGCGCTGTGAGCTTCGTGATGACGTTCGGTAGGCGACCGAGTTTCTCTTTTACGATAACTGGTAAAATATCTGAATTGCTGTATCTGTAACGACAGAAGGTAAAAAAACATAAGCAAATATAAACAAAAAGACATGTCAATAAAACTAACATTGTTTCTATATTTGAGTTACTTTACTAAGACTTTTTCATGATGGATTATTTCGTCAGCTAAGTTTGTAAATTTGAAGTGTTTTTGGTAAGATTTTTCTGCAACATTTGACCATATTCTGGATGAGAATCTTACCTAGATGCTGTGCCGTTGGAATCGGTGTAAGTGATCGATGTGAATGATGAGTCGACAGTGACCACGCTGAGCTGGGTGCCATCGTTAAACTGGACCAGGACCTCTCCGTTGGAATACTGGGACGCCCATCCGATTCCCTGCACGAACACATTACGCAGGATACCAGGACGCGGCGATGTTTTCACGGGCTGTCTTGAAACTTTGGATTCGAGGTCCGGGATGATGTTTTCCTGGTCGAGGATCCTCTGTTTCTTCTCAGCAGCTGCATTCATGGCTTTGATGTGTGCGATATCGTCAGAAGGGCTTGAAGGCGCTGACATCTGGTTGATATGTTTCACTTTAGGTGGCGACACGCTATTTGGGAGGTCGTCTTCATGGACTTTGATGACTGGTTTCGGCGATGTCATGATTGGCTTGCCGCCCTTCTTAGGCCCACGTCCGATCAACAGCGGGAAGCAGGGTTGCCCTGGCCGAGTATCAAGACTTGACACACAGGATTCAAGCTCCAAGCAATGGTCATGGCACTAAAAAGACAAAAGGGAAACAAACATAAGACATTGTAGAAAAGCACAGCAGTGGGGGAAATGTTTTTATTTTGTTACATTTGCTCCTTATTTGATGCACTGGAGCAGACTAATCATCATACTTTTTTTACAAAACATGTCTGAACAGAATACTTGGATGAAACACGCCTGGCTGCACAGGACAATTACCTCAACAGCACAAAGATGGAATTTGAAAGGAAACTCTTCAGGTTGACTTGAGGATCGTGTAACGTTAACATTTGATTGTAAGACCTTGGGCCCAGTGGCCACACTCTGGGAAGCCAGTGTCACAACAAGGGAGTAATCTCAAGGGTAAACAAGTGAGGGGAAGAAAGCAGGGGCAATATTGGGGAAGTTGAGAGGACAAAACAGACAGAGTCCCATAAAAATTCTTTCATGTCTTCTTAGAGTCCAATAAAGATCCAAAACAATCTTTTCATTTTTAACCCAATAAAATCTTTTCATTTTTAAGAAAGGACACTGGCATCCTGGTTGTGTGTGTTTATGGCACTGGAAACTTTGATCGGACATTCCCCTTTAATTTTCTAAGGTATTTACTTTTTCAGATGATTTTGATTCACACCTGTTGGTGTGAGAAATGTCCAAATACAACAAAATACTAATCATCTCAAAAGATGTATTAGAACACTTTTTAGCGGGACTCTAAACTAAACAGGACAGGTTCCAAACCAATGGAGGGAAAATTCCTTAACATAACCACACAAAGGGTATCACAGAAAACGACATCATGTTTTTCCCGCAAATGTGTGTTTTTTCCAAAAGATAAACATCGGGCCCAAGGTTGCGGGAAGGCGGGAAACTGCCCTTACAAGTCAACCAGAAAGGAATTCGGTCAATATTTGAGAACAAATTTTGAAGCCGTTCTGTCTAAGTTTAAGTCTAAGAACACAAGAGTTGCACATCTCGTAACTTTGACAATATCTATGATGACCTTTTGGAGAAAAAGTTGCGAAAAACAAAATAAGCTTAAGAAATCAAATTACCTGTTCGACGTATTCCAAAAGTTCTTGGGATTCTGGCGAAAGATGCTGCGTGCTGCCGTTATTCTGTAAAGTCAGCGTGGTACCATCCTTCTGGATCATTTTCGTCTCCTCATTCATCCGCTTGAACTTAGCGCCGTCGTGGAACGCCACTTCGAAGTCGGCGTTGGGCGTGTTCTCCATCAACATGCACTTTGCACGCTCCGTGTAGACGGTGACTTTCGGTGTGCTGGATCGCACCAAGTTGACGAATCGGTGGGCGTATTGATACTTCTTCCAGTATTTCTCGGGGAGGGTATCATAGGTGAATTCGAGTGTGCTATTGGCCTGGTCCTTTGACGCTTTCTTGCTTTTGGTTTTCGGTTGGAAGATGGAGATCTAGAAGAACAAAACAATGGATCGGTTAGAACTATTTCCGGGATTTTTCAAACTTCCAATCCTGGTCTCATTTTCCCTATCAACAGTTTGGCAGGTTCAATTCCCTTGGGCACAGTTACAGCACCTTGGAGAAAAACTCTTTGAAGTTGCCCGCATAGCCAGCCAAATTAGCACCAAAACATTTCACTTCAAAAATCTAACTTTAGCACATTCAAGAATACATTTGCCAACACCTTTCCAATTTGCTTGGAAATGTTGGTGCTGATTTTTTTTGTATGTGCTAATGGTAATGCTCGGAGGTTGTATTCAGTGTAAGATTAATGTAAAACACTGTGGTTGGCAATTAGCACCTAGAAGCAGGGGTCTTACCCCATGCCCTAGTAATGGCAGCATTCTTAGCCCAATATTCTAAAAGCCCATTGTGATGGATTCAAACTTTCTAAGCACCTATTGTTTAGCAGACCACCAACTGCAAACACCATAATCATTTTGAGGTTTGATGCTAAAACAGTTTAGCAGTTGAGTGGTTTTGAAAAGATTGGGCAGAACATGGATTGAATGTCCCAAAAAAGAATTTGTAAAAAGTTGGGAAAATAAGTTTTACAGAAATGCAGGAAAGCTTATGGGAAGTTGGTGCAGATGCAGTCTAAATCTTACAATTTGAGTCAAAAGTTTGATTTCCAACATGTCCAAGTAGAATATGACTGACCGGCCACTGCCCCCCTAAAACACCTGGCACTCAGCAACAGTGATTATGGCTGAATCAACAACCAACCACAAGCACATACAAATTCATTAGCAGGGTGCTGTACCATAGAGAAGTCAGATTTGGGGACAGGTCAACAAAATGCCAACCAAACTTGGCAAAAATCACTAAATAAACACTATGACACATTCAGTAGGAGTATTGTTCAGCACAGCTTGGCATTGAAAACCTAAAACCAACATCCTAAACTACAACCCTGCACAAGTTAAGGAGATATAATTTTGAATTCATGTCCTTACCTTGTCGCCATCTGGAGTGATCCGCACGATTTCTTTGATTTTTTCCTGGGAGCTTTTCGTGTCGAGAAATTCAAGGCAAACCTCACCGTCTTCTAAGATGTAGACCTACAAAGACAAACGCAAGAAACCGATTAAAATTTTGAATAAAACAATCAAATATCTTGCCAAAGTTAACAATTGTAATAAAGACTTTTTTCTTCAACAATACGCTTTTTTTTTAAATTTTTGTTTCAATCATTATGAAAACTCACCAAAGCAATTCTCGTCTTCTGGTTGACCGGTCGGAGTCTTGCCGAGCTCAACTTGGGGACGACGTCAATCAGCTTCTTACTCTCGACAATCTTTTCCTGCGAGCTGTGAACACTCTTGTTCATACTAAGCGAGCTCTTGTTGATGCTATGCTCATGACGACTGTGGTGACTTGATGCCGTCGAGACGTTTCCGATGCTCTTGTCACTCTGTAACCGTTCCCGACTCAGGTTACGGCTGAGTAAATTGTCTGAATCACTGCGGCTTAGACGACTAGAGTTCGTATTGGTGTTACTGTCATGGCTGCTCTCACGGAAATGATATGAACCAGCGCTAGGTTTCCTGTCGGAGTGACAACTATGGCGTGCGCGATCTTGTCGTGATAACCGCGACCTCTGTCCTTCTGAGTGTGATGAAAACAAACGTCCTTCTTCGCTTGCCGTGCGCGATGTGTGCAAACTTGCCGACCGTTGGCAACTGCACGCACTATGAGAACGTCCCTTGAATGGATGTGATAGATTATCACAGCTACTCTTATGCCCATCTTCGTAGGAAGCAGGATTGAAATCCTTCAACACCCAATCGTTTTGACTGTTTACTCGGCTGCGCTTGTGGTACAAGTCTCGTTCGTCCAGTGTCCGACTCGAATGTGAGCGATTGATGCTGTGTTTTCTCGTGCAATGTTGGCTGTGGTTGTGACTTAGACCGGACGTTGAGCATTCCATACCGGAACCGACTCCTGACCGGAAGACTGAGGATCCTGATGACGTATGTCGGCTACCGTGGCGACTGTGTTGGGATGAAACAGACTGGTCCATACTGAAAGATAAGCGAAAAAACATAAGTTTCAAAACCAAAGACTCTTGCCGCGACAACTTTCAACCTTCCTATATTTAGCACAGCAAATTTCATCTTCCTAAAATAAAATTCCTAAAATAAGTTATGGAAAGTTAAGGTGGGAGCACCTGCAGATGTCAGTGGCCAGAATATCGAAACGCCCGAGGGCATCAATGTCGTTACATCACTAGGATAGTGGAATGTCCAATGTTAGCATGACTGACATCTGACCCCAGAAACAGCAACAGGTCCCGTCTAAAATTACAACACGCAACAATCCCGGCTTCGCAACCATAAGTCACAGCGTGCGAGAGCGGCCATCGCCAACGAACACTGCAGTTATAATTGGCTCTTCAAACAGAAAACATTACGCAATCGTAATATGGAGTTTGCAACGATCGCATGGTGACTGTAATAGATCACGAACCTGAGATTCCGCGACGTATCAAACCACGGAATCGTCGAGTGCTATTTCGGTCAAATCTAAAGTGTTGGTACTTAATTTAGAGTTATTTATGCTCAAGGGTGAGATGTTGTTGGGCTCATCTTCACATTACAAGTGCACTTCATTGAATAAAATCAAATGTTGCATTGAAGATGGGACACAGAGGCCACTAAAGTGCAACCAGGTCCCTATCACACTTTTGAGGCTGCGTCCATTTTTGAAGAAAACCACAAAAGTAACAAGCAGTTATCCAACATTTATTAGCACAGCCATTCATCCGAAATTAAAATTCGGACCATCGAGTTTCTTTAACTGGATGATATATTCGACACCTGTTTGCACAGAGTTCGAAATTAGAAAGGATAATTTGAGACATTTGAAGATTGGCCAAGATTTGAAATAGAAATAAGTCTGGTCAGTCTTTTGACTTAGGACCGTTGCCACTCACTTAGTAATCCTAGCTAAAGGAACCAACAGGTGCCATAAATGGCCAAATTGAGCCATGCACACAATCACACTCAAAATCCATGGTTAAATCTATGTTAATGCACAATAGGCACCATAAAGCAGTGGTGGACATGGCTCAGTCATGGTTGAGACTGTCCTGTATTTATGCCAGAGTGGGAATTTTTTAAACCAAAGTCAAAATCTATGCATCAGATTCTGAAAGATCTTGGTATAGAAAATAACACTGTTCAGAAAATGCCTTTTTAGGTGGATGATTCAGCACTTGTGCACTTGTCTATGGGCAGTCTTTGCTGCGGTGAAAGGGTGCTTGTGGAACAAATAGGGGATGTGTGGTGACATTGTGCCAGACACAATTGGGTGGTGGGGCAACCAAGGACCAAGACACATACCGGTTTTTGAAATGGATTGGGCGGACAGTACAACAAATCACGTCCTGCCATGACCTATGCTAGGGTGATCTAATTTCACCAAGGTCAGATGTCCCAGTTTAAAAAAAGCAATGCTAGTGTTGTTGGTTCTTACCTGTCCCTAACTGGTGGCGATTGTGAGTAGCGTCTTCTTGATACTGGACGGTCTTCGCTGCTGCATGAGTGGCTCGAGACTTGTTTAGATTCTTTAACGGGAGCCAAGTCATTCTCCGCTGTTTTCTGCGGCCTGATTCGGCTATTGCGGCTAGCGATAGTCGCCATCGTATCGTGACCGCTATCGACGGACTCATCGCGTAATTTCTGAAAAATAAAACCGAAATTGAATACTTGCTTTACGATGTGTCGGTAAACACTTGCGGATAATAACAATATTTGGTCATGTCGGGATGCAACCAAGTCGAACAACCGTGTGAGTAGGTCACTACTTCTCATCTTAAACCAACACTCGGAGTCAACCCAAGACTCTTCAAAAGAACGACACGATATTCAATTGGAGATCAGGTGGCAAGTGCACCAAGAACGTGCAAATCTTTCTCATATTGCGTTTGAAGATGTTTTTCCTGACTCACCTGTGGGTACGTGTTATGGTTGTTATCTTTCTTGGACATGAATGGATGTTCCATCACGGCTGGAATGACAAAGTATAGAAACACATCAAGTAAGATGTCATGATTATAGACAGTTGATACCTGGACTGATCTACTGGAGTACTGAAATTTGAATTAGGTCAAAATTGCAAAGAGTTAATCTGTTGGGGTCTGTGAAGAAAGCTTGCAAACTTTTTGAAAGATCACGATGAGTTTTCCACTCCATATTGTCCCTTGTTGATGACAGCACAAATGAGACGATTATTCCTTAATTGAAAACAGCTTTTTTGTTAATGGGCGCCAATCATGATGAAAAGCAACTCTCTGCTCGGCACAAAGCCTCAAGTGGAGGGGAAGTTGGCGCTATCATCTGAATTGAAAAATAAGGAGTCTGACCGCTCTGACCACACACGGGATGAGATCTAGCAATTAGGGCGAGCTACAGGTGAAATGTTAAGGGAGGTTGCACAGTTTCTTGCGCAGGAATTACAACAATATTGCGTAAGCCTGAATTGTTATCTTGTTGAACAATCGGAGGAATGTTTGGATAATCTCAAACTTGAACGTCTCGATAGTCGTCCAGATGCAAGATTGCGTAATTGCGACCATTGTCGCCCATAAAACATCACCAATGACATTATCATTGAGAGGGAAGTAATAGTCTCGGTAACAACAAGTTGCGCACCTAGTTGCTACGTCGAGATGACATCATCGCAAGTCATCCTTACGCATGAATTTGATTTCAAGCACCTGACGAACTAAAATCTCTTTATCAAATTCAAAGTTACTGGTCGTTTTGGCTATCGTCTGTAGGGGGCCCTGAGACCCCGGAAGAAATCTGTCAATGTGAAAGACAAAACTTTTGATTTAACCTTTTGAACATTCAATCAATTGCTTTCTTTACAGGTTCTAAAATAGAATCTTAGGTCTAGATTTTTTTACGACCTCGTTTTTTTACCAATTAAGGAATAGAAATCCTTGTCTGTACGTGGCCAACAGGTTTTACTCAACCCTAAACGATTCTTCTGTAATCAGGTTCACGTACATGATATCTTCATCAATGCTACACTGAACCCCACTGAATGGAAAACAATCTAGGATGTATCCAAATCGCACAAAACCTGTGTAATTTTAGCCTAAATTCTCACGCCAGTCACAATGACAAGCACGGTCCCACCTGCTCCCCACGACACCACGGGAGAGTAAATCACGAAATATCGCACCGAATCACACAAGACAAACGCCAAGAGGAATCGACCAAGTAAAGTGTAACTATTTGAATAGGGATCGCATTCACGGATCATGGTTCAAATTACCCGTGTAATATTTGAGACGTTTCCGTGCATCTTATTCAGAATGGAACTGAGATGTTTGGAATCGCAGATTTGCTGAGGCCATCTGGGTCGGCTAATTTGGTGAGGCGATCCTAAGTAAACCCAGCTGGTTTTTGTATCATTCGCCGCATCTTTACTTTCATGAACTGGTCGGATTGCGGAAGTAGACACCCAAAGGCTCGAGACTTGTAAAATAAACCAATGACAAACTCAAGTTTATGATACTTTTATATCAAGTTTAAGGACCCCTCATCTTCAGCAGTCAAACCGGAGGAAAATCACCAAGCATAAAATTCAACTGACCCCAATAAAAGGGTCAGTTTATCTGACGATTTATCTATTTAACTATTTTCGATTCAAGTTTGATATTTTGGGAAATTATTTTTGGAAAAATTCCTCGTGATATTTTACCAGGTCACGTTTAGCCACTTTATCTTTTGTTGAAATTGGAGATATTTAGGAGAAATCTGATATCGAAAAATTAGGGGCTAAATTTGGTTTCGCGTGTTGTGCTATTTCAGAGACTATTACAGCCCAGATGTGCTCTCATGGGGAGAGGGGACAGTGGACTAGCCACCGGGTCAAGCTGGTGAGACCCATATTGTCCAGGGGTGGAGAGGTGACCCTTCTGGACCGCATGAGGGTCATCTGGTGGTTGACATGATACGATAACATAATACTTTGATGATAATGGGTGACCACGTTATGGTAATGACGTGAATAATGATGAAACTTCGGCAGAGACAGGTGCTCCCAGTTCCAGTAACGGATAAACTCGAACAAAACAGATCGAGAGCCAAAACGGTTGAAATCTGCAAAGATTATCTAAATTCTTTATAACGGATAGAATCTTCTTCACAACAATTCTAATTTATTGCTTATCTTAGGTGCACCCACACACTTATTTAAACTAATAATAAAGATGCGCAATAACAAACTTATTTGTGGGGGCCCAACTCAACCGTTTTCTGTCAGTTTTGTATCAGTATCAAGCGCACGTGAGGATTTTTATGATTGAGGAATTCACCAAACATGAGAAATGAAAATCTGAGATTTTCCCACCGAATTGAACAGATAGGAACCCACCCCCACAAGATTCTTCCTTTTATTCGCCAAGAACACAATGACAATGCCAAAGCAAAGACAGTAACAGGTACCAACAGGTTCAAAACAACATCACCTGACGCCTGGACTTTATTTGTGGTTAACCGCAAAGT
Source organism: Lineus longissimus (assembly GCF_910592395.1). Taxonomy (NCBI): domain Eukaryota; kingdom Metazoa; phylum Nemertea; class Pilidiophora; order Heteronemertea; family Lineidae; genus Lineus; species Lineus longissimus. Next base: position 1,806,453 of record NC_088316.1, read on the forward strand.
TACATTTTTGTTTGAAAAAAGACAAGGAAATAGGAAATTGAATGGACTGAGGTCTTCCTGGGGCTGGTGCCCCACTAATGTAAGTGAGTGGGCGCATGCTTAACCGCAAAGTTACATTTTTGATTTTGAAAAAAACAAGGAACCGGCAAATTAAACGTATCATCTTTTATCATTTGAATGGGCTGACTAGATATTATTCGAGGGGCTGATGTCCCAGTATTGTAAGTGAGTGGGCGCTGGCTTTCAAAAGGATAACAATCGATGGAAAATCCTTTCAAGCGTATTCAAAATTCTTGAAATATTTGGCAAGTGAACGCCAAAATCTCACTTCCTTGTTGAGATGTGGAAACGTTTTGGCCAATATGGGGGTTGTTGCTGCCGTACAGGGACTGTCACCATGTCACCAGGACTGAAGTGGCAATGTGTCCCCATCGCACAATGGGGTATTGAGTCAGGAATGAGACCCTCATCAAGTTGTCAAACTGATCACGCAGGGACAGCAGACAGTAGCCCCAGGCAAAATAATGTAATGCTTGCGTGAAATTACTTATGGAGGACCCTGGACAGATACTTAGACGACATGAGCAGTCGCTGACCCCTGACCTGATGTACCCAAATTTCAAATCAGTCCTAACGAGAAAACTCCCAACAGTTTTAAAATTCAAATGTGATAATTTCAAAATAATGACAATTTAGATCTCCCACTATTTCGAATGAATTGTGCAAAAACTTCAGTGAGATAATCTCACGGAAGTTTTATCCGCAGGATTTACTATACTTATAAACTATCACAACTTCTTAAAATCTTAGAATAAAAAAAAATCTCAGTGTTTCTGGGTCTGAAGCTTAACCTAAGAAGGATTGCAGAATCCGAGGTTTCATTTTGTTTCTACCAGCTTGTCCCAGCTCGCCCCAAACTTAGGGCAGGCCAGGATTAACCAATGCCTGGGAACTCTACATTCACCGGGACCACAATTCCTTAGAAAACGCTGAAAGCTTCTTATTTGTGCTCACATGCCAACCTTTCAAGTTCTGGTCCAGTGGACATTCTCTTAAGACTGAGGACAATACCCCATAGCTGCGGGCCATGTAAGGTGCATTTGGTACATCCAATCTTGATAAGAAAAATGGAAAATCTAGGACCTGCTTTGCTCTGTTTTCTTTTCACAAGAGAGACACCCAGTCATAATTTCTCTGTCAGGTGCTTTCTTTGGAATAACAAGAATTCTATAAAACTGAAATATGTGGCCAGTTTCATTTTCTGGCCGAAGGGTTCAAATAAAAACAGTTTGTGGACCACTTGCAGCATGTCTGACCAGTGACTAGGTTTTTTTTGCAACTAAATACAAAGACTATGAAACTGTTACTCACCGACTAAACTCAATCTTTCCTTAGGGTTCTTCTTCAATAAGTTAGCAATCAGGTGAACGGCATCTGGAGACATGGTTGAAGGGATGTCGTAACTTGCCGATATGACTTTTGTGAGCGTGCTCTTGACGGCATGGGTATCGAATGGTGGTTTCCCGACTAAAAATGTGTACAGCATGCATCCTAAGGACCAGACGTCAGCTTCTAAACCATGGGCGTTTCTGAGTGCAATTTCCCTGCGGGAGACAAAAAATATTCAAAATTAAATTCAAAGAGAAAACCTTCATTTGACATTTTGTTTCCCTGAAAGATTTTTTACTCATTACACAAAAATGTGGAGAATTGTAGCCTAAATCTTGCAACCTTTTTGTTAGTTCCCACTAACTGGGGGAAATCTCTCAGCTTGTCTACAGTTTAGGCTGGTGTGCAAATATCCTGGGGGCGGTGGACACAATGACTGGATCCTGTGTCTCTCACCCTGCACTCACACACCAGGCTTGAACAACACGTTCTCACATACTGTGTGTCACAAAAAAAGATTCACAAAAACTTACGGTGAGATATAATTTGGTGTTCCACACATTGTGAAATGTTGCTCATCTGGGACTTCTAATTGTGTTGCCAAACCAAAATCAGCAATTTTCTGCAAGAAAAAATAACATTTTATTAAAAATTGAATGAATTTTTTCATAATAGTGCAATCGCCAATACTTTTTCAATCCATTTCATGTTTGTCCTTCCAATTCATACAAATCATTTTTTTATGTTTGATTTGTTTTGATTTTGATTCATTTTGCTTTCGTTGATTTCCACTGTACAGATTGTACACACTTATCCAATCAATGCACACTTCTCTCTACAGAGGCACATTCACACCCTTTTCAACCTAATTGCATTTTCCCTGGGCAAAAATTACTTTGTTTGGATTAAATTTAGCACTTGTTATCATTTCTATAGGTCCTTACAAAGCTGTACTAGCCCCCCTCAGCATCCCATTGTACCAGAAAAAATAAAGCCCAGATATAATTACTATTGCCACAATACCTGAATAGATTTAAATTGTGTGCTAATTACTTTCCATTGACTTTGTAAGGCGGTCATGATTGCGTTTTGGCAAGGTGTGTATTGAGGCAAACTGGACCTTCTCTACACATGCTGTGTACCTGTCTACGTTTGACCACAATGTCGCACCTTAGCATGCACAGACTTTAAAGTAATTATACACCAATTATACCCATGAGAAACTTAATGACACTAATTGAAAACAAAGGTGAGAGGTTAAGGTAATTTGATACGGGAATCAGGAATCCAACTCCAAATGGATACAAATGTATTACAGTTGCACAAGTACTAGTTTCCCCTATGTCCAGCTTCCAAAGATTTGCTATCGCGCACTCACTGAAGTCCAAACAGTGTTGAAAACAACAACGAATTTTCGTAAAGAATTTTTTTACTCGTGGTGGGAAAAATACACATTTACAATTCAGACCACCAAAAGTCAAGTGTTTTTCCAAGACATCCATGGTCATACACACACAAGTTTCAAAATTTGTGATAAGGAATTGTTCACGGAACAAGGCAACATATTTGCAGAAAACCAGGCCATTTTACTGTGTTTGTCTTACGGAATCAGGTCCCCACACAATAGATTGGCAAATTTACTTGAACTGCACATAAACAGGTGAATCCAAGATAATCTTTTCAAAGCACTTACAACGTTTTCCAAAAGAGGCAAATGGTCTTTATATGATGAAATTTTTCTATTATATTCTGGCCACCAGACACATATCCCTGGCAAGGCTTAACCCCCATAATTAATTAGCCCCATTCTTAAAATGGTACTTATAGATTTTCACCCAGGACTAAGCAGAATTTTGAAAGGAGTCTTGCTGGTGAGCTGAAAAGGCATTGTCCATGAGCACCTTGACTGCGAGTTACCCATTTTCAGTTGAGCATGTGGATAAGGCACAAAGTCCAGTGCAGAAGAGGGTCAGACCATGAAGCTAACATAGTCAAACCCACAACAAGAGATAAAATGATAAATGTAGACTTACAATTTCGTTGTCTTTTGTGAGGAGGAGGTTGGCAAGAGTGAGATCACGATGTAAGATTCTGTGCGAGTGGAGATAGAGCATCCCCTGAACGATCTGGTTGAGGAAGTGACGCGCCTTGTCTTCTGAAAACGTCGTCTTGTACGTCTTCAAGTATCGGTAGAGCTCTCCGTTGTGGCAAAGCTCCAGGACAAGATAGACGTAATTGGCATCTTCGAAGTAGCTGTACAACTGAAGTAAACAAAAACAAAAACATAAATTTTCACACGACAACATTTAAACACTTGTTTGTAAAATCTGAATGGATAAGAATCATTTCGAACTTTGAACGGTTTTTTCTCAGATACGTACCTCCAAGATGGACGGGTGTTTTAATCTGGAGTGAATTTCCACTTCCTTCTTTACTCTTTCGACCATGTTTGCTGCTCGCATCAACTTCTTGTCGATCTGAAACCAGACATTAAACCGTTTAAACGAGACTATAAAATATTTTGTAACAAGTTTATAGCTGAACAGTAAAGTCAGTATCACAAGCATTCAAAAACAACTTGATTTTATCAAACTTCAGCCCCAAAGACATTACCTTGACATACCTGTAAAAAGGTCTGCCCTTATCAAGATTGTTCAAATTTATATTGGCAATTGAAAATTTTATGTCAATATTTGCTAACAATTGTCTTACCATTTTGATCGCGACTTCTTGGCCTGTCCTGATGGACCTTGCTCTGTACACACAGGCGAACCCTCCTTTCCCGAGGAGTTCATGGACTTCAAAGTCCTGGAATAACAATAAAACATCATGCAATTAGTAAAGATATCACACAAAATAATATCATCGAATTCAAAAATGTTGTCACGAGTCTTGTCAGCGAATCTGAAAAACAAATTTGTGATGATCTAAAAAGTGATGACAGTCAAACATCATTTTTAATTCTCACAATAATAGGATTGTTTTCAACCATCAACTGGGATGTCAGTGAAAAGCTATGCGAACATTTCTTTACAACCGATCATCACCTGATGACAAATCATTTGTAAAACGTTGTCCAACCCTATCTTCAAAATAAATAACACCTGTAAGATATCGCCCATGGCCATGACGTGACATTGCACTAAAGATCTTCCACTGGGTGGGTGGGTAAGGCTGTGCCAGCTTTTCAAATCCAATTTTTCCTTACACCAATACCTTAAAGAACCCAAGAGCACTAATTGCAATCATTTCAAAATGTTTGAATTTTGAAGGGAAACAAACAGCATGAATGCCTCCCACAAATTGAAGGGTCAATTTTGAACCCTTATGACAACCTGTTCATGTCGCATTGTCCCCCTCAGCAGAGCATTGTGTATCTCTAACGGTCATATCAAGAGATAAATCACCCTTGAACATATTCAAGGGATAATTTGACATTGCCATAGCATCTGAAAGGCATCCTGCACAAGTGCACCTTTGTGCTAAGGATAAGAATTTCATGAACCTGTCTTCCGAAACAAAATTGGGGGTATTCAATGCTATTTTGGTAAGCTTCGTTGGATATCTATGATATGAATAGCTGCAGTGATCAAATAAGGGGACAGGTTGTGTTCAATGCTTTAGCATGCCAACCCTTGAAGATGAAAGCAATTTACGAACAGTGCGTGCATGAAAAGAGGGTCGGTGCGGATATTTCAAACAAGACTTCCGTTGAAGGCACAAAGATAAATAGTCTGTTTTGGTGACTGAATGTTTCACATGAAGTTGAACAGGAGTTTACAGTATAAAATCGGCATTTTTATTCCCCGCAATGCCAATAATTTGACATGTAGATACTGATGTGTGATAAAGGTATCTCTTGAAATATGTTTGACAAATTCAGTTATCAAATTTTTGACAATGTAATCTCAGATAAGTCGTATAGTGATTCGCGCCCAATGCAGATTGGAGACCAGGCATAAAAAAAATATGGCTCTGTGATAGTCATACAATGGTCATGGAGAATGATTTCTTATTCTACTGACACAGACAAGACAAAATAAAACACATGAGACATCAGACAATGTCAAAAAGAAAAAAAAAACTGAAGAAAAAAATCTAATACACTAAGTTCAATACCCTTAGGAGCTATAAGTCAAAGGCAAAAGTCTGTGGCTTCTTCATCGATCCTCAAAGAAAGTTTTTTGCAAACTGTCATTTTATCATACTAACTTATCAACTAAACACAGAAAAAGAATTTTAAGTCAAACTAAAATTATGTTAAGACAATAAATGCTAACTATTTAAAAAAAGGAACAACTGTCAAAAATATTCACACTGATTGTGAAAAGACTTGCTGAAAAAAGTTAAATTTCTTTTTAAATGAATTATTCTTACCTCAATACACTCTCCTAATTCAAGCCACATGTTGTCAGAATAAATGATAAATGATAATCCAAATATATAACACTAGTAGTTTACAATAGTCCACTGTTACAAAGGTGTATCCATTTGAATGAAAATGAATGAATAAATAATTTATAAGTCCAAGAGGGGAGATCCTGCCACCTCGAATGCTCGACCTGAAATGAATACCTGGAACAGGTGGGAGCTCCTTATAAACACTGAACTCAGACTGAAAACTCTTGAAATGTAGTAATGTTCAAGTTGTTTCTTTGGAAGCTGAGTATATTCTGAGGTAGAATTAGTTGTGCTGAGCATATATAGCGCTAATTGCTCGCCACAACTTTGAAGTGACAAACCGACACGGTGTTTGAGAAAACATAAACAAACACTGATCTTAAAAGCATTGGTGTGGTGTGATTGGCCCAGACCGATCGCTTGGGCTTGGGTAATTAGGCCCGACCAGCGCTTGCCTGTGCGGTGGATCGTTAACTACTTGTGTTTACGTACCTCTATGGTGTCTCCTACACCCGAAGTATTATTCATTGACATCATTTTCGTTTTATATATCATGAAATCGGCAAAATAAAACAAAATTTCGGAAAACTTGGTCTTCACGACGCCATGTTCATTTTGAACTATCCGCGTCCTTGGAACGAGGCCAAGCAGATACCGAAGGTGGTTTAGACGGGGCCTTGTGATTGGCCAAATCTGACCTGTCAGTCATCTCGTTCCTTTCCAGTGATTTCATTGATTAAAAATCATGTTAAAATCCGAAAACAAAAGACTAGATTACAACTACATTAAAATTGCAAGCAAGATGATTTAATACAACGATATTTTTGCTATTTTTATATCAAAAAGAGCCTTGAATCTTTAAGTACTATCACGCCGGACCTGCGTTTTCGTCAGTCCGATACTAGCGGCAGCGGAAGTAGCGACCCCTCGTGCATGATTTTGTGCAATTTCTAGAAAATTCGCCCCCAAGAAACTTCCAGATAACCCCAAATAACAATAAATAAATACACACTCCCCTTATTCAGTCGTTAGTTTATACACTTCTTGTTGAAAAGGCAGGTAAGAATTTGTTGGATTTTTGGGGTTAGTAGCAATAAATTGACTGAATAATTCATTCCCAAAACGCCGGGTTGACAATGAAAATGCACTGAATGCATTGGAAATGCACTGCTTTTTCATGATGTATTGCTTGCATGGCTTGTGACTTGTGTACCAGGGTACTGCGAAGCATTGCAAATGCATGCAATTCGCCGAAGTTGTAACTATTTCTTATTGCAGCCATTGCTTTCAATCAAAAAGAGGCCTAGGCCCTATCCTGGTGTTCGATGTTGGTGCTGTTTTCGATTACCATGCCAATTGCCATGCAAGACACTTGTGACTGGATGTCGACTTACTTGGGGCCTGCGCGAGACCTACTTGGTATATTAAATCATTCGCAGAGAAATGTTCATTGCAAACAAAGTTTTTGTGTAGGGCCTACGTTATGTATAAAAAGTAGGCTGTCGTCCAATAGTACAGTATGAGAAAAGACATGTTAGTCCTGTCTCATTAGCATTGCCATTGACTGATAGGCAGGCAAAGTGTCCGGTACTCCACTCCAGAGCTTGTGACATGTGATTTTAAAATTAAATTGAAGTATATTCTAACCAGTGTTATCATGAGACTCGGACACTAAGAAAAACATGTCATCTTATTCCTATCAGAAATTGGATGCCATGGATCTAGGCTTGGTGGTTACTCCTTGATCTGTTTTCATTGGAGTTTTATTCTATCTTAAAAGTAAGCTCAGATATGACAGTTGCTTGGGATAGTTTTCTCGATGAGTGTTGCAGTTTTACTTTTAAAACTTAACAGGACAGGGGGCTCTGCTTGGCAATGGAACAAACTGAATCAACAGGCATTGGTGTGTGTGTTGAAGATCCTAGAATTCATTTTGTAGAAACTGCAAGAAACTTGTCATTTACAACATGGCGCATATTGTGCATTACTGGTAGCTTTGATATATCTTGCATTTTACTTTGAAGAGTATTTCTCTACTTCTCTACCTTTATGTGTCCTGTCCTGCCCTATGAAACACCCTCAGCTATGAAACATGTTACATATTAAAAACGATAACAGGCCAATCAGTCTTCATCAATATGTTAGGCCCACAGCCTCCCCAATCAAGTTCAGTTTCTTGTCTGAGCCAGACGTTCGTCTCCATTTCTTGGGTGCTGTCCCCAAGCTATGAAATACCAGTTACCTACAGATATATTTACCCCAAACGATAACAGGCTAATCAGTATTCATCAATATGTTAGGCCCACAGCCTCCCCAATCAAGTACAGTTTCAGATCTGAGTCAGACTTTCGTCTCCATATCTTGGCTGCTATCCCCAAGCTATGAAACAACAGTTAGTTGTAAAAGCCTTCTTTCCCCAAAAATAGATAACAGTCCAATCAGTACTCATCAAAACATTAGAACTGCAGTATCCTCACTTTAGTCCTGATCACTTTCCAAGCCTAATTTGTCCCAAGTGTCACAACTCCCCTGCTGCTATCATGCAGTAGGGTGTACATTGTTGTGGGCAACATCTGCGTTTAAGAAAATGGGGTAATTGGACCCCTACTGTAGAGAGAATACCTTAGGGTTGGGTTTGATTAGGTGTGAATTAATAACTGGATGATTTATTGTGTTATTAGCCATCTCACTTTGCTGAAATTGGATTTGGATTTGCACTTCTTAATTTTTTGATTGGAATTAAAGATTTTTACTTGAGGGAACAGCATGGATTCATTAAATAATCCTCACCCCACCCATTCCTTAACTGATTCTAGTATTAATTTGGGTAAAATATGCATTTCCAAAACCGATTTGGTATTTGTGGTAGCTTTCTGAATTGGTAAAAAAGATGTTCCATGCAGATTCAGCATGAATACACCAAGAAAGATCAGAACTATATGATGGGAATAACTTGGCTCTCTAACATACATGACATATTTCACCTCACACTAGATGGACCTTTTGTCCTTGGCTGTCCCTACACCGAGCCCCAGTCTTCTCCAGTTATATCGAGCCTTTCCATTTGTCTTATTTGGACCCAGTGTCTCCCCATATCTATTCTGTGAGCCCCCTCAACCTGTCTGGTTGTCCCAAGCTCTGCCCATTTAGATCATAGGGTTGTTAGTTTTCTTAAAGACCTTAAGAAATAGGCCTACCACTCTCCCAGAATAGTATCTGCTAGCCCCTCTACCTGTCTTGTTTCACCAAGCTATACCCAGCTATGATCTGTTGGTTGACTCAAAGAAATAGGGCCTACAACTCTACCAATATCAAAAAGATATGAGCAAGCCTTGTTTATTTTCGATAATATCTATGGCTAGCCCATTCTGTATGCCCCCTCACCCAGGCCAGCATCCCAAGCCATCATTGGTTTGTCATTTCTCTTTTTTCGACCCAAAGAATATAGGCTGTCTTCGAAATATCTATCCCTAGCCCGTTCTGTATGACCCCCAACCCAGTCTAGCATCCGCAAGCTATCATTGGCTGGTTTTTTCTCTTTTTAGACCCGAAGGATTTAGGCCGTCTTCCAAATAATATCTGTCCCCAGTCTCCTTAATTGAATTGCAGTGTTTGGTTGTTCGATTTGGCCCCAGTGTTGCTCTTCCCTGCTGCTCTTCCCCAACAGGGTGTGACCGACATCTGTGTTGGGTCATTGGACCCCTGCTGCAGAAATATACCTCTGGGTTGGGCGAAATTGGGTGTGAATTGGTAACTGGGGAAGCTGAATGTTTTTTTTTTAATCTCAATTAGCGGATATTAGATTATGATTTACTCCAATGAGAATTAATTTGAAAACAAATGAGGTTGAATTAACTCTTTTGTCTTTTGGTGAGAATTAGGATTTGCTTTGAGCGGGGAGTGGTGGGGGTTGAATGGGCGGGGTGACACAATAAAAGCAGTTAAAAAATTACCATTTTGGGGGGTTTAAAATATCATGGTTCATTGGTTGATGAAAGGAATGACCTACGTTGCTATAATTTTCCACTCGTTTAATGTTATGAAAGTGTCTAATATCATGAAAACAAAGAAAAAACCTTTTTTTTATAATAAAAATGTTGGCAATTTTATTTTTCGAGGCAGCAATATATCTTTGGTTGTCTTAAAAAAAAATTATTATTTTTTGATTCATCAACTTGTCTGCATCCATTACAAATGTTTTGTGGTTTTGTCCTTAAAACTAGAAATCTCTTACAAAGCCATTTTCTGGTAGAGATTGAAGGAAAGAATTGTGTGTGGTTATATCTCTGAAACAATACTGTGATTAAGATCAGGAATGTGAACTTCAAAGTCAAATCTCAGAAGTGTTTTTTTTAAAAAAGTTTTGACTAGGGGTCATTTTGACCATGGGCCGATTTAACTGACGCATGGCTCTGATGTCTAGTTATATTTTTTCCAGTCTGGGTCAAAGCATCCATAAATCATGGTTAGATTCATTGCCACTTGAATATTCTCTAACCCATTTTCACTTTCTCTTTCCAGAAACGTTACTATACTGACAAAACAAAATGTCTGTAGTCGGCTTCGACATCGGTTACCAGTCATGCTACATAGCTGTGGCACGAGCTGGTGGCATCGAGACAATCGCTAATGAATACAGTGACAGGTTAACACCGTGAGTATGACACATTATCACTTGACCCTAAGTCTGTGGGTGAGAATTATCCCATGTGGCGGGTTTTGAAATTGAAATATTGACATTGTATTCTAATTACCCCAAAGTATTGATTCAAATTTGCTGAGATAATCACTTGTTTTCTTACTTGGGTGGACCCAAGTTCATATTTGCGAGCTGTGTTTTAAAAATTGCAATAACATCAATGTTAAGAAAGTGGAAATGAGGAAGAGTTGTGAATGAATTCGATTCCAATTCAAAAGTGTTGGATCGCAGGTTTAGGTGATTATCACAAGTCAAAAATAGTTGATGAAAAATGATAAATTGCTATGAAAATACACACTATGTTAAACTGTTCAGTAATAAACATGATAAGTAAAGTGGAAATTATGAGGAGTTGTTGATTAAAATCCTTTAATCTTTTTAACTAATTGATTAGGTAATTAGGAGTAATTAGAATGAAATTGCTTTTCTGATCAAAGTGGAGTTTGAACTGTTGTGCACAGTTTGGGGCTAACTGTAATTGGGTAAGCAATACACAGGAGTATTGAGTAATTAGGAAGTTTCTTGATTACAAAATAGGTGTCAGCAGTGTACAGGCACAGTGTATTAGTTCTTTGGGCCCTTGTTAGGTGGCAGCACCTTACAGTGTCAATTTTTGGTGTATTTGTGTTGTGTTGGATATTGATTTTGCAAGGTGAAATAAACATTTTTAGAAAGGTTTAGACCAGCAAGCAGCTTTGATATCATTAGCTCCAACATAAATAATGTCACATTATGTGTATGTAGGAGGAAACCAGCATAATGCCTGAAAGAGCCAATGCTATGATGGAGACTCCCAAAGGGCAACTGGTAATCAAGAAATTTGGTAACTGATACTCTTGCAGAATTAAAGTGAAAATCCACTGTTATCCTGTGACATCCTAATTTGCCTTAATCAGGTCAAGGAACAAAATAGAGGCCTTCATTCCAACAGAGGGGCTGGGCGCATTGACAAGAAATCACCCTTTTGACAAAATGTAAAGATTAACCTAATCTTGTTTATGTACTGGTATTGTTAATGGTGTGAAAAAAGATAAATGTGTCTTATGTGAAGTTTGCACAAGTGAGTGATAATGTTAAAATATCAAATTGCTACAAAAATATAAACCGTTTATAAACTAACATGATGAAAGAGGAAATAGTGATTTGGAATTCATTGTTGATTAAAATTCTTTAATCTCATTAAACTAACTGATTGCAAACATTAATTCACGCAATCAGTTAAAAAATTGTTGGTGCTAATTACATAATGTAGTTCTCATTCTGATCAAAGTACTTGCGATTTGTTATTAACAGTTTGTATCTAACATTAACTGTTCTTGAAAAAACATTGCTCTGGTGTTATTGTTTCCTGATTAGTTGAGGTTCCTCAATTACAATAAAGAGGGCAGCATAATCAGTGGGTAGCGGTTCCTTGGGCCCTTGGTAGGTGGCACTAGGCAACAGTGATGTATTTGGGGCTTCTTTTCAGAGAATCTGACTATAACTTGATGGGCTCTATAGGTTTTGGTGCGGTAGATATGATAGGGATGTTGAAATCATGGATCCTTATACTTGGATCCTTTTTAATAATTTAATAATTTTTTTGTAGCACTTAAATAGAATTAATTATTATTATCATTATTATTATACGTATACAGATAGAAATGTACACAAAATTCGCCCTCTTTCTGTTGGTGGTCTCAACCACGCTATCATCAATGCATGGATGTTTAATAAAAAGTTCATTAATTTCTGAAAATGTGGCAATATTTTGACACCATGGTTCAAAGCAGGGTATAATAGCAGGAAATGGTTTTTGTAACAGCCCTGCTACATACATCAACAAATTTGAGGGTGTGGTTTTCGGGCAATTGTTTAGAAGATGTGTAATTAGGCCCCCAATGGATGAATAAAAAGAATGAGAATGAGTTAATTGGAAAACCATTTATTCTCTCGTGCGCCTGTTCTAAATTTGGATTAGCTTTTCTTGTTAATTGATATTTGATTAATTATTATAAGTTTAAAAATCCAAAGATCGGGAGTGGCCAGAGTATGTGCTAATCAAGCACAGCCCTTGGCCCTGGCTTTGCACTGTTTATTGGTTGAAATGGTGATGATTGTTAAGGGGGACAGCTTGATGAAAAAATTGCAAGGGGATGTGTGATTGAATTTAACTCGGTTTCCTGCTACCCTTTGATCTCATTATTTTGTAATTAGTAGCCTAATTAATGTATCCTAATTTGCTCATTTATACATGCTATTTAGTTTATAACAAGGATGCTCACTCGGGCTCTGCTCATCGTGAAGGAGAAGCCCCAATACCCGGTATTCTCTCTAGCATATCCCGAGTAGCCCCAGTACCTAGTATTTTCTCTAGCAGGAACTAAACTTGAAATGATGGGTACAACCAATACCTAGTATTCTCTCAAGCTTAAACTTGTAAAGCTGGGCATGTCCAGGACTGAGTGAGTCTCAAAAGATAGTTGGAGATATGAAGAAAGAATAGTAAAATTTATACAAAAAATGTCTAGAAGTGTCACATTGCCCCTTCAGAGAGTTTTTTGCCCCCAAGATCAAAAGCTCCCTGCACCCATATGAAAACTGAAGTAAAAACATTTTCTCTAGTCATATCACCCTTTGTCTTGTTTATGGTGTAGGAAACTGGTCACTGACTCGTAATGGTCGACAGTCAGTCACCTGAGCCATTTCTCATAACTCACCTCCACACCCACAGAGACTCATTGTCCATAGCGCACCACCCTTAGGCCGTCCTTAAGGGCCGCAAATATAACCACATTGTGGTCTCGAGACCGACGTCCCAAGTGTTGTTACCCAGCACCAGGGGGCCTTCTGGATGGTCACCGATGACCAGATGACGTAACTCAAGTATCATGAATGACGATTGAAGTGGTGTCATGAATTTGAAATTAATGAATGTAGTAACCGGGCCAGTGGTTATTCTTAGATTTGTGTAACGGGGATAGTGTGCCTGGGGTTGCGTGGCACCTTACTCCAAGTCCCCAATAAAGGAGACCTTCCTACTACCATCTTATTTTTCATTTCAGGGCGGAGAGAAATAAGTAATGATATTGTTTTGCAGACAGACACATATCATTGCTCTTCTAAATCTTTCCGTTTGAGTGAAACTTAAAGTTGCTTCCAATATTTTCACAAGTTTTATATCCTATTTTTCAGGACGTATGTAGCTTATGGTGAACGACAGCGCCTCATGGGTGTCAACGCCAAAAACGCCCAGCCGTCAAATGTCAAAAATACCATCACAGGGTTCAAGCGTTTCATTGGACGATCATTTGACGACCCCATCGTACAAGAGGAGAAGACGAGGTCATTTTATGACGTCGTGAAGCGGCCGGATGGTGGGACAGGCATAAAGGTTGGTCAGTTTGAAAAATCTGTGATTTGACCTATTTTTCAAGGTCACAGAGGTCAAATAGTGTAAATTGGCTATTCATCCAGAGCTTATTATCGGTTTCCATAGCATTCGGCGACTTGGAGTATTACTCCCCTGGATAGGATGCTGGTCTATCGCAGGTAAACTTCCTAGATGAGCCTGGTACCCATTTACTCCTTGGTGGAGAGAAGTCTCTTGAGAAGAATTAGGTGTCTTGAGCTCTTCTTGTCCCCGATAGAATGATGTCTATCTATTTTTAGGTTCAGTACCTCGGGGAGAGTCAGCTTCTCACCCCTGAACAAGTGATGACCACCATGTTGACCAAACTAAAGGAGACTGCCGAGGTCGCTCTCAAGACCAAAGTGGTGGACTGTGTCATCGCTGTCCCGAGTTACTACACGGACCGGGAGAGACGTGCGATGATGGAAGCGACGCAGGTGGCCGGTTTGAATTGTGTGAGACTGATGAACGAAACGACAGCAGGTTTGTAGTCTTGCTCAGTTCATTCAATTGTTTGGACGGACGGGTTTATATACACCTGGGTTGAGTAAGGCAAGTTAGACAGGCCTGCCAAGAGTCTGATGGGGACTTTATACGGATTGAACCAGCGACCTCTAGCGAGAGTCCACGACACTAGAACACAGTCGCTCCTGAGTAGAATATCTCAACACAGAAGTATAACTAGTTTTTGTTGCCCCTATTGAACCCTGTTGTATGCAGTTCTTTTAAATTTGCTTTTAATCTTCAGCTGCTCTGAGTTATGGCATATACAAGCAAGACCACCCCGCAATGGAGGAGAAACCCAGGGTGGTTGTCTTTGTCGATATGGGACACTCAAGTCTACAGGTGTCAATCTGTGCATTTAACAAAGGAAAACTTCAGGTTCGTAGAATTAGTCGTGAGTTGTGATTAAAGAATAAACATTCTTGAGCTAATTTCATGTTGGTAGGTTAAGAAGCGAGTTGAAATTTGAAAAGTTAAAAAATTTAGAGTCGTGAATTGAATTTTTTTTCGGGATTCAGGAAAATTTTTTTTAAAAACTCAGATCAAATTTCTCAAAAATATCAGCTAAAATTTTCCCCTTAAAAAAATTAAATTTCTCAGAAAAAAATTTTTTTTCGTGGATTTTGAAATTTCTTTTGGTTTCCCAATCAAAAACGATTTCGTCATGATTTTGAACTTTCTTTCATTACAGATGAAAGCAATGGCCTCAGATCCAAATCTCGGCGGACGTAACTTCGATGATGTTATATTCGAAGCAATGGCCGAGGAATTCAAATCAAAATATAAAGTCGATGCAAAAACGAAACCGAGGCCGACACTGCGTCTGCGTACAGAGAGCGAAAAACTAAAAAAACTGATGAGTGCAAATTCTACCGATATTCCGATGAACATTGAGTGTTTCATGGAGGATAAGGACGTGACAGCAAGAATGAATCGGAAAAGATTCGATGAACTTGCCGCGCCTTTGTTGGCCCGGGTTGAAGCGACGTTGCAATCTGTGTTGAAAGATTCGGGTAAGTCGCGTCGTTTTCTTGATCGTGATGCAGCGTCTAGCATATCTGCCACCCCACCCCCTCCACTTTCGGATTGATGGCAATTCGGCAATAAGGTTGATGGCGACGTCGTGTCATTCGTTGTAAGACGTTTCGTGAAAGTGAAAAGAAAAATGATAATCACTTTTGAATGAAGCATGACTTTTTTCTGAAGGATGCCCAAAGAAATGGAAAGCACTGCTTATACAGTGATAACATTGCCATCATAAAGTGTAGTCAAAACTATTTTTGGTTCAGGATATTGGTAGTGTCTGAAGTGAAAGCCGATGAATTTGATTGAACACTCTCGCTCCAAGTGGCAATGTTTATGGTAAAGATCCGAGATGAGAGTTTTCTCTTTCCTGATTTTCGCAATTTTTTCATCGGATCCTGTATCTCTTTCATTTGTCACTTTCAGGAGTGACTCTAGAAGATATCGAGTCAGTCGAGATCATTGGCGGTGCCACTCGAATTCCCGCCATCAAAAATATCGTCTTTTCGGTGTTTGGCAAAGAGGCATCGACGACGCTAAATGCTGATGAAGCGGTTGCTCGGGGTTGCGCCCTCCAGTGTGCCATTTTGTCACCGACGTTCCGTGTGCGTGACTTCAATATCACAGACTGCCAGCCATATCCTGTCTTGTTAAAGTGGTCGAATGCACTAGAAGGCGAGGAGTAAGTAGGAATGTCATTGTTAAGGCCACGTGTTTTTTATTTCTTGGTCTACGGGACCGACCGACTTGCTTTTTAGGGATTTTGGAAAAAAAATAATATCTGAAAATCATTGATTTTTTATTTTGTTTTCCGCCCGACCCATCATAATTAGATAAAATGATGAGAAATAAAATAAAATCCACTGTATAGAGCAGTGTGATAACCAATGTTTGTGCACTTTCACAACTTATCAGCCATCTAGATGAGGGAAATAGCCCCGACTAAGACATTGCGCCTTGTTCTGAAAAAAAGGGAACTTTGATTCCAGCAGTATTTGGTTAATTTTATTTCTTCCGATCATACATAGCTATTTGGGTTATTTTTATTTTTTATTTTATTTCGACCACCCGACCATACATTTTTAAAAGCTCTTCCCGTAAACCAAGAAATAAAAAACATGTGGCCTAACCAGGGGAACAACTTGCAAAATGATTCCTTCAGTTACCACCAGGATTACTGCAGTTCAATTTGCAAAAATATCAGCTCACTAAAGATCCATGCACTTGATTGGGGCCAACGTTTACGAAAACGTCGCGTCTCGTCACGTTACAGTAATGTAAAATGCATGGTGACGTGACGACGGCCAACACTACGTCATGTAAACGTTGTTCCCAATCAAGTGCATGAATCTATAGCACCTTTTACTGGTACTAGCAATCAATTCTTGATACTAGTTATGCACCTGGGTCGAGAGGAGCAAGTGCTATGTGAAGTGTCTTGCCAAAGGACATGGAAGATCAGTGATGGAGTTTGTCCCAAAGTCAAACAAAATACATTCACGGTGTTTGCTTGACGCTCTTATTATACCGCTGATCCTTTAATATTTTGCATTCGAGATTGAGGTCTTCATATGTCATGTTTTGACTTTTCAGCAATCTTGAAGTGTTCCCAAAGTTCCACGCGATCCCGTTCTCCAAGATGTTAACTTTCTACAGGAAAGAGCCATTTGAGTTGTTTGCTTACTATTCAACTGATAACATTCCACACTTTGACCCAAAGATTGGTGAGTCTAGCTTACTATTTGACTAATAACATCCGCGCTTGGACCCAAAGATTGGTGAGTCTAGCTTACTATTTGACTAATAACATCCGCGCTTGGACCCAAAGATTGGTGAGTCTAGCTTACTATTTGACTAATAACATCCGCGCTTGGACCCAAAGATTGGTGAGTCTAGCTTACTATTTGACTAATAACATCCGCGCTTGGACCCAAAGATTGGTGAGTCTAGCTGGTTAGCTTACTATTTGACTAATAACATCCGCGCTTGGACCCAAAGATTGGTGAGTCTAGCTTACTATTTGACTAATAACATCCGCGCTTGGACCCAAAGATTGGTGAGTCTAGCTGGTTAGCTTACTATTTGACTAATAACATCCGCGCTTGGACCCAAAGATTGGTGAGTCTAGCTTACTATTTGACTAATAACATCCGCGCCTGGACCCAAAGATTGGTGAGTCTAGCTTACTATTTGACTAATAACATCCGCGCCTGGACCCAAAGATAAGTACGAAAGATGGGTGATGCTGTACCCATCTATTGTACGAAAATGAGAAGGCAGTTATTTGAGAAACTTGGGTCTAGCTCTGTGTCAAATGTACACGCTCTGCTCACCAAAGCAAGTACTCTACTGTCACTGCTCTAAGACCAGTTGATCAATTTATACTACGAATTGGAAACAAAGCTCAAGGCGAACATGACGTCATGATATAACTTGACAACTTTGAGTCGCAAGGAACGAATGCCATTTCCGCGTCGGCATGGTATTTGGCTTGAATCGAATATTCAGAATCAGTCTTAGATGAGTGAAATTAGAGTTTTTTTCAAATTGTAAAGATAGCCTGTGGGCAGAAAAACGGATGAATTTGAAATGGAGAAGTTTTCAAGTTATCAGCAATTTCTTCATCTCTAATCTAAATAGTTTCATTGAGCATAGTAAACAGTTTATAAGTATTAGCAAAATAAACATCATTTATTAGAAAAAATAAGAAAAAGATCACTGAGTGCTGAAGCAACCGTTAGTTGGAGCATAAATTTAGGTCAACAACTTTTAACGAAACTGCATCGTCAAGATTCACAATCTCATTGGTATTTTAATTGAAATAACATATTAGGCAGAATCCCATTTGTAATAATAACACAAGAGACAACAATGGATTTGTTATTATTATTTTCACCCTGCCCTTGGGCAGACGATAGATGAATGAAATGTCAACAAACGGAATAAAATAAAGATGATGTTTAGTGCACTGCAGCATCTTGACCTGTCATCATTGGTACAGCACTGACCTGTCAACTGAGGACAGTTTTAACCTCGTCAAAGTAAATACCAGTATTTATACCTTGGGGTGGAGTATATCTAGGGTCCAGTTGTTTTTACCGTGACCTAACAAATACCAGTGCAAAGATTTGTAAGACTGACAAAAACGAAATCTTTCTAAGGGTCTGTTAGTTGTTAGTGGCAATATTCAAATTGGAGGGATAGCCTTGGGTTAAAAAATCAATCTGTTGAACTTGAATTTGCATACTAGTAATGAGCTTTATTACTTTTGAGACCTTTAATCTCACCAATTCCAAGTGCAAAAAATTCAGTTATGAAGTTAAAATAAATCTGTTTTGAAAATTTCCTCTTCCGTGTCTTTTTCAATTTTGATAAAACTGATAATTCGGTTTCATGGCATTTCTCTTTCCGATTTCAGGAAGTTTTGTTGTAAACAAAGTCACGCCGCAAAAGGATGGTGAGAGTGCAAAGGTCAAGGTGAAACTGCGTGTGAACATTCATGGCATCTTCAATGTGGCGTCTGCTTCGATGGTTGAAAAGGCTGAACAGGAAAATGAGGTAAATACGTCGAAAAGAGTTTGTGTATTTGGCGAATATGATATCGTACTATGGTAGAACTTCTCCATTAAGGACACCCTTCACTGACCGATGTTGTCCTGATTTATGGTCACCGCTCCTAGTAGTATCTTATAACAGATGACTGTACCATTTCATGACCAGGTCGCAGCAGAGCCAATGGAGACGGACGATGTCTCGCCGACTGCCGAGAAGAAGGAAGAGGAGGCTAAGGTCAACAATGGGGAGGCGAAACCAGAGGGGGAGAAGGAGGCTCCGATGGACCAGGACCAGCAGACAGCAGAAAAAGATGCTGAGAAGGAAGAGGTGGGTCTGCTACTAAAAACGCACAAACTTTTGCTGAAAAAAATTAATTTTCGATTGGAAATACTGAGGAAATTTCATAATCCGCCAGAAAAATGGTTCCATTTGATGGTACCATTTGTTTACCTTTTGACTTGAATGTTAATTGAATAGCACTTGATGAGCACTTTCTTATGGTTCCACATGTAAACATATCGACATGACCATTCATTGGAGAGCAATTGATCTGCACTTTCTGATGGAACCATTTGTATAAAACTTTTTGAAGGGAGCATTTGCTGGAAAACTCTCAATGAGGTACCACATGTAAACATATCGACATGACCATTCATTGGAAAGCACACGATAAGCACTTTCTGATGGTACCAGTTATGTCATGATTGGTTCCAATTGGGGAAAATTCGATTAAAAAATATCATGCTATTTCTGAATCTCTGCAGACCAAGGAAGATGCCAGTGGTGACAATAACAGTACCACGCCTAAGAAGGAGGAGAAAGAAACAAAGAAGAAGAACAAAGTGAAAATGATAGATTTACCAGTCGAGCCACGGGTGCCCGCCTTGACCAAAGAACAAATCAACCTGTGTGTGGAAAAAGAAGTAAGTGGAAGCTCAGTCCTTGTCGTGGTTTTTGCAATCCTTGTGATCAATGTTTAGGAATGATAGATGGGGTATCGAACTTTTGATAGATCCTTGAGATGGCTCTGCGATTTTGCTGTAGATCTCGGCAATGTTGCTGTGGATCTCGAAAATTTTGCTGTAGATCTCGACAATTCTGCTGTAGATCTGGACAATTCTGCTGTAGATCTGGACAATTCTGCTGTAGATCTGGACAATTCTGCTGTAGATCTGGACAATTCTGCTGCAGATCTCGCCAATTTTGCTTTCTGCTGTAGATCTTGACAATTCTGCTGTAGATCTTGCCAATTTTGCTGCAGATCTCGACAAATTCTGCTGTCGATCTTGACAATTTTGCTGCAGATCTCGACAATTTGGCTGCAGATCTCGACAATTTTGCTAAACATCTTCTCTTTTGATTTCAGAATCACATGATTGCACAAGACAAACTCGAGAGGGACCGAACACACGCTAAGAATGCGGTTGAAGAGTACATCTACGAAATGCGAGAAAAGCTCTGCTCCGACTTAGAAGAGTTCATATCGGAAGAGGCAAGTTCAGTTTACCGTCATTTCCATTCTACAGGGTATCCCAGAGAGAATGCAGGGTACCAAGTTAGTTTTGGTGATATCATTAGGGTGTAATCTGGAGTACATATTCTTGTCAACAGTGCCCTCTTTTGTACAATTCTGGAAGATCCCTTGAGATTTTAAAAGTGACATTGCATGTTTTCCTATTTTTAACTTTAACTCTGTTCATTAGGTGTTGTCGGTGCTTATTATATTTTTCCTATACTGAATTTCACAAGGGTCAGTCCTACCCTGGATTCAACTCCTCTCCTCCCATTGGCTGTATTTGGTTAGCCAGATTGACAAGCGTACATAGACCAACATATTGATAACGTGAAGTCATTTATGATGTACCTGGCCTCTCAAATAACACCCCTGGAATAAGTGGAAAAACTTTGATTAAAATGATGTGGTCATATGAGATAAGAACGACTGTGTTGGCCATTACTTTTATTGTGTGCCTCCCCTCTGCAATGGCAATTCTAGGGATACTGGGTAGAGACCCCGGGCTCATAATCAGGTGGTTATGAGTTTAACTCTTGGGAGGATCACATCTGTTACATCTCTGTGTCCTTGAGCAAGACACCTAACCCTACATTTCAACGCTCCACCCAGGACTGTTATTGAGTACCAGTTTTTACTGGGAAGTTAAGTTCTGTTTAGGAAGTTACCCTGCGATAGACCGGCATCCTATCCAAGCTGGTGATACTCTAAGTGACTTAGTGATGTCAAATGTGGGGTAGGCTCTGGCCTGGTGAGAATCTTCACTTCTGAGCATGCAAGTCGGAGTCATGGTGAACCCGACCAATTCCTCACGAGATATAGAGCACCCCTTTTTCTGAGGGCATAATATGTTTACTAACTTTTCTAGTCTGGGATTGTGTATGAAGCAAAGAATATCCACGTTGCAGCAAAAATCCAAATTTTAAAACAAAAATCATCAAATTGAAATAAATGATGTCAGCTCACAACAAATCACTTAGAAAACATATAAACAGTGATAACGATCAAAAAACGGTTATTCTCAAAATCGCATCGATATCTGTCAAACGTTTACACAAATCAAAAAAGAGAAGGACTCGGCAAACAGACATTATTTCAAATGTGTAAAATTGCCCCAGGGTATTATCTCTTTCTGTGTCTACAGAAAATATGTCAAGTGCGGAGAACCAATTGACTTTTGTTAAACTCAAGGACCCTTGAAATTCTGCTGAGATTTATTTTGTACTATGAAAACAAGTCCCTGGGAAACAATTTTGATGAGTTTGATTGCAAAATGTGATTTAATGCGCGACATCCAACATCCACATACCACAGCATTGCCCACAAATGACTCATGTATCCTTCAAATTCCAGAGCATTCAGGCCAATAGTAAATCTTTTATGATAAAAAATGTCCAAATATTTCAATGCATTTTCAGTTAAATTCCAAACTTTGAAGCCATTTTTTCAAAATTACTTCTTTCTTAACCCCCGCTGCCAAACTTTTATGAGATTAATTTGTTCTTGCTTACGTTAGTTGCCTGTTAATCAATATGAAACTTCACAAGAAAAGTTCCCATTTTCTAATAATTGGCCAAAAATTGAGTTAACGTTGGATGTGCTTGGTGGCGTTATTAGTCAAGGGGTGATGTGAATAAAGACTAGCAAATGCTTTTATCTAAAACTCCGTGTACATTTACACCACACCTTTCTGTACAAAATTGAAGTAAAAGCATTTGCTAGTCTTTATTCATATCACCCAAGGTTGTATTTTTCATGATATTTGGGTGTTTATCTTCTCATCAGCATTATCAAAGGTCTAATTATTGATATTTCAGTTGTTTTTTCGTGTATTTTTCATCCTTGAACTTTCTGTCGTCGTACGTATCTCACAAGCGGTCACAAATATTGACAATGTCAAAACAACCGTTTTTGAACTTGCCTAGTTACAGTGGCGGTTGAGAAATATATGTCATGTGACCTAAAACGCGTGGGATTTCTTTATCTTAACATTCGTTGTCTTATCTCATGTGCGTGGTCGTTTGTATTTGGACTCGACTGATTCCTCGCTATTTCTAAGAATATGTTGCACCTAAATCTGGGCACTGCACCCCACCGTATTCTGATTCTGCCCTGCCCTTTTAGATTTCTCACTGAAACATTAAGTTAGAAATGTTAGATATTGTCAAGAATTATTAAAACCTTTATAAATTCTTGACATTGTTGATAACTAATTTCTTTTGTTGCGTCGTAGTAATGAGTGGTTGTCGACAGCCATAAAGCTCTTCAAATTGACCAAAGTTATCTTGGGGAGAGAAGGCATGTTTGCGGGAGGTGATAGTGATATTTATCCCCAGATTTGATGGTGAGCAAACAGGTTTGTGGACAGGTTTGAACTTGATTGTCATCAAGTTAGGAAATCTCAGTTCCCTGAATTTGATTTTCATAGTTTCGACTACTTCAGTAAAAAATTTTCAATTAGCCTTATAATTTTCAGTGGTTGCAGAATAGAATGTCTCTGATATTCTGTGTTGGCAAATTCTCTTTTTGTTTAACAGGGTTAGAAAGTCAAATTTCTATTTCAACTCTGAAAAATATTATTTTTTTGTCTTTTCTTTTACTGTTAGAATAACATATTCTTACTTCAAAATGGCTACTACCCTGTGAAAACTATCACAGGTGCATGCAAAGGGTCTGGCAGGCAAATCCCCACCCATCTTTTGGTCAAACTTGACTGAAAATCCCCAGTGCTGAAAAAATATCTTGGAAATTGACCCTGGTACCGAGGTCCCTCCCTCGGGCAAAACGACTCCTCCCAGGATCATGTCTACGTTGTGTGTGCATCCTTGGAAACTGAAGCTCTGTGGCTAAAAAAGTGAAATCTGCCGCTTTCTAAACTTCTGCTTCTAGGTGAAAATTGTCACTGTTTACTTCTAATCTGAAGTGAAATGTTGTACTTGTGAATCTGTTGGGTGTTGCTTCAGACAAGTTAAAAAAATCCTCGGTTCAGAAATGTTCTGGGACAAGACTTCAAAAAAAATTGGACAGGGGTCAAGAGGTGAAACTAGAAAATCACAACCAAACAATTTACGAAGACTTATACCAAATCCAAACATAATTCACCTCAAATTACACAACGTTGCAATTGGTAAATATTTACTCTGTAGGAAAATGTTACATAAGATAATGTTACTTCAACATACTTAGTAAATGACAAGGTGATTGTGGGAATATTTGTGCAGGAATTTACGAAAGAATTCAGCTTTTCTTCGCCGATGGCACGAACTGTCAGTTTTCGGCAAGAATTGAAGTGGACGCTTTGTAATCTCGAGTGGTGTCACATGACTCAGTCACAAACGACAGACATGGATATCTTTTCAAGTCGTTTACCGTTGTATGATTATTACTCCATTGTGATTTACAAGGAAATTTCGCAGGGAATTCCTTGACTTTTTTGGCAAGATTCCATTTTTTTTTCTCGTTATGAAATCCTACCTCAATAGTTGTTGCATCAGCGGGCATTTTTTTCAGACACATTCATTCTTATCGCAAACGTTTTAATAAAGTGTTTGATAACAATTTTGACAACAACCCTGGGAGTGTGTTTTATGCCTTGAAGTATTATACTATTTTTAGAAAATTTTCAAAATATTCGTTTTAATTTCCTTAACGTCAGTTGTAATCATATATCGACAGTTATTCTGTGAAGCATCAAGCTTCCCTGAATACAACCTCAGGATGATTTGAACTTTAAAAATTGATTATCAAAGTTGAGCAGAAAAGCGTCATGAAATTCCCAGAAATGTTTTTCAAAATCAAAAAATCATCATCCCTGATGTCGTCTAATCATCAGACGTTGCATAGATATGATGATATTAACGGTCACCGGAGCCAACAAGTGCACTTCAGATGATATCGGCATGATTTAGACCATTAGTTTTGTTTGCTTAAGATTATAGGTGGCACAGGTTCGTCAACTCATAAGGCCCAACAACTGGTTGTGAAAAATGCCAAGAAAGCAAAGGGAATATTGACAGAATTCCAAAGAGTTTGAAATTATGAAAAAAATCTCAATGTGTTTTTCAGTGGCTTGACAACTTCTGTTCGTTCTGTCGTACTTATTTCAAGCCCAATTTTCAATACCGAAAGATTTTTCAATGGATTTTAAATCCTCTGTAGTTTATGTTAACCCTTCCAAGTCCCAGTATTCAATATCACAAGTTATGAAGAACGAAGAAGTTGTGCCCAAAGAACGGGCGACATATGATTCACGATGTCACTTTTTACACTACGTCGTGTTTTCAAGTCTAATTCAGTTTCCTTATGACAAGTGACAACATGAACCCTATATAACTCTGGCCTACTATGATGATAATGAGTGATGCCATTTTAATGTGGATCTGTATTTATCGTTTTAGGAACTTGAGAAGTTCTCAAGTCTGCTATCAAATGCTGAAGAATGGTTATATGACGAGGGAAGTGACCAAATGAAGCAGGTCTATGTGGATAAATTAGACGGGTTAAAGGTAAGAACTTTAAAGCTGTCAACAGCCACTTCAACAACCGGCAAGAGGTGGCCAATGGCTCAGTCGGTTAACTCTCCAGTGACCAGTTTCGGAGCACACAGCGCCAGTATCTGGCTACCATCGCGTCAAGGATATCGCAGGACTAGAGGAGAGCCAGAGAAATGCAGGGCACTCTGCGAAGAATGACTTCAAAAGAACACTGAGCACAGGAGCAACTCTCCACGTTAATCTCATGCTCTAACTCTCAGCTTGTGTCCCTCTCAATCCTTGGCGAGCTGTCGGCCTATTCCTACATACCATTTGTCCGTACTGAGAAACTTTTTACAAAAGTTGCTTGCATAATGCTAGGGGGCAATTCTATCTGTCCTTAACCTCGTATTCGATACAAGTTTGGTTGCAATGAATTTGTTACTTTCAGAAATACGGCACGCCTGTTGTGAATCGCTATGTGGAGTCACAGGGTAGGAAGTACGCATTTGAAGAATGCGGCCGAGCGCTTATGGTGATCCAGAAAGCACTTGATGCTTATCATGCAAAGGTAGGGATTCAGATATTCTGATCGCTCTTGGTCTTCTTTTTGGGCGTTCGACTGGTTAATCTATACAATACGACGTCACAGGGTAGATCCATGGCTCTATGCAGCGCCTGTCTTGAAAATGGACCTTGAAAATGGATTGACTGGCTTTTGCAATTGAGCTCCTGTATTCCTTGTTGAACTCGATATTGATTTTTCCGCTGATTTCAGGATGAGAAATATGACCACATTGAAGCCGCCGAGATGGAGAAGGTAGAGAAATGTTTAAAGGAAAAACGCGATTGGTTCGAGAAGAATTTGAACCAGCAGAGTACGAGAAAGAAGCACGAAGACCCAATCGTACTCACGTCGCAGGTTCAACAAACTAAGAAGGTTCGTACACGCGATGACTTGTACCTTATGTCTGACTGTGGCATCTCGTTTATTTACCCATACCATACCGGTTTGACCGTATCCACCCCTGTGCAACGCATTTCATGGGGGTCGGTAATATCGAGCTTGTCCTGATAGCCATTCAATTTGTGTAACTTTGACTTGGTCCGGCCTGCTAATGGAAAAGAGGTACAACATTGTTCTGTTGGATTCTGTTGGAAATGAGACAACTTGCCTTCAAATCTATTGTCAATTACAAAATGTTTTCGTCAAGCTTTTAACCTTTACTACCCCATTTCCCTGTATGGACTCATCCACTTATTCATTGGAACAGTCCACTTCAGAAAGGGTGGTAAAAAGGTCAATTAAATGAAGATTTTTAAAAACATTTAGTACCACATGTTTTGTTATGTTGTCTCATGTCCACAACTTCTGATACTTATCCCGATAAAGGGCAGACACATTAGAACTTTGTTTCACACTGAATTTGTACATTGGCTTTTTAAAATTTTTGCGACCCATCTTCTGACTGTTTAATAAAGAGTATGTTTTTTATCTGTTTTCCAGGAATTAGAAAATCGTTGCAATCCAATTCTCAACAAAC
Organism: Lineus longissimus; assembly: GCF_910592395.1. Lineage (NCBI taxonomy): Eukaryota > Metazoa > Nemertea > Pilidiophora > Heteronemertea > Lineidae > Lineus > Lineus longissimus. The sequence goes on from NC_088316.1 coordinate 1,832,944, forward strand.
CAAAGCCGAAAGTGGAACCGCCGAAGGAAGAAAAGAAGGTGGAAAATGGAAAAGACGCCGCGCCCACAGCCGAGGAACCCATGCAGAATGATACGAAGGCCGCTGACCCCAAGCCGGAGGAAAAGCAACCGGAAATGGATGTCGATTGATCAAGACTTTAACTTAACTTAATTCTAATTCTGTCTCGGTTGGCCATGTGTGTTCGATTCTAAGTTTCTCATTCCTGCTCTGATGGTAATAATAATAGTGAGTTGTTATATAGCGCTTTTCATTGTAATATCTACTGTCTCAAAGCGCTTTTCATTGTAATATCTACTGTCTCAAAGCGCTTGACAATCGCAAACATTATTACCAGCCTTCTAGAAACCTTCTGGAGAACCGAGGGTGGCCACAATCTAGCACACAAGGGCTTTTCCAGCCACTTGTGCTTGATTTGATTCTGTGAGCTGAAACAATCCTAAAGGCCAACTCCGCTCATCGAAATAATTATTTGAATATTTAACTTGAATTTGAAAATTTCCAATTGTGTAAATACATACTGAATGTGACTTTTATCAATTCCCTTGTGTGGACTGTTGTACAAATACTGTAAATGCCAGGTTTCAGTGACCTTGCATGCATAGCAACTGCATGATAGCAATGATTATTTCTGTTTACCTTATCCACAGAAAAAAGCAATGAGCACGAATGGTAGGCCTTGAAGCACTTTTAAAATGAAGGTTTAGACATTTTGAGAATCGCCACTTTATCGGAGTCCGCTCTCTGTTGTGAGGATCTCACGATCGTCAGGAATGATTCAGTTAGAACGACGCACATGACAATTGAGTATTATTAAAATTATCAAAGTTGACGCTTGATAAAGTATGATTCACTGCAGGGCTTATTACCTGTATATTGTAAAAGTTTTGCTTGAAAATAGAGCAGTTTGTGGATCTGCTATCCACAGACATGTGCATTTCTTGTAAAAAAGGTTTCTTCAACATTTTGCCTCATCTGCAGGGTAACGCTGAGCCAATAGGGGTATGTAGACAAGCTTATTTGTCAACTTGATTGGTTTGAAAGCATTTTGAATAAGTTATCTTCTCTGTGAATTGCAAAAGTTAATGTTTAGTAAATGGTGATTCGCTACTATTTAGAATGTCTCCGTTGAATGTATCGTGGCACCTAGGCCAAGGCTACAAATAATCCGCTTTACGGGCAAACATTAGGATTTATTTTGCACAACATTAACAGGAGTTGCATTTAGATTTTGTATATGACATTGTACTTCCTGAATAGCAAATCATTCTGATTGGTCTAAAGGTATAGATTTTAATTGATTGGATTGATTGATTGATTGATTGATTGATTGACAGGTGTCAGTTGGTTAACTGCTAAAGTGAAGCAAGATGTTAGGACCGGTGTGCCTCCAAAGGCTATAAATACAGGATGTCACGATGTCCAACCAATCAAAGGCCAGAGTAATGTGTTCATTTCAGACTAAATGTAATGTACATATACGTAAATGTGTTTTTCACTGGGCTCGTATGCTGATTAAATAGTTTCCAACTTGTCTTTTGTAAATAACTTTCTCAGTTACTGCAAACTGTTGTAATGGAAAATAGGCCCTACCTGGCTATCATGTATTTTGTTGATGTTAGGTGACTTGGTCTGGGTCTCTTGCGTTTATAGCCCTCTATATTTCTTGGATCAAACTAATGTTCCCCGGGTGAGTGTAGCTTGTTAAGAGAGGTTACACCCCAGCGCGGATGAATAGAATAATTTTGCTACATGATGTGCTGGGCACTTCATCACTTCCCGAGGGGTGCAATGAACATCGCCAAAAACTTACTCAAAGTGTCTGACATCGTCCACAGTGAGGTTAACAAGTTCATGAAGTCTTTACTTGTGACATTGTAAATAATCTTCTGGTGGAATTTTTTTCGAGTTTCTGCAGTACACTATATTGTCACCAGCATTCGTGTCTGAGATGATAACGATAGAAATAAGATAGAGTTTCATTGTGATCACTACCGTCGGCTGAATTGAGTGGAAAGACAAATTAATTGATGTTTTGGGTTACATGCTTACCAATTTGCTGAAACTTGGTCCAAATAGTTTTATCTTTCTACAAAAGGGTATCGTTGAAATTTATATGTATTTACATAATTTGAAATTTTCAAATTCAATTACAAATTGTGAATATTCAACGAATGGCGTAGGCCTTTAAAGGGAGACTGTTGGTAGGATATTACGGGGTAAAATTAGAAATTGTCATCAATTTTATGCCATGTGATTCTAATCAATGCCAAGACTCCAAGAGGCTGTCGACCAAAACCTCGCCAATGACTCACTGATTTGACCGACTCTGCTGAAAATGTTGTGAAATATAAAATGGCCGTTTCTAGGGGACACATCCCTTCGTTGACAAAACAGTTCATGTGATAAACATCTGTATATTGGACGTAATAGTAGAGATGTCTGGTTCAAATTCTCATCTTTTGGTCTTGTGCTGATTTCCATCAGATTTAGTTAGGAATTTGGACTAGGATTTAGTGTTGTTGATTCGTATGATGTGTGTTTTTTATGTGCTTTCGTATTTCCATGTCTCGGCCTTGTTTCGATGAAATATACATCCTTGGAGCCAATTAGAATGGAGGAACTTGAGAGAAAATGTCTCATCTGTTATAAGAATGTGAAATGAGTATTTCAGGCTAAAAGATGTATGCCCCCCTTTGTAACACTCAAGTCTATACACCTTTCCAGAACTAGGGCGCTGAGTGTCCGAAATAGTGATGTCATAAGGGGAAAGTAGGCCTTATGGTGGAGAGACAAAGGAGATAGTCATGGTTGACCAACACACTTGAATGCCTTTGATGACGGACAAGGGGGGAAAAGTTAGTTCCAATGCAAGCCACCAATTTCGGGAAGCATGTATACCAGGCACAAATATTGAAAAGTAGCTTATGATGGATGTATTCCAGTGGTTCTAATAAAGATCGGTGTATAAAGGCCTTTAAATTCAGACGAGAGTGATTGTGATTATTTTGGCCCTTGATTGACGTGCTTGTTTCACTCACACAACAACCAAAAAGAAAGAACCCCATTGCACCAAAACAGAAAGATTGTAAAATTATGGCTTCGATTTGAAAAAATATTGTTCCAATCGTTCCACCTCAATTTAATATACACTAATGTTGGCAGTGCATTATGTTATGAAACCTTCAATATTTACTGCATAGTTTAATGCATCGATGCATATGATTATTGTACTAGTAATGCTAATTTACTTCCTGGCAGGTTGCTCCTCGCTTTCTGTGAGGAACTTGAAGTGTACTAATGTTTCATTAACTCAAACTTTATTTCGATGCACCCATTGCACGAATCACTGTCATTGTTTGGGAAGGATGACTTTCCCAATTTTGTGTATGTTGATGTTATGCTGAATAAGTTCATGTAGCGGACCTATTCATCATCACAGTATAAGTAAATAAAAAATGTTCAAAATTTCTAACTCTGTTTATTCATTTGTTGTTGTTTTTAGCTCAGCTGACAAACTTTCAATTAACAACAGCCATAAAAAGATGACAATAAAATGATTGTGGACATTGTAATATGACAGAATGATATCATCAAATATTTAGGTCCTTGGCAAGGACAGGAAATATTGTCACACCATCGTTGAATTCCACTGCTTTCCATTTTTCCCAGCAAAGAAACTGTGGATACCCTTGATCATGTACAAACCAAAGATGATAGATGTCTTTTCCAGTCAGAATGGAAGGGGCCCTATCGTGTTCAAGACATTTGAACTTAGTTGATGTGATCCTTGTCCATAACCCAGCTTGTTTACGAGAGATGTCACGGCGATCTACCAGCTTCAATTACCAGTGGTTTTCCCGTTGAGGTGCTGAAAATAATTCTTTTGATTTTAATGACTTCTACAAAGACAAGAGTTTTTAGAAACAGCTCGAGGTGCTGAAAATATTAAGACAATAGTTCTACAAAGACGGTTTTTAGAAACGGCTCCATGAAAGGCCTCTGGTTTACTAAGAGGGGGTTGTAAAATGCACAAGGACATCACAGTGATTGCAGTTCACCCTGGAACCTTATCCACCAGGAACTTGCCAGCACTACTGACTAAACAACTATTTAGAATGTAAAATTTTCTATCAAATGAACACAACAGGACAGCACTTGACCAGAGTTATGACTAAAATCTGTTATAACTTTTTGACTTATTATTCTCGTCATTCTGGACATACTTTCTTTCTGATAAGTTATCCGGCAGGCAGGCTACTGTACATCTATCCTGCACAGATTCACACTGCACACCAACCTTGTATTCTGAGATTGCTTGTCCTTGCAACGACATTGTAGATTCCTTCATCATTTTCTTCAGTCAGATTTTGCTGCAGTCAGCTGATCAGTGAAATCCTGTTGGAGGTCTGTGCCATCAGATGGAGGAGCTGGAAAGGACCAGTTTTCATTTACAAAATTTTCTAAAATTTGGCTGCAGTCAAGATGTCCTTGCAGTGAAAAGCTTGAGGTGTTACAAATTCTGGCAATCTAATAGTTTGCGTTGTCCTTGGCCCGCCACCAAATTTTTGTTCCTGTGTTGGCAATTAAGCTGTCACTGTCACATGTCCAATGACTGTTTCTCAGACAACAGGCAAGAAATAAGTCACACCTTTTTGACAGTTTGTCAGTCAATACTTAGCCATGCCAAATCAAACAGCTTCGTCTTTTTCAACAGTAATATAGCATCAGGTCTCTCTTAGACAACGTCGGTGACAGCCACGCCCCTGATCTTGAAACAGGCTGAAAAAGATCTTGAAGCATTTAGAATTGTCAATAAGCTTGTATATTTTTTACTTTAATGCCAAGGTAAACATATCTTTGCCTGTGAACAGGGTCTTTTCAAAATGGTCGCAATTTATTTTTACAGGTTGTCTATTTCCCTGGCCTACCTGTAGCCTAGACATGCTAAAACTCGGGGTTAGAACACAGCTTTTTATCTCAAATCTGAAGAGAAAAAACGCTTTCTGTAGCGTCTGCAATCCCCAACCCGCTAGAAATTAGAATCTGTTCTTTTTCCCCATTCCGGCCTGCTAGGCCCTGTTTGTCACACAGTCAATGCATGTTGTTCATGCACACAAAGCACGTGATTCGCAGTGCATACATAATGGGGCGACGAACATTGTATTCAGTTATGGCACTGGACTGGTCAGTTTCAACATGATTTTCACCATCAAAAATGGTAAAAATATCCACGTTATTCAGTTTACCAGATGCAGAATTACACACAGAACAAGGACACCTGGCTCCGACACTTTGCTGAGTATCATGGAACACAGAATCGTATGGTTTTTTAAGAAAAAAATCACGGCGCACGTGCGGCAGGAACGCCGCCATCAAAATTTTTGGAACACCGCACAAAATTCCTTTATCATTGCCCCGCTTACGCAAGAAACGCAAAACAATCGGAAAATGGATGGGCTAAGATACCTAATCTATGAACTTACAATCCAAAAGTTGTCTTTATGCACGAAATAGAGGTGAAATCAGAGAATTAAACGGAGAAGTTCCGAAACATAAATGCCGCCGCGCAGGAGAATTCCCCACGAGGGTCAGACGATCGTGTGATTACGTCATTATCCATTCTCCAAGCGTCGTCAATGGTGATCATCGTCGCCAAGCCTATCTCACTCGACCTCTGTGACAATTTCAGCGGGTGCATGTAAATTGGACATTTGGCCCGGCACCGGATGGGGCGAACATGCGGAGCAATTTTTCGGCGGCAATTACCTAAAAAAAATCCTGTGTATTACTTGGACCCTAAAATCAAATTTCTTTTCCTGGTAATTTTTCGCTGTCACCTTTCCGAATTCAGGATATTCCGTAAAAAATTGAAAGCGTCTTTCACCGTCATTCATCAATGAATAGCGGGAAGAATAGTTGGTTGTGACGATGTCTTTATTGTCTTTCATGACAGGCCTAAGCCTTGTCCATTCAAAATTTGACTGTGTTTGCTACGAATGGCGCTCGTTCTTGATGAATTCTCTCCGAACCCGCCCGTTTCTTTTCCATAAGTCAACAATAGAGACACAGTCCTGAGGAAACAAGACGTCTCCGGCCTAGACTCCTATGCTGTCCATTTCGTCATCCTGATCGTCCTCCGCCCGGGCGACAGTGCGAAGCCGGTCCACTGCGTCCGGAGTATAACAAACACCGGAGACATTTCTAACATTTCCTCCGCATTGGCCGAAAAAAAAGTGTAAAAACAAGTGCCCCCAATCAGAACATTTGAGTGTAGGGTCGGAGGAGCGATTACTCAGGATGTGGGGTTTAGGATGGGCAAAATCTGGAGTTCGCGCGTTGATGGCTTCAAGGTTCTTCACGATTCGCTGGCTTATAGTAGGACAGATCTTACGCCTGGTCCCGGAATTTAAAAAAGCCCGTCAGTTTGATATTGGTGCTAATTTCCTTGATCTCGTACAGCCAGGGATCCCATCCCTACCCAAGTATGGGTAGAGATCTAAAGAACTTGCATCTGGCCATCTGTATGTCTTGTTCAATATTAAAGTGAAAGTCACAGGTGATCGCACTCTTGGGTAGGGATTCTCCCTCACTTGGGTGGGGAATAGCATTGTGTCTTTCAAGAACATACCTCTAACCATCTGGTGACATGTCTCCTCCAGTACTAGAGGGACTGGTGGTGACTACATGTCTCCTCCAGTACTAGAGGGACTGGTGGTGACTACATGTCTCCTCCAGTACTAAAGGGACTGGTGGTGACTACATGTCTCCTCCAGTACTAGAGGGAATGGTGGTGACTACATGTCTCCTCCAGTACCAGAGGGACTGGTGGTGACTACATGTCTCCTCCAGTACTAGAGGGACTGGTGGTGACTACATGTCTCCTCCAGTACTAAAGGGACTGGTGGTGACTACATGTCTCCTCCAGTACTAAAGGGACTGGTGGTGACTACATGTCTCCTCCAGTACTAAAGGGACTGGTGGTGACTACATGTCTCCTCCAGTACTAGAGGGAATGGTGGTGACTACATGTCTCCTCCAGTACCAGAGGGACTGGTGGTGACTACATGTCTCCTCCAGTACTAAAGGGAATGGTGGTGACTACATGTCTCCTCCAGTACTAAAGGGACTGGTGGTGACTACATGTCTCCTCCAGTACTAGAGGGACTGGTAGTGACTACATGTCTCCTCCAGTACTAAAGGGACTGGTAGTGACTACATGTCTCCTCCAGTACTAAAGGGACTGGTGGTGACTACATGTCTCCTCCAGTACTAGAGGGACTGGTGGTGACTACATGTCTCCTCCAGTACTAGAGGAACTGGTGGTGACTACATGTCTCCTCCAGTACTAGAGGGACTGGTAGTGACTACATGTCTCCTCCAGTACTAGAGGGACTGGTGGTGACTACATGTCTCCTCCAGTACTAGAGGGACTGGTAGTGACTACATGTCTCCTCCAGTACTAGAGGAACTGGTGGTGACTACATGTCTCCTCCAGTACTAAAGGGACTGGTGGTGACTACATGTCTCCTCCAGTACTAGAGGGACTGGTAGTGACTACATGTCTCCTCCAGTACTAGAGGAACTGGTGGTGACTACATGTCTCCTCCAGTACTAAAGGGACTGGTGGTGACTACATGTCTCCTCCAGTACTAGAGGGACTGGTAGTGACTACATGTCTCCTCCAGTACTAAAGGGACTGGTGGTGACTACATGTCTCCTCCAGTACTAGAGGGACTGGTAGTGACTACATGTCTCCTCCAGTACTAGAGGGACTGGTGGTGACTACATGTCTCCTCCAGTACTAGAGGGACTGGTGGTGACTACATGTCTCCTCCAGTACTAAAGGGACTGGTAGTGACTACATGTCTCCTCCAGTACTAAAGGGACTGGTGGTGACTACATGTCTCCTCCAGTACTAGAGGGACTGGTGGTGACTACATGTCTCCTCCAGTACTAAAGGGACTGGTAGTGACTACATGTCTCCTCCAGTACTAGAGGAACTGGTGGTGACTACATGTCTCCTCCAGTACTAAAGGGACTGGTAGTGACTACATGTCTCCTCCAGTACTAGAGGGACTGGTAGTGACTACATGTCTCCTCCAGTACTAGAGGGACTGGTAGTGACTACATGTCTCCTCCAGTACTAGAGGGACTGGTAGTGACTACATGTCTCCTCCAGTACTAGAGGGACTGGTGGTGACTACATGTCTCCTCCAGTACTAGAGGGACTGGTGGTGACTACATGTCTCCTCCAGTACTAGAGGGACTGGTAGTGACTACATGTCTCCTCCAGTACTAGAGGAACTGGTGGTGACTACATGTCTCCTCCAGTACTAGAGGGACTGGTAGTGACTACATGTCTCCTCCAGTACTAAAGGGAATGGTGGTGACTACATGTCTCCTCCAGTACTAAAGGGACTGGTAGTGACTACATGTCTCCTCCAGTACTAAAGGGACTGGTAGTGACTACATGTCTCCTCCAGTACTAGAGGAACTGGTGGTGACTACATGTCTCCTCCAGTACTAGAGGGACTGGTGGTGACTACATGTCTCCTCCAGTACTAAAGGGACTGGTGGTGACTACATGTCTCCTCCAGTACTAGAGGAACTGGTGGTGACTACATGTCTCCTCCAGTACCAGAGGGACTGGTGGTGACTACATGTCTCCTCCAGTACCAGAGGGACTGGTGGTGACTACATGTCTCCTCCAGTACCAGAGGGACTGGTGGTGACTACATGTCTCCTCCAGTACCAGAGGGACTGGTGGTGACTACATGTCTCCTCCAGTACTAAAGGGACTGGTGGTGACTACATGTCTCCTCCAGTACTAGAGGGACTGGTGGTGACTACATGTCTCCTCCAGTACTAAAGGGACTGGTGGTGACTACATGTCTCCTCCAGTACTAAAGGGACTGGTGGTGACTACATGTCTCCTCCAGTACCAGAGGGACTGGTGGTGACTACATGTCTCCTCCAGTACCAGAGGGACTGGTGGTGACTACATGTCTCCTCCAGTACCAGAGGGACTGGTGGTGACTACATGTCTCCTCCAGTACCAGAGGGACTGGTGGTGACTACATGTCTCCTCCAGTACTAAAGGAACTGGTGGTGACTACATGTCTCCTCCAGTACTAGAGGGACTGGTGGTGACTACATGTCTCCTCCAGTACTAAAGGAACTGGTGGTGACTACATGTCTCCTCCAGTACTAGAGGGACTGGTGGTGACTACATGTCTCCTCCAGTACTAAAGGGACTGGTGGTGACTACATGTCTCCTCCAGTACCAGAGGGACTGGTGGTGACTACATGTCTCCTCCAGTACCAGAGGGACTGGTGGTGACTACATGTCTCCTCCAGTACCAGAGGGACTGGTGGTGACTACATGTCTCCTCCAGTGCTAAAGGGACTGGTGGTGACTACATGTCTCCTCCAGTACCAGAGGGACTGGTGGTGACTACATGTCTCCTCCAGTACCAGAGGGACTGGTGGTGACTACATGTCTCCTCCAGTACCAGAGGGACTGGTGGTGACTACATGTCTCCTCCAGTACCAGAGGGACTGGTGGTGATTACATGTCTCCTCCAGTACCAGAGGGACTGGTGGTGACTACATGTCTCCTCCAGTACTAAAGGGACTGGTGGTGACTACATGTCTCCTCCAGTACCAGAGGGACTGGTGGTGACTACATGTCTCCTCCAGTACTAAAGGGACTGGTGGTGACTACATGTCTCCTCCAGTACCAGAGGGACTGGTGGTGACTACATGTCTCCTCCAGTACCAGAGGGACTGGTGGTGACTACATGTCTCCTCCAGTGCTAAAGGGACTGGTGGTGACTACATGTCTCCTCCAGTACCAGAGGGACTGGTAGTGACTACATGTCTCCTCCAGTACCAGAGGGACTGGTGGTGACTACATGTCTCCTCCAGTACTAGAGGGACTGGTGGTGACTACATGTCTCCTCCAGTACTAAAGGGACTGGTGGTGACTACATGTCTCCTCCAGTACTAGAGGGACTGGTGGTGACTACATGTCTCCTCCAGTACTAAAGGGACTGGTGGTGACTACATGTCTCCTCCAGTACTAGAGGGACTGGTGGTGACTACATGTCTCCTCCAGTACTAAAGGAACTGGTGGTGACTACATGTCTCCTCCAGTACTAGAGGGACTGGTGGTGACTACATGTCTCCTCCAGTACTAAAGGGACTGGTGGTGACTACATGTCTCCTCCAGTACCAGAGGGACTGGTGGTGACTACATGTCTCCTCCAGTACCAGAGGGACTGGTGGTGACTACATGTCTCCTCCAGTACCAGAGGGACTGGTGGTGACTACATGTCTCCTCCAGTGCTAAAGGGACTGGTGGTGACTACATGTCTCCTCCAGTACCAGAGGGACTGGTGGTGACTACATGTCTCCTCCAGTACCAGAGGGACTGGTGGTGACTACATGTCTCCTCCAGTACCAGAGGGACTGGTGGTGACTACATGTCTCCTCCAGTACCAGAGGGACTGGTGGTGATTACATGTCTCCTCCAGTACCAGAGGGACTGGTGGTGACTACATGTCTCCTCCAGTACTAAAGGGACTGGTGGTGACTACATGTCTCCTCCAGTACCAGAGGGACTGGTGGTGACTACATGTCTCCTCCAGTACTAAAGGGACTGGTGGTGACTACATGTCTCCTCCAGTACCAGAGGGACTGGTGGTGACTACATGTCTCCTCCAGTACCAGAGGGACTGGTGGTGACTACATGTCTCCTCCAGTGCTAAAGGGACTGGTGGTGACTACATGTCTCCTCCAGTACCAGAGGGACTGGTAGTGACTACATGTCTCCTCCAGTACCAGAGGGACTGGTGGTGACTACATGTCTCCTCCAGTACCAGAGGGACTGGTGGTGACTACATGTCTCCTCCAGTACCAGAGGGACTGGTGGTGACTACATGTCTCCTCCAGTACTAAAGGGACTGGTGGTGACTACATGTCTCCTCCAGTACTAGAGGGACTGGTGGTGACTACATGTCTCCTCCAGTACTAAAGGGACTGGTGGTGACTACATGTCTCCTCCAGTACTAAAGGGACTGGTGGTGACTACATGTCTCCTCCAGTACCAGAGGGACTGGTGGTGACTACATGTCTCCTCCAGTACTAAAGGGACTGGTGGTGACTACATGTCTCCTCCAGTACCAGAGGGACTGGTGGTGACTACATGTCTCCTCCAGTACTAGAGGGACTGGTGGTGACTACATGTCTCCTCCAGTACCAGAGGGACTGGTGGTGACTACATGTCTCCTCCAGTACTAAAGGGACTGGTGGTGACTACATGTCTCCTCCAGTACTAAAGGGACTGGTGGTGACTACATGTCTCCTCCAGTACCAGAGGGACTGGTGGTGACTACATGTCTCCTCCAGTACCAGAGGGACTGGTGGTGACTACATGTCTCCTCCAGTACTAAAGGGACTGGTGGTGACTACATGTCTCCTCCAGTACTAAAGGGACTGGTGGTGACTACATGTCTCCTCCAGTACTAAAGGGACTGGTGGTGACTACATGTCTCCTTCAGTACCAGAGGGACTGGTGGTGACTACATGTCTCCTCCAGTACCAGAGGGACTGGTGGTGACTACATGTCTCCTCCAGTACCAGAGGGACTGGTGGTGACTACATGTCTCCTCCAGTACTAAAGGGACTGGTGGTGACTACATGTCTCCTCCAGTACTAAAGGGACTGGTGGTGACTACATGTCTCCTCCAGTACTAAAGGGACTGGTGGTGACTACATGTCTCCTCCAGTACTAAAGGGACTGGTGGTGACTACATGTCTCCTCCAGTACTAGAGGAACTGGTGGTGACTACATGTCTCCTCCAGTACCAGAGGGACTGGTGGTGACTACATGTCTCCTCCAGTACTAGAGGAACTGGTGGTGACTACATGTCTCCTCCAGTACCAGAGGGACTGGTGGTGACTACATGTCTCCTCCAGTACCAGAGGGACTGGTGGTGACTACATGTCTCCTCCAGTACTAAAGGGACTGGTGGTGACTACATGTCTCCTCCAGTACTAGAGGAACTGGTGGTGACTACATGTCTCCTCCAGTACCAGAGGGACTGGTGGTGACTACATGTCTCCTCCAGTACTAGAGGGACTGGTGGTGACTACATGTCTCCTCCAGTACCAGAGGGACTGGTGGTGACTACATGTCTCCTCCAGTACCAGAGGGACTGGTGGTGACTACATGTCTCCTCCAGTACCAGAGGGACTGGTGGTGACTACATGTCTCCTCCAGTACCAGAGGGACTGGTGGTGACTACATGTCTCCTCCAGTACCAGAGGGACTGGTGGTGACTACATGTCTCCTCCAGTACTAAAGGGACTGGTGGTGACTACATGTCTCCTCCAGTACTAGAGGAACTGGTGGTGACTACATGTCTCCTCCAGTACTAAAGGGACTGGTGGTGACTACATGTCTCCTCCAGTACTAAAGGGACTGGTGGTGACTACATGTCTCCTCCAGTACTAAAGGAACTGGTGGTGACTACATGTCTCCTCCAGTACTAAAGGGACTGGTGGTGACTACATGTCTCCTCCAGTACTAAAGGGACTGGTGGTGACTACATGTCTCCTCCAGTACTAAAGGGACTGGTGGTGACTACATGTCTCCTCCAGTACTAAAGGGACTGGTGGTGACTACATGTCTCCTCCAGTACTAAAGGGACTGGTGGTGACTACATGTCTCCTCCAGTACTAGAGGGACTGGTGGTGACTACATGTCTCCTCCAGTACTAAAGGGACTGGTAGTGACTGCCTCAATTCGGTCTCCTTGTGACTGTCTCATCTCCCTCACTTTGTCGGCAAGATGGTGGAGGAGATTTGGAGAGCAAATTTGGCCTGGCAAGTCCACCACCTTGCCAACACTGTATTAAAGAGAGTTGAGACGGTCACAAGCAGGATTAATCGAGACCAGCACTGCACTGTCATTCTAACCTGGTAAGCGAGATAGGGCAGTCACAACCAGACCAAATAGAACCTGGAAGCTCCACCATCTTCCCTACATGGCGAGAGGGACTAGAATCACAACCAGATCGAAACCGATCTGGCAGCTCCACTGTCTCGCCAACACTGTGGTGGAGACGAGGCACCAACAACCAGACTGAATCGGACATCTTGCCAACAGGGCCAGAGAGATGAGCGAGAGTCACAACCAGGCCAAATTGGACCTGGTTGCTCCGCTATCTTGCCGAAAAAGTTGGCGAGATTTATCAGTCTCAAACAGACTGAATGGGCTTGTACCATCCTGTTGTCTCAAACAGCCTAGTGTAGTGCAGTGTGGGGGAGGTTCTTTGTTGGATCAGACTGGGATATGAAGTAAAGCACTTGTTGTACAGGGCAACGTAGACACACAAGAGATTCAAATTTGAAATACACTCATTTATTACATGATAAATGATAACAGTATCATGTGATGCAGAACAAAGCAACTACAGCAGGACCTCTCTATAAAGGACACCCTCGGGATTGACAAGTGCTGTCCTTCATTGAGGCGTCCTGATTAGAGAGGTCAAATTGAATGGAAACAACCACGTTGTGACCAAAACCAGTGTCCTTATTAGAGAGGTGTCTGCTAAGGGAGGTTCCACTGTACATTTCAACCCTAGGCAAGGACGATCGGTGCATACTTACACAATCCAATATACAACAAAGCAAAGTTAAAACTTACTCAAATGAGTATGGTACGCAGATGCAGAAATCATATAACTCAAATGAGTATGGTACGCAGATGCAGAAATCATATAACTCAAATGAGTATGGTACGCAGATGCAGAAATCATATAACTCAAATGAGTATGGTACGCAGATGCAGAAATCATATAACTCAAATGAGTATGGTACGCAGATGCAGAAATCATATAACTCAAATGAGTATGGTACGCAGATGCAGAAATCATATAACTCAAAGTTCATCTCCACCCTCAGTGACAGCATTGCTGACAATGTCAGCTTGTTATAATGACATTCTATTCTATACAATGTTTTTCAACAATGACTAATCCGCATAAAACAAATTCGAGTGAAGGTCTGCTGTAACCAGGGTGGAACAGAATTAGAATATTTACAATATGTGTCTTCTTGACAACAACTTGCAAGCAGCTGAACTATTATTAAGGGTCTATATTTTTTATATATATACAGGTAATTCTTCACCATAGACAACTAAACCTTTTCATGAATACAGAAAGACAGAGAACTTTCACCCATGAAAATATTAGCTGGGTCGTCAGTCATCCATGAAGTACTGAGAAATATAAATGCAATAACCCCCCCCCCCCCCCCATATCGCCTATGTTAGCAATATCCCCCGACAAATGTACACATAAATATCAGGCGCCCTCCCCCCAAACTATCTCAATAATCATTTTGAAGAGGCACAACTTCACCATTGGTTTAAGCTGAAATCTTTCAAAATTGCATTGTCAGTATGTACTTAATGGGTGACTGCCAGTGTGTCACAATACAAACATAATTTGAAACATCGTACGGCTGACCCAATAAACTTTTATTTACAAATAGAGCCACCAGGTAATTAAACCAAAAGTCTTACGAAGCAAGGTGGGTAAATGTACTGGTTTACCATTCAAACATGATAGAAAGACAGCCCTCCTACTACAGTCTTTGAGGGGTATACAAGTCTTTTATATGTTTCTTTAGTGTTGTCATTTCCTTTTCAGGGTAACACAATTTTTATGATAAACTGGTACCTTCACCCACTAAAAAGCATATGTCAGTGCTACAAGTGCAAAAACTACAACAAATGCAGAAATTTAAACCGTGGACAGGTAAGGTTACACCTCCATAATCACCATTATACAAACTGATAGAATTATTTACACAAATCTTTTAGATATTCAATTCAAGCATACAAGTTTAATGGACACACACCATCCCCTTTCTCTCCTTATTTTAGAATTGCCATATCACCTAGGACATTTTGGACCCAGTCTCGGTTTAGACATCAGAAATGACACTGCCACAGAGATATGCTGTACAAATTTTACACGAACTTAAAAAGCACAAAAATTTCACCTGCAATGCATCAACCATGATATTTCAGCAGCAATGCAATACCTTAACTGTCACCAATGAAACTAAGCAAACTTATAGCATTGCAAAAATGTCACGATTTACAGGACATAACAGTTTCTTAAAAGTTCTTCGCTTAAAATTTTTAAAACAAAGAGGTCTCACTCTCTCACTCATATCTTTGAAGCTTGTCATGTGAAAGAACGTCACAACACTAACAGGAGTCGCTATTTTCATTGCGGAACTGTTAAATCTATTCAGAGGCAAAGCTGACACAACAATACATTCCATGTCTAAGTAAATCACCAGAGGTTTCCACAAAGTTTTCTCAAGGTAGGGTGGTACCCTTTATTATCAAGAAGTTTTGCCAGTGGGCAACACAAGGTTGGGTGATCAAAAATTTAAGGTTAGGTAGCCCTTTAGAAACCCTTTACAAAATTCTAGAGCCTGGTAGAGTGGGCCGCCCTGACAAATGGGCTTGTGCAGAACACTGATCACCTAGTAAACGTCCAGTAGGCAGCAATAATATTGAGTCTCATTGAACAATATCAAAACAAATCTCACAAAGCGTCCTTTACTTTTTGTAGTAATCTGTGAGATGGTCTGCTTTCAATCCCTGTTCTTGTCTGTTCCACATCGCCCGGTATAATCCTTCCAAGTCGCGAGCGTATTGCTTGCTGTTGAAGAGAGGGCTTGACGTGCGGGCTTCCCAGACCTTAGCCTTCATGCCCTTCAGACTGGAAATAAAACAATGATTAATATTCAGGGATACTTGTTATTTGTTCAACTTGGAGGGTGACCTCTCTATATGATACAATAAACTTTCGTGTTTGATTTTGTTGACTGTCAAATGTTTTAGGACAAGTCTGAAGTGTGTTTAATGCAACTTGGAAAACTTCCAAATTGGGCAAATTGAGTGGGGAACTTCTACTGTAGACTGGAAGGAGACTGGGCAGCTGCAGCTTGGTTAAAATGGCCTTAATAATCCCACTGATCCTTTAAGGCAAAATTCTCATGGATACTTACTATTCACTGTCTGTTCCCAACTTGATTGCGATGGCCTCATACTCGGCTCGGCACGAAGCGATCAACTCCGGGCATCCTAACGTGTGCAGTTGTGACGTGGCGACGCGGGATGCAAGGGTCTCGGCTGAAAAACGCAGAACCCCTTCAAAGGAGACTGCTAAGCAGGTGATAATCATGTTCTACAGGTTGAAGACTTGACTGACTCTTTTATCTTTCTCTTGTAGTTCGGTTTTATTCTTTTGTAATGTAATTTCTTTTTCTATTCCGACTCAATTTTTTTGCACATTTCTTTTGCACATTTTGACTTTGTTTTTTAAAAGTTCGAATAAATTCAGATTCACCAATTCCATTTCATGTTTAAACACTATCAAACGCCAGGCCACTTTCAACCACATTTTATTTTCTGGATTTTTAAAGGTCCACCAAATCAGTCTCAGCATGAGATCGATTTGGTAAATGTCTTGATTGGTCTCTTTCAGTACTGTAGAATTGGTTTTGATTTTTCTTCAAAGGAATCTGAATTTCTCTCGAAGTCAAGCAAATGTGCATTGATGGCAAAACTAGGACTGAAAGTCCTTCACTTTACTTTAGAACTTGCACAAAAACACCACAAAACTCAAACACTCAAATTTTGCATTGCCAAGAGAATATGATAAAATCATCATCCGACTTGGTAAAGTACCAGGCTCATACTCTCGGCTTACATCGAAACTAACAACAAATGAAAAAGATAAATATTTTACACGAAGTCACAGGCTCAAGGACCAGGAGGTGCCTTTATTATCAAGATGGGCAGTCTTCAACATGAAGAACAATTCCGTTCTCTTGAGTCATCCCCAAAAATGACTTTTGACTTGAAAAAAATATCGAGAGCTAAGCTGGGATGTTATTCGCTCTATTAACAATATTTGGTGGCTGGAATGTAAAGTAGGAGGAAACTGGAGACACCAGTGAAAACCTGATGCTGTCGAAGAGTCCTTCTTGCTATCACGAGTGTACCAGAACCGACCTTGAATAGAATCCCAGACCACAGAGGTGACCGACACTGACGTTTCCACTAACTTCTTTTCAACTCGACTCGTCCAGATGACTCAACCAAATTTGCCAAGGATCCCATTACAATATGATCCAATGAACACCTGAAACTAGGAGTAGCGTACTTACCTGGTAATGTGACCATAGGTGTGCCCGCCCACAAGACATCCATTCCCGTAGTGTGACCGTTACATAATGGCGTATCCAGGCAGACGTCAGCCAACTGTCCACGACGCACATGCTCTTCCTTGGGTGCGACGGGCGAGAAAATAATCTGGTGCGCAGGGACGCCAAGGTTTGTCGCAGTTTGCAACACGTTTTGTTCGCCGACTGCGGGGAATTTCAGGAGCCACAAGTAACTGTTTGGTACGCGTTTCAAGATGGTCGCCCACATGTCTAACGTTGCTGGGTCGATCTTGTACAGCTGGTTGAAGTTGCAATAGATGACGCCGTCCTCTGGGAGGCCGTATTGTGCACGAGAGCTCACCATTACGTTCCTGGGGATCTCTTCACCAGTGGCGGCTTTGTTGTTGGTCTGGAAAAAGAACAAGTCAGGTCAGTCATACCAATTAGGCTATTTGCCTTCTTCACGTCTTAGAACTCGTTGGAGCAGGGGCGATTCTTGGAATAAAGGACACTTTATTTTGAATCCGGTACAAGCTTGAAGAACATATCAATAGTCCCTCCTATCACTTTTATATCAGTCTGAACCAGAGTCTTTGTACAAAGACAAAATACTACCCAAACTAATCCAGCTTTGACTCAATAAAATACCAAGTAATATTTCAAACTGGCCAAATTTTGGAGAAAGGTCGAACAGGAGGAGATGAAGCAAGCAAAGGAATCTATCCATCAGTGCAGCATTACGACAAAACTACCAGCCAGGTTATAATGGTTCTTAACCAAAACCAGGGATAAGGATTTGAACATTGAGAACAGAAATCACCACTGATCATTAGGGTGACCATGCCAGTTCGATTATGCACAACCACGCTATTCCCAACAGAAATACCACTCATAAACTTGAAGATGAAGGAACTGCCACACAAGTGCTATGATATCACAAATATAAGCGGAGTTAGAAGCAGATGATTCACGGGACTTGGGGAAGAGGAACTAGAGAGAAACCACCAGTATAACAGTTGGAGCAAAATGGAAACAGAACCACAAACTATTATACCAAAGCTGTATGACCTACTCAAGATCAAACACCAGGTAAGGGGAATCCACTATGATAGTTGTAATTCAGAAAACTAGAAAGATAGTCAGGTGTAAAAATGCAAAAGCTAACGCCAGTGTTAAGACAGGTTATCTGTAGGCCTTACCACGTATACGGTATTGCCGAAGAAATCCTGAAACACAGAATGAGAAAATGACACTTGCAAAGCAGGTACACCAAGAAAACTGGCACTTGCAAAGGAGGCACACCAAGAAAACTGACACTTGCAAAGGAGACACACCAAGAAAACTGGCACTACAACTGCGATTTCTCTGACAAGACTAGACCCACCGTTGAATATGTCTATGATCATGTAACACGACTAAACCTACCGAGCCAAGAACTATGCCGCAAGATTTTCAAGTGAAAGTACAAGATCTAGGGAGTGAGTCATTGTTTCGACTCAAGAGTTACCCTATCAACTAAAACATGAACACCACAAAGGTCCACGATAGTTCCTAAAAGGACATAACAACCTCTCATGAACAGCTCTAGCATTCACACAAGGACAAAACAGGGACTGTACCCATCTTGGGGAAAGAGGACCTAAAGAGGACTGTATCTCTCCAGGGTTTACACAAGAACAGACCACACCTGTACCTAATATCTCTCCAGGGTTTACACAAGAATAGACCACACCTGTACCTAATATCATGCCATCAGCATGACAACCAGACCAACATCATGTGCTGTGCACAACTCTTCCACACAACCATTTGCTTTTAAAATCAGTTTCCGAATCTTCTCCGCTCACCTGGTTGGTTGTAAGACCATTCTGAAACACCATGTTGCCGATCGTGATCGTCGACGCGGCCATCTGGATCTGTGTATGCGAGGCGACAACCATTTCCATCAGCACATCCGACCCCGGCAGATCAATCACCGTCGTCGAGACTTGTGCCGGCTGTCCGTTCTTGTCTGTTGTCTGACCATGGAGGGCGGTCTGGTGAATTTCCTGGAAAGATTTTCACAAGTTTAAAGTGTTTTTGAGAAACATCTGGTACTTGGCTGACCTCTTGTCACTAAACTGTACCTAGTGTGATCACAAACAGTAATGTCACACAGCCCTGTGCAGCCGTGTCATAGTTGACCGGCTTTAGTTGACATCGTGAAAGAGCTCAAAACTGGTCAAAACCATCAAGCTGAAAGCTCTAAAGGAGCATGATGGTGCCATTTGCAAATCTCGATAAATTTTATAACTCAAGGCTAATTTCTTCATTTTAGAATTTTTCAAGATTCTTAAAAGTTTTTCCAAATCTCTCACTCACTCTCACTACAGTCGATATCTCCAAAATGCTCTTCATATCTGTCGCATTCAAAATAATCCTCAAATCGTTTCCTTGAGCGTCTTTCGTATCAATGAACAGCCGCTCCAACATGTGCGGGAACATCTGCATGTGGTCGCCGACGAAGAATGTGTTTGGCATGTATCCTAGTTTCTCAGAGTACTGGTCAGCTAGTTCGACAGGTGATGTGTTTTGGTCGGTGACAATGTAGTCCATGAAGGAGGCGCCACTAGTGCCTGGGTAGCCCAACCACATGACCTGAAATGCGAGACCGATGAAATCAAAGTACAAGGATATGTGACATGGTCACAACTCTTTAGGAAAACATGTTTTGTAAAAGGGGGATTACGTCAAAGAGGGATCTGTAGGCTCACCCCAAATCTCGGGGCTCTTATTTCACATTTTGCGAATAAAAATGCTTCATTTCTACAGCTGAATAGTAGAAGTAAAACTGGATACCGTCACTGTAGTTTACAACAATGTTGACGGTGTTGTAAACTACAGTGACGGTATCCAGTTTTACTTCTACTATTCTCATTTCTGCAGCTGAGCCACTGGAGCAATTCAGCAACCTAATACGGTTGGACCTCTCTAATGGGAACACCCTTGGGACTGACAAATGCTGTCCTTAATAGAGAGGTGTCCTGATTGAAGTCGAACGGAATGGAAAAAACCAATTCAGGACCAAAACCGGTGTTCTTAATAGAGAGGGTGGCCTTGAAAAAGAGGTGTCCGCTAAGCGAGGCTCTGATGAGGAAAGAGAAATGATGTTAAACTGACCTGTACTGGAGCCGGTTTCAGCGCAAATAGTTCATTCCTAGCACCTTTCGTATAGCCATTCATGTTGATCAAGATGTGTATACCATCGCCATGGATACGATCAGCAGCTTTTCCGTTACATGGCACCTGCGAGAGATCGACAAAGTGTTCCGCCTCGCCTTTTATCTTTGTTCTGAACGTTGTGTTGTCGTCGGCGCTCAGTGCATAGCAGAACACCTGAAAATAGATAAGACGTCTCATTCATCATGTGGGTCCACGTCATCTGTTGCCAAAGAGAGAAGTTGCCAAAAAGGCATATCTATTTTTCAGAACATACCACCCAGCAAAAAAGTAGATGGGTCCTCAACATGATGGGTCCTTGCCCTCTCTATCACATGAGTGTATCAGGAACGACCGGGAATCGAACCAGGGACCTTAGAGGTGACAGGTGCGGATATTTCTACTGCACCACTCCCACAGCCCTCACTCAAGAATTAACTGCAACTTTCTTGAAATACTCGGCCCACACCAGATCTGACGCTACTTACCTCGACATTATCTTGGTTGTGGAAACCAGGGATGCTCTGCATGAGATGCGACGTCGGGTGATTACCAAAGTCTGAACTAACATATCCGATACGTAGCCGTCCTTCGCTCTCCTTAGTGCTCATAGGGTGTTGATACGGAGGCTTGTGTAGTACACTGATCTAAAACGGCAAGGAAAGAAGACGTTTTATTCAATCAAGCTCAGCGTGTTGTCATACCATTTGGACAAAGACCTCAGCAGAAACAGAAATATTTTGGGTTTAAAAGAAGTTGACATCGTTTAGATGTCTAATTTCATCAATTTCACTAGATAATGTGCCCAATTTGTTGAGGAAATGATTATGCGTGTTGCAGATATTACCTGTGCTGAAATCTAGAGTTGAATTTCTTACCTTTTCTAGACACAAGTTTGCATGTCTGGCAGCGATGAATTTTCTCTGTTTATGTGTGAGTGGGTAGAGCATGCTGTGATGGGGATGAACCGACGGCAGACGATTCTTGTCCAACTGATCTTGCACGATCACAACCAATCGCTTCATTCGCTTCTCGTAGTCTGTCCAGTCACAAACAATCTGTAAAATATAGCGCAAACAATCTGTAAAATATAGCACAAACAATCTGTAAACTATAGCACAAACAATCTGTAAACTAGCACATACAATCTGTAAACTATAGCACAAACAATCTGTAAACTATAGCACAAACAATCTGTAAACTATAGCACAAACAATCGCTAAAATAAAGCACAAACAATTTGTAGATTATATCACAGGAACGGAATACATTGGTACCTCCCTTAGCGAAAAAACTTGTTTCAATTATCCTTGAAACATTTTGAGCCAGTTGGAGTAGAACTTACCTGTAGGCAATGTGCCAAGTTACAATAAGCATCAGGGAAGTCCGGCTTCAGTTTCAAAGCCGTTCTGTAGGACGCAATCGCATCGGGCAGGTTCCCAGAGTCTTTATGTATCGATGCCAAATTACTATGAGCATCGGCAAAAGCTGGGTTGATCTGGATAGCTCGCGTGTAGCACTGTAAGGCACCTTGGATGTCTTGCATCTCCTTCAATGTGTTGCCCATGTTGGAATAAGCGTCCGCAAACGTCGGCGAGATTCTTATCGCCTCTTTATAATGCATCAGGGCTTCGTTAAGTTTGCCTTGCTGCTGCAGCACGCTGGCTAAGTTTGAATGCGCCACAGCAAACTCGGGGTAGACGTCGAGAGCTTTGAGGTATAGCCGGACTGCCTCCTCTGTAAATCCCTGTTCCCGCTTGATATTGGCCAAATTGTTCAATGAGTCACTGTGGGTCGGACAAAGCACTAGGGCAGTGTCGTAGCATTCCTCTGCTTCCGCGACCTGAAAAGACACAATTTTGAAATTCAACGATATAATGCGTATTGCTTCATGATGAAGTAAAGTCGAAATTTGGGTCTAATATAGCGTGTCATTGAACTCTTGTGCTCGTTGTCTCCTAAGGGTTTTCTGAAGGTAGGGTGGTATCCTTGATATTCAAGAAGTTTCGCCAGTGTGTGAGACAAGGTAGGGTGGCCCTATAGAACCATTCGAAAAATTCTAGAGCTCGGTAGGGAGGCTATTGCTAATTTACACCATTGCTAACCCTGAAGAACTGATCACCCTACAATTATTGGCGATCCTTTTTTACAAGAGTACGGTATGGCAAAGTTAGAGGAGGCATATCTGGAGTTTTTACACACCTTTCCTTTCTCCTTCAGGGCATTTGCTAAGTTACAATAAGCGTCCGGGAAGTTTGGCTGAAGTTCGATCGCTCGCCTGTACGTGTCCACTGCCAAGTCGATCAAACCTTGTTCATAGTAGACACAGGCAAGATTTCCATGGACGACAGCATGATTGGGGCTGAGGTTGAGGGCTCGCAAGTAAGCGGCAACGGCTCGGTCAAATATCCTGGCTTCCTTCAGCACGTTTCCGAGGTTGATATAGGCATCCAAGAAGTTTGGGTCCAGTGCAACAGCCTGAAGAAGATGGATACGTCTTGTGATTTGTAGAATGCCTTTCACACTTGAACCAGTGACGATACGACCGTTCAACATGGGGGGGGGGGGGCCTCCTGGCCGAGTCACTACTTGGTTCCCTTACTCTTCAAGTCATGATGAGCACTTTGTAGCAGCTTCTTCAAACCACAGAAATTTTTCTGTGGAAACCAGATACGAAGATGAATGAAACGAGCGCTATACAAAAGGCAATCATTATCATAATGTGGATCTACGACATACCTTCTCGAAGTGATGAATGGCCAACCATATCTCTCCCTGGCTGTTGAACACACACCCGAGGTTGCTCCAAGCGACGGCGAAGTTTGGCTGGGTTTCGATGGCTTTCAGGTAACACGCCTATTAGAGAGTTCCCCACACAAGTAGGTGGAGCAGAGGAAAGGGGCAAAACAGAAAGGAGGGAGGAAAAGAAGAAAAGAGAAATATATCAGTATGTTTCTTATGTGTCGGGGAACGCTGCGTGGCCGCGCGACCGCTAAGCTGTGTAAACACTGCGCACTTTAGAGCAAGTCAGGGTTGTGAAAGCCCCAGCATTTTGAGTGCAAGTGTTTAGAAACATAAGTGATCATTTGGAGTATCTGCTACCGCAACTGAATTTCTATTAGGTCGGCTTCTAAGGATATGTCGCACACCTTGGGCATAATTAATGCCAATTACAACCCAAGCAGTATGCACTTCTACCCAAGAAGACAACAGCTTTAAAATGTTCAACACTTGCATTCAATGCTGTGACTGACAACAGTGACACTGCAATTGCAATAAAACCAATCATTTCACCGAAAGTCAAAAAGCGTCGCGGATTGTATAATAATCTGCCTATATGTAATCAAATTTGACTGAATTTTGAGATTGCGTTTTTCACAATGCAATTGCAATGGACAAGAAATACATTTTTGAAAAATCTTGGATTATTAGACCTGCAAAGTCAAATAAGATCAATGAAGTGATGACTTGCTATAAAGTTTGAGCTGCTGCGACGGCAAATGCGCAAAAACACACATAAAATACTCTTTACGCTTGCGCTATAATCGCTGCGTCCGCGGCGCATGCGCGCAGAAACCATAACTTCGCTCTATGGTGTCAGATTTTGAAAAGAGAAAATCACAACTGAATACGTGCAATCCATGACTTAGAACTGAAACCAATTTTGAGGTCGCCATATCATATATATTCATACTACAAGCTGCTTCGAACTTAAGCCAGTCTCTCTTCCTTTATGTTGATTTGTGGATGTCATCTGAAAAAGTTCCGCCAAAATTATATTTCATTGAAATCAGATAAAAATCCCAGAAATCGTACATTTTGATCCCATGATGCACTTTTTCTACATTTTCAAATTTTCAGTTAATATGCAATTGTGTAACCAGAATTTACATTCTAACCCATATACTACTTCTTTTTTTCAATCAAAAGGGACTGACAAAATATTTTCTCCGCACACCAATATAATCAAAATCGTTAATTACTGAATTACAAACCGCAGAATTCATTACCAGTAATCACTGCAGACGGCGCCGTTCTTCACGTTTCCAATCTGATAGTGGGCATTAGCCTGGGAGACTCACTGGGGCAACGTGACTAATATAGATATGTAGAAGAAGAAAAAGACCATTAGTAGGACATCGGTGAAAAGCTGGGAGGGGAAGGCCGCCATCTAATCAGATATCATGATTGAAATTTAACCTCAAGCGTTTGTCATATGCTAAAGAAGACACTGATATTTGAAATCATCTGGAAAGTTTCCTCGATCTTTTGTCATTGAAATAAAATGCAGTCAACCTTCTCTTCATTTGGTTACTCATTTTTCATTATTTTTCTCTATCAAAATACACAAAAATATTTGAGATGGGTTTTTTTAGCATGGGGATTAGGTGAATCTGATTAAATTGGGCAAAATGGGGCGAATTCCAGTGCTGCGCCGCTCCGTCCAACTGAAAATATAACTACAACCTTGATTGGGAACACACAAAATTTTGGTAGCTGCAGAAAGTGGACACAACAAGCGAGTCCAAACTGACTGCGTAGAAAATGGTATTATATTGAAAACTTTCTTTCAGCGAGAACATCACAATGTTTTCTTGCTCAGAACACCAACATCTGAATTAGTTGCGAGTGTTGTCAGAATGTTCGCAAGCTGAGCAGTGGCAGAGTTCTGATCTTCAAATCATGTTGCGTTTCAACTCTCAAAGACTTGCGATACCCAGGATAGAAAAATTGTGTTTCACCTCGCGATACCTGAACTGGTAAGATGAAATTCCCAACAGCATGTTTTCTATGTTATGTAACTCTCGACTTTCTCCTCCAGAAGCAAATGCAGTTCGGTAGAAAAACATGTTCCAACTACCCTGTGACTCCGTAATCAAGCTATCTTTCTGTCAGAGCCATATCAGTACATCGTTTAATTTCACGGTTATAGCGCGCAACTGTGAAATCAAAGTTTGCTTCAATGGTATTTTCTAAGTTAACTTTCTGTTCATTTCTTAATTGGTCACAGAGTAAATGAGTGATAGCAGAACATATAACTTCATAGCAATTTGCCCCCAAAAAACTTTTGCTAAATTGTTGCACGTGGAGTTTGAAAATCAGACCAGCCATTGACCAGCTTTTTGCTTTCTTCTTTATGGCTGAAAAACAATAAATTATTACGATGTCCAGCCCAATCGGCGATTCAGATATCATCATCTTCCAAGCCAGAGATTCTGACCAATCGAAAAAATCATCGAAAAATTGCTTCAGCTATCTGAAATTTGCAAAAAATGACGTTTATATTCTGAGTGAAGAAAACAGTATCAACAACGCGCCGACAAGGTTTTTAAAAGTCGTCTTAAAAAGTGTGTTCCAAATCAAGGCAACAAGTTCAAAACAAAACTGCATAACAGTAAGGTTTCATTAATGCTGTGTTCCAATTGGCTTGGTTGTTGGTCCCATTTCGTCTTCACAACCAAATGCAACATACAAGAACAGTAGGAAACCGTCTGAATTCCTTCAGTATTAATTTGTTGGCAATTTCCAGTTCTGTTTGTCTGTTTGAGCCAATTGCAAGAAGACAAGGACAAAAGAACACATCGCCAGAGCCATGATTCCCAATCTTGAACAGTCCAAAGATATTTCACAAAATAAGAATTTCTGTGTTCTGAGAGTGAGACACTTATGCTCTGTGCAGAGCCTTTTTTCTCTTTAAACATCGTCATAAGGAGCGATTTTTTGAGTGACAGTATTTCATGGTTCGACGGACAACTTCCACAGTCTATCCATCCATCCTATCGGATCCTGGCCTTCTTTTGGCATCTTTCCTCTCTTAACCATAAATTCCTTCCATCACCAGCAACCATACGCCTCTCCACACGGTCACGCACTACCTGTAAATGCTGAATAAACTCCAATTGTAACTCACTCAACCAGACAGCTATTTTACCTTAGCTTCGTCCAATCTTCCAAGAGCCTTCAGGAGGTTCCCAAGGTCACTCCGCACACAGTACAGGTCCTGCAAAAAGAAAGAAAATATTAGAATTCACAACATTTTCATGATATTGCAATACATAGCACTAGCAGATCAAAGCACATTTTTCGACAATGACATTTTTCCAACACAACCCCCAAAGCTGAAATTTGAGATTTTCACACCTGAAGCTGAAATCTGGTGACTTTCTCATGCACGAAACCGATATTTGGTGATTTTCAAGCCTGAACCTTAAATTTGGTGACTTTCTAAACCTATCTGTCTGAGGAAATTTCTGAAAAAATGGTTGATCACAGGTGAATTTTGATTCAAAGCTGACACAATCACAACAACCTGCAGTCAAATTCTGCAGCAACGGCAGTGGCGGTCGTCATGAATTTCAGTCCTGCAGCCTAATCCTGGCCAGGAACAAATCAATTTTTCCAATGCAATCACAATATCGACCCAGAAAAGAATAAATCTGGGCCATTTAATAGACTCACTGTATTATATTGTAGAGCAGTCACATAGGCCTGAACGGCCTGTTCCATGTCACCAGCTGCCACCAACGCAGCTGCCAAATTGATGTATCCATCGATGAAATCTGGCTTGAGACGCACAGCATGTCTGTAGTTTTCCAATGCTTCCTGCAGTTGTCCTCTTTCCTTATAAACATTCCCAAGATTTGAGTAGGCTTCAGCTAACATTGGATTCTGTTTAATTGCAAGTTGACTGAAGTACGCTGATCTGAATTGAAAATACATGACAATTTAATTATTTTCTGCCAATGAAGCACACAAGTCCTAAAAGGGAATTTCAACTACGATTCATTGACGGCAAGGAAAGCTACAAGATCCCTATTATCAAAAATTATCAAAACCTAGTATTTTGCAGCTCATTTTACTCACCGGTCCAGCCTTCTGCACTGGAAATGGATCGAGCTGAGCAACAACAGTACGCCAGTGTTATCTGGTTCTTGTCGCCATAGCTGCATGCAGTGTTGTTCTGCACTGTCGTAGTCTGCTGCTTGGTATTCTCGATGGGCAAGTTCTGCAAGGCCTGAAAAGTCAGCAAGAAAACAATGACTGATATTCATACAAGACGATTGGTACATACATTGTATATTATACATCAAATGCATGTCACAACTGAATCGACCTTTTCGAATAGTTTGTTTAGGTGCTGACCAGCCATGTGTTTCACCTGGAACAAAGGGATCACAGTGGCTCAAGGTATTGTCCTAATTTTGCCTAGACCTTCCGACGTGTTCCGAGTGTGCGGATTTGATTTTTTCAATTTTTGGCCGCAATTTGTCGTCTTCGAATGCGTCTTATTCGAGATCTGCATGATATAATGTAGCAAAAAAGGCCTGCACTGTACATGCACAATCCATAAATGCACTGTATCATTTTGAGTGAATGGTAAACATGGCGATGGGTCATGTGCAATCATGTATGAAGATGTGCATGATGTCTGTGTACGTTGGCTACATCCATGACATGTAGGCTAACACTTAACAGCCACACAGTACACAACCCACAACGAGCAGTATATCTCCCTTATATCTTAATCGTACACCCAAATGCCATGAGATTTTCAGGAAATGTGTTTTATGGTGTACTTCTTCGTTTTTGGCTACTAAATTTTATTTTGATGCTTTATACCTGACTTTAAACCTGGTGGAAGCTGGTGGGCGTGGGTGGACGCTGTTTAGGATGACCGGCATTCGGCACCTGCACAGCAGCTTCCAGAAGTTTTTTTCTTATGAAATTGGAAGACAAATTTACTGATACCTTGCGATCGGCATGGAATAAATACGTGAAATTTGTCTCAGTGAATCTAAGATATATAATGAATTATCTAATACAAATAATTACCCGTTGTATCTACAATATGAGCCATAATTTGATAACTAAAATCGGTTTTCGTCAACTTCTTTTCCGAAAGAACAAAAATGGCTTCCAATGAGTAATTTAAATATGCTAATGAACCAAATCACTGCTTTTTGAGTGTCAAGTACTGCGACTTGTAATATAGTTATCCATTTAAGTTATGATATTTGTAATCTTATGCCTTTTTTATTTGGATTTTATTTTTAGAATAGTTTAGGATACAACTATATATATAACTGTTCCCATACTAATAAAAGAGAGGGGGAATTGAGGTCATAACTTTTTAACATCTGCATGCCCGGTTTTCCCGATAGTGGCGCCACTGTCTAAACCAATGAGACAGTACCGGTGTGCAAGGGATAGTAGTCCTAGGGCTGATAGTCCGTGTAACAATAGCCCGCATTGCTAAATGTTTTGGTTAGGGTTAGCGGTACAATAGATCATGCGGCTAAACTTTAGAATTACCGATCGGATGTTCCTCCGCACTATATAAGTTGTGAATCGGTTTAAAGGGTTAGGGTTAGGGTTAGGCTACTTGTTCATTATTCGGTATTCATTCGCCCCTTAGACCTATACTTCCGATCGGGAATTCTAAAGTCGATCATGCTGCTTAATTGGTCAAATATAATGCTACCGGACTATGACTCCAGGGGGACTATATCCGCTGTTACACCGGCCTGGCCCTTTGGCCTAGCGATCGAATTATTTTAACGCCTTCAGCGCCGAACCACGTAGATCTGCGTGGCCCAAATCCCCCCCCTTTGAGCTCGTTATCGGAGTCTCGTGGACTTCATGAAAGAACTACACCATCGCCATCTTTAGGGCAAGGGAGGAACTGAAAAGATCGCACGGTCTTTTCAGTTCCTACCGTGCCCTGAAGATGGCGATGGCATAGTTCAGAACTTTAAATGCCTTCATGAAAGAACTACGCCATCGCCATCTTCAGGGCAAGGTAGGAACTGGAAAGACCTCTTCTTGTCTTTTCAGTTTCTAGCTTGCCCTGAAGATGGCGATGGCGTAGTTCTTTCATGAATTCCATGAGACTCCGATAACCAGCTCAACGGGGGGGGGGGGGGGGGGGGCACGGAGGTTCGGCGCTGATGGTGTTAATGGACCAATGAGACAGCTGCACTCTGAATTCTGTCCTCACTCAAGGTAAATCAGGTCTCTTGTCATCCTTGATGAGATAATACTGGTATTCCACTTGCGGACAAAATCAACTTTATAATCTTTACCTCGATGCCGATGGTAGGCCCATAGCTCAGAGTGTAGGAATGTCATGAGAAGTATCCTATATTGAAAGAGACACAAACAACCCCCCCCCCCCCCCCCACAAGGCTGAAGCTCCTAACTACACGTATTAGTAAAATGAATACGACCAATTTCACCCCAGCTCCTACCCATAGTCCCCCTTTAAGAAACCATTTTCCCCGGAAAACCAAAGTCTGTAATATTTATTGTTCATCATTTGAACTGCGCACGTGCGTTTGTTTACAATATCTCAAAGATCACATGACCTACTAATGCCTCTTGCCAGACCAGTCAAGCATTGGGAAAGCATCTTTAATTCAGACAACGTTAGAACAAGTTAGAACTAGAAAAACGAACATGTTAATTTACAAAAGTAAAAGCAGATTTCACCACTAACCAGTCAAATCGGAATACGACGGCGCAAAATGTTCTCGCTTTCCTCCTGCTAAAAAACCTTGTTCCCGCACTCCTATTTTAATTTATGCCCAGGAATATGATATGATCAGTCTGTTTTCACTTGTTTGTAATTAAATGGTATTCATATAATGAGATCAATAGAAGTGTTCCTTCAACCACCAGCAAGAGTACGATACAAAGCCACTCAACACTTCTTCTCCATGAACAGATCCCATCGTTCAACTAGTCTTCTCTCCCCAGTGCCTCACGGACCTTCAGGTTCCCATACTCTTACGATATCGCCCTCAAAACAACCCTGGAGTCATGAATTCACAGGTGCTCCTGTGAAATCTCAGTTCTAGTTTAGCAGCTGTTTTGGCAAAGACATGTTTTTTGAAGTTTCTAAAACCTAGAGCGCTACTCAATAGGCGGCTAACAAGAGACTACGCATTTTACTGTTGTTGCCGACGTATGCGTACACTGAACTTAGAATGTGCATCGGCCCCGTGTTGAAATGCCGTCCAGTGCCAGTTGGTGCGTTTTTCGCTGATTTGTACAAAATTCAACATATCTCAAAAGTTCAATGTTTGACCCTCGATTATTTTTTGATTTTTGTGTAGCGTAGGCAACTGTCTTTGAAGGGAGAATAGTCACTGTAAGAATTATTCAGGAAGAAAGGTATAATATTTGGGGTTTTCCGTGATTGTCCGGCCCAATTGGAAATATTGCCATTTGGGATGGTGAACAGAGCTAGGAGCAAATAGGACGCTTATGATTTATTTAAAGAAATAAAATGCCCGATTTAACATCCTGCAGAATCAGGGGAATCGGGCGTTTCCAGTGATATACGACACAAACGGGTTGTCCTCATGCAATCACTTTGGAAACGCATTTTAAAATAGATGTTACGTCCTGTCAATGGGGCTCGTCATCATCGCGTACATTTGGGAAAAACTCCCTAACGAGACCTATGGTTCTTCCAGCAATCAACCACACCCACGATGGCGCTCACTTCCGCTTCTTTTGAACGTCCGGGAAACAGGCATTTTGCAGGTAACTGGATTTAAACATCAATATTGCATAATTAGGAACTTTTGCTTGCAAATATCGTACGGGCAGAACGTGTATTTTATATATCGTTAATTACTGACAAAATTTCGGATTATGTCGTCAATGAAGAAGGATGTTATGCAGGTGGTAAAATTTGATAGTTGCTGTACTACTACTACTAGGCCTACTAGTACTAGTGCATGGACTATGGAGTGTACTGTGTAGTCCCTAGTGACTAGTGTAGTGTTCGTTCATTTCACTCCTCCCAATCGTCAGGCGTGTATTATTGCATGTATGATTAATATACACTGTATGTCTAACCCTAAACCTAACCCTAACCTTACCCCTAACCCAGCAATCTGATTGGCTCTGACGATTTGGCACTGGACACATAGTATTAGTAACACTACTACTAGGCCTAGTGTCAGTTCGGGAAAGTTCAAAATAGACAACCTGCTGTAAATAAAGTTTGGCCATTTTGAAAAGACCCTTTTCACAGGCAACGTGTGTTTACCAACCATGGCAGTGTCCATCCAGCTTCACACGAGACGAGAAAATTGAAACTTCGAATGAAACTTTTGATGAAGAATAGGGCAATAACAACTTTTGGGTACCTTTTCCGAAAACTAATAAAGAAGTCAGACGTCGGCCCTCGTGTGTCTATAATGTACATGTTATGCAATTGGTGGCTTGTCAGATAAAAAATAAATAATGTCATGATCGAAGTCCAAACCATAGTACAGTATGCCACTGACGTTAGGTCATGTCATGCAACGCAGTCACTGCGGATGTGGTAAAATTGATGTCACCGATGTGTTCATGAATCGGAAGTAATGTGTGTGGCAGACATGATTGAAAAACAAAGTGCTGTTGCCGCCTTGTGCTCGATTTGGTACAGTATCGGAGGTCGGTCTGATTTCAGAGTTTGATAAAATGTCACAAATATTTCAAATAATTCAAATATTCACAAATAAGTCAGGCACGACAAATCATTGCTCTGCCCTCCAAAATGGCTGACCATGAAAACACTCTATTGGTCTACAGACATTCATCCATTTTTACTCCAATGATAACACTGATAGAAAGGAATCTACCAGTCACCATGACGACCGATTTATACCACTGAGGATATTTGTATCTGCATCTCTTGGTCTGTGCTCATCTCCGATGGCATTGGTGTCGTATTCCTGATGAAAGTTTATAATAGTTCCTTTAGTTGAAATTAACTCTACCGCATACAAGGAGGTTGCATGGAACTGGGGGGACTCGAGAAGGGGGACTTTGGAGCCAGGTGACGAGGATGTTTGTGTTGATGTGTGACAGACGGTTGCATTGATTCTGATTCCATTTGTCTCATCATGGAACACCTACATGACATGTACACCTACATTGACTGATTGATTCCAATTTGATTGATGATACAAACATATCAATACAATACAATGTGATGATAGCTGTAGTATTGATCTTGGCATTCTGCGAACACTGAGAGATACCAGTAGATGCCCTCAGTCATATGACAGTAGTTACTTGTACTGGTGCCAGCACCACAGATGTTGTTGACAGTATGCTTACTGGACCTGTCCTCCAGCTCCACAGTAGTACTGTTATTCTCAATATCACCCTTTTTTGTCATCCCACATGTGTCTTAAGAGACCTTCACCTCATTCTCCTTCTCCTTCCCTTGATTCTTTTGGCTATCCGATAAGATACAATCTGACTAAAAACTTGGAACGTGTGCGAGCCCTATCTTCTGCATGTTCTGGCAAGCAAAAAGAGAAGCGAAAATTGGGCCTTGGGGGTGGGGGGGGGGGGGGGGTGGGGCAATATAATACAAACTTCTTTACTAAGAACCCAAGTTGAGTCATCTACAGATCAGGATGCCGTGTCTGTACATACACACTTTAAAGTACTTTCCAGGCTAATGTTGATGGTTGTGTGACTTTTTCGCCTTTATCCTGGTTTGACTGTCTGGTCATTTCAGGTAGACTTTACCTGCTTGGTTTTGGCACATTTGGCGGTGACTCATTGATAATTCGCCAGCTGAGTTTCGTAGCATGCGGTTCATACCGGCTCATCCTTCAACCAGATATAGACGTACCTGCATACTCTTCTCGCTTGAATAAAATTTTTGGGATTTTATGCAATCTTTTGGACAAAAATTGTAAGTTTATCTCATTGAGAAATAGAGTCAGTCATTATCCACTATTTTCTCTCAGAATCTCATTGTTCATTCGATTTCCCTTGTTTACCGCTATTGATTAAAGTAGATGATAGCATCGAAAACGCCATCCATGATGTGTTCAATTCAAGCTTAAGGCTATACTCTAACATGTCTAGTAGTAGTACTCTGAGGTTCAAGGGGGACTAGAGGCTGGAGCTCTAATGGCACCCCTAACCTGCATGCTATGGTCACCTGGGGACTACCAATTTGATTGCCAAACTCCTACCCATACAGTTGTACACCTTTCCAGAAATGGGCCGCTGAGTTTCCGAAATAGTGATGTCATAAGGGGAAACTAGGCCTTATGGTGGGACAAGGGAGATAGTCATGGTTGACTAACACACTTGAATGCCTTTAATGACGGACAAGGGGGAAAAAGTTACTTCCAATGCAAGCCACCAATTTCGGGAAGCATGTATAGTCTCCCTTTAAAAACAGAACAAAGAGTCTGATTGCTGCAGATGCTGAAATAGATAGTGCTGCAGTCCTCATCCTTGGTGCAGTGCTGCATGTGTACACAGCATCCTATTCAAGTGATTCAGCGCATGCATTGCTGACATTGGCTGCAGCATCCCTACGATCTGTGTAACTTTATTGATTCGCTGACAAGTGCATCCTTCAGTTGTGTCACCACAGTCAGATTGAGTTGCATTCTGTCTATTCGGCTGCTGGATACTCTTCCAAAATCATACTGTAAGTTCCTGTTTTGTCCGATTCCCACCATGAGGAAATCGGGGGTTGTGTTCGTTTCTCTGGCCTCGTTTTTGCAGGGCTGGTTTCATCCATATCCTTGTCAGTATTAGTAGCATTGTCTGTTTTGATCTGGTTTATCACCAGGGGATGTATCACAGTTACATTCTGAAGGCTATCATTCTGCATTCTGCATTCATATTTTGTGCAGATGACAGAAGTCCGATGTCATCTTATTGCAAGATGCAGTGTGTTTCCATCACTCATGTCATTGTTGTCTCCAAGCTAATACGTCTTGGTTTTGAAATCTTGAAAGGTTGTGTGATTACACTTTCTTTGGGACACCCTGTAAAAGCTATAAATGTGTTCTTTCTCCCATGTAATTGACTTTTACTGTGGCAGTAAACAGTTTGTTTTATTGGTATTCATGTTCTTTCATTTGTACAATTTTCAATCCAGTGCATGATCCCAACTATTCTATTTGCCACTGCACAGTTACAGTAAACATTCTACGATGTTCTGTAATGGTAGAATCAATCAATTTCCCAGGCCCATCTGGGAACTGGTGCATTGGGTTCAAGGTTGAGCCTGTGCTATGGGGTGCCAAACCGAATCAGGCCTATACACCTTTCCAGAAATGGGGCGCTGAGTGTCCGAAATAGTGATGTCATAAGGGGAAACGAGGCCTTATGGTGGAGGGACAAAGGTGATAGTCATGTTGACCAACACACTTGAATGCCTTTAATGACGGACAAGGGGGAAAAAGTTAGTTCCAATGCAAGCCACCAATTTCGGGAAGCATGTATAGAAAATTGCCAATTTGAGGGGGTGCCAGGCTGACCATGGCAGTTAGGTGCTAGAAATGTTGGCTTCTGAATCACCTTTTTTAAAAGGTGATTCTCACATGAAAAGTGAGTACAAGCAAGTCTCTATAGCCTCAACATCTCCTTGAAATTAGTTCTAAATATTGTTTTGTTAAAACAATAATATGTAAAATTTCAAGTGAGTTGTGGAAGTTAGAAATATGATTTTGTCATGCAAGTATCGTGAAATGAGGAAGTTATGATAAAATGAAAGCAAATTAAACTGCATGATGTGTTTTTGATGATATACAAGGCCGGCTATTAAGTGTTGCATGACTAATTAAATATTTTAATTATCTGCTCAAGTCTGGTGTCGCGTCTTGAATATTTCTCATCATTTGAATTGAGAGCCACTCATGTCATATTGACAAATTATGCATTGTTCATCATGCTTAATCTTGTGCCAACATTGACATTTGGCAAATGGAAGTTGCAGCTATCAAGAACTGTTTGTCCCCAAACCCCTAGATCGATAAAATGTGGGTCGGACTAATTGCCCATATATGGCTTTCATGCTACACGATATCTCAGCTCATGTACTAGTATAAGATCTATAATTAGCATTTGATTAATCATGTGCTGGGACAGTATTCTGTCAAGAATGTAGGCCTATATGCATTTCCTTATTCCGTGTACAGACTTCGAGGTAGGTGGAGGATATTTTTTCATTCTGAAGCTTCCGACTCGCTCATGTTCTCTTGTGGGTGTGTATCATCAGCTGCCCCCCCCCCACTCAACAAATTATGGGGGGGCAGTACTTTTAACCTTACTCCAAAATGACCCTCTTTCTCAGGTTTGCCAACTCGATGTAACAAAGAACACCAGGGCTTTCGTCACGTCTCTCCATTTCAAACTTCTAAAATGCAAATGATTTCATTTTTCCTCTTCTTCAGATCCTACTCGTGACCTAACTACCCTCCCAATCCAAAATGGCACAAGAAAAGCAAACTATCCCAAGCGCCCTCGCTGGTGAGATCCAGCAACGAGATCTTGGAAAACTCCACCATGTCGAGACGGCTGAGAAACAAGTATTACCTGACCAACAATGTGAGTACACAAAAATTGATTTCAGTTGAGGTCGCGGCCCGAAGCAAGGAATCAAGTGTTGCGAGTTATGTGGCAGCTGTTGCAGTAGCTCGCAGTAGCTCGCAGTTTGTCCTATTCTCGCACGAGGCAACTTCACCGCTGGTCAAACGTACATGTATTCGATGTTTTCATTGACACCCCTGGCCCTGTTGTTGGCGTATGATATGATTTGGTCCCAGATATATGCAGATGGTATGTTTTGCGCATAACTGACCAATCAGCTGATACAGAGCCAGCAAATGATGTAAAACATGCATAATCAAGTGCGCAACGTCATTTCCTGGTTAGGTGAGCTGAATGGTCAGGTATGTACAAACCATACCCTCGGCATATCCGGGAATGAAGTTCCCGTTTGTCGGGCATCCTACTCACAGTGTGTATACATTTTTAGCTCACCTCTTAGCAGATTTGAGCTTATCCCATTCCGTGGCGTCCGTCGTCCGTCGTCGTCGTCGTCGTCGTCGTCGTCGTCGTCGTCGTCGTCGTCCGTCGTCCGTTAGCAGGGCACGTTTCGTAACTGTTAGAGCTATTGAGTTGAAACTTGGTACACATGTACCCTTATGTAATGACACCTTGGAGACCAAGTTTCGGTCCGATTCGTTTCATGGTTTGGCCACCAGGGGGCCAAACGTTAAAAGTGAAAATATGCAATATCTCCCTTAATAGTAGTCGGGAAATTTTGAAAAAAATATGGTAGGTACTTCTAGCAAAGGTGCATCATATATCCTCCGGGTTTTTGATTTGACCTCCTTTTCAAGGTCACAGAGGTCAAATGGTGTAAATTGGCCGTTAGGATGTAACGATGGCACGTTTCTAAACTGCAATGACTATTGATACCAAATTTGGTACACATTTACCCCTTAGTCAGGTGATCTCAGGGACCGAAGTTTGGTCCAATATGATTCACCACTTGACCACCAGGGGGCAAAATCCAAAAACCTTAAAAATGTGATTATTCCTTCACTTCTTGCCCGATTGCCACCAATTTGATATCATGGGTATATCTAACCACCATACAGTATATGTCACACAGGTTTTTAATTTGACCTTCTTGTCAAGGTCACAGAGGTCAAATGGCGTAAATTCGCCGTCAGGCCGTAACTATGGCACGTTTCTTAACTGCAATGACTATTGATCACAAATTAAGTACACATGTACCCCTTGGTCAGGTGATCTCAGGTACCGAAGTTTGGTGTGATCTGATTTGCCGTTTGGCCTCCAGGGAGGGGGCCAAATCCTAAATTCTTCAAAATGCCATTATTCCTAGTAATGACTTGCCCGATTGGCACCAATTTTATATCATAGGTACATCTAATTCTAACAGCCATTCAATGTGTCACCCGGGTCTTCTTTGATTTGACCTACTTTTCAAGGTCACAGAGGTCGAATGTACTGTAAATTGGCCATTTTGGGGAAATTGTAATTGCTTGGACCTACATCAAACCTAACACTACATGACACAATACCATGCTCTTTATCCATCTTTCCTCCACATGAGGTGAGCACAATGGCCCTGGCCATTTCATTCATACTATCATTGATTTCAACTTAGACTGATTGTGTTTTTTTGTTGTGAGTCACAATAGTCCAGGTGTCTGGCCTGTCAGATGGTGGGAATATGGTATTGTTGAATCAATGCCAATCAATACATTTGTTAGGAAGACATCTCTTGGTCCAGTTATGATGCCATGATTAACCCTTTGCGTCCTACTGTCTGGATCGATATAAAATCAATGCTTTTATAAAATGCTAAATGAATTGCCCAAGGTCACAAACAAAATCCAGGCAGGCATCTATTGTGACTAAACCCTGTCATTGTATCAGCCAAGATTTCCAAGATATCTAAGGTTCAAAAACCCCATCATTGTTTCTTCTTCTGTATCCTGTGAACGTTCCTTGCCTGCCACTATGTGTGGGCACCGATTGGGGTGATTTGCTTGGGTCTCCATCTTTGGCCTGGGAGGAGTCCTCCAAAAGCTATTTCCCATTTCAATGGTGACCACGGCTTGCCCTGGGCTGGCAGTCACCAGATACAAAGGACCTTAGTTATCTTTATTCGAAGGACGCAGAAGTGTAGAGGGTTGAGTGACTTGCTCAAGGACACCGAGATGAAACAGACAGCGGTGCTCCTTCGGATTGTCTGAGAAACCGATGACCTCCTGATTATCTGGCAAGCACTCTTTAATTCATAACCAATAAGCTGTATTGTGGAGATCTGCTCTTGTTTCAATTACAGATCTAGAATCAATAAGCTTATCAGATAGTTAATTAATCTGTTTTTGATAGATCATAAGGTGATCTTTCCATATATATCCCGGGTTCATGCGATGTTTATGATACATAGATGATAGTCTGGCATTTATCAGGGAATTGTGAAAGTTATTGTTAATTTATTGTTATGTTTATAAATGATCTAATATATTGAGAGGAAATGTGCACTTTGTCTGGAAATTCTAAATGCGTTTTTTTTCTTGGAGACATGTTGTTTACTTGGAATCAATTTAGTTAGTCATTGCTGATTTTGAACTCGGCCGAACAAGGTATTCTAGAAAAAATGCAGCTGATTTCTTAAAGCACCCTACTTCCCTGCAGATGAGCGATTTTTGTTGCTGCAACATGCGATCCTGAGCGCATGTGGCCAAAATCGTGTGTTTGCGGGGTTGCCAAAGGTGTCCACAACAAGAATTGGATATTGCAGCAGTCCAAGTGATCTATATAAAATCAGCGTTTCCCAGTTTTACCTGCAGACTAGGTTA
Organism: Lineus longissimus; assembly: GCF_910592395.1. Taxonomy (NCBI): domain Eukaryota; kingdom Metazoa; phylum Nemertea; class Pilidiophora; order Heteronemertea; family Lineidae; genus Lineus; species Lineus longissimus. The sequence goes on from NC_088316.1 coordinate 1,871,589, forward strand.
CTTTTTGTCGCACATTCCTGTGATAATCATTGCAAGTCGCAGCAACAAAAAATGCTTGTTTGCGAGGAGCGTTAGTTTGTTTATCAACTGGCCAAAGTATGAATCTGTGGTGAACCCGTCAGTCTTTCTTGGATTCGTGTAGTCAGAGTCGTCCCTTGATTGCCAACCTTGAGATAAAATGTTTCGTGTCTTTTTTCACTCCAAAAATTCTCTATTTATGCACCAATTTTGATATTTTTCTTTGTATTCTCTTATCATAATACTGGAATTCTCAATTAGACTTTTTTATGACAGGAAACTCCCTCCCTATTTCCCAGCATGCGTTCATTCTATCAGCTAATTATTTCATGTTCACATTCTGATAATGTCCTATATTTCACTGGGAGATTGGCCTGAATGATCTCCACTACCACATTTCCTGGACAGATATCAAATTGTTGTTGATTTAGAATGTAATTAGGACGTTACATCTATATGGTGTAGTATTAGAACTACCTTGCTCCGAATATTAGGGGGTTAAATAGACTATCAGTGTTGCCTTACAATTATGGGATAGCTTCTTTTATTTGGAGAGGGCTCCCACGAAAATATGTCTTATTTGCCCATAGTGCCATAAATCTTCTTCCCTTGAAGCATTGGTGATTCTGCTTATTCCAAGAACACTCGCATTGGGTGGGCCTAATAATACTCCATTTAAAAGTGTTTCGTAGCCTAGTTGGGTATCTGAAACCAACAAGGGTGCTATTGTTCTGATTACAACTGTGTTATGGTTATTTAGTATTTCAGCTGCTCCTGTGGATGAAAAGGGTTAAAATGATAACTTCAGTATAACTAATGAATCATCACTCAACTTGCCATTCTATTCCCGAAGTACAAAAAACACGCAGAAAATGACTCCACACTGTTTTTTGTTGTGGTTGAACTAATCGGCTGCCAGCATTGAAAACCTCCATGTAGTCTCCAGTTGCTCTGATCCTTGGAGAGGCATTCTGAACTTCCAGCAGTATTGCCTCTGCCCATACCACTGAATAAATACTTGTCAACTTGTTGTGTGGAAGCTGAGCAATGTCAATACATTGAGGTTCCAGATCTGGAGAGGGGGTTATCGACTGACTGTCTTGGGGAACTGAGAGGGGATTTTTTTGACTCTCATTTGAAGCTGAGTGGAGTGATGTATTTTCTTATCGGCTCCGTCATAGTCTGTCTACGGTAATCTCTTGTCTGCCTCCGCTGAGTGGTGCACCGCAATAGACGAAATCGATGTCAACATTGACAGTGTGCCTATTCCCTTCTTGGTCCACTGCTCTATAATAAGAAGGTGCATTTCACACTCTCTGTCTCTGAGGAAGGGGAAATGATTGAGTGAGAAGGAAGTCTGGCGTACTATAAAGTAAATCAGGGGTTCTTTGTGCTTGCTGCATGCCTTCCTTCACTGTTCTGAGACTGAGGGACCCCCTGGAAGTGAGCACTAAGCAGCCATTGATCTCCCACAGATTGTAGGCTATAGCTGGCTGGGTTATACGTTGGTGCTGTACCTCAGGGGTGCAGCTAGCTTTTCGGTTAATACCCGAAAATCATGGTAAAAAACAGTGCAGCTAAGTAAGACTGAAGAGATCTCTTTGAAATACGGTGCTCTCTACTCTCGCTGGCCTGTGTGGTGTATGACCCAAGTTTACAAAAGCTGTCACTCATATTGTCATTCAACATTTTAATTTCATACCTGGAGAATCAAGTATTGAAACCTGACAAATATTTGTTTGCTAAAACAAAGACAAATTGAGAAACCACATTTGCTTTGAGGCTTGCATACTTGACAGGCCTGTGCTTGTGCATGAGCCGATGAATACTTGTCTTGATATGATATTTGCTTGCGTTTGAAATTGTCGTCTGATCATTTTTATAAAAACTTTTATTCACATTTCAAGTCAGCAGACGACCAGGAAGCATGAAGGCCCTTAGGCCTTGATGAAAATGTCATGTTTGACATATAAAAGGCTTTTGTCAGTTCTAATTTACTTATGGGTCTTTATTGAGGAATGAATCAATAGTAAAAAAGGAACACTTTTCATACCGTGGTATTTATACCAGGTAAGCCTACCAGGAAGGCATATTGTTACAAAACTCAAAAGGTGCGTTGGGGTGTAGCCAAGCCATTTATAGTTAAACAAGTTTTAACACCTCAAACGAAATGTACTTATGACTGGTTTTCAATGCTTTCTACTTCGCACCAACCCATGCGATTATGGTTGCCATACCGTAACGTGGCAACCATAAGCGCTGCTGCCAAAACAAGGCACAGAGGGTAGATCATATTCTGATTTATTTCCAACCGGAAGTAACTGAGACTGTTCAATCTTGTTCCATGGCCTAGATACTTGGTAAAATACACGACTTCAAGGATGTTGACCGGAATTCATCACCCCATTTTAAAATTACATGTAGCAATTGCCTACAGGGTGTCCCAAAAAACAAGCTTGTCTCAATCTGACTAATAATAATAATTCACCAAAACAAAAGTCATGAAATATTTTTGAATAGATAGGCTTGAAAATTTGGCGGTTTTACATTATTTTGCTGTCTCTGTATCCCTAAACATGCTAAAGGTTCTGGTAAAAGGCTGCTATTACCAGGTTGATCATATTTTTGATACCGGCTTTGACAGCTTGAGCTGGTACCATGGCAACGCCTCATTTCTTTCAGTAATGGGAGGTGCTAAATACCTTGGTATGGTATGGTATACCTTAGATTCTTTTGGTATAGGGCCAGGCCATTCTTGTTTACTGGTGAGATTATGCTTCAGGGAATACGGCTAGACTTCTTATAAGATGGTCTGACTAAAAGCCAAGAAGTGCTGTACTATTTATACTGTTAACCCATTATTTCGCATTTGGCAACATGTGATTAGAACCTCATAGCCTTGTGGTTAGTTAACGCTACTGGCTATCAGGCAGTAGCGTCTGGGTTCGATCCAAGGATTGTATTTCTGGATGAACCGGCGTGGCTTACAAAGAAATAAAGTTCCTGGCTATTCACAACACGTCATGATGTACAACGTATAGAAATTCGAGATTCTGTCATGATCCGTGGTCCGTTGTCCCTTGAGTGTTATGACAGGGCAAGTAAAAGATCCCACATAGGTAAACATTAGCCTAGTGGATTCCATAACTCTGGCAAAAACCCGATAATGATATGATATTTTGCCAAAAATGACTGGTCTGACAGCAACATTTTTTTCATCAGTACATTGCCGATCTGTAGGTAATAACTCTTTGCAATCTTTTGCTGGCGGTATTCTATCTTGCTGACGTATTGGTTTTGACCGGTGTCGATAATTCTGCCAGAACATGACATCCTCCATGATAAAAATGGCTTTGCGTAAATAGCTGAACTGTGGCTCGATCATGATGTCACC